>NC_091832.1:29001650-29681650 GCF_037783145.1 Equus przewalskii
CTGAGCTAACATCTATTGCCAATCTTTCTCTCTTTTTTTTTTATCTCCTTGAAGCCCCAGCACATAGTTGTATATCCTAGTTGTAGTTCTCTTCATTATTCTATGTGAAATGCCGCCCCAGCATGGCCTGATGACCAGTGTGCAGGTCCCTGCCTAGGATCTGAACTGGTGAACCATGGGACACCAAAGCAGAGCACGAGCCCAATCACTATGCCACTGGGCCAGCCTCCCTATTTTTTGTGAGGAAGATTGGCCCTGAGCTAACTTCTCTTGCCAATCTTCCTCTATTTTATATGGGATGCCAGCACAGCATGGCTTGATGAGCAGTGCTAGGTCCGTTCCTGGAATCTGAACCTGCAAACCCTGGGCCACCAAAGCAGAGTGCGCAAACTTAACCACTATGCCACTGGGCTGGCCCCTTTTAATTTTTATTTATTTTTGCAGGGGAAGATTTGCCCCAAGCTAACATCTGTTACCAATCTTTCTCCTTTTTTCTTCCTTTTTTCCCCCCCTCAAAGCCCCAGTACATAGTTCTGTATAGTTGTAAGTTCTTCTGGTTCTTCTATGCAAGCCACCGCCACAGCATGGTTACTGACAGATGAGTGGTGTGGTTCCATGCCCAGGAACCAAACCTGGGCTGCCGAAGTGGAGCACACTCAACTTTAACCTCTAGGCCATCAGGGCTGGGTCTACTTCTTCTTTTTCAATCTGGATGCCTTTCTTTTTTTTTTTTTTTTTTGTGGTTTTTTTTTTTTTTGAGGAAGATTAGCTCTCAGCTATCTACTGCCAGTCCTCCTCTTTTTGCTGAGGAAGACTGGCCCTGAGCTAACATCCATGCCCATCTTCCTCTACTTTATATGTGGGATGCCTACCACAGCATGGCGTGCCAAGCGGTGCCCTGTCCGCACCCGGGATCCGAACCAGCGAACCCCGGGCCGCCGAGAAGCAGAACGTGCGAACTTAACCGCTGCACCACCGGGCCGGCCCCTGGATGCCTTTCACTTCTTTTTCTTGCCAAATTGCCCTGGCTAAAACCTCCAGGACAATGTTGAATAGAAGCGGTGAGAGTGGATATCCTTGTCCTGCTCCTGATCCGAGAGGGAAAGCAACAAGACTTTCACCATTAAGACATCGGCCGTGTGCTTTTCGTAGATGCCTTTTGTTAGGATGAGGAAGTTCCCTTTTTCCAGTTGGGTGAGTGTTTTTATCCTGAAAGGGTGTTGGATTTTGTCAAGCGCATTTTCTGCGTGAGATGATCTTGTGACTTTTCTCCTTTATTCTATTGATATAGTGTATTATGTTAACTGACTTTTGGATGTTAAACCATTTCTGGTATAAATCCCACTTGGTCATGGTATATAATCCTTCTTTTGTGGGGCTGGATTCTGTTTGCTCATATATATATCTCTTTTAATTATTTTATTGAGGTCATATTGGTTTATAACATTGTGTAATTTCAGGTGTACATTATTTCATACCAGTTTCTGTATAGACTGCATCATGCTCACCACCAATACTCTAGTAGTTTTTATCTGTCACCACACGTGTGCCCTTTTACCGCTTTCACCCACTCCCCCACCCCTTCCCCTCTGGTAACCACTAATCTGTGCTCTTTGTCCATGTGTTTGTTTATCTTCCACATATGAGTGAAACCATATGGTGTTTGTCTTTCTCTCTATCTGGCTTGTTTGCTCATATTTTCTTGTGGATTTTGGCATCTATATTCATAGAGATCCTTGTCTGCCATTTTCTTGTTATGTATCAGGGTAATACTGGCCTCAAAGAATGAATCAGGAAGTGTTCCCTCCTTTTTTGGGAAGAGGTTGTAAAGAATTGGCACTAATTCTTTGAACGTTTGGTGGAAGCCATCTGGGTCATATCTTTTCGGGACAGCTGTAAACATGGAAAGGGCTGGAGCTCTGGGACCTTGGACAGAGACAGCTGAATTTGGCATGCAGATCTGACTGGCATGCACATTATTTAAAAACATTTGAACCACTTTAAGAAAAAAATCTAGAGATTTCACATAAAAATCCTGATTTTCAGATTCTCTAGAAAAGTCAGAACCTCTGGCAACACTGGCCTCTATTTATGCTGAGACGTGGTGAACGGCCCACACTTGCTGGTTTGCCTCAGTCCCCACCTCTCCCTGTTAATCCTGACACCAAGGCTGAGTTTCAGGTACCATTTGTACCATACTTATTTCTGGACCTCTTTACGTTAACTATGTGGCCGCTGTAGACATTTGAGTTGATGCTGCCTAGTTTACCCTTGCTGAGTCTTTCTTTGTTCATCTGTAAAATGGGGACATCAAATTCCTACCCTGGAAGATTTTGAGGAAGACTAAATGAGATGATTGTAAAGGGATCTGGCATATAGGAGGTGCTCAATAAATTTACCCCTTGCTTTTTCCTGGCTGCATAGTATTCAGTTGCACAGATGTAAATAATATGTAGCATTCCTCTAATGGCAGACACATAGGTGGATTCCAACTTTTTCCACCTGTTTCACACAAGGCTGGAAAGAACCATCCATGTACATCGTAGGCAGTTTTGCATAGTGGGAGTATATTAGCTTGACTGGATTTTAATTCCAGCTGCATACCTCTTTTTATCTCCTATCCTCTTGGACTGGTTGAGATGAGGGAAAAGGTGGGATGACCTCAGATGTCATTTGAAGACATATTTGCAATTTTTTCCACAGAAGGACTGGACGGTCACAGGTGAGTGCAAGGAAGATGCAAGAGTCTTGAGGCCCCTTCTGCAAATGTGAGAGCTGGCGCACCCTATCTCAGGATCTCCCCACCCTAGGGTGTGAAGCCAAAGGCAAACTCATTACATCTGATAGACTGACAGCCAGGCTGTCTGATGAAATAAGATAAGTGGGTGTCAGGCAGAGGGCGGGAGGTGTCAACCACAGGGAGGGGCGAGGTGAGAGCACAGTGGACTGGGCTGAGCTCCCCACCCTCAACCCTGTGCTCCAAGTCACATCCCATAAAGCTGCTTAACTCTCTAAACCAGTGATGCTCCCAGACTCCCTCCCAGCCTGGACTCCTTACCTGGTGCCCTTCAAAAGTATCTGTGCAACAGAGCTACCCCATGCACTGAGCTTGCCAGGAACTCAGCTGGCTGGCCTCAAGGTTGCTTATGGATTGGAGAAATTTTTGAAGGTTTCAAAGAGGAAATAGGGTTTCTGCCTGTGGTTCCACTGTTTCTCTTTCATATTGCACCAGCCAACCTGACACCCCTGGCTCTACTTTTCTTCCCAAACCCCTACCCTAATAATAATAAACCCTGATAGTTGCACACCACTTTCTATTTCAGCAACATCCACCAAGCCTTCTGATAACTGGACTGTAAATTCCAAGGTCTAAGTCATATTCGTGTGGGCTATATTCCCAGCTACTAGTCCAATGCCTGCTGCATAGCTGGCAATCAATAAATATGTGAATGAATGAGTGATTGAAGGAATGAACAACAGGTCCTTGGGGTTCTTCCAGGGTGCCGGATGCTAATTCCACAGTTTATTTTCCCAGTCCTTAACTTGGGCCTCTGACAATCCTGATTTTTCTGGGGCTTCTTCAGTGCCTGAAGGGAATCCAGACTCTGCCGCTCCACCTCTGTGGCCCTTTTTACCTCTTCCCAGCTTTCCCTCCCGCGATTCTTCCCTGAGCTCTCCTTTCCCTCTGGGAGGTCGCAGCCTCAACTTGGGTCATGTGATCTTGAGCCAGTCACTTTTCTTCTGCATCTCTTACCTGTAAAACAGGAATAAAAGCATCCATCTTGCAGGGTCATTGTGTTGACTGAGTTAAAAGCACATCAAAGTGCTTCGCAGGGTCCCCGGCACGTGGTGAGCACTCAGGTGCCAACAGCTAGTACTATAACAGTGTGTAGACTGGTGTGGGGGCAAGACTGCGTTGGATGAGAGCAGTGGTCTCCAACCAGGGGTTAATGAATAAAGCAATAAAACTGAATGGAGTTAATCTCTTCAAGCGTGCTGCCCAACTTCTGGTCCTCCAAAGTGAGCCAGGAACATCCATCACCATTTTAACACTTTTAGCAAGCTGGCTTGCAGATACTTGCCTAACCAGGGAAAGATTGATGTACAAAAGTAGCAGAAACTCACGTTTGTCAAGTGCTCTCTTTGGGCCAGGAACCATTCTAAGGGCTTTATATGAACTATCTTGAGGAATCCCCAAAAGATCCCTGTGAGGCACGTACTGTTATTATCCCCATTTGACAGATGAGGAAAGAGGCACAGGGAAGTTAAGCAACTTGCCATAAGGTCACAGAGCTGGGATTAAATCCAGGAGAGCTAATATTTTTAACCTCTCTGCATATTGCCTCTGTGTGGAGGCCCTTTCCAGTCTTGTGTGGGACAGGGAAAAATTGGAGTCCACCAATAGAAGGATGCTACATATTATGTCCATCCCCACAATGGAATACTATATAGTTAGGAAAAAGCAGGAGGCAGATGTGTATGTTCTGGAATGAAATGATGGCCACAGTAGATTGTTGGATAGAAAAAGCTGCGGAATAGCATGCATTGTATAATCCATTTTTGTATAAAAACAAAATCAAAAAGCCCATTTACCTGTTTGTAGTTTCATAGATAAATGTCTGGATGGATAAAAAAACCACTGGGAAATTATGAAGGAGGCAAGCTTCCATTTTTTATCTTTATATTCTCTGTTGTTTGAAATGTTTACCACTAGGACGTATTATTTTGTAATTAACAGAAAGAAGAAGAAAGTAAGTGTGCAGTGAGCCAGGAGCCTGAGGACCCCTGTCCATCTCTCCAGCTCTTGCTCCATGCTCCAGATGCTGCGTCTTTTCAGAGGCCTCCCTAGTGTCTCCCACACATCCCTGAAGGCCCCTCAACCCTACTTCCCCTCCACGAGCACTTCCCAAGACCCCTCTGGTCACCGAGGACTTGCCTTGGCTTGGGTCTCTCATCTGCATCCTGGGTTAGGAGGCCACGGTCCTACCCCTGTACTACTCTCCAGGAGACGTGGGACATAGTGACGTCAGAGTTAGGCTGGTGACATCACAATGGACTTGGGGGCTGACAGGACAGAGGACCTGGCAGGGCCTAGGAGATGGGAGAAGGGGTTGGCAGGTAGAGGCTGTTTTGGGTAGGAACTTGAGTGACTGTGTTCTCGGCACACCACCCAGGACATTCCTAGCCAGGCCTTTCAGAGATTGAAGACCTGGACATCTCCAAGGTCATTTCCTTTTTTGTTTAACCAAGAGGTTGTACAGACTTTTCTGAGAGTTGGGAGCAGAGTGTGATGCCAGGAGGGAATGGAGTTGGCAGATGGAAGCCAAAGGTGTGTGTGAATCCTCATCAGAGATGTGAGCAGGTTATTCTGTGGGTGCCCAGCGAGACTCTTGCTCCCTTGTGATTCCAGCAAGACAGTAGGAGAGGCGGGCTAGTGGCCTGAGAGTCAGGGCTCTAGCTTTTGGGGAGTGGAGTTTTGTGGACCAAGAGAGCAAGGGGTGCCATAGGAGGAGCTCCTCCACTAATCTTAAGGATACTAAGAGGGCAGCTGGGAAAGGGGAGCAAGGCTGGGGAGGGCCATCTGGGCACTGTGAACACACGTCGGTAGGGAGCATGAGGGGCAGAAATGAAGCAGAGCAGGTGGGCTGACATGGCCAAGAGACAGTGGAATCTGACGATTAGCACTAGAGAGTTCTTGGCTACTTGCTGTATGCCTGCGTGAATTGCTTACTCTCTCTTAGCTTCTGTTCCTTCATCATGCAGATGATAAAACCAACCACACAGGCTTATTGTGAAGATTAAATGAGATAAAGCTTATGCAGCCCCTAGCACAGGGCCAGGCACATAGTAAGCTCTTTGTAAAGGTAGCTATCTACCCTGATTCTTGGAATATTCCAGCCTGAGCCCTGTTGTTTCATCTTCTATTTGGGGCATGCATAATGCAGGATTCTTGGTTGTAAGCTACAGAAACCATTTCAGGAGGATTTAAGGATAAAAGGAATTCATTTAAAAGATGTTGGGGAAGCACACAGAAGGTCTGTGAGAGCTGCAGAGCCAGGCTTGGAGAACAAGCTGGGTCAACAGGGGCTTGGAGCCCCAGGACCAACACAGAGAGGGCTCTGCAACCCCCTCTGAACACTTCTCTCTTCTGCCACCCTGGAAGCTGATGTGGCACCATTTGCAATATGGAGTCTCCACTGACCCGCCACCTCTGGGCTGGCTTCTGAGTCACAGTCTGGATGAGGGCATCCAATTGACCTGGTCCTTTTCATGTGTCCATATCATGTCCTGGGGCAGGCAGATTGGAATCAAACATGTGGCCATTTTGGCATTTATAGTGGGAGCTGCTTTCTACCTCCCTCCAGACTCCTGTGGGGAAAAAGCTTCCAGATGCTGGGCACCCAAAAACCCTAATAAATGTCTACATGAGAAACAAAAATGAATAGACAGTAGTCCCTGTCCTTGAGACACTCACAGTCACATAGGGGTCAGTTACGTGGGCAAATAATTATGACAGGAGGAGATGGAGGCCACAGCAGAGGTGAGTACTAGCCAGAGGCTGAGCTGGTAGAGAAACTTCAATAATATGTCCCTGGCCCATGGTGAAAAGTCTGAGATGTCCCTGTGTGTCCCAGGCCACATGGGTGGCATGGCTGGGGTGGAGTTTGATGACGGGTTGGGGCTGTGTCACACTGGGCCAGACACTGTGCAATGTGGACACATCAACTGGGCAGAATTTCTGTGAGGCCCCAGGGGTGTTGCATCTTCTCCTGCTCACAGGAATAATGCAATTGCTCCCTCTAAAAAGCAGCTTCCTGGCCTAAGAGACCTCCCTTTTGATACCTAGTCATGCCTTACAAGCATTTTACTGTGTCCTTGGATTATCTCTTGTCCTGTTGGGTCCTCAGTGCTCTCTCTGGATTAGAGAAAGGATATCCCAGGATAGGGAGAGCAAAGATGGGACAATGAGGAGGAAGATGTGTTTGCTGCCTCCTGGGCCTCTGCTCTGTGAGATCAGGTTCCTGCTCTCTTCTCTGTCTCACCCTGTATCCTATGCTGCCTGCTCTTGTCTCTGCCTGTTCCTGTCCCTACCATCACCACCACTGTCTTCCTTGTCATCATCACTGCCCATCTCTGTCTCAGCTGGGCCCCTGTCCCCAGAAGGACTCCAGCTCCAGCCTTTGAGCCCTCTGTCCATCTACTGTTCAGCCATCTAGGTTCCCCGAGAACCAGAGATAGCAACCCTCATCCCACCCTGCTCCCACATACTGAAATTCCAGAAGTCCCAGTTCATGGCGGTCCAGAAATCACATTGGCCTGGAGAGTTGCCACAGGTAGGTAAAGGCTGGTGGGAGGCTCCCCCTTGTCAGGTCTTGCAAGGCCCCAGCCTGCCTGCCTGCCCCCCTCTTCCTATTTGTGGCAACTTCAAATGTAGCATCTTCCTGTCATCTCTCACACCCACTGAGGCCTCAGCCCCAGGCAGCAGCTGCCCGCCTGCCCACCTCTTCCTTCCCCAGCCAGAGGGGACTTCTGCAGAGCCAGGTGAATAGCCACACGCAGGCGGCCCCTCCTTTCGGGGTATTTGTCTTGAGACTGGGGCAGGGTTAGGAGGAGTCGGGAAGGAGGGTAGGATCCTGGGTTTTGGAGGGCTGAGACGCCGGAGTGAGGGTGCTGTGCTGAGGGAGGGTGCGAGGGTTCGAGGGGCACCTGGTGTTAGAGAGAGAAGGGTAGTTCCTGGGGGACTGGGGGACCCTGGGGCATTTGCTGAGCTGAGGTGATCCTTGTGCTGTGTGGCCTCCAATGAAAGATGGCCAAGAAGCTGGTACTAACTAAGCAGACAGCCAGCTGAGCACTCAGGGCGTCTTCCTGCCAGGCCAGTCAGGGGACCTGGGGACTCTTGGCCCACTCTCTCAGACTGTCCCTGGCGAGGGATCTCAGCCTGGGCAGTCTGAGTGGCAGGACACAGGGGCTCCCTCAGCTGCCCAGAAAAGTTGTGTGGAGAAGCCGGGATGCAGGGGCACCCCTCGGTGGGGAGTCTGTGGTTGGGAGAGTCATGAGTCCTGCCCAGTGTAGAAGGGAGTGGCTTCTCAATTCCCTGTGGCCCTGAGGAAGTCTAGAATGCTCCCCGAGATTTCTGAGCTCACTTGGAAGTAACCTCCATGAGGACCTTCTCTCCTCTCTTCCCCAGGGATGGGGATCAGGCTAGCTTTTCTCCTCGTCTCTGATTGGCTAGTCTCCATTCAATCCTCTTCCTGCACCTACTAGGAAAGCTTTGTTGGCTTCCAAATATCAGCACTGAGAAAGTCCTGACACATCAGCCAGTCCAACCTTCCCATTTTGCAGATAGGGAAACTGAGGCCAGGAGGGGTGGTGACTGGTTCAAGATCACACGATGGTTTAGTGGAAGAGCCAGCCCTAGAATCCAGGGTCCTATCTGGAGGACCTTCACTGGCAATCTGTGACTGACCTGTCTTCCCAGCAGGTAATGGGGGCATAAAAAGGGAACCCGCTCCAGAATTGGGTTGTTGCCATAAGACCAAGACCCTGGGGAGCACAAGGGGCTCCCTGTCCCCCAGCCTGGACTTCCAGCTCTGCCAAGGCAACCAGGTAAGGTGGGGTCCCAGCCCCATCTTTGAGACCAGCCTGCTTAAGGAGGGAGGGGACCTTAGGAGGAACTGGGGGAAATCTGAAGGGACCTAGATTCCCATCATCCCCTGCTCCTGAGCACTCCTGCCCTGGCACGTCATGGGGACGTGCCCCTGAGGTGCCAGAGACCCTCTCCCACGTGCCAGGGGTCAGATTCTCCTGTGGGACATGAGAAGGGACTGGGCCATGAAGGAGGCTTGGCTGTATGACCATGGCCTGGGCCTTAGGGGGAGTGAGGCTCAGGGCCATCCTCTGAGGTTTACAGTCTTTGATGAAGATTTTCTCCAAGTTTACCTTGGCTCCATTCAAAACACAGTGGATGGTTTGAGACACGATGGGACCAGGGTGGCTGGGAAAGGAGGGTGGAAGGGAGAACAGGACCAGGCAAGGGGTTCTAGGGGGCAGCAGGAGGGCAATCTTAGGGTGGGCGCCAAAGTCCCTGGGGAAAGAAATCTTTGGATAAGGGAAGGGGAATCCATTTGAGTGACAGATATGGTGGTGGTGGGTCTTAGCTTCTCCTCCCACTTTGGAAACCAAACTAGGGGTGGGAACATCCTAGGGACTCAGGAGTCCCAGCCCCCAGCCCCCAAGCCCCTTGCCCCCTGCCCTCCAGGTTTTCCCAGCCCGCAGGTCACTTCCAGATACAGTGGATGCCCATGGCCTGTCCTGTGCCAGCTGGCTGTGCCCCTTGCCGTGGGCATTGGCCAGGTCTGCCCTGCTGGCCTGTCCCCAGGGCCTGGACCTATACCTGTGTGCCCTGCAGCCGGCACCCCTGGGCACAGCCCCACAAAGTCTCAAAGAGAACGCCTTGAGCACGAGTAAGCCCAGGGCATGGGTTTGCACCTTGGTGGAGGTTGGAGGTGGGGGGAACTGTTAGGTTTCCTGACCAGAGTAGGAGGGGACCCAGTGTCACTGGTGAGGACAGAGCCTCAGGCACCCCTTACTTCCACATTTTAGCCTAGAGTTCTGGCCTGGTGACGCAGGGGTCTTTCAAGGTGGCGATGAGAAGTTGGGCAGTGGCTTTCTCAGACATGGGTGTGGGATCTGGTGTAGGCGTAGCCAAAGTCCTGGGGATACAGGATGGCCTGGAACATTTGAGACGGAGGGGTCTTTATTATAAGACAGGAGCACTGACTGGGAGTCAGGGGGCTGGCGAGGGAGCCCTGGTTCTGCCTTTCTAGCTCTATGACCTCGGGCACACCACTGAGGCCAGTTTCTTCTTCTATAAAAACAGGCTCTCACTATACCTGCATTCTAGGTTTGTCGCGTTGTAATCCACCATTTCCATACATGACTGTGACCTCCTGTAGGGCAGGCACTATGCTGCCGTGTCCTTTATTTCCCCAGCACAGAGCACAGAGTGACACAGCTCAGTAGAGTTGGTTGAGTGAATAAATGAGGATCCAAGCAATCTACTTTTCAAAATTATTTTCTTTTTAATATCTTACTCCATATCGCTCCTAGCCTAACTCCTACCTCACTGGCTGTGGCGTGGCATCTGTCTCCCTTGCTAGCTCTTCTCTATGTACCTCCTAAATACTCCCACGCTCCAGAACTCAGTCCAGAGCCGTCTTCCCTTCCCTCCTCTCCCCTTTCTCCTCCTCTTTGCTCCTCCCCCTTCCCTCTTCTTTCCTTCTCTCCTCTCTTGTTCTCTTTATCTAGCGTAGCACTGTTTGATGGAACTTCCTGGAATAATAGAAATGTTCTATATTGTGCTGTCTAATATCATACCTATTGAGCATTTTAAATGTGGCTAGTGCAACAGAGAAACTGAACTTTTTATTGTACTTACTTTAATTAATTTAAATGTAGTCATATGCATCTAGCGGCTACCATTTTGGACACAGTAGATCTGGTGTCACCCTTATGTGATCTCATTTGGGCCCATGGCACCCAAATTTGTCTCTGGCTCAGACCTCTCCATTAAACTCCACAGCACTTTATCCAACTGACCACTTGACTGTTCCACCTCACTGTCTAATAGGCTTCTTGAGCCATTTTCTCGCCCTAGAATTGTTAAGCATGGCACAAATACTAGCCACTTTTATTGGCAAGTGCAATTGCAGACCAGGAAAGCCCAGAGAGAGAAAACGCCTTGCCCAAGTCGCCCAGCAGGCTTGCAGGCTAGAGTCCTCTCCCAACCCTGGGCTGGGCAGGGTAGATGGGGAGCAGAACTTTACCCCATGCTGGGGGGCACTGACCGTCTTCCCTTTCCTGCTCAGAGCACCAGTCACCAGGGCCACATGCTGACTCTACCGATGACCAGAAACTCACAGCTAAGTACCCTCAGAGCAGAGACAAGATGGGAAGCCGACCAGAAAGAGATGGCAAAGGGGCCTCCTGCCCATCCTTCCCTCTTCACAACAGCTCTTCCCCAACTCCCTGGCAGAATGGAGGGAGCCCCAGCCCCTTGGCTTTCTGCTCCTGCCGCCTGCTTGCTCCCAGCTCCAAAGAACTCCCATTCCATCTCCACCCTTTCTATCCTGCATACCCACTTCTCCTGCCTCCACCTTACCTGTTCACCTATGGGGCCCTACCTTCTCTCCCATTTCCTCCCTTCTTCATGCTGCCCCAAGACACCTCCTATCCCACCATGGCTATGCCCAGCTTGCTGATGACTGTCAATGACCCTGGGCCCCACAGTGCCCCTGGGGAGACCCTGCATCCCTACCCAGGGACCTCCCAAGACCCTGGCCAAACTCAACCCTCCCAGACCAGGAATCCAGGCCCTGGAGCTGCCAGGCCCTACTCCCCAGGGCTGGAGCGTGCTGGCGAGGTAGCTCCAGCAAAGCGGGCCCCACCGGGCTTCCGGGCGGGCACCACAGCCCTGCCTTACCCGCTGAAGAAAGAGAATGGCAAAATCTTGTACGATTGCAATGTGTGCGGCAAGAGCTTCGGTCAGCTCTCCAACCTCAAGGTATCTGCCTCCTGGACTCTGCTGTCCCTCTAGGCATTCTTCAATGACCCCCTTCCCATCCTGCTTCTGCTTCCTGATCAAGAACCTTAAAGCCAGAAGGAACTCCTGAGCAGCCTCTAGGATGGTCCATTTGATGGTCCCTCAGTTTCACGACTGTAGAGAGGAGATACAGGATAAAATGGCCACCCAAGTCCGCTCCACCCTAAAAGACTGTCCATGAGACCATTTCATTTAAGTTAAAAATAGAGAAACTGAGGCCCCTAATGGG
Organism: Equus przewalskii; assembly: GCF_037783145.1. Taxonomy (NCBI): domain Eukaryota; kingdom Metazoa; phylum Chordata; class Mammalia; order Perissodactyla; family Equidae; genus Equus; species Equus przewalskii. The sequence goes on from NC_091832.1 coordinate 29,013,482, forward strand.
AAGGGTTTGCCCGGGATCAATTTGATTTAATAGTGGAGGTAGGCCTTGATCTCAGTCTTTCAGCATCTAGTGCAAAGCCCTTTCCTGAACAACCATGCTTTTTGGATTCCCAGTTTAAGCCTCCTCTTGTTTATTTCTTGGAAAGTCAGGTGGGGGAACAAACAGGCAGATTTCACTGAGACTCACTGAGTCTAGACCACAGACCCGACAACCAGCGTTTTTCAAGTGGGATCCCACAAACCAGCCCCGGTGCTGTTGGTGTCACCATCGGCAGTGCCCAGCAGGGGGCGACCATGGGCGCATCTCTGTGTGTGAGCAAAGACTGAAAGCTATGCGCAAGTTGGCAACCGCTGAAGTTAAGGAAAAGTTGTGGTTATCAGGGAAGGGCCCTTCTGGATCCTCTAGGGCATGAGCTCTTAAACTTTAATGAGCCTTAAACTACCTGGAGAGCTAGTGAACATGCAGATTCCTAGGGCCCAGCCCCAGAGATTTTAATGCAGCTGGTCTGGGGTGGGGCTTGAGAATCTGCTTTTATAACATGCTCCCAGGTGATGCTGATGTTGCTGGTCTGTGGACCACCCTTTGAGAAGCACTGCTCAGGATATATATACATGGGGTACCCCTTACCTGGCCTTCTCCCCTCCTGCAGGGCTGCAGAAAGAGAAGGGGGATCCTGGGGAGTGGTAGAGAGGCCCTGAGGTGGGTGATAGGGAGGAAAGGGGATTGAGAGTCTCTGATGTCAAAAAGGGATCCTGTGGGGCTGTGGGTAGAGATTCAGAGAGGATCCCTGGCCCTGCTGGGGGCCTCTGGGCAGTTGGCAGCTTTTCTCCCACACCTGGCTCAGGTCCATCTGCGTGTGCACAGTGGGGAGCGCCCGTTCCAGTGTGCCCTGTGCCAGAAGAGCTTCACCCAGCTCGCCCACCTGCAGAAGCACCACCTGGTACATACTGGGGAGCGGCCCCACAAGTGCCCGGTGAGACCCTACTCCCCTCCCCTGTGCTCGTGCAGGCTGGTGAGGAGCTCCAGGCCCTGGGGGAATGGCACCTGTAGCCTCCATTCCCCAATCCTCCTGAAAAAGTGGAGACAGGACAGGAAGTGACAGTGGGGTGGGGAGGTAGGTGGAGGGGGTTGAAAATGACCCCCCTCAGCCTGGAAGGGCCAGGATGTGATATTGGAGTCACTCCCTGGGCCTGGAGGGGGGAATAGAGATGTACATCTCTGAGGGGAGAATAATGAAGTTGGGGGGTCCTGGGGAGTGGATACCCATTACCTACTTCCCAGCATTGCCGGAGGAGTTAATGCCATAGTGTGTGCAAAATATACAAGCACTATGTATAACAAGAGCTCAGTGTTAGCACCCTGCCCCTTTGAGCCTCACCATGTCCCTTAGAAGGTCAGACAGGTAGGGACTCTCCCTGTTTTCGGAGGCAGAAAGGAAAGCAACGTAGTGGTTATGAGTCTGGCTACCTGGGTTCAAATCCTAGCTCTGCCTCTAACTTGCTGTGTGACCTTTGGGTAGTAGCTTCACTCCTCTGAGCCTCTGCTTTCCCACTGTAATATAGGAGTTACTAGTACTTGGGAAATCTATGTGAGATCAATTCCTGGCATGTGGCAGCTCTAGTAAATGTTAATTACGCCCGCTGAAGCTGCAGCCCCACGCACAAGGGTTGTCTGCTATTATCTTATTCAGTCCACCATACTTATGAGGTTAGGTATTAATAGTCGCACATTGCCAATAAGGAGAGCAAGGCTCAGAGAGGGGAAGTCACCTATAGAAGGTCACACAGGAAGTAAAAGAACCAGGGTACTAACGCAGGTCTGCCTGGCTCCAACATGCCAGACTCTGTGGGTCCCAGGGAGAAATCATCAGGGGAAAGCTTCCAAGCCTGCATTACAGGGAGGTGGCGATAGGATGTTTCCAAGATGGGGGGGAGGAGCAGAGATCCTGAGCAGAGCTGACACCAGTGCCCATTCTCATCAGATGTGCCACAAGCGGTTCAGCAGCTCCAGCAACCTCAAGACCCACCTGCGCCTGCACTCAGGGGCCCGGCCCTTCCAGTGCAGTGTCTGCCTGAGTCGCTTCACCCAGCACGTTCACCTGAAGCTGCACCATCGGCTGCATGCCCCACAGCCTTGTGGCCTAGCCCACACCCACCTGCCCCTGGAGTCTCTTGCCTGCCTTGCCCGATGGCACCAGGGGGAACGAGATCTTGTGGCAGCTCCATCAGAGAGGCAGATGGGCTGGGATGTGGACAAGGTCAAGATGACCTTGGCATCGCAGAGAAAGCAAGGGCAACCAGCCTGACCAATGGTGCCAGGACTTCCCTGGGGAGGGGGGAGGGGCAGAGCAATTAAAGGATTTTCTCTGATGAGTCGAGGCCTCCTGAGCTTCAACAGTGGAGGAGGAAGCCACCATGTATCTGCCAGACCTCACACCCCACCTGGGAGCAGGTCAGGAGACAGCCAAGAAGAGCCTGTGCTGCCTGTGCAAGGGTGGGTGCCTGCAGCCATCTACCTCTGAGGGCATTGGGGTTCCACTTCCTGTCTGGGGCCTGTTGGGGACCAGGCCCTCCATCTCAGCTCACCGATGGACAGTCCAGCCCTCCAGGACTCTGCAAGGTGCAGACTGTGTTGCCAAGCACAGGGCACAATGCCCTCTTTTCTGGACAGATTTTCCAGCCCCTGTCCAGATGTCTGTCTGCTGCTTCTCACCACCTGCTTGTCTCTCAGTTCCTAGGAGGCCCCTGTGCCCCCTCAGCTGGTATTCTCTGCCATGGTGGTGGTGGGGTGTTTGTGCTTATTCTTCTGTACATGCCAGGATCTGAGCCCCCTGTCGGGGTGGAGGGGCAGGAATGCAGGATGTCAGTGTCCACTCAAGACCCAGAAGCATGATGTCCCCTGTGTTCCAGGACCAGTCACCAGAGAGGGCAAAAGGCTAAGGGAAAGGGGTGCCGAGCTCAGGGAAGGGGTAGAGGCCCTACAAGGACTACTACAAGGGCAGCGAAGAACTGGCAGAGAGGGCCTGGGGACCTGGGACCCTCCTGATGACCTTTCTCCTTGCTGTCCCAGAGGATCCCCTCAAGTGTGCAAGTGTTCCCCACCCCCACCCGAGAGTTAGAGAGGCAGCATCAGGTGGGAAAGGACTCTGCTTGGGAGGCAAGAGGCCAGGGTTAAAATCACAACAGCTGTTTTTGAATAATAGCCGGCTAACTGGCAGCAGGGGCGCAGTTCGCACCCGTGTGGATTTCCGAGCGACTTCCCTACCCGCTGGGCGGGATTCCCGCTCTGTCGTAAGCTCTCCAGGACCGAGAGAGAACTCCGAGGGAGCCCACCACGGCAGAGCAATGGCAGGGTCGGCTGCGGCCCCCACAGATAATCAAAGTCCAGCTGCCAAGACCACCCAGTCACCCTTTTGGCCCCGGGCCAATGCCAACCACTTGGGTCAGGCCCCGCCCAGTCGGCAAGACCACGCCCATTCCCATTGCCCCGCCCTTGTGTTCTAGCGCCCCCTCCTTCTGGTGGGGAAGACCTTCCACTCAGCCCCGCCTCCTGGCCCCCGCTCACCCCAGGTCCCTCGCTCCCCGCCCACATAGTACAGGCCCAGCTTGGGTCAGGAGGTGGGGCTGGGGGATACTTGCACCAGGTGGGCCCCAGGCACCTCTAGAAGGCCTAAAAAAGTAGCGCGGACAGGGCCGAGAGCAGGGCCTCCGAGAGGGGGCTCGGCGTAGCAGCCCGGGGACTGCGGCCCGGGTGGGGACAGCCCCTGGGACATGGGCACCTCTGGGTAGGTCCTCCGCCCGCACAGACTGCGGGCGGGGCGGCTGTTTGCTCAGGGGGGCGGGCCGGAGGAGGCGTTTCTCCGCAAATGAGCGGATCCGGGTGGCCCCTGCTGCCCGGAGCGGTCAGGTGCCCCTGCAACCCCAAGCCCGGGGCCTTGCCCTCGCCATGGCAGAGCGGCGCGGGGGCCTGGGGGCTCGCCTGGCCCGGCGCCTGGCCGGGCTAGGGGTCCGCAGGGAAAGCAGGGAGAAGCGGACCCCGAAGGAGGCCAGAGCCCCGGATAGGTGAGGGGGATAGGGGACGGCCACGCGGGGCGCCCCTGGGTCCTATGGTGTGCGTGTGTTGTGGGGGGCGCCCATGGGTCCTATGGTGTGTGAGTGTGTGTGTGTGTATGTACTCCCAAGCTGGGCCTGCACGAGATGGGCCTGAAAGAGGGGCCTGGGATGAGTGGGGCCAGAGAGTAGTCGATGTTCAAATAAGTGTGTACGAGTGTCTCTCTCGGGGCATGAAAATACACCTGTGGATGTACCATGATGTTGGATACGTGAATGTGAAACGATCTTTATCAAGTCCCTCTGCTCTTTTACAACGTGAAAAACCACTTTTGCAATTTGGTGGCCGGCAGACTAGGATTTCCTCACCAGAGGAGACAGTTTAAGCGAAATGCAATAGTTCCTTCCGCCCCTGTGGACTTTGAATCTCACATCACAGACCAGTTTACCTCTGGTCTCCGCGTCCCCTGGTCCTGAGTATGACAGGTTCCTGAGCTGTCTTAGACTGCACTGCATTTGCCCTTACATGCCACAGAGAGGTTGTCCCCTCTCGTCCCAGATTGTAAGAACAATAACCCTTTATTTGCCACTTGCTTCGTGCTTTACCTGGATAATCTCATTTAATCCTCACAGCAGCTCTGATGAGGCAGATATTCCGTGTGACTCAGATGCAGAAATGGAGGTTCAGAGGGGTGACATCACCTGGCCAAAGTCACACAGCTGGGAGGTAGTGGAGCCAGGAGACAAGCGTGAGCAGTCTGACTCCAGAGCTCGCATCCTGACACTCTGGGCTGCTCTGTTGCCTTGAGAGACTGTGAGCCAGGGGCCAGGGCTCTGTCCTAACCCCAGGTGTCACTGGCCATGAGACCTTGAACAAATGACTTCATCTCTCTGGGCCCATTTACTGTTAGCTGATATCTGAGTGCAGGGAAAAAGGCTGTGTGGATGGTTGAGTAGAACGGCTGGGAGGGGAGCGTCAAGAGGACCCCAGTAGCTCTTGAACCCCATATCCAAAAAGAGCTTGGGGTGTGCTGTCAGGTATGTGTGTTTGTGTGTCTGTGCAGTTACCCAGCAATTTGTTCTGATCTTATCATGACAGCTGTCTTCAGCCTGCCCTGGGAGGGGTGGGGGCGTGGTGAGAGCAAAGCGAGGGGAGGGGTGTGTACTGCTCTCTCACCCCAAAGAGAGGGGAGGGGACTATGCCTGAAGCCTGGGTGCCCAGGGGTGCCCACACCCTGCCAGTGTCCTGCCCACCCCCACCTGGAGGACACGCCCTCCTCCTTTACCCTGTCTGGCAGGAAACTATCCTATAGGCCCAGGTGGCACTGCCCCTCCCTTTCCCCACTTGAGAGGAGGTGGGGTTGGGGTGCAGGTGAGTCAGGCATGTGGAAGGCTGGGTGGGGGGGCGGGGGGGTGGTGACTGCGCAGGCTCCTGGGCCAGCAGGATGACACATCCCTTTGTGTGCACTTGGACTCTGTTCTCACCAGCTGTGGCAATGGGACTCCAGCACTGAGGCCCAGGCCTCCGATCCCTGCTAATTGCCTGGGGGGGGGGGGGCAGAGTGCCCGGAGGAGGCAGCCAAGGCGCTTCTTCATCTTTCCCCCATTAGTACAGTGATGTCCAACCAGCCTTATGTCCCAATGTCTTAACTTCACTTGGTCCCAGTGTCTTAACTCCAAGGCTCACTAGCTGTGTGACTCCAGGCAAGTCACTTCACCTCTCTGGGCCTCAGTTTCCTCATCTGAACAATGGGGGCACTAATACCCACCTTTTAGGATTATTGTGTGGCTTAAAGGTGATCATGCAGGCACAATGCCTAGTGCTAAGCCTGGCCCAGGGAGGGCCTCAGCAGATGGCGAGCTTTTAAATGATCGGGGCACTGTCTTTTTTCTTTATCCTGACCCTAATATAGGCCTAGTCCCAATTTTTGCCCTAAGCCCATCCCTGTCTCTTTCTCTGTCTGGGGTGGAGTGGATGCCGAGGGAGGGAGCGGAGAGGAGGCTGCAGCACAGACCTCCCGCGACCAGGTTTCAGGAGCTCATCCTGCCTGTGGACCCTGAGAGAAGTGGGTCCAGTCTTGGGGATGGGAGAGGAGGAAGCTACTTCACTTTCTTCCCTGTGCTTCCTTCCCAGGCCCTGGGGTGGCCAGAGCTGCCCTGACCTGGCCCAGGGCCAGGGCAGCACCAGCAATGTCAGCCTCAAGGTAGGAAGGAATCCAAAGGGGAGGAAGGGAGGGAGCTGAAGCTCTGGGAGGGGCTGGGCAGGCCCTGAGAACCCTGACCTACGCGTCAGGCACCTGGAGTTCTCTAGTCCTCCCTCTGCCACTGATTCACTGTGTGACCCTGGGCAGATCACTCCTCACCTCTGGGCCTCAGTTTCCCCTCTGCAAAATGGGGACGATAATGCCTCTCAGAACTGCTGTGAGAAATAAGGTAATGGATGTGGAGCATCCAGCAGGGGGCCTAGATGCTCAGGAAGCGTGAGCTTCCTAAAGCTGGGGCCCCCGGGGGAGGCATATGGGGGCAGTGCCTTCCCAGGGCCCCCTTTTCCACACTCCATCCTTTAACTTGACCTCCTCCCATCTTGGGCCCTTTTTCCCCATTTCCTGCCATGGTTCCCCAGGGGTGACGCTGGGCCAGTGGCTTAACCTTCTGGCCACAGTTTCCCCATTTGCAGTGGGGACCTGAGCCATGTATTGGACAGTGACAGGGGGCCCTCCCCTTGGAGGAGCAGAGGGCCTCCCCTGGAAGTGGCTCAAGCAGCGGTGTGTCTCTCTGTGGTCCTGAATACCATTAATAATAACTAGTGGGGTTTTTTTGTTTGTTTCTTTTTTTTTTTTTTTTTTTGAGGAAGATTAGCCCTGGGCTAACATCGGCTGCCAATCCTCCTCTTTTTGCTGAGGAAGACTGGCCCTGAGCTAACATCCGTGCCCATCTTCCTCTGCTTTATATGTGGGATGCCTACCACAGCATGGCTTGATTAGTGGTGCCATGTCCGCACTTGGGATCCGAACTGGCGAACCCCAGGCTGCCGAAGCAGAACTTGTGAACTTAACCCGCTGAGCCACTGGGCCGGCCCCAATTACGACTAGTGTTTAATTGAGTACTTGTTATGTGCTGGGTACTCTGCATGGATTATCTCATATGATCTTCACAGTGCTCCCAGGGAGCACATACTGTTGTTATCACACCCATTTTACACATGGGGAAACTGAGAGGCAAGAGGTGGTGCAGCTAGGGAACAGCAGAGCTGGGATTTAAGCCTGGTTGGCTCGTTCCAGGCCCCGACATGGGGAATGAGAGGTTGCATCTATTTCATAGGTGAGTAAATTGAGGCATTTGGAATCAAGGGCCCCTGCTTGATTTGGAATTTTGACCCCAACTTGGCTCCTCTGTTGCCAAGGACACAAGTCCCTCCCTGAAAACTGGTGGTTTGGGGGACAGTGTCCATGTGGGTTTGGGATCTCCCCTCACCCCCACAGCCAGGCTTGGCCCCAGAGAAAGACAGGAGACAGAGGTCAGGTTTGTCCCACTTTTAGGGGAACCCTCTTCCCTGGCTCCTTCATGTCCCAGGTACATCTCTATGCCCAGGTACTTCCTCCCAGGTGTGCTTGGGAATCTCGGGCTAGGAGGGTGCTGGGGAGGTGGCTGAGGCTCTCTGGAAGCCTGGAGCAGGCAGAGCCCATGGGCACTTGTGGCAGGCATGCCCACACAGCCCCTAATCCCCTGGGCAGCTGGTGCCAAAGGGCCAGAGGCCTGTGGACGCCTGGGCAAGCAGCAACTGGCCTGAGAGTTAGGCCCTCACTCTGTGACTTGAGTCCTCCATGTCCTCTCTGGGCCTCACTTTCCTCATCTGTAGAATCGGGGGGGGGGGGGGGTGAGTTAAATGCTGAAGGGCTTCTTAAAGCTCTGCTCCTTTCTCCAGTTCTCGTGGCCCCGGCAGCCTCTTCTTAGGGTGTCTGCTTGGCGTCATAGCTCTGCTCAGCTTCTCCTGTGCCAAGGAGGGCAGCCAGAAGTGTTAAGGGGGTCCCTGGAGGACAGGGAGGAGATGCTGTCACCAGAACCCTGTCTCTGATTCCCCTCAGGCCCAAGGCCAGAGCCACTCAGAATGGGACCTTCGGGCAGGGAGCCATGGTTCCTGGCTTTGGAAGCGACGACACAGCTCAGGGGGGCCTGCTCAGCCCCTGGGGCGCCTACAGAGGCCAGCTGTGGGCAGCGCCTCCGACCTAGCCAACTATGCCTCTGTGCGGCCAGAGAGCTTGGCACTGGCAGTGGCCTCAGCAGAGCCTGCTGATGCCAGGTGTCCCTCAAGCCCCGTGCCAGCTCCTGGACATCTGGAACAGGGAACCCCAGGCTGTACTTGCCTGTCACCCTCGTACACAGCCCCAGAGGTTCCTCTGAGGCCTGAGCCACCCGGCAACCTGGAAGTCCTGCTGCCCCGCCCAGTATCCTTCCCCATGGCAGAAGGGGCAAAGGGCGAGTCTGCCACCCCAGGGCCAGCCCTGCCAGAGCCAGCCCAGGCCCTACACCAGCGTCCCTCTACCAGGAGGACCCGCTACCACATCACTGTCACCCTGCAGGGGCGTGGGCAGGCACCTGGGGAGGAGTGTGAGGAGCCGAAACCGGCCCAACCAGCTCCCCACCCCTGCGGCCCTGAGGAATCCAGAGGCTGGCAGGAGCCTCTCCAGGGGCCCCGCCCCATCACGGGGTGGCTGACCGACCCGCCCCAGGAGCCCCAGCTGAGAGCCCCACGGCATCAGGGGAGCACGGACCAGCGGCAGGAGCTCCAGGCCAGCCAGACGCCTGGGTCCCCACACAGACGGTGAGTAGAGGTGGGTCTCCACGTGGGGCAACAGTGGGAGGGGAGACTGGCCTGGCTGCCTCTTCTTGGGTCTCTGCCTTATCTCCTGGCTTCTCCAACTCAAGGCCCATTCATTCAGCAACCTGAGCATGAGCTGACTCTGCCATCCCCTCCTCGCCCCAACTCTGCCCTCCTCTCCTTCTCCTCACCCACAGACTCCCTCTTGGAACTCACTGCTGCTCTCTTCTCCTGCCCACTCAAGGAGGGGGAGATCGCGTCATGGCAAGGATGGAGCAGGGGTCTCCTCCTCCTCAGCAACACCCACCACTCCCCAGTTCTGTTCAGGAGACCACAGACTCAGCCTGGGAATAGGCACCCAGCCAAAGTGCTGGGTGTCCTGGGGCAAGTTGCTTAACTTCTCTGGGCCTTGAGTTGTCAGGTAGATTTGGTAGCTGGAGATGAGGAAAGAGGAGGTGGTTACAGGAACATGCTTTGAACTCCGGAGAGTTGGGTTGCCGAAATAGCAGGGGATGCTTATTAATAATGCCTCAGTCACGGCAATAATTATCCCACCTGGCTCTGAGTTGGCGGCCACAGGAACAGGCGCCGAGATTCCCAAGCCGCGGTTTTTATTTGTGTTGAAATGACTCTCCCAAGTCTGCCTGGTGGGCTGAGAGGGGGCTGGATGGGTTCTGTAAAACTCGCTGCCGGGGAGTGAATGTGGAACTTGTCTAGTACCACCAGGAAGGGGCGCTGGGGAAGTCCCTGATGATGACGGCGGTGGCCGTCACTCATGGTTGTTTTCTAAGCATAATTCTATTTAATCCTCACAACAGCCCCATGAAGTAGACTAATCCTGCTCCCACACCCTGATTACAATAGGGAAACTAAGGCTCCGAGGGGTTACGTCACTTGCCCAAGTCAACAAGAAAGTGAAGGGGCCAGAATTGGACCCTGGTGCCTGTGCTGTAAGCACTTCTCTATCCTGCCTCTCGCAGGGGCCTCATGGGCCCTGTGCAGACAGTGGAGGATTGAGTGTGGTTGCTGTGCGGGCCCCAGAGCGTTCTGTGACCTCGTGGAGGTGGATCTGGCAGCACCGTGCTAGCAGAGGTAGCATCAGGGTTGCCCAGGCCTCTGGGCAGGAGTCAGGGTACCCGGTTCTGTGCCGAGGAAAAGAGAGATGTGGGACCCAGGCTGGCTCAGGGACCTGCTTGGGTGCCCCTCCTTGGGGAGAAGGGCTGCAAAGAGAGGAAAAGTGGGCGGAGGAGGCAGGCCTTGGAGACGGAGAAGGAAGGAGCTGGGGGGACGAGGACTCTGCCTGCCACTCCCTGGCTATTTTGGGCCCAGGTGGATAATGATAGACTCGGACGGGAGGCGAGGGCTGACTTAGGGAGGAAGGGGGCCTCCAGGGCCAGCATCCTTCTATGTCCCCCTTCTAGGGGCGGGTTCTCTGGGCCAGGATGGGCAAATATGGGGGGGTGAGGAGGCAGGACATGATTGGGGCTGCAAGTGGGAATGTGTAAGATAGGTATGCATCCATGTGTGTGTGTTCAAGTGCAGGCACATTTCAAGAGGAGGAGGGCTTGGGGCTATGCATTGACTGTGTGTGTATTGTGCATGTGCACATGTGTATGTCATTGTGTTGGTGTGTTTCTGTGAGTGTGTGACTTGTGTGTCTGCTGTGTCTCTGAGTGTCTATGACTCTGTGTGTGTTTGACTGTGTACATCTATGTAAGTGTCTGTGTGTGTTTTTGTGCCTGTGTGGTTCTGTGCCATGTCTGTCTGTGTGTCAGTGTGTGCCTGTGTGACTCAGCATGTATTTGTAGGCATGTGGGCCTGTTGACTGGTTTGGCCTAGTTTGGGGGTGACTCACAGGTAAGGGGGGAGAATCCAGGACTTGTTGGGTTAGATCAGGCTCTTTCCCACACTCTCCCCGCCCCCCCCTCAGCCTCTCCCTTCCCAGCCCCACACACCTTGTTTGGAAGTCACAGGTCACCATCCCAACAAATCCACTTCTGGCCTAGGGCCCTGGAGAAGAGAGGGCTCTGGGAATGGGCACTTCTCTTGGCCCAGGAGAGGCATCCTGGGTCATTGGGGTGTGTCTTCAGAGTAAGGACAAAACGGGAGAGCTATAGGCAGGCAGATTCCAGCATAGTTTGAAGAACGTTCTAGCAGTCATGACTACCTGGGGATGGGACAGGTCAACTGTGAAATGGTGACCTCTCTGTCCCTTGAAGTATGCACGCAGAAGTGAATGATCACATGCCTGTGGAATGAGTGACTAGCAGGGGTGTTGTCAGGGCTTGGTTGGGTTGAGACAGGCACTGAATTCTGATTGTCGGGAAATCACTGACAGTATCTGATCCCACTACAGCAGCTTTCTTTGAAGCTGTTCTGCTGTTTTGCCAAAGCCTATGGGGACTTCCAAATGTGCTTCCTTTTCTTATATCTAATTCTTTGACCCCTGGACCCTAGGATACCACCTGCATGGGAAAGTTGGCTTTGGATGAACCTAACCAGGGCCCAGCACATTACCTAACACAATTAGCACTGAATGAATGAATGAGTGAATCCATCAGTGACTTAGAGCCAGGCTCTACCACCTACTCTCAATGCCACCAGGGACAAGGAATCCCAGCGAGTAGTTGTTGTTCTCACTGTTATTCAGAAAAGGAGAGGACACTCAGTGGGGGCTCAGGGAGGGGGTGAAGCTCCACACTGGGAGGGTCCCAGCAAGGAGGACTGTGGTTCTGCTGGAAGAAAGGGGGCTCCTTAGTGAGGACAGGGGATGGGGGAGGGGGGCTCAGTGACGTGCCACAGTCCAGGGCCGCAGATGTCTGACTGTGCCCAGCTCTCAAGAACTCTGGCCTGGGGGGAAGGATTGGGGATCTTTCTCACCCCCCGCCCCCACCTTCCCTGTACACAAGGCTTTTCCAGGGCCACTCAGACCCTGTCCTGGGCCAGGCCACATGCTGTCATAGCTACCAGTGCTCCCAGAGTCAAGTCAGGCTTCCCTGGGCCTCAGCCCCTTTCATCTCTGCCCCTCATAAAACCTGAGTCACGGCTAGGGCCAAGGGCAGGGTCAAAGTTCTGGGTTCCACCAGCTTCTCAGGAGGAAAGAAGAGATGGAGGAGGGGAGTTGGGGGCATGGGCACATCTCTGGCCCTAACTTCCCTTATAATATAAGGTCTAGGGGCTGCCTTATGGAGAGGAGGAGCAGACCGGAAGACAGGCTGGCCCTGAGGCTGGGCGTGAACAGCCTGACCTCTCTGGTCCTTGCAGTCTAAGAATAGGATTGCCCTGGTCAGTGCAGCCTAGAAGTAAGAGTTGGAGCTGAGTGGTCCTTCCAGGACTACCATGACCCCTTTTAAAAGTAAACCTCCAAACCATAGAGTCTGTTTACCAGATAAATCCATTAGGAAGTTTGGTATGGTGGTGAAGCACTTAGTGTTGGGGTTCAAGTCTGGCCTCTGCTACTGTGTGACTCTGAGCACGTTTCTTAACCTCTCTGAGCCTTTTTTGCCTCATCTGCAAAAATGGAATGTTTGTTTATAATTTATTAATAATTTATTGTTTATGAGGTATCAAATGCATGGGATGCTTTTGAGAATTCAATAGGACAATCACATAAAGCCATTAGCAAGATGTTTGGCACAGAGGAAACCCTCAACAGATGGCTCTTGTTGTTATTACTATTAAAACAGACTCACTAGAGAGTTTCTAGGGAGCTTAGAGGTCTTCTCAGGCAGCTGTTATTATTAACCCCCTGTTTAGTAAAGGAGATAATGGAGCCCCAGAGAGATCAAGGGCGGGTCAGAAAAGAAGTAAGACCCAGGCCCCACCCTCAAGGAGTGAAGGTGAGGTGTGCTCTGCCCAGGGGATCACAGGAATAGCTGGATGTGCTGAGAACCTTGGCTGAGGGAGCAGGAGAAAAGGTGCCTGGACATGGATTCAGATGTGAATTCAAACTCCAGCTTGGCAACTTAGCAGCCACATAACCCGGGGCTGTCACGCCTCTTCTCTGACCCTCAGTTTCTTCCTCTGTACAATGGGGGAAATAATCACAGAGGAGGGAGTTGAGGGAAAGTGCATTCAAGTCCAAAGTGCCGGGTCCTGAGGGGCTTCCTTCAGCCCCGCAGATGCACACATACGTGCACGCACGCTCAGACAGTTCTCCCCAGGTGCTCATGCCAGTTCACACGTGTGCACACCTGCTAACCTTTGGTCACAATTCTCCAAGGTGACCGTGGGAAATTTGTGAGCCAGTGTTTTAGTTTATAGAGCGAGTTTTCCTTCCTTCTCTCCTGCTGAATCCTGACAGTAACGTTATGAAGCACATACTCTTAGTATTCCAGTTTTGTGGCTGGGGGCCTTGAAGCTTTTTCGGGAGAACTGGCCTGCCCAAGGTCATCCAGCTAGTGAGTGACAGGGCCAGGGGGCCCAGCTTTGCCTGAGGGCGAAGCCGGTCTTCCCTTCCCTTCCCTTCCAATGATCGGGAATGGAGTCCGAACAGTTGCCTAGTTTTCAGCTTTCTGGTTTTCTCATCTTCAGGTCCTGGAGGACTAGACTCGGCTCCTTGGGCAGAGTCACAGCCCCATCCACACACCAGTGCATCAGACCCATATGCTTTTGCTCTCCCTTCTCTCTCTTCCAGGCTCAGGCCTCAGCTGCACCTCTTAAAAGACCCTGGCATAGGGAATCATCTGAAAGTGGGGACACGGGTGGGAGAGCTGAGAGAACCATGCCCATTTTATAGATGAAGAAACAAAGGCCCAAAAGGTCAAATGGCTTGCCTGAGGTTCCCCAGCCTGACCTCGGCAGGGGTAGTTAGTCTGCAATGCCGAGAGCCACCCTCACCACCCGTGACCCTGTCCCTCTTCTTCCTGGCACCATCTGCAGGGAGCTGGACCACAGTGTGCCAAGGACACCTCAAGACAGGTTGCGGGGGCCCAACATGGAGGAGGCAGGTGGGCCCCCGGCTCGGACTGAGGCCCGAGTGGTGAGTGCCACGCTGACATGGCGGCAGCGGCCCCCTGCCCAGGAAGAGATTAGACACCGTTTTCGCAAGGTGTCTCTGGTGTCAGGGGCCCAGGTGGAAGCCCCTCAAGAGGAGATGTTTGAGGACAGCCACCATCGAGAGGAAGTCAATGGCTTTGCTACACGGGAAGAAGAGACTGTGAATTACCAGGGCCCCCAGGATGGGGGTGGCTCCAAGAGCTTCCAGAGCCACGGGCCCATCTTTTCCAGGAAGTACACACCACCCCCCAAGGAGAAAAGGCCAGTAGGGAGGCTGAAGGAGGCTGTGGACCAGGTGGATGGCAGCTCCCAAGACCCCAGGACTGAGCCACCAAGCCCAGGAGCCATGGCTAGGACTGAGTACTCTGTGCCTCTGCCTGGGCCCCGTGAACCAAGCCCCCACCCAGGTGTGAGTCACATCAGTGGGAGCCCTCGGAGCCTTGAGGAACGGCGGGTGACACGCACTGTGCGGACCACCATGGTGATGGGAGGGCACGTGGACCGACGGGTGAACAGCTCTGTGACCGTGGGGCCAACGCTCTTGGGTGAGGCCCTGCCAAGGGGGCGAAACGCTGCCCGCACAGTCCGGGCAGTGGTGGTGAGGCCCCAGGCTGAGGGCTCACCCAGCCGCAGTCAGGCCCTGGAGCTGCTAAGTAGCCTGGTGCCTGCTGAGCATAGCCCACCTACCGGCCGGCTTCCTAGGCCCATGGCTGTTGTGCCAAGGAGTCCAGGTCTGGGTCGCTCAGTAGGTGAAGCCCTGGGGCAGCTACCTGAGACAGGGACAGCAGTGCCAAAGGACAGAGATGCCCTGGCTCCTGCAGGCATCCCAGAAGGTGCTCATCCACCGCAGAACCAGGATGTCCCTGCAGCCCACCCAGACCAAGACCAGGTCAAAGCCCCAGACGCCAGGGCCCATGAGTCCCCAAGGATGCAGGGAGCCTCCAGCCCCACCCAACTCCCTTTCCAGACCTCTCAGGGTCATGTGCCAGTACCCTCCTCTCCCCGGCTCCAGACCCATAACCCCTCCCTGGGCCTAGTCCACCCCCCAGAGCAGCCTGTGGTGCCCACTCACCCCAGGGGTCAGATCACTCTCGAGCCCAGGGGACCCCAGGCCCTGCCCTCTGTAAAAATGGAAGGGCTCACGGATCCCCCTGCTGCCACCCTCCTGCCCATGGTGAGGAGTGAGGTTGTTACGGTCCCTGGTCAACCTCTTGTTCCATCCTCTACAAGAAGGAAGGCTGTGCCCAGCCGAGGAGGTCTGTCCGCTCCATCCTCCCCAAGAAGTAAGGTCACTCGGAACTCTGAAGATGTCCCTACCTTCTCTCTTAGCCAAAAAGAGGTAGTGCAGGGCCCTGGTCGTCCTGCTGACCCATCCCCCACCCAGAAGGATGTTGCGCAGGGTCCTAGTGCTCCTGCTGCCTCACCTCCCACCCAGAAAGAGGTTGTGCAGGGTCCTAGTGCTCCTACTGCCTCACCCCCAACCAAGGTTGTCCAGGCCTCTGAAGGGAGCCCCATATCATCTCCCACACAAAAAGAGGTTGTCCAAGGTGTTGAAGGCAGCCTTGCCTCTTCCCTCACCAAGGAAGAGGCTGTTCAAGGCCTGGCTGCTCCTGCTATCCCATCCCCCCAAAAGGATAAGGTTGTCCAGGGCTCTGAAGAGAGTCCCATATCATATCCCACCCCAAAAGAGGTTGTCCAGGGCCCTGGTGCTTCTGCTGCCCCATTTCCCACCCAGAAAGTGGTTGTCCAGGGTTGTCCTGCTGTTATCCCTCCTCCCTGCTCCTCAGTGGACAAAGTGTCCCCCAGCCCAGGAGGCCCCCCTGTCCCAGTGCCAGTGGGAGCAGAGGCCAGCCTGGAGTCCCAGCTTGTTCCTGACTCCACCAAGGGTAAGACCCTCCCAGAACCATCGAGAGAGGAGGAGGAGATGGCCCTGGCCACTGACCTGGAGATTTTCCTGGATACCCTACGGAGCATGGAGCCCCCCGAGATCCTCCGCACTCACCGGCTGCCACGAGCTCCTCGCTCCTCCTACCTGGCCATGTACGCCACACTACCCGCCATCGAGGAGGACCAGCCTGGGCCATGGGTGCTGGGACCCAGCCCCCAGGAGGTGCCTACACTGGAAGAAAAGGGGGAGGAAGAGGAAGAGGAGGAGGAGGAGGAGGAGGAGGAGGAAGAACCAGAGAACCCCTACCTGAGTGACGACGAGAAGCTCCAGCGCAGGCAGGAGAAAGCCGGGCCCAGCCCCTCCTGGGACTCCCGCCCGGCCAGGCCCCCCCAGGCGTCTTGCTCTCCTCTGGAGATGATGAAGAAGCACATGGCAGGTGCCAAGGGCCCCCACCCAGAGCTGGGGCCAGAGTGCCAGGCAGGCAGCAGGCCCACTTCCCGTCTTGGAGGCAGCCTTCTTTTTGGTGGTCTGGTGTCTGCTACCAAGGAGGCCCCCACCTTGGAACCACTGGGCACAAAACTATCTGCTCTGCCTCCCCATGGGGCACCAGGGCTCAGGAAGGTGCCAGGACAGCTACCCCTGCTCTGCAGCGAAAGGCCACCACCAGAGAAGCGCACATGTGCCCGGCTCCCGGAGGGGTGGGTGAGTGAGGACTTGGGTGGACAAGGGAGGGCACCTGGCTTCACCTGGGCCAGGGTTTGGATGGTGTGAGGAAAATGGTACTGGGAGGCAGAGTGTCCAGAGGCCAGAGGCTTGGGTCTGATGTCTAGTTCTGTGTGACCACGTTTCTCTGGGCCTCAGTCTCCCTATCCAAACAGGTGGAGATTTGCACTGTGGATTCCAAAGGGCTTGGTGGCTCTGATAGCTTGGCAGTGGGGCAAGGGGAGCAATAGGCACCCAACTCCTGGGACAGGGTGATGAGGCCGCTGTGGGCCAGCTCTTTGGAGGTGGAGGCCAATCAGGAGGATGTTGGGTCCCTGGAATGGCAGGTGGTGGGAGGCAGGAAGAAGACAACCCCATAAGACTTATTATCACTGCCCTCCATTCCAGAGCCCAGCCTTGAAGACCCAGGGCAAGCTGAACACCAGACCTGGAAAGGTAGGGGTCAGGGGCAGTGGGCGGGGCCAGCAGGAGGCAGGAGCCTGAGGACAGAGTCTGAGGACTCCTACTGTGCCTCCTCCAGATGATCCTCTTCTCGGAGCCCACCTGCCAAGGCAGCAG
Organism: Equus przewalskii; assembly: GCF_037783145.1. Lineage (NCBI taxonomy): Eukaryota > Metazoa > Chordata > Mammalia > Perissodactyla > Equidae > Equus > Equus przewalskii. The sequence goes on from NC_091832.1 coordinate 29,030,517, forward strand.
CAGGGAGGTTTGGGAAGACATCGCTGATGCTTCCAGCTGGGCCCCTGTTGCCTCCATAAGGGTGGTGCGAGGCTGGTGAGTGCAGAGTGCCCAGCAGGGGTCCTGTGTGTGAAGCTGGGGGATGCAAGGGCCAACCTAGAACTACCTAGGTTGACTTTGCAGAAACCCCCTCAGCTACCCAGAGATCCTGCTTTGTGGGTACATCCTCTCCCCACCCAGTGACTGTGGGTCTCTGTGCCTGCAGCTGGGTGCTATATGAAGAGCCAGAGTTCCGGGGCCGGAAGCTGGTCCTGCCAGAAGGAGATGTGGAACTCGGAACCCAGGGGCAAGTGTGGAGTACCCAAGGCATCGGTTCCCTGAGGAGGGTTGTCCGGGTGAGCAGGCTGGGGGTGAGGGCCCAGATGTTGCGCTGACTACCCTGGGCCCCGGGCCCTGAGAAGAGAGACAGCCTCAGGTGCCTAGAGTTGGAATCTGTGGGAGAGATCATATGGGGTAGGGAACAGAAGGGGTTTATTATGGACTCACTCATAGATCCCTGACCTCGGCGCCAACTGGGGAACAAAGGGCTTCTGGAGGATGCTCAGCCTGGCTTAGGAAGGCAGTGGCCAGGCAGAGGCCAAGCCCCAGCTTGGGAAAGCAGCCTGGGGCAGTTTGAGCTGGCGCTGGAAAAGGATTGGATTAGAGCTGCAGAAACGGGTAAGGGTGAATGTGGGTGCTCGCTCACCCCCAGGACCCAGGCTTTCAGGCCCACATCAGACCCAAGGTACCACGGATGTTTGTTCCGTCATTGGCTCACAGATGCTCATTAAGGTCTGCTTTGTGCCAGGCACCACGCCTGCCAATGAGGGGGTAGGGGAAACCTACTCTCTGCCCTGCAGGACTCATGGTCCAACTAGGGTATGAGGGTTGGGTTTGAAGCAGGAAAGCCATAGAACCAGATTGGGGATTTATAAACATCTTTCCAACTGCCAGGAGAAAAGGCTGGATAGGGATCTCGAAGGCAGGAAGACCAGGAAAAGTGATGATTTCCAGCTGAGGGGCACCTCTGAATTTTGAGGAAGGGCTGTGTGGTTTGAAAAGGCATAATCAATATTATAGTTTCATATCTGTAAAGTGGGAAAAAACAATACTGTTTTCATAACACAAATTTACAAACAACTGAAAGTAAGCTTGACAAAATCATCTCGGCCACTAGGGAAAAGCAGAAGAGAAACCAATAATTATAAAAGCTGGGCTGATCAGATGTTTTGAGTTTTTTCTTTTTAATGAAAGGACGAATAACTCTGAGTCCAGAGCTGTTGCCATCCTCCTGGTGAGAGAGGACGAGAGCTGATGAGTCTTAACTAGGGCAGTGGCCCAGCCACGCAAAGGAGGGGACAAGAATTTTTAAAGCCTCTCCAGAAAGACACAAATGTTTGTGGACAATTTGTGAGCCTCTCACAATAAATTCTTCTTTGTGTGGGAGATAACAAGCTACAAGAGAAAAACAAGGGCTTTGAAGTCAGGCGGACCCACATTCACTTGATTCGTTCAGCACTGACTGGGTGCCTAGGGTCTTCCAGGCACGTGGGAGGTGCTGGCTTGCAACCGTGAACAAAACTACACTGCTCTGTTCTTGGCCCTGCTACTTACAGGCTGTGTCCCCTCTGGCAGGCTGCTTAACATTGCTGAGCCTCACTTTCCCAGTCTGTGAATGGAGTAATAACTCCTGTTGGGAGGACCAAATGGATGGGGTAGGACATGCCATTAGCACAGTGTCCTGCACTCAGTAGATGCTTCATAAACATTTGATGAAGGAGTGAGTGAATGAAAATGGTCCTAGTGAGAAAGAAACACCCAGAATGCAGAGAGGACCTGCTGCTTCCTGGGATGAGGTGCAGGTGGTAGTCAGTCTGAACAGGGGTAGGAATTATGTACAACGGCAGGGTTAAAGTTAGACCTCAGGGAGCGGCTGTCCCTCCCACTGGTCCCTCCTCCAGGCTGGAAAGCAGGCTACCCAGAGGCAAGGCGAAGGGCATGGGACGTGCAGGCTCCTGCTGGGAACTTTGGTCTCAGGTCCCAAAGGCCCAGCGTGGGACCAGCAAGGGCTTTAATCTCAGGCCTGTCTGGCTGACCTTGCAGAGAACACCCCAGTCCCCCTTGCTTGCTTCTGGGGAGACAGCCACAAAGGTTTCCCAGAAGCCCCCTGGAGGCCCGCTGGATAGACTTGGGGAAGCAGGTGTGGGCGGGGGTAGTCTCTGAGGGGGCCTGTTTACACTGCCTGTTTCTACCCCTCTCCTGCAGGACTACATTACCCCACAGATCTGCCTGTACTCTGAGGAGGGCCTCAAGGGGGAGGAAGTGAAGCTAACCGAGGTCTTGGAGGACCTCCAGGGCCTGAAGAAGCCCCTGCAGGTGGCATCTGCCATTGTCTCCACAGGACTGTGAGTCTGGGCTATTCTGGAGTCCCTTCATTTAACATTCAGTCTGCTGGGTGCTGGGGACACAGAGGTGACAGGACACATAAGTGCTCAGTCTACTGGTGGGGACAGGCAAGTAAGCAGACAGCGGCAGTCCAGAGTTCTGGGACGGGGGAGCACAGGGTTCAGTGAGCACAGAAACGCACCAAAGCAGCCTGAGGTCAGAGAAGCCCTCCTGGAGGAGGAGACACCTCAGCTCTGAGAATGAGTTGGAACCAGAAGAATCTAAGCTCCATGAGGGCAGGGTTTTGTATGTTTTGTTCATTACTGTATCCCTGATGCCTGAAGCAGGGCCTGGCACGGAGTAGATGCCCCTAAACATTTGTTAATTGAATGAATGGGGGAAAAAGTATATCTAGCAGAGGGAACAGGTCCTGCAAAGGTCCAGAGGTGCGAGATCTAAGCTTGGAAAGTTCAGTCTGGCCGGTGTAAGCAGCACGTGGGGAGATATGAGGCCCAGGCGGAGGGCAGGGGCTGGATCACAGGGTCTCTGTGCAGCTGGATTTATTCTGAGGAATTACTGGGGTGTTTTTAAGCAGGTGTGTGTGCTAGAAAGAACTCTCCAGCTGCTGTGTGAAATTAGAGACAGCCAGGCCAGAGGAAGGGAGACAGATGGAGTAGCTACTATAAGAGATTACGGTGGTGTGAAATGTCCTCCAGAGTCCCCTTGATGGGCATCTCTCCCCCAAACCTCCTTCTCTCCTCTAAACCTTCCCCCTCACCCACCAATCTGTGTCCCTGGGCATCTGGGATGCAATGGCCTCTGCCTCCCCCCAGGTGGCTGCTGTACCCCAAACCTTTCTTTGAAGACATCCCCTGTATCCTGGAGCCTGGAGAATACCCCACCTCAGAGGCCTGGGGTACGTCAGACCCCAGCGTGGGCTCCCTGAAGCCCATAAGATTGGTAAGGAGCAGGTGGTCCCAAGTAGCCTATAGTCAGGGGGAAGATGCAGGGCCTGGCAGCTCCTATTGGGAATGGGTTTGGAGGAGAGGGGGGATTAGCCAAGGGGTGGGGCAGAGGGAGGACATGGGGGCGGTAGTTTTTAGGGGTGTCAGATCAAGTAAATTCTAGGTCCCAGCCCCATGTGTCTTCCCCTACCTCTGGGCTGGTCTCAACCCTGTCTCTTCTCCAGGGCTGCCCAAGTGTGGAGAAGCCAGGGGAGCCCAAGGTAAGAGTCTGGGCTTCAGGGTCAAAGAGGGCCTGTGGGCGGGGTGGGTATGTGTGTGGCTATTGTGGCCTGGACTGGAAGACAGGAGAAGAGGGTGCTGGGGGCCAGAAGCTGGGTCTGGGAGGGTAGAACCGATGGACTCATTGGGAATTGGCTTTTGATGTGTAAAGACCAGGTCAGAGGTCAGAATAGGGATAGGAGTTAGGTAAGGTCATAGGGCTTAGTGAAGGGATGGGGCCCAGTGAGGCAGTGGGAGGGCTTAGCTCTGGGCTGATGCTGGGCAGAGCCATCCTGAGCTGGCTGGGTGTGTTTGGATCCAGATCACTCCCCACTAATCTGACACCCCCCATTCCCCCAGGCTGTGGTTTATGAGGCCCCAGGGTTTCAGGGCCGCAGCTGGGAAGTGAGTCGAGACATCTACAACCTTCAGCAGCCAGAAGACAGCCAGAGCCCCGACCTGGCCTCTGTGGGGTCCCTGCGAATTCTTGGGGGCTGGTGAGGACTCAGGACCCTTCCTTCTCCCTCATCTTCCCCACTAGCCTCTACCCTTGGGGGTGGGGAGTGACCTGGGCTGCCCAGAGGTGGGGGCAGCTGCCTTACCCATCCGACGGCTTTCTGTGATCAGTTGTGTGTGTCCTCTCCCTTCCCCCAGCTGGGTGGGCTACGAGAAGGAGGGCTTCCGGGGCCACCAGTATCTGCTGGAGGAGGGGGAATATGCTGATTGGTCACACTGGGGAGGCTATGACAAGGCGCTGACCTCCCTGCGGGTCATCCGGACGGTAAGCAAGGGCAAATGGGCCATCCCTCTGCCTCTGGCCACAGCCAGACTTGCCCCTGGAACAGTCTGTTGAGGGAAGTATTTGTACCCCTTCTCCTGTTCTCCAGAGCACCTGGAAGTGTTCCCCGAGGTCTAGCCTCTCCTCTTCCTGCTGCTCTTCCCCAGGTCACACTGATCGCCTCACCCCAAAGTCCCCTGGTGGGCTGCATCCCTGGGGTCTGGGCACTCCCAGGGGTTCCCGTCAGTGGGCGGGAGAGACCTGACTGTCCTTGGGGCCCAGGACTTCGGGGACCCGGCCGTGGTACTGTTTGAGGCCATGGACTTCGAGGGGCCCAGCGTGGAGGTGAGCGAGGCATTGCCGGACGTGGAGCTGGTGCAACACGGCCCCCGCACGCAGGCTATCCACGTGCTCAGCGGCGTGTGAGTGACCCGGACTCCGGGCGGGCCGTGGGCTGTTCCAGCCGAGGCGCCGGCTCCGCCCCGCTGACGCCCGCCCCGCCCTTCCTGCAGGTGGGTGGCCTATGAGGAGGTGGGCTTCTCCGGAGAGCAGTACGTGCTGGAGAAAGGCGTGTACCGCAACTGCGACGACTGGGGCGCGGGCAACAGCGCCCTCGCCTCGCTGCAGCCGGTGCTGCAGGTGCGTGCCCGCCGCAGGGGCGGGGCCTCTTAGCGGGCGGGGCTTGGAGTCAGGGATGCTCCCATCGCAGGGGGCGGGACTGGGAGGACCACGCTGGCGGCTCGCAGGGCGGCGGGGGCTCTGGGAGGGGCGGGGCTAATGAAGACCTGAGTTGGGGAGAGCTGCCCTAGGGTCCGGAATATCGAAACCAGAGGAGCTGAGGTTAGGAGCTGGTACTTTCCTTAAGTCTCGAAAATTTGGTCCTTCCCTTCAGGTCGGGGAGCACAACCTGCACTTTGTCTCGAAGGTAAGGAGCTGGTGGGAGCCTGTGTCTCCTCTTCCCTCATTTCAAATCTCTCCCGCTCTTCCCCATTCGGTCTCCATGTCCCTCCTTCATTCTCATCTCTTTCTGTCTCTGCCCCTAGATTCAGCTTTTCTCCGGCCCTGACTTTCTGGGCGACCAAATCTCCTTCGAGGATGACCAGACCTCTCTGCCCCCCTCCTTCCAGCCCCAGTCCTGCCGCGTCCACGGCAGCAGGTGAGTACGCAGGGGAGGGGAGGCTCGGAGGTGCAGGGGGCGGGGTTCACCTGCCCTGAAGACCGCAACTCAGTTTGGAAATCCCCACTGCAGGAAAAGTGTCTTTCAAATGATTTCCTTCCTTCGGTTTCCTTGGGATTAACTGTTCTGTCCCGAATCATTCAATCTTAAAACAAAGCAAAATAAATATAAAGCTTGTAGATAGTATGGTATAAAGAACCCCAATCTTGTTTCATCTATCCTTCTGCCGTTTTTTTTTTAGTGGAATATTTTAAATCCCGACCCAACATAAAATTTCACAGGTAAATATTTCAATATGTATCTGTAATAAGAAAGGACCTCCCTTCCCCACATAGCCACAAATCATTATCGCATCTAATAAAATTAGCAATAATTTATTAATATTATGTAATATCCAGTCCATGTTCAGATTTCTTCCGTTGTGCCAAAACATGCCTTTGCAAAATTGGTTTGTTTTCCTCAAGATCCAAACAAGGTCCACACGTTGCATTTGGTTGATCTATAACAGTCCCCTTCTCCTACTTCTTGTTTTAGACCATTTATTTGTTTGAAGAAATCAATAATTTGCCCTGTAAGTTTCCCATCTTCTGTTTTTGGCCGATTGCTTTCTGGTGGTGTATTTTAACTTGTTCCTCTGTCCCCCATATTTCCTATAAACTGGTAGTTCCATCTAGAGGCTTGATGAGATTCAGGGTGTTTTGTTTTGTTCTGTTGGCAACAAGACTGCATAGTTGGTGCTGTGTACTTCCCACTGCATCCCATCAGGGGGCAAATGTCTGGTTGGCCCACTTTTAGTGATATTAAGATCCCTACATTATAGGATTCCCCATTTACCTTTCACCTAATAGGTTTAGAATCCATTGATGATAATTGCCTAGACCCATTATTTCTTTAGAGGTTACAAAATGATAATTTTTTTTTTTTTTTTTGAGGAAGATTAGCCCTGAGCCAACTGCTTCCAATCCTCTTCTTTTTGCTGAGGAAGCCTGGCCCTGAGCTAACATCCATGCTCATCTTCCTCTACTTTATATGTGGGATGCCTGCCACAGTATGGCTTGCCAAGTGGTGCCATGTCCGCACCTGGGATCCGAACTGGTGAACCCCAGGCCACCGAAGCAGAACATGCAAACTTAACCACTGCGCCACCAGGCCAGCCCCTCAATAGTTGTTTATAACTTCCTTGTGTTTCTAGTTCTATAAGATCCTCGAGGATCATTTTGTACATTTTTTACCCCAAACTTGGACTCAATTATTTCCCAAGGAACTCTGGTTCCTTTTAGTGGTAAATGGTATTGAGAGACCAAAATCTGCATGCTAGGTATTTCAAAATTGTAGTACTGATATTACTACCGGCAGTAAAAATCAGTGAATGCTATTTGAGCTTTCTCTGTGGTTCTTTCTATCCTCAGGTATTCACCTACATCCAATTTGGTATGTACAGTTGAAAACATTGTGTTTTAAGATATTTGAAATAATACTTTTTTGTGTGCTTATGCCACCAACCTGATACATAGTTAGGTTCATTTATTTGATTTACTTTAATTTTTAAGAATAATTTTTATTTAGTTCTGTTTTTAAAAAATTATTTTATTGAGGTCATATTGGTTTATAACATTGTATAATTTTAGGTGTACATTATTATGTATCAGTTTCTGTATAGACTGCATCGTCCTCACCACCAATAGTCTAGTTTTTGTCTGTCACCTTATATATGTGCCCCTTTACCCCTTTCGCCCACCTCCTGATGCCATTCCCCCCTGGTAACCACTAATCTGTTCTCTTTATCCATGTGCTTGTTTACCGTCCACATATGAGTGAAATCTACAGTGTTTGTTTTTCTCTGTCTGGCTTATTTCCCTTACACCCAAGGTCCATCCATATTGTTGCAAATGGGACGATTTTGTCTTTTTTTTATATATACAGCTGTGTGGTATTCCATTGTGTATATATACCACATCTTCTTTATCCATTCATCATGGGCACTTGGGTGCTTCCACATATTGAATAATGCTGCGATGAACATAGGGGTGCATAGATCTCTTTGTATTGTTGATTTCATGTTCTTTGTATGAATACCCATTAGTGGGATGGCTGGATCGTATGGCATTTCTATTTTTAATTTTTTGAGAAATCTCTATTACTGTTTTCCATAGTGGCTACGCCAGTTTGCATTCCCACCAGCAGTGTGTGGGGGTTCCCTTTTCTGCACATCCTCTCCAACACTTATTATTTCTCATCTTGTTAATTGTAGCCATTCTGAGGGGTGTGAGGTGATATCTCATTGTAGTTTTGATTTGCATTTCCCTAATAATTAGTGATGTTGAACATCTTTTCGTGTGCCTGTTGGCCATCTGTATATCTTTGGAAAAATGTCTGTTCATATCCTCTGCCCATTTTTTGATCAGGTTTGTTTCTTTGTTGTTGAGTTGTGTGAGTTCTTTATATATTTTGGAGATTAACCCCTTGTTGGTTATATGATTTGCAATAGTTTCTCCCAGTTAGTGGGTTGTCTTTTCATTTTATTCATGGTTTGCTTTGCCTTGCAGAAGCTTTTTAGTCTGTTGTAGTCCCATTTGTTTATTTTTAATTTTGTTTCCCTTGCCTGAGTAGACATGGTATTCAAAAAGATGCTGCTAACATTGATGTCAAAGAGTGTACTACCTATATTTTCTTCTAGGAGTCTTATCATTTCAGGTTTTACATTCATGTCTTTAATCCATTTTGAGTTAATTTTTGTGTATGTTATAAGATAATGGTCTACTTTCATTCTTTTGCATGTGGCTGACTAGTTTTCACAACACCATTTATTAGAGAGACTTTCCTTTCTCCATTGTATGTTCTTGGCTCCTTTGTCAAAGATTAGCTGTCCATAGATGTGTGGTTTTATTTCTGGGCTTTCAATTCTGTTCCATTGATCTGTGTGCCTGTTTTTGTGCTGGTACCATGCTGTTTTGATCACTGTAGCTTTGTAATATATTTTGCAGTCAGAGATTGTGATGCCTCCAGCTTTGTTCTTTAGTCTCAAGATTGCTTTGGGTATTCAGGATCTTTTGTTGTTCCACATAAATTTTAGGATTCTTTGTTGTATTTCTGTGAAGAATGTCATTGGGATTCTGATTGGGGTTGCATTGAATCTATTGCATTGAATCTAGATTGCTTTAGGTAATACGGACATTTTAGCTATCTTCATTCTTACAGTCCATGAGCATGGAGTATTTTTCCATTTCTTTATGTCTTCTTTGATTTCTTTCAATAATGTCTTATACTTTTCAGTGTGTAGGTCTTTCACCTCCTTGGTTAAGTTTATTCCTAGATATTTTGTTATTTTTCTTTCCATTGTAAATGGGATTGTATTCTTGACTTCTCTTTCTGCTAGTTCATTATTAATGTGTAGAAATGCAACTGATTTTTCTAAGTTGATTTTGTACCCTGCGACTTGGTTGTAGTCGTTAATTATTTTTAATAGTCTTCTGGTGGATTCTTTAGGGTTTTCTATATATAGAATCATGTCATCTGCAAACTTTTACTTCTTCCTTTCCAATTTGGATACCTTTTATTTCTTTTTATTGTCTAATGGCTCTGGCCACAACCTCCAGTACTGTGTTGAATAGGAGTAGTGAGAGTGAGCACCCTTGTCTTGCTCCTGTTCTCAGAGGGATGACTTTCAGGTTTTCACTATTAAGTATGATGTTGGCTGTGGTTTTGTCGTATATGGCCTTTACTATATTGAGGTACTTTCCTTCTATCCCCATTTTACTGAGAGTTTTTATCATAAATGGATGTTGGATCTTGTCAAATGCTATCTCTGCATCTATTGAGATGATCATGTGATTTTTATTCCTCATTTTATTAATGTGGTGTATCACATTGATTGATTTGCGGATGTTGAACCATCCCTGCATCCCTGGTATAAATTCCACTTGATCATGGTGTATGATCCTTTTAATGTATTGCTGTATTCAATTTGCCAATATTTTGTTGAGTATTTTTGCATCTGTGTTCATCAGTGATAGTGGTCTGTAATTTTCCTTCTTTGTGTTGTCCTTGACTGGTTTTGGTCTCAGGGTAATGTTGGCTTCATAGAATGAGTTAGGAAGCATTCCATCTTCCTCAATGTTTTGGAATAATTTGAGAAGGATAGGTAATAAATCTTTTGAATGTTTGGTAGAATTCTCCAGAGAAGCCATCTGGTCCTGGACTTTTGTTTTTTGGGAGGTTTTTGATTACTATTTCAATCTCTTTACTTGTGATTGGTCTATTCAGATTCTCTATTTCTTCTTGATTCGGTTTTGGGAGGTTGTATGAGTCTAAGAATTTATCCAATTCTTCTTGGTTGTCCAATTTGTTGGCATATAGTTTTTCATAGTATTCTCTTATAATCCTTTGTATTTCTGTGGTGTCTTTTATAATTTCTCTTCTTTCATTTTAGATTTTATTTATTTGAGCCTTCTCTCTTTTTTCTTGGTGAGTCTGGCTAAGGGTTTGTCAATTTTATTTGTCTTCTCAAAGAATCGGCTCTTAGTTTCATTGATCCTTTCTATTGTTTTTTTCAGTCTCTATTTCATTTATTTCTGCTCTAATTTGGTGTTTTTTTTTTTTTTTTTGAGGAAGATTAGACCTGAGCTAACATCTGCTGCCAATCTTCCTCTTTTTTGCCAAGGAAGATTGGCCCTGAGCTAACATCCAGGCCCATCTTCCTCCACTTTATATGTGGGATGCTTGCCACAGCATTGGCTTGACAGGCTGTGCATAGGTCTGCACCTGGGATCTGAACTGGGAAACCCAGACCACCAAAGCAGACCATGCAAACTTAACCATTGCACCACCAGGCGGCCACCTCTGCTCTAATTTTTATTATTTTCCTCCTTCTGCTGACTTTGTTTGTTGTTCTTTTTCTAGTTCTGTTAGGTGTAATTTAAGATTGCTTGTTTGAGATTTTTCTTCTTTGTTGAGGTAGGCCTGTATTGCTTTGAATTTCCCTCTTAGCACCACTTTTACTGCATCCCATAAGAGCCGGTATATTGTGTTTTCGTTTTCATTTGTCTCCAGGTATTGTTTTATTTCTCCTTTGATTCCTTCATTGATCCAATGGTTTTCAGTAGCATGTTGTTTAGTCTCTACATATTTGTGACTTTCCCAGCCTTTTTCCTGTGGTTGATTTCTAGTTTCATAGCACTGTAGTCAGAAAAGATGCTTGATGTGATTTCAATATTCGTTTTTTTTTGTTTTTTTTTTTTTTTAGGAAGATTAGCCCTGAGCTAACTACTGCCAGTCCTCCTCTTTTTGCTGAGGAAGCCTGGCCCTGAGCTAACATCCATGCCCATCTTCCTCTACTTTGTATGTGGGATACCTACCACAGCATGGCATGCCAAGCGGTGCCATGTCTGCACCCAGGATCCAAACTGGCGAACCCCGGGCCACTGAGAAGTGGAACATGCAAACTTAACTGCTACACTACTGGGCCAGCCCCCAATATTCTTAAATTTATTGAGGCTTGCCTTATTTCCCAACATATGGTCTATCTTTGAGAAGTTCCTTGTGCACTTGAGAAGAATGTGTATTCTGCTGTTTTGGGATGGAATGTTCTATATATGTCTATTAAGTCCATCTGGTCTGTTATATCATTTAAGGCTACTGTTTCCTTGTTGACTTTCTGTCTGGATGATCTATCTATTGATGTAAGTGGGGTGTTGAGGTCCTCTACTGTTATTGTATTGCTGTTAATTTCTCCCTTTTGGTCTGTTAATAGTTGCTTTATATATTTTGGTGCTCCTGTGGTACATGCATATACATTCATAAGTGTTAGGTCCTCTTTTTAATTTTTTTAAAGATTGGTGCCTGAGCTAACATTTGTTGCCAGTCTTTTTTTCTTCTTCTTCTTTTTTCAAAGCCCCCCAGTACATAGTTGTATATTCTGGTTGTAGGTCCTTCTGGCTCTGCTTTGTGGGATGCTGCCTCAACATGGCTTGAGGAGCAGTGCTAGGTCTGCACCCAAGATCCAAACCAGTGAAACCCTGGGCCACCAAAGCAGAGCACACAAACTTAACCATTCAGCCATGGGGCCAGCCCCAGTGTTATGTTCTCCTGGTGGAATATCCCTTTTATCCTTATATCCTGCCCCTCTTTGTCTCTCATTGTCTTTTTTATCTTAAAGTCTGCTTTGTCTGATGTAAGTATGGCAACACATGCTTTCTTTCGCTTGCCATTTGCTTAGAGTATCATCTTCCATCCCTTCACTCTGAGCCTATGTCTGTCTTTAGAGCTGAGATGTGTTTCCTGGAGGCAGCATGTTTTTGGGTCTTGTTTTTTAATCCATCCAACCACTCTGTGTTTTGATTGGAGAATTCAATCCATTTACATTTAGAGTGATTATCGATATATGAGGGCTTAATCCTGCTATTTTATCTCTTGTTTTCCAGTTGTTCTATATTTCCATTGTTTCTCTTCCCTTGTATTTCTGACTGCCATTTCAGTTTGGTGGTTTTCTGTGATGGTTTTTCAGTTTTCTCTTTGTGATTTGTGACTCTGCTATGATTTTTTGTTTAGTGGTTACCATGAAGTTTGTATAAAAGATCTCATAGATGAGATAGTCCATTTTCTGAATGCCTCTTGTCTCCGTTAGCCTAAGTAGGTTCCATCCCTCTCCTCTTCCCCTTCTCAGTTATTGTTGTCACAAATTGTTCTTTTCTGTGTTGTGAGTTTGTGACTAAATTGAAGTTTTTATAGTTATTTTTGATGCTTTCCTTCTGTTTGTCTTTTATGTTATAATTAAGTGTTTACTAACCTATTCTGATATAGAGTTGCAATTTTCTGATTCTGTCTGTCTATTTATCTCCTTGCTCAAGGTTTTGTAAACCTTTGCTTTTTAGTTTCAGGTGGGAGCGCTCCTTTCAATGTTTCCTGTAAGTCAGGCCTAGTGGCAACGAATTGCCTCAGCTTTTGTTTATCTGGGAAAGCTTTTATTTCTCCATTGTATCTGAAGGATAGTTTCACTGGATAGAGTATTCTTGGCTGAAAGTTTTTGTCTTTCAGTATTTCAAATATATCATTCCATTCTCCCCTTGCCTGTAAGGTTTCTGCTAAGAAATCCACTGAAGGCCTGATATGGATTCCTTTGTGGGTTATTTTCTTCTGCCTTGCTGCACTTAATATTTTTTCTTTGTCATTCTCTTTTGCCAGTTTTAATATTGTATACCTTGGAGAAGATCTTTTTGCATTGATGTAATTAGGAGTTCTATTTTCTTCATGTACTTGTAAGTCCAATTCCTTCCCCAGGTTTGGGAAGTTCTCAGCTATTATTTCTTTGAACAAGCTCTCTGCTCCTTTCTCACCCTCTTCTCCATCTGGAATACCTATAATCCTTATGTTGCTTTTCCTAATTCAGTTGGATATTTCTCGAAGAATTTCTTCACTTTTTACAAATCTTAGTTCTCTTCCTCTTCCACCTGAAGCATTTCTGTATTTCTATCCTCTAAATCACTAACTCTGTCCTCCATAATGTCAGCTCTATTTTTTATGGATTCTAGATTATTTTTTGTCTCATTAATTGTGTTCTTCATGTCCAGAATTTGTTTGTTTGTTTTTATCATTTCAGTCTCTTTGATGAAGTATTCCTTCTGCGTATTAATTTTATTCCTAAGCCCATTGGATTGTCTTTCTGTTTTCTTGTAACTTGTTAACTTTCTTTATGACAATTATTTTGAATTTTCTGTCATTTACATTGTAAATTTCCATGACTTCAGGACTCATTTCTGGAGACTTGTCATTTTCCTTCTGCTCTGAAGTGTTAATGTGGTTCCTCATGGTGTTTGATGAATTGATCCTTTGCTGGCACATTTGTGGTAGTATCAGGTTGCAGATTCCACCTGCCACCACTGGGGGTGGGGCAGGAGCTATGTTTTCTGATTCCACCCTGTCTTCTGGAAGTTGTGCTGGTAGGGCTGGTCTGCATTTGTGCTCTGGCCACAGCTGCTTGTCAGGTCATGCACAGATGTGCAGGTTGGGCCTGTGTGCTCCATGGGTGGGTCATTCTTGTGTAGCACCACTGAGTTCTGCAGGAGACCAGCTGAGCTGCTTGCTAGGCAAGAGAGAAGGGGCACTTCCTTTTGCTCTGGCCGGCTCTCTGCTTGCGGGTGGTTCGGCTAAGCTGCTGCACTTGGTGGGGGCTCCTTCACGGGGGCTGAGCTGCACCACTCAGTGAGAAGTGTTCCCACAGGAGGGACCACTGTGGCATGGTGAGTGCTTCCACAGGCCAGGCTACCACTCCAAAGGCATTCGTGCACAGGTGAAGCTGCCCCTACTTTCTCTTACAGTCGTGCCGGCTGCTGTGTGAGAACCCACGAACTAGGTCACTGCCACCAGGGAGGGGGAGAGGTGTGCTCACCTAGTTCCACTGTCTTCTGGGGACCCAGTCCACCCACCTTCACACGCATGGCTGTGTGGATCTCTCAGACATCCTATTGTGCTGTGCAGGGAATCCTCTGTTGGTTAATGAATGTCCATTTATTTTAACTTAGGGGAGAGACAAAGGGAATAAATCACTCCACTGTGATGCTGACATCACTCCCCTAATTCTGTTTTTTAATTACATTAAATATTTACAATGTTCCTGTGTTAGTCAGCTTGGGCTGCTGTGACAAAATACCATACGCTGACTGGCTGAAACAACAGGAATTTATTTTCTTGAATTTCTGGAGGCTGGGAAGTCCAAGATCAAGGTGCTGGTCGGTTGAGTTCCCTGGTAAGGGCTCTCTTCCTTAGATGGCTGCCTTTTTGCTGTGTCCTCACATGGCAGAGAGAGAGCTCCTGTCTCTTCTTCTTCTTATAAGGATACTAATCCCATCAGGGGGGCTTTACCTTCATGACCTCGTCTAAACCTAATTACCTCTCAAAGTCCATCATATTTGAAGTTAGGGCTTCAATGTTCGAATTTTGGGGAGACACATTCAGTCCACAGCAGTTCCCAAGTCAAGACTTAAAAACAGTAGCTTCCGTCTCTGTCTCTGCTACCTTTTTCTCTCTCTTCCCTGACAGGTAATCTTTTTTTTTTTAAGTGTTTATTTTTCCCTTGTTTCTTTTTGAAGATATAAGCAAGTATACACCATATGTAAATTTACATGTAACTATAGAAATATAACAAGTATATTTTGTTTCTCTCCTCCCCCATTTTCTTACACAAAAAGAAGCATACTACAACCTGGTCAATATACTAAAAACAACTGAATTATACACTTTGAAAGAGTGAATTTTATGGTATGTGGATTATATCTCAATTTTAAAAAAAGGAAACATTCTAGGGGCTGGCCCCGTGGTTAAGTTCGCACGCTCCGCTCCAGGCAGCCCAGTGTTTCTTTGGTTCGAATCCTGGGCATGGACGTGGCACTGCTCATCAAACCACGCTGAGGCAGCGTCCCACATGCCACAACTAGAAAGACCCACAACGAAGAACATACAACTATGTACTGGGGGGCTTTGGGGAGAAAAAGGAAAAAAATTTTAAAAAAATTTTTTAAAAAGAAATCGCTTTAAAAAAAGGAAAACGGGAACATTCTAGAACACTGTTATACACCTTGCTTTTTATTTGACAGGTTGGAGATCACTTTATATCCTCTTAAGAGGTTTTTTTTACTGCTATATTGTATTTTAGATTCTTAGCTTATTAACCAATCCCTGGTTGATGGACATTTGGGCTGCTTCCACTTTTTGTCATTGCAAACAGTGTTGTAATGAACCTCCTTGTGCATGTGTCTTTTCATGTTTTTGAAGGGTGTCTTTGGGATGGATTCCAGAAATGGGATTGCTGAGTAATTACGCATAAAGCATTTTTTTTTGAGGAGGAGGATTAGCCCTGAGCTAACATCTACTTCCAATCCTCTTCTTTTTGCTGAGGAAGATTGGCCCTAGCTAAGGTCCATGCCCATCTTCCTCTACTTTATATATGGGATGCCTGCCACAGCATTGCTTGATAAGCAGTGTGTAGGTCCACACCCGGGATCTGAACTGGTGAACCCTGGGCCACCAAAGTGGAATGTGCGAACTTAACCGCTGCACCACCAGGCTGGCCCTGTGCATAGAGTTTTGCTTGATATTACCAAATTTCTCTCCATGGGGCAGTATGATTTCATTCAGTCATTTCCAAAGTCTGACCTTAGTCCCTGCTGCTGCAGTGCCTATTCATCCTTGATCTCTCCTGGACCAGGAGGGTTACAGTCAAGTCTGCATCCACTCTCAGGGGGCCTCAGGGGGCAGGCCAAGGACAGGGCAGACTCAAATACCCACTCACATCCCCCCATTCTTCCTCTTCCCCAGCTGGATCCTGTTTGATGAGAAGAACTTTGAGGGTGACCAGCACATTCTCTCTGAGGGCGAGTTCCCCACTCTCACGGCCATGGGCTGCCTAGCCTCCACAGTCTTGGGGTCTCTCCAGAAGGTACCCCTGGTGAGTGCCCTTGTCCAGCTCCAGGCATCCCTGAGGCAGGGGGTGCTGCTGGGGGAGTCGTGGACACAGCCTCTTCTCGATGCTGAGTGAGCTGCTGGGGCTTGAATCTAGTCTTCTTCAGAACCATTCTGGGTCCCCTTGACCCCAGGGCTTCAAAGCCAGTTCAACTTTCTAGAGATTTATTGAGCGCTCACTGAGATAGGTCCTGGGGAGACTAAAATAAATTGGACACAGCCCCACCTTCGAGGAACATATGGTCACATTGACATAAAGATTCCAATGCAGGGTGGTGTGTCCAGACACAGAAGTGGTACAGGGAGAGGAGTGCTCAGGGCAGGCTGGGGGCAGGGCAGAGGCCAGGCATTGGAGTTGCTGCTCCAGGAAGCCAGAATGAGTGATGAAAGCCTGGACCAGGCAGGAGATGGAGAGAAGTGACACGGGCCATATTAGGGAGCTAGAGTCTGTAGGACTGTGACTGGGTGGGTGGGCCAGCAGCAGCAGGACAAGCAGAACAAGCAGGACAGCTGAGGTTTACTGAGCACATACCATGTTCTAGGCTGTGTTTGACAGGCTCCCCGTGTACTAAGGTGTTTAAACCTCACCATAACCCTCTGAGGTTCATCACCATCTCCCTCTTCTAGATGTGACAATTAAGGCACAGAGAGGTCACGTGACATGCTCCAGGTCACACAGCTGGTAACAGGCAGAGCCGGGTTCTCCCTGAGGCAGCCCAGCTGCTGAGTCCAAGCTCTTTACAATTACACGTTGGGCTCTGAAGGCAGATAGACCTGGTTCTGAAGCTCCACTTTAGGGCTTTAAGAAAGTGGTTTAATCTTCCCCAGCCTCGGTTTCCCCATTAAGCAGGGGTAATAATAGCGCCTACCTTATAGTGTTGTTGAGAAGTTGTAATGAGATTGGTAAAGCGCCCAGCACAGAATCTGGCATGTTATAAGCCCTGAATATATAAGAACTGCTATAATTACCATTATTATTATTATTACTATTCTTAGAAGTGCCATTTCCTGGGGAGAAGGTGTGAGGGGGCAGAGGGGGGCCCAGTCTGGCAGATGCTGCCTCTGAGAATCTGGGGGACATCCAGCTGGCAGTGTCCAGGAGTCAGGGACCCTGTGGGGTGGAGCTCAGGAGGGCAGGGGGCCTGAAATGCCAATCTGGGTGTTGGGGTATCTGGATTGGGGGGCTGAGTCTGGGGCCGGGGCTCTCGTGGCCTCACCCCTCTCTATGTCCCTGGGTCCCCAGCACTTTTCAGAGCCCTCCATTTTCCTGTATGGACTGGAGTGCTTTGAGGGGAAGGAGATTGAGCTCAACCGGGAGGTGCGGAGCCTGCAAGCCGAGGGCTTCAACAACCACGTGCTGTCTGTGCAGATCAAGGGGGGCGTGTAAGTGTGCTGTGGGGAGGCACGAGGGATTGGGGGCTGCTGGATTGAGGGCTGGGTCTCTAGCCTCTCCCCCATCCCCACTTCTACTCCACTCCCCGCCCAGCCAAGAGGGAGGAGAAGTGCAGACTGAGCAGGTCACTGGCTCTCAGGGCTTGAACCCCAGCCCGGGGGTCCTCTCCACGACCCTCCTCTGTCCTGCAAACCCCAAACCTACTTCCCAGCCTCCCTCTCCCCGCTGGGGACCCCGGCCCTAGACAGAGAAGCCCCAGCATGAGAGAAAAGGAGATGGAGAACATTCTGCTGTCCGTGCCTCCTCCTTCACCTGTCTGCCTGTCTGTCTTCCCTTCTGTGTCTCTGGCGCTTGCTGGGCCCAGCTGGGTACTCTGTGAGCACAGCGACTTCCGGGGCCGCCAGTGGCTGGTGAGCAGCTGTGAGATCACCAACTGGCTGACCTACAGCGGGACCCAGAGAGTGGGTTCCCTCTACCCCATCAAGCAGGTGGGTAGCGAGTCAGGTTGAGCGTGTCCATGCCAGCCTGTCTGGGTGTGTGTCTGTGTGTTTCCCAAACTCGGCATTTGTGTACTTTTGTCACAATTTTTGCCACATCTCATTCCTCGTAAACCATTAATACTGAATGGTTAATACTTAGCTGTTTAAGGTTTTTCTTTAAATCAACTCACTTTTTTTTGCTTTATCCTTATCCTAAAGAATAACCCTAAATCCTGGGTTTGATGTGTGTATATGATTTTTTTAGTAGACATTATAATAAATACATTACCGTTAAATTTTTAACAATGTGTTTATCCACATAGGACTGAAATTTATCTCACGTACCACCCACCAGTAGTAAGCACGCCTCACTTTGGGGAACACTATGTCCACATGTGTGACCTGTATGTCTGTGAGCGTGTGTCTGGACATGTGTCCCATTTATGTAAACTTGCATTTAGGTGGAGGCCCAGCCATGGGGTGTGTGTATATGTGTGTGCGCGCACACGTGCGCGTGCCTGTGCCCATGATGTCGTTTGTATCCAAGCGTCTGTGTGCTCCGGAGGTCACCTGTGGTTGTGTGTCTGTACACGTCTGTGAGAGTGTGTTTATGACTACACGTGCCTGCATTTGTGACAGTGTTGAGAGTGTGTGCCTCTTTGTATCAGGCTATTTGTGTGGTCCCCATATTCACAGACTCTTCTAACATCATTGCTAGAAGAAATCTTGGAGATTATCTCCCACCCTCCCATTTCACAGATGAGGAAATAAAGGCCCAGAGAAGTGGACAAGGATTTGCTCTGCAATCTTGGGCAAGTACTGTACCTCCGTGGACCTCAGTTTCCTCATCTTTAAAAATGGGGATAATATAGATGATGGAGTTGTTTTGAGGACTGAAGATAAATAATGTATATAAAGCCCTTAGAACAGTGCTTGAGTGGGTAGGCACTCAACAAACATTAGCTGGGTTCTTATTACTGTTATTACCCCTATCCAAGACCCCCTCTGATTTGTGGCAGAGCCTGGTCTCATGTCTGACAGTCCCGTGTTTCCCCACCATGGCACCTCTTCAGCATGAGTGTGTGTCTGCATGTCTGTGTTCCTACATGCATCCATCCTCTTAGCAAACATAAGTCCCAGGCACAGAGATGGCTGGGGGGACCTGCGCATCAGTTAGTATGTGTGCGTTTGCATGGCTGCGTGTATCCATGTGTTTGTCTGCTGCAAACTTCTGTGCAACCATGTGGACCTTGGGTGTATCTGCTGGCGTGTCCCTCTGCATATGTCTGTGAGTATCTCTGTAGACCTGGAACCATGTGGGTGTGGGTGTGCGCTACGTATGTGCCTTTGGTGTGTGTGCGTGAAAGAAGGGGTGACGGAGCAGGGCCGAGGAAAGTTTAGGGGCAGGAAGGAGGGCCTAGGGTTGAGTGCGTTGGGGACCCAGGCAGGAGCATTCCTCCCCAGGGACCCCTGACTCTCAGCTCCCCCCACTCCCCAGCGCCGGGCATATTTCCGCCTCTGGAATGCAGCTCTGGGGGGATTCCTGGCAGTGCCGGACCACGTCGAGGACATGAAGGCAGGCCGTGTGGTGGTCTCGGAGCCGCAAGCCGGAGGCAGCTCCATCTGGTACTACGAGGATGGGCTGCTGAAGAACCAGGTACCAGTTTGGGGGCTGGGACAGGGACACCAGGGCCCCAGGCTCTCATAGGCCTAGTCAGGAACAGGAGCCACCCTTAGGCCGGAGAAACAGAGAGATATACACAGATGCCAGGACCCTAGGGAGGTGGAGAATGCAGGCTGTGCACCCCTGGGCAATTGAGGCTCTTCTCTGGGTCTGAGTCCCCTCTGTGCAAGAGAAGAATGTTGAACCAAATGCTTGTAAGGGACCTCCCAGCTCTGTTATCTTGTGACAGAGCTTGGATCCTACTAATAATAATAGATCCACACCACAAATGTGTCTTCAGCACCTGCGATGTGCCGGGCCCTGCCCTAGGTGCTGGGAATACAGCAGTGAGAAGACAGAAATACCCCCCTGCCCTCCTGAAGCTTACATCCTAGTGAGAAGAGACAGAAACAATTTCAAGGAGTAACATATCTTAGTACTTTCAAAGAGGAAAAGTGCAAGAGAGAAAAAATAAATGATGGAAGGAGAATAAGGAGTGTCAGCAGCTCTGACAAGGGGAGCTCTTCCTGAGAGGGTGACATTTGAGGGAGGCAACCATGCAGATGTCTGAGGGAAGAGTATTCAGGCAGAGGAATAGCAAGTGCAAAGGTCCTGAGGTGGGAACAAGCCTGGAATTTTCTAGGACTAGCAAGGCCACCTGAATGGCTGGAGTGAAGTGAGTGAGGGAAGTAGGAGCAGGAGATGAGGTCAGAAAGGTTATGGGGGTGTAAGTCTTTGTAGGCCATTGAAAGGGTTTTGTCTTTTACTTGGAGTGAGAGGAACCTTGGCTCTGTGCCAGGTGCTGTGTTCAGTCCTTCACATGAATGCCTCGTACAGTCCTCAGAGGGCGCTAGGGAGCAGGTCCTGTTATACTCCCCAGTTTATAGGTAAGGAAACTAGGGCACAGAGAAGTTAAGTAATTGGCTGAAAGGCACACAGTCAATAAGTTTGTAATCTCTGATACTAATGCCTGTGCTTTGGGAGTCAGTCGTGACAGGCTTCCTGGAGGAGCTAATATTTTTCCAGCCCATTTATGATTTCTCACATTGAACCTTCACAACAGCCGGTACTCAGAGATTCCCATCCCCAAGGAAACCAAAGCTCAGAAAGATTAAGAGATTTGCCCAGGGTCACAGTCCATAAGAGCCAAGATTCAAAGCTGGGTGGCTCAAAGGTGTCTTGGGTTTGGCGGAGTCCCACAGAAACAGTGCCTGATGACCTCCTGGGGCTTCAGGTGGCCCCCACCATGAGCCTGCAGGTGATTGGACCCCCCAGTACAGGTTCCAAGGTGGTGCTGTGGGCTGAGAGCCGCCTGCCCCGCCAGACGTGGAGCATCAATGAATCGGGCCACATCTGCAGCCAGATGTTCGAAGGGCGGATCCTAGACGTGAAGGGTAAGGTGGGGATGTGTGCGGAAGTCTGAGGGGGTGAGGCCAGTGGAGTCCCCAGCTCTCTCTGACTATCTCCCCATCTCTTATTCCCTCCCCCAGGTGGCCGGGGCTATGACCGGGACCACGCTGTGCTGTGGGAGCTGGCCAAGGACAGGGCGTCCCAGATCTGGACTGTCCATGTGCTTTGAACGCTCCCCCCTCCCCCCAGCCCTGGAGGCTTTCCCGGGGATGACATATTTTTATAGGTTTTTTTGTTGTAACATAAGCTGTTTTCTAATATACTCCCAGGTATCCTCGTCTCTGTGCACCTTGATATTTGGGGCTGGGGGTGAGGGTTTATTCACCTGCCTTCTTCCCCCAACACTCAGCCTGGCCCTTCCCTCCCAGTTCCAGTTCTGGGGCTCAGATGTAAGGCCTCCCTCGGCCACCAGAGGGAGCCCTGGGACCAGACTAACTGGTGAGGGAGTGTCTCTCATGCTGTGCCCTCAAATGAGGTGTTCTAAGAGCCTGCTCCCGGCCAGGTCTGGCACTGGGCTGTGGGGGCACAAACATGAACCAAGTCCCTTGGTCCCTGCCCTCAGGGAACTCACAGTCCAGTGGAGGATTCCCATGGGTAGGGTGATGTGCTTGGTGACAGAGTAAGAATGGAAGTGGAGGGGCGCACAGAGGAGGAGCCTAAACCATTTAGGGGCACAGGGAAGGCTGCTTGGAGGAGGGGACCCTCGGCTGAGGTGTGGAGGATGGGAAAGGGTCAGTCAGGCTAGAGGGTGGCACAGGAAAAGTGTTCTAGGGAGGCAGACAAGCCCAGGGGTGAGAACTTGGAAGTTCGGAGTGACGGGGGCGCAGTGGGCCAGGCGGGAGAGGTGAGTGGGAGCCATGCCCCGAAGGGCCTTGCCAACCAGGGCTCCTCTCAACTTCTCCCAGCTCGGGTCTCAAGGCCTAAAGGTTTGGCCTCAGTCAAAGAAGCCAGGACAGAGGGTCTAGGTTCCTAACCCGACTCAGAGCAGGACAAAGAAGGGGAGCAGCTTCCTCTGTTCCTCAATCTAACAGGCACTTCTCAGCCCCTTGGCCAGGGTCCTCCGGAAGAGGCAGAGATGTTCAAGGCCCTCGGGGGCTTCTCTGGGGCTCCCTTCCCTCTCTCCAGCTCCCAATGCCACCACCCCAAATCCAGGAGGCAGTAGGAGTGGTTAGAGCAGCTGTTTGTCTTTCCCACCTTCCCAACCCATGGGTGGGTGGGGAGGAAGTGGGCAGCTGCCTCGTTATCCCTCTCCGCCGCCTCATGTGGTTGGAGATGTGAGGACAGGAGTACAACTGTGAGGCTGGGAACCCCTGGAAGCTGGGGGCGGTGTTCTCTCTGAATCTGTCATGCTGAAGACACCCAGGTACTAGGGTAGGGGGCTCTCTGAGCCTCTGCAACTTGGGATGTTCAAGATCTAGTGGGCAGGGGCATCCTCTGGGACCATCATTCCCAAACACCCAGGGACAGGTGAAGCAAATGCAAATAAAGGAGATGGTGAGGATGGCAGGTTCTGGGCCTTGTCCCTGCAAGGTGATCCCAAGGGGAGGGGCCTCAGCATTTGGACTTCAGGAAGGGAAGCTGGGGCAGGAGCTCCCTGGTACCACCTGACCTGCTGATAGGGGCATGGGAGACTCTGGTGCTGCTGCAAACCTGGCTCTTGGGGCCCAGTGATGTCCAGTGACCACACACAGAACCCCACTCTAAGTACACGACAACTTTATTAACCCCCAGCTGGGTAGTGCTTGCCCCTCCACATCAGTCCCTCCCTGTGTTGGCCATTGCCCCCAAGGCACTGCTGGTCAATTCCCACAACCTGGTCATCTCTGGTGTCAACCCTTCCCAAGGATAAGGGGGAAGGGAGGGTGGTTCTCTCACTAGTGATGATGGCAGGTGTCTCAGGGGGCACAGGGCTAGGGCTGAGGTGTGTCACCTCAGCTGAGGTGGAAGAGCCGGATGAGGGCGTTGGTAAAGAAGAGAAGGACACAGCTACCACCCAGGCTGCCGAGTGCTGGCGCTGCGCCCTTGGTGGGTCTCTTCGTGGTGGTCATGGTCTTGGTCTTGTTTCCCAAGACTCCAGTCTGTATCTGCAAGAGAAGTGGGGCAAGCGGAGGGGGCTTTTGAATCTCTTGTTTGTTGGTTAGAAACACAGTTCCCCTACCTCTCATACAAAAGTCCCCAGTTCTCTGTCCCCCATGACCACGACTTCTGCTACAAGGTCCTGTGGGAATAGTTGACTGCTTCCTACCTTGAGACAGGCAGAGTTAGAGGTGGTCCCTAGCCTACCTCCCGTGGAAGCTTCCTTTCATCTCTGCCAAACCACCAGCTCCTCCAGCATGCAGGAGACAGGAGAGCCTGTGGCCCCAGCCCATGTCTTTACTAGCCAGGCCAGGGGCTTAACCTCTCTGAGCCTCAGTTTCCTCATCTTTCGGATGGGCAGAAGAGCCCATCACAGTCTTGGGGTCATACGAGACAGGGCTGGTGAGGAGGCACCTGGCAAAGTGTGGGTGGGTGGATGGGTAGATGGGGAGGGTGCAACTTTCCCTGAGAAGATGGCCGCATGGTGATCAAACTGTTCTCAATGCTTGATCAAGCTGCAGCTAAAGCTGCTCTTGATAGAGATTAAGCTGTTTTTGGTGGTGGTCAAGCTGTTCTTGATCAAGAACTTGATGGTTCCTGGCTCCTATCCTAACTAGTGCCCTCTGGGCACAGGGGATGCTGCCAAAGCTGCTTCCTGGCATAGCAGTTGATTTTGAGACTCCAGCTGTTTATGGAGTGGGAGATTTCTGTCTTCTTTGCATTGCTGAACATGCAGGCTTCTTCCCCAGGTGGTTCCCTGCCACCTCCAGAACCAGATCAGGCTCCAGTGGAACGTTTCCTGGCCTCCTCCAACAGGACCGTGTCCCCAGGTTCCCTGTGGGTTGATGCCATCTCACTTAGGGTTGTCTTCCAAAACCTCCTAATTCCCTATTTTTCCTAACACCCAAGGGGTGCCTCAGTGTGCCTGGAGCCCTGTAAGTGCTCCCCAGCCTTGGGTACAGGCTTCTGCTCAGGGGCAGCCCTCAAGCAGCCTGACCCCAGCCAGAAGGCCTGGAAGGCTAGGAGCTGGGCCCCTGAGTCCTTGGTTCCTCTGCTGAAGGCTCTGAGAGAAGGCTGGGTGCGCAGAAGCCTGTATTCCCTTCCTCCTGTGCCAGGCAGGGCTGGGCAGTCCTGGGCAGTGGTGCCAGGGGCTCTGTGGGGCTGCTCTTACCTGAATCATAACCAGGAGGCTGATGGTGAACAGGAGGAAGAGGAAGCCCTTCATCTTGGGAGGATCTTGGTGGCTCTCTTGGCAGCAACTTTTGGAAATGAACGCAGGGCTGTCTGCAGGCTCCTTTTGGCTTGATTGCTTTTGAACCACGAGGCAGGGGAGGCGGAGGCAGGCTGAAAGGGGGAGGAAGGAGGGCCTTTGGGGTAAGAGGAGGAACTGATTTCTTTCTACACAACTTTGGGTTGAAGATACCAGGCCCTTCTGGATAAAGACAGAGACAAATCCCAGGGGATGGTGCGTGGGCAAATCAAGGGGACAGCTGTGGGGCAGTAAATAGGGCCCTGGGCTTGGAGTCATGCATACTGGGGATTGAATCTTGGTTTAATCTCCTATCAGCTCTGAGACCCTGGGCCAGAAACTGCCTCTTTGAACTTTTAATCGAAGAGCTGCCAGAGGATTGAATGCAATGTAATTAAAAACAGATTGCGGCTGGGGATAGAGCTGAAGGGGAGAAGGCTGGGATAGACTCAGCTTTCAATATAAGACTGTAGATGGCTCCACGTGTTCAGAATGAAGGCTGGGGGAACATTAAAATTTAGTGAGGGGTTGGTGGTAGATTTCTGTGAAAATGAATTAACACTGCATTAGGAATCCAGAAACCTAGCTTCTAGACACGCCCATTCCCTCTGTGCCTCAGCTTCCCCATTTCAAGTGAGAAGACTAAAGGGGGTTATTTCTGCAGTTTATTAAGACCTAGCATTTGGTGATTTGGATAAAGAAAGTAGGAGATGGGTTGTTTGTATCAATGTAGGATGGATGGGAATAGGGCTAGGGGCGGGACAACAGGTAACTCAAATGCAGTGGAAGGGATTTGGGGTGGGGGTGGCTGTGAAGTCCCAGTGAGGGGTGGGGGGTGAGAGGGATCACCAAACCGCTTGGATGGCGCTCCATTCTTTATACCTTCTCTCACTTTATTCTCTCAGTGGGGCTCTGCAATACGTTTTATGATTATCCCCATTTTCTTAAAGAAACTGAGGCTTAGATATTAAGTGACTTGTCCAAGGCAGTAAATGGTGGAGCCAGTCTCATTTGAACTTGAATCCAGGTCTGTCTGAAGCCACAGCCATGTATGTAACTTCGGGCTGCCCTGGAAGTCAATTCTGTCTTGATTCCCTGAGCCACTTCTGTCTCCAGCCTCTCCCACTCTCCCTTTCTTAGTCTATTTTATTCTTAGTCTAAACTCACTTCCCTTCTACTTTTATGGGCTAGGCCTCATGTTGCAACCTTCAGAAGAACCTGAGTGGGCCCTTAGGGGCCTCCAGCCCTGGTGAAAAAGAAAGAACTGAGAGTCAAGACTGGTGAGAGAAAGCCAGGAGGAGGAGGCGGCCGTCTTGAGGCTCCTGGGAAGGAGGGAGTGGGAAGTGGGAGGAGTACTCAACTGTCCATCACTGTCCACCCCATCAACTCCTTCACCGGAGGTCTCTCCTGACCCTTGACACAAGTCCTGGCTGCCTTCACTGCATCTGTGGGGGTGGATGATTCTGGGGGTTCGTGGGAGTCAGGGAGGCAGCAGGTGCCAGAAGGGCACTGGCCCAGGAGACAGGAGGCTCCTGCTGAAGTCCAAGATTGCTCTGCTGAAAATTGGCTGTGTCACACTGGGCAGTCTTCTTCCCTCTTACGAAGAGGCAGCTGGACAGGCTAAGTTCCAAAGCCAGCCGGGTTGTACTTTCTCCCTTCTGGGGTTGCATGTGAGGATACTTAAATGCCAGGCTCTTATTTGTAAAAATTTTCTTACAAGCCCCAGAAATTTCATTTCAACAGCCCGCACCTCTGCTGTGGTGTGAGCCTGAGCTGCTAGTGGTGGTGGGGTCTTGAGGCTGCTGGAAGGGTTTTTAAGAGTCTTCAGGACTTGGGGCGTGGAGGGGCATCTGGAGTCTTCAGAATTTCAGAGAAGAAGTGGGGCTTCACATCTTGTCCTCTCCTGCCCTCTCAGCAGTCATTCTATCTTGACAGAACGAAATTTCATTCTGTATAGACAGAACACTAGTCACAAAGCTTAAAGTGCCCAGAGAACCCCCATTTCACAGATGGAAAAACTGAGGGCCAGAGAAGGGCAGGTTAACGGCAGAGCTGGAGATTGTACATAGTCTCTCTCTCGACTTCAATGTCCTACTGCACACCTTCTCCAAAAGTGACTTCTGAACCTTAACCAGCAGGATGGGAAGTCTCAGTCCACACCCTCTGCAACTCTCCCCAGGGATCAAGATCAAGCTCCTCGTGTGACACCGAAGGCCCTTGCCTTCCTCCCGTCTTGTTTTGGGTTCCATAACATCCCTCCCCCATGCCATACACACCACACCCTTGCCCTCACCCAACTTACTTCTCCCCAGCTGCCCCAGGCTGTTTTACACCCCCATGTGTTTTCTCTGCAAGGAAAGCCCTTCTCCAATTATTTTATCTGGCCAACTCTTATTTGTTCTTCAAGACTTAGCTCAGAAGCCCCTCCCCCTAGGAAACTTTCCACTTCCCCCAGGAAACTCCTCCAAAGAGAGGAAGCTCCTCTGTGTTCCAGGAGCCTCTTCTGTTGGCCTCTGCTCTAAAGATTGTGTCTGCTAAGAATACAATCTAAGGGTACTAGGTCTTGTTGCCTCTCTAACCCAACACAGCACAGAACATGGCACAGAGTAGGTGTCAGGGACAGCCGAATGAGTGAGTGACTATAAGGTGACCACTCCCACCTCCAAGCCTTGTATGCCTCTATTCATTCAGACAGTAAATACTTATTATGGGGCAACAGCAGACTAACCATTGGAGAGTTACCAATATAGACCATAATTAAGGGGAAGGGAGAAGTGAGCCCTTCATTTGGGGCTGCTTTTCCCTTAAAAGTATTTGCCACTTCCAGAAGAGACAGCTGAGAAACTGAGCAGAGCTTTCTATAAATTTATGGGTCTGGGGGGAGAAAAACTGTAGTTCAAGACCAGCTAAGAAAGGAGGGCCCTGGTAAACTCTCCCACCCCCGACTAGGCTTTGGGTTGGAACCATGAAAGATTACACCTGAGGAGTAACAGTGAACAGGAAACAACAGCACAGCCCTCACAGAAACTGAAGACAACGTGACCAAAAAACCAAGAGAAGCAACAGATAATAGAAACAGTTACACAGAAGATCCAGCTAATGGAATTATCAACCAAACTTTCAAATAACAATGTTCAGTATATTCAAAGACATATAAGACAAGATCAAGAACTGGAAATTATAGAAAAGAACCAAATGGAAATTCTAGAACTTAAAAATACAATAATAGAAATTAAGAACTCAGTGAATAGGTTTAGCTTCAGATTAGACACAAATGAAGAAAGAATTAGTGAAGTGGAAGACCATAAGAAAATATTACTATGGCATAATGTATTTATTAAGTGCCTACTGTGTGGTCTAGGCACTGAGGATACAGAAATGAACAAAAAGGCGTGGTCTCTGCTCTCATGTAGCTGACATTCGAATGGGAGGAAACGAAAAATAATGATAATTTAAGATTTCAATAAATGCTATGAGGGAGTCAATAGGGTAATGTGAGAGAAGAGAAAAGGGAGGAGAACATATTCTAGGTAAGTGTTTGGGGAAGACCACTCAGAGAAAATGATTGTGTTGGGGAAATGATTGTGTGGGACATAGGCATGCAAAACACCTCAGACCACTCCCTGTCCCAGTTTCACAGTGTTCTTTGATGACTGGCCCGAGGCCCTAGCACAGTCCCACATAGGGCAGGTGTTCAACATGTGCCTGAGCTCAGTGACAGAATGGGATACAGCAGGGATGGAGGAAGAGAAAGGGGGTTGCTGCCCTTAGTATGGTATGATCTGCCCTGCATCTTTCATTCCCACAAAAGAGGGCTGCAATCCAATAGCACCATAGAGCAGTCAAAGGTAAATTTTCATCCATCTGTTCATTCAGTTATTTCAGGCAATTTATTGACACCTACTGTGTGTCAGGAAAGATGAATGAGTGAGGGTCCCTTCCCTTGAGGAGTTCATAGTCCAAGAGGGAGATGCATACTGAAACAATCACAAAACTGAATAAGAAATGCTATAATGGCAGCAGGGCTATTAGAATATAGAGTGTAATTCTGCTTGGGGGGAGGAGTATTCATGGAGGACGGGACATTTGAGCTAGTTCTTGAAGGACTGAGGGGGATTTTCCCAGGCGGAAAAGGCAAAGGAGGATGTTCCCACTGGAAGGAGAGGCCTGAACATAGGAGAGAGCATGATAGTTTCTGGAACACTGAGAAGGGTGGAAGGCAGAACTCATAATCCAAACGTTCTAAATGTCATGCCAAACTAGAGATGGTGAGGTTTGATCCAAGGCAGCTGTGATATGGGTGGAGAAGAGGGGGAGGGTGGCAGAGATAGCCAGGTTTTTATTCTGAAGGAATGCCTGGACTTAGAGGACCTCTCTGTTACTGAGCAAGGGCCCCATCTGCTTGCTGCAAGATAAAGGCCAATCAGTCCAGAGGCAAAGGGGTGGAAAGAGAGAGAAAAGTTTATTTAAGTGATGAGCTAGCAAATCACAAGATGGTGGACTATCATCCAGAAAAAAACCATCTTAAGGAGAACTGATTTGGAAGTGACTTATATAAGGCAAATGGGGCTGGGGAGGGGCCTCAGGAGTATCAGGTGGTGGATGACCGCAGACTGTTGGCCACTTCTGCTTAGCAGATCTGCTGAATGCAACAGTCCTGAGGAATCTAAGAAAACCTGTTACTTCCTTATCTGGGACAGAAGGAACAGTTTGGGCAGAGGACATAAATTTTCTGCTAACAAGTTATTTTTTTCTACTGGTTACAGATTAGCTTTTCTAGTACAGTTCTAAGCGTTTTTCCAAAGCACATTGTGAGAACAAGACAGAGAGAGGGAGCATGTGGCCTTGGGGGCTGAAGTTTTAAGAGTCCTCTGCACAGGCACAACTGTCTTTCATATTTCTTTATGAGTCGAATGTGCAAATTCCGGGGGGGGGGGGGACGGTTTTCTATGTGTTGCATGTGGTGGATATTTAGTCTGTGACTTCTAAAGTTTACACTGGGTCATTTTAACTTCTCAAGGCTCCTGCGAGACGCTTAGTCAGGAGGAGGGCTGTCAGCAAGCTACTTGCTTGTCAGCGGTCCTCCTGCTGTTCTGCAAGGCAAGCTCAGAGAGTGGTTACTTTGTTTCCGACGTTAAACCTTGTGGGTACAGGCATGATTTCATCCTAATCCAGAGAAACTGACTCCGTCCTCAATTTCATCTCTCCTTTATTATTTACCTTTCCCTCCTGAGCTGCTAGGACCCAATAAACACTTGAGCCCCAAAGAGGTCGTAACTGACAAGGGTCTTTCGGGAAATCATTTAAAAGCAAAGCAAACGCTGTCCATTCTCAAGAATAGAGACTTCTAGAGCCATCTGATTCCAGGCCTGGGGTCTACTTCCTCATCCTACAGGTGGGAAAACAGACCCAGAAAGAGCCTTGTTCAGGACCTCCCTCCTCCCAAGCCAGAGCCTTTCCACCATCGTCAGGCAGTAAATATACACCGCGGGATAGAATCAAGAAGAGGCTGAGAAACCCCCACCCCAGAAGTTATTTTCCCCAAAATCAATTTAGCAAAACAGTGGCATCGTTGGGATTACACATTCAGGTCCAGAGGCTTCTAGCAGCTTCATGAATTTAATCCCAGCTTCGCTTTCTACGCCTCGGGGTGGTACGGATGAACTCTCCATTTCCCCAGACCCTGAGTCTGCTCAGAGCGGTGGATTCTGGGATTTGCAGTCTCCCGCGAAGAGTTTAGACTCTGTGGACCAATAGAATTCGAGCACGGACGGCTGTACCCGCCTCCGCTGCCTGCTGGTTACTCAGGGGCCCCTTCGAACTAGCCAATGAGAAGCGCACAGATCCCGGTCGCCTGGGAAACTGCGTGACAACAATATGGCGGCGCCGCGGGACGGCTCCGTGGCCTTGCGTGGTGAGTCCTGGCCGAGGTCTTTCTGCCCCCGGAGTCCTATACGCAGGCTGAGGCCCTGGCCCCCAGAGCCCCGAGGACTCGCGAGCCCGCGGCCCGGCTCCCCTAACAGTCCCCCCGCGTCCCGGGAGCGGATTCGGGCCCCCTGCCTACCATGGCTACGCGTGGAGGCGGGAGGAGGCGACGCGGCTCCCCGGACGGGGTTAGGTGGTGATAGAAGTCGCGCCGTGAGCGTTCCAGCTGCGGATTTACGGAGTGAAGGCATGCAGTCGTCCGGGCCCTGTCGGTGCTGGAGAGCACGGGGGCCTGGGGGGACGAATAGGTCGCGTAGGTGTGAAGGATGTTGTCGATCAAGCACAGTTCTGACTTGGGTCCTACAGACGTAGAGGCATAGGACACAGCTTTCCCCTCAAAGCCCGAATCTGAAGGCAGGGGGACAGTCTAATCTTGAGTCACCTCCAACCTGAGGGGGAAGACACAGTCCGCCCCTGGAAGCCCCCAAAGTGAAGGGAGAAAACATGGCTCTGTCCTCAGGGACCCCTGGTCTGAGGGAGGAGGGGACACAGCGCCGCCCTCAGGAGTCCCCAGACTGATGGGAAGATACGCCCTCAGGGGTCTCCTCTAATCCATGGGAAAAGTGATCTGGAGACAGTATGTCGGATTGGCTTGGACTGAGACTGGAAGCAGGGAAGTCAGTTGGGGGCCAAAGAAGCGCAGTGAGAGCTCCCCTAGGATGGCCAACAGTGGGCATGGAAAGGAGGGGCTATCTGTGAGAGAAAATGCAGTCTATCCTGCAGCGTTTGGCAACTGATGGGGTTAAGAGGGAAGGAAGAAGAGAAAAAATTTGTGGTTGGGTGATGGGGTCCCATTAAGAAGAGAGATGTGGGAAGAGCTTATTTTGAGGGAAGATTTGGATTTGTTTTGGGGACCAGGTCCTTCTTTTTTCTATAATAGGTTTATAGAGATATAATTCACATATTATATACTTCACCCCTTTAAAATGTAAATTTCAATAGTTTTTATTATATTCATAGAGTTGTGCAACCATCACCACAATCACCACAATTGCAGAACATTTTCATCAGCCTCAAAAGAAACTCTGTACCCTTTAGCAATTACCCCCATTTACCCCCAGCTACCCCTCCCAACCTAGGCAACCACTAGTCTACTTTGTCGCTATAGATTTGCCTGTTCTGAACATTTCAAATAAATGGAATCATAACAATACATGGTCTTTTGTGACTAACTTCTTTCCCTTAGCATAATGTTTTCAAAGTCCATTCACATTGTGGCATGTATTTATTTCTTTTTTGTTGCCAAATAACATTCCATTATAAGGAGATATTTATACCACATTTGCTAGTCCATTCGTTGGTTGATGGACATTTGGGTTGTTTCCACTTTTCGGCTATTAGGAATAATGCTGCTATGAACTGTATACAAGTTTTCCTGTGGATACAAGTTTTCATTTCTCTTGGGTATATACCCAGGAGTAGAACTACTGGGCCATAACATCACTGTTTAATCTTTTGATGAACTACCAGACTCTTTTTCCACAGCAGATGCACCATTTTACATCCCAACAGAGGTTCCAATTTCTCCACATCCTTGCCAACACTTGTTAATTTTTGTCTTTTCAACCAGTTTCTTTTGGAGGGTCTTGAGAATGGTGATGAGATAGTGATGCGAATCCTTTGGAGAAGGGAGGGATAATCAGGTCTGGTGGGAGTTCATGCAGCACAGTTCTAGCCTCTAAAAGCACAGTGCCTGGGGCTTTTTAGCACGATGAAAATATTCTGAGATTGTGGTGATGGTTTCACACCTCTGTGAATATGCTAAAAACCCTTGAATAGTACACTTAACAGCATTAAGTATGTGAACTATATCTCAATAAAGCTTTTTTTGAAAAAGAAAGTTCACATACTGTATGATTCCATTTATATAACATTTTTAAAGTAAGAAAATTATAGAGATGGAAAACAGAGTAGTGGTTGTCAGGGGTTAGGGATGCTGGAGGAGGAGCATGGCTGTGACGACAAAGGAGTAACATGAGGGGGCCTTTGCAGTGATGGAATAGTTTTGTATCTTGACCACAGTGGTCATTACACAGACTCTACACAGTGGATGAAATGGCGTAGAAGGACACACACATATAGGGACATAAAACGTAACTATTGGGGGAAACTGGGTGAAGGATACACAAGAGCTCTCTGTACTATTTTCCTGATTTCCTGTGAATCTATAATAATTTTAAAGTAAAAAGTCAAAATATAACTAAAGAACAACCAAAAAAGCTAGGAAAAAAAAAAAAAAGAGTTAACTCAGCCAAAGGAAGGGTGTGGTTAGGAGTGGGAAGATCATTCCAGGAGGGGGTTCCAGGCCGGCAGCAACGTGCGCAAAGGCATGGTGCATTTGAGGCCGAGCTGGCAGTTCAGAGTGGCTCAAGTGTAGGAGGGGGGCCGTGGGGGGTGAGGTCAGGAGACACAGGCAGGGACCAGATCATCCATGTTAAGGAATTTTGAATTTTTTTCCTGTGGGTGAGAGGAGTCATTGGGCACTTTTAGGAGGAAAATGACGTCTCAGCTTTGTGTTTAAAAAGATCCCTCTGGCAGCGTGTGGACACTGGGGAAGGGAACCAAGAGGGGGCTGTCACACTTGGCCACACAAACCATGAGGATGCCCAGACAAGACGGCAGGGGCAGCGCAGATGTGGGAGGCTGGGTGGTGTTGGGCAAGGAAACTCCGGGCCTGGTCCTTGGAGGACTCCTCCTGAGGAAGGAGCCGGGCATGAGTCTCAAACTCCAGAATGAAGACAGAGGAGGCGGCCTCCAGGCCTCACTTGTCCCCTTGCTGGGCAGCTTCAGCACAGGGTGGAGGCCAGGGTCACACATTTCGAAAGTGGAACAAAAGATGATTTCAGGCCCTGATGGAGGTCCTTTGGTTCCAAGATTTCTAGATATTAGCCACCTAAGATGCTTAATTCTTTGAATGGAGTATGACCTTTAATTACATCCCTGATGTGCACTCATCTTTCCAGAAGGAAGAGGGAAGGAAGGAAAACCAACATTGATGAGTGCCTTCCATGTGCCAATAAGAACAAAAGCCACATAGCCACAAGTCACGTGTTTTGTTTTTTGGGGTTTTTTGGAGGAAGATTAGCCCTGAGCTAACATCTGCTGCCAATCCTCCTCTTTTTGCTGAGGAAGACTGGCCCTGAGCTCACATCCATGCCCATCTTCCTCTACTTTGTATGTGGGACACCTACCACAGCATGGCTTGCCAAGTGGTGCCATGTCTGCACCTGGGATCCGAACCGGTGAACACCAGGCCGCCAAAGCTGAACGTGCGCACTTAACTGCTGAGCCACCAGGCCCGCCCCAACAAGTCACATTTTTAAGTGCTTCCTTTGAGGGTGGCACTGGGCTAGGTGCTTTATGAGTGTTCTCTCTGAGTCCCCTGGGTAACCGTGCCTGGCTGGTATAATACCATCCTCATTTTACACCAAAGGAAACTGAGGCATGGGTTACACGGGTAGATGGCAGAACCTGTCCACAGCCTGGGCTTTTGATGTCCCCACTATGGGGACCATGTCTTGGTCGAATCCTGTCTTTGGGTAGCTCCTCTCTGGCTCTGAGATGTTAGGGGTGGCGCCTGGGTTCTAGTAGGAGAGGAGGGGACCCCTGGGCTTTGTGTGGAGCAGCTCCTTGATAGATGGACGAAAGCCCCAGGCCTCCTGGGTAGTCTTGTGCCTAGGCTCTAAGTTTGGGCAAGTCTCAGGCTCTGGCCCATCTCTACCCGCCTCCCTCCCCCGAGCCCATCTCCCCACCGCCCTTTCCTAAGCACTGTCAGGCCAGAGGCCTCCAGGATCCGAGCAGAGAGCTGGATGTCCAGAGGAGCAGGTGAAACAGCAAGCACAGGGATCCTGAGGCTAAGCTGCCTCCAGAAACTTCTGCAGGGGCAGTGGGAAAAAGTGAGGGGTGCTGCTCACTGGACAGTGCTCCCTCCTGGGAAAAGTTGCCAGGGAAGAGGAGGTTTCAGGCCACTTCTTGAGGGAGTGTCCTCCAGGGCTGACTTACTTCTTTCTTCTCAGGGAGTTCCTGACAGCTAGAATCTAGAAGCAGAGCTATGAGCTCCCCTTTGGCCTCCCTTGGCAAGACCCGGAGAGTGCCCCTGCAGTCGGAACCTGTGAGTCCAGGGTAAGGAGCCAGCCTCACGAGGTCTTTGTGTCCATGCCCCGCCTCCTCCTGGCCCCTCCAAGGACTAGAAGAACTGCTGATGTCTTAGAGAAAACAATAAGGAGTTATGTGGCTTTTCCTGATCACCGTATCTTTCTCTTTGTACCTTCTTCTGGGAGGCTCTTCGTTGTGTGTAAGCATACGCTGGGTTGTGCCCTCTAGTTAGCTGTGGGCCCTGTAGGAATGGCTCAGCCTCCATGTTTTTACTCATGGTTCCTGTGTCCACTCTGCAAACACTGGCAGTGTACCTATTCTGGGCCAGGCCATGTGCTGGGCTCTCATTCAAGGGAATTGTTTACATCTGTCCAGCACTTTCATCTTTTCAAAAGCATTTTTCGCCTCTCTTTGCTCTTCTGAATGCCACTTTGAGTCATTGGAAGGCCAAGGGTATCCAGAGAGGTTAAGTGACAGGCCTGGGGTGCCACAGCCATTTCAAAACAGAGCTGGGGCTGGGCTCTTGGGCATGGGGACTCTTGTAGTCTTCCCCCCAAGACTCTGCCCTTCAGCTCTTCCCCACCTTTCTCCATTGGGATGAGTCAGACACCACGAAGCCTGTCCCTTGGCTCGCCCAGTGCCAGGGTGGGATTCGGGGAGGATGTCCTCAGGAGGCAGAGGCCCAGCCTCCATCTCCTTTACACTCTGCTGGGGCTTGGTGCCCAGACCCTTTCTCCTGGTGACATTCCAGGGGGTCCTAACTTGTCTGTCTTCCTTCTCCTTCCTGCCCGGGTTCCCAGGAGGCGAGCGGTAAAAATCTATGGAGATGGTAAGTGTGGGCTCTGTCCTCATGTCCTCCTCATCTCCTATCTGCCAAGGCTCCTTGTGGTTGGGCAGATGGAAAGACCGTGATGAATGCCCCTCTCAGCCAGAGCAGCTGCCCAACTACAATGTTGTCTATAGCTCCCCACCCCTCCCTGAGGACAGGGCTTCCTCCTGGCAGCTCTCAGATTAGGAGGCCCCATACCCTTAGCAGAGATGTCATTGCTAACATCTGAATTCCTCCACCCACGTGGGGTTGCCCAGTGGGTGCTGAGAACCCACGAGGGGGCCAGACCCCAGCCCTCCTTACCCTGACAGCCTCCTCAGCCCGTTTTAGCCTTTTCTCCCTGTCCTCGCATCGCTGCCCTGACTCTTGCAGGCTCAGACCTTTGCATCCCAATTCCACTCTTGCCCCCATCATGGTGCTCCCATTAGCCACTCAGGTCTCATCAGGAGCCAGGCAGGAAGAACTCCCAGAAGAGACCTGTTCTGGTTGGATCCCTTCTCCCCAACATCCCAAGTTTTCTATCCTGTGCTGGGGGTGGGGGAAGATGGAGTACATATGCCAAAATTCCTTGGGTCCCAGGATCCCAGTTTCCTCTGGCCTCAGCCCCAGAGCAGTGACTTGGGCATCCCTGTCTGCAGAAGACGAGGTGGACATGCTGAATGACAGACATGGCTCTGAAGAAACGATCTCTGTTCCTTCCTGCTATGGCCGCATAGGTGCCCCTGTGAGTAGGCAAGGTGAGAGCAGAGGCCCGAAGGGGTCTGGGTGCCCAGCAGCAGGAGAGGGCCCCAGAGAAGGGATGGGGTCCAGAGAGGCGTGGCACCCACTCTTGCCTGCTGGGGCTGACGCAGCTGCTCCCACTCTTGGCTGACTGCAGCCATGTGCCTGCACCCCTAAACCTGTCCAGGACTTGGTTTGGCATAAAGCCACAGGGGCCCCAGCCTTAGCTCAGGAGGTCTGGTCAAGCCCGGGCCAGGCTGTGGCTGGAGCCTCTGGAGTGGACCCAGCTAGAATCACTATCAAGTGTGATGTCAGTGGGTCCAGGATTCAGGGTCTGAGAGGAGTGAAGGGCCTGACGGTGGAGCTCAGCCTCCAAAAATCTGCTTCCACAGGGCTCTGGGCAAGGCCCCAAATCCCCTGGATAGCCCTCCTACCCTGGCCCACTCCAACCCCAAGGGCTGTGGTGACATTGCAGTCATCAGGTGCCTAAATTAGGGTGGGGCTGATCGGGACGGCTTCCCAGAGTGGGAGGATTGAGCAGCCCTGGGCCAAGGAGAGATGTGGGTGGGCGGGACGAGCTGTGCAGAGTGCTGGGCAGGGTCAGAGTCTGAGCTGGGAGTCCAGAGGAGCTGGGGCTGAGGCGAGAGTATCTTGGGTAAGTGACTTCCTGTCTCCGTCTCCATTTCCTCCTCTATGAAGTGGGAATGGAAACACTTAGGTCAGCATGTTGAGGTGAGGATTCCATGAGGCCATCCTCCATGGAACAGCCCTCCATTTTACAGGTAGGGGAATTGAGGTGGAAAAGGACACAGAAGACCCTGGCCCCTCAGCCCTTCAATCATAAAGCCAGGATCTCCTCACTCCAGCTGGGGACACTCTCCATAGTAACTGCAAGAACCAGCTCTTCCCCATCAAGAGCCGTCCACATGCTCTCTCTGCCTCTCTCCTGCTGTTTGCTCCTCACTCACTCTTAGCCAGTGTCTGTCCCCACCAAGGTCACCAAGAGGACACATGCATCTATCTCACTTCTCCGCACAGCAGCATTCCACGTGGTCACCGTTCCCTCCTTCTCAGATCACCCCAGGCTCTTGGCTGCCATGACACTCCTCTCCCAGATGTTTTCCTCCTCTCAGGTTCTTTCCCCTCGGCTCTCTTTGTCAGCTCCTTCTTTTCCTCCCAGAGTTTCAGTGAGATGTTCCTCCTGCCTGACTTTTTCTCCCTCTCTCCGCTCTGCCTCAGTGAGCTCATCTGCACGCTGTGTGCTGACAGTTCCCCAGTGTCTACATATCCGTTAAGCTTTTGACTGTAAGGCAAAGAAAACCCTCGCTCAACCAGCGCGAGCATTAAGGACTTACCATCCCACACACCAAGAAGTTCTGAGGAGGCAGCTTCAGGGTTGCTAATCCAACGACTCAAAGACCATCAAAAGCTCATGTTTCTCCATCTTTCCCCTGAGCCACCCTTGGCACATCAGCCCCACGTGGTTGCATAGTGACAGCTGGAGTTCCTGTGTCACACATCGGAAGGGCAACATCCAGGGGAAGGAGAGGGCCTGTTGCTTCCTGTCTCTCTCGTTTCCTTTTTCAAACTTTTTATTTTGAAAAATTTCCAGCATACAGAAAACTTGAAATAATAGGACGATGAGTCCTCCATCTAGATTCAACAATTTGTGACAGTTAGCCACCTTTGCTTTCTCTCTGTCCATATCCACTCTGTCCATATCTCTCTGTCCATATCCACATATGGATGAATGTCAATGGGTTTTTTGGATGAACCATTTAGAAGTCACTTGCAGATATCATGATGTTTCACCTCTAAATACTTCAGTGTGCACCTTCTGAGAATAAGGAAATACGTGACCACAATACAGTTATCACACCTAAGCCTGTGAATGACTCAGTAATACTCCCCAGCAGCTCTTCCGCATTCAGATTTCCCCAGTCTGCCAAAATATCTCTCTTAGAGTATTTTTTTTTTTCCCCTGATCCAGGTTCTAATTGAGGGTCGTACACTGCCTTTGATTGTTATGCCTCTGTAGAACAGTGTCCCTGCCTTTTTAAAATGTGACGCTTGGGGCCGGGCCGGTGGCGCAGTGGTTAAGTGCGCACATTCCGCTTCGGCGGCCCGAGGTTCACCTGTTCGGATCCCAGGTGGGGACATGGCACCACTTGACGAGGCATGCTGTGGCAGGCGTCCCACATATAAAGTAGAGGAAGATGGGCGCGGATGTGAGCTCAGGGCCAGTCTTCCTCAGCAAAAAGTGGAGGATTGGCAGCAGTTAGCTCAGGGCCAATCTTCCTCAAAATAAATAAATAAAACAAAATAAAATGTGACGCCAACTTTTTGAAGCATGCAGGCCACTTGTTCCAAGGAACGTCGGACATTGTGGATTTGTCTGCTTGCTTGCCCTAGGTGTTGCTTAACTTGTTCCTCTATCTGCTGTATTTCCTGTAAACTAGGGGTAACATTTAGATGCTTGATTCGACTGAGGGTGAACTTTTGGACAGTGCTTCGAGGTTGTGTGACCCTTGTCTTATACCACTTACTCATCACCTTGGACAAATTACTGAATCTCTGTGCCTCAGTTTCCTAAAGCAGTTCATTTCCTCAGAGGCACAGTGTGAGGATGGCATGAGTTGAGACAGGAAAGTGTTTAGGACAGTCCCTCTTATCTAGGTGGCAGCTGTTGTTATTACTCTTATTTCCGCTCCTGGGGATCCCTCTCCCCCTCCCCTGGACCCCCACACCTCAGCCTCAGCTCTAAGCCGGGGCTCTAGGACTTTTTCTGGTTGGCAGTCCCTGTATCCCACGACCCGGAGAAAATGGCCACCGTGATGAAGCAGTTGCGAGATCTGGAGCAGCAGGTGAAGGCCCAGACTAATGAGATGCTGTCCAAGGTGGGACCCCAGCAGGGAAGGGTCAGGGTCTGGTCTGAGGGGTGGTGGGGC
Source organism: Equus przewalskii (assembly GCF_037783145.1). Classification (NCBI taxonomy): domain Eukaryota; kingdom Metazoa; phylum Chordata; class Mammalia; order Perissodactyla; family Equidae; genus Equus; species Equus przewalskii. The sequence continues at coordinate 29,069,397 of NC_091832.1, forward strand.
CCGGGCTGGGGAGATGAATGAGGCTACTACTGTAATAGGCCAGGGCAGATGGGTTCTAGAACCATCTCCCCCACTGACACATGGAGTTTGAGGGCCAGTTATGGTCTGGGGCTGATCTGGGTCCCTGTGACCTAAGAGGCTAGGGGTCTTCTCACAGCTGAGCAAGGCCTGTAGTCCTTGCACTTGGTGGCAGCAGTGGCTGCTGAGCACTGGGATGCTAGAGGGTGCTCCACATCTTTCCCACACCTCAGGGGGGAACTACAAGGGTCATCTGAGGTATGGGAGCGGGGCTTGGCCAAAGGGGGATGGTGCGGGGGCTTTAAGCTCCCCAGTGCCCCACAGAGGCAAAAATTCTGGCTCTTCCCCTCTGGAAGGGGCTCCTTGGGGCTCTGGGAACCACCAGGCCTGTCTCCCCCACACCCCAACCCCCATATCTCACTGCCACAGGATCGGAAGATACGGGCCCTAGAGGAATTGCTGCAGAACTTCCAGGAGAACCAGGGTAAGAGGCTCTCTTGGTGGGCTGGCCGGCCCTCCTGTTGCACCTCCCTTGGGCTGGTGACCTCTGGGCATCAGGACTCCGTGAGCATCACGCTGAGTCCTGTGGTGGGGTCTGGACCACTGAGCCCAGAGCGGAGCAGTGACACACCCAGGACGGTCCCTCCTATATGGGACTGAGTCCCCTGAGCCCAGCCCTGAGCACAGCGTGCACCATTGAAAGTGTAGAGGAAACACAGCCCCCTCAGGAACCTTGCTCTCAGGGGGTGGCCTCCTGAGAGTCAGGACATCCCCCCTCAAGGTCAGGGGGAGCAGCCCAGAGGCAGTTCTCAGGGGATCCCTTGAGTTCTCAAGGGGCAGCTTCTTCAGATGACCCTCCCGGCAGAGCACTGGTCAAGGCCAAGGTGGCCTGGCAGCCTCCTTGCTGAGGCAGCGGAACCCCTCCCTGTCTCTCCCCGAAGGTGAGGCGACCCTGCAGCGGCAGGAGGAGCTGGAGACGATGTGCACGCGGCTGCAGCGGCAGGTCGGGGAAATGGAGGTGAGCGAGGCAGCGGCTGAGAGCTCTCTGCCACTCAGAAACAGGGTCAGAGCCCCTCTCTCTGGGCTGCCCTCGCCACACATCCCACACAGGGCCTGCCCTGTGTTCCCTACTCAGGACTAACCCAGCGTTTAAAGAGCCCTGGAGGTGTCCAGTGCCAGAGCACACTTCTCCTTTCGGGCCTGGGCGAGCCCCTGCCTACCTCTTCAGTCTCCCCTTGAACCACTCTCCTCTCCAGCCATGGAGACCTGCCTCGGGTTCTTTAACCAGATAGAGCTCTTTCCCACCTCAGAACCTTGGCCCATGCTGTTCCCTCTGCCTGAAATGTTTTTTTCCACCTTACCCTGGCAGGTTGTCACTCATCCTCAGTCTCAAATCGAGGTGGGGGCCCTTCCCTGGGGGCCTCCAGACCTCTGACCAGGGCAGGTTCTCCGTCCTGTGTTTTCTCAGTGCCTCGTCTTCTTCCCCTAGGGGACTGTAAACTCCACAAGGGAGGGGCCTCTTTTCCCTGCTCATTGCTGTGCGCCCAGCACCTAGCACTGCGCCTGGTCATATGTGCTTACTGAATTGGCCATGGCCATCCCTTGCCTGTGAAAGTGGCATCTCACTCACCCAGTGTCATCTTTCTTGCCCCTCCTCACTCACCCATTCCTGTGGCAAGGCTTGAACTGGAGGGACCCTACGCTAAAGGGAGGGTCCTGGGCAAGCACACTTCCTCAGTGCCCGGCACTCTCACTGGCCCCACCAGAAGCTCCTCCTGGGCTCTAACCTCTCCCTCTCCATGCAGAGTTGGGGCAAAGCCCCAACCCAATTGAAGACCACAGAAGCAAACTTCCAAGCTGCAGCTGTAACTGAGGGCGCTTCCCACCTGGGCCTGTTCATACCTGGGGCTCAGGGTAAACACAGCTGCTCCCTGAGCAGCCTGCTGGCAATGCTGTCAGCCCATGGGGCTTCTCTGAGCAGCTCCCACAGTGGGTGAGGGCTGCGACCCAGAGCCTCAGGGCAGAGGGCATCGCGGCTCCCATGTTCACAGCATTCATGCTTTTATTGCTTCGTTAATTTAATAAACTCGTACAAAGTATCTCCTGTGTGCCAGGCACCCTGCCAGGCGTGAGATATGGATGTGGTCCCTGTCCTCCTGGGCCTGACAGTCTGTAGGGGACAGAGACATAAACAAGTACAGAGAGTACGTGAACTATTTAAATGGGTGACACGATCGAGAGTAGTTGGGAATTGGGCCACTCTGTGCGGTGACGTTGGGTAAAAGATCTAGAGAATGAGGAGGGGACCACGGAAAGGCTGAAGAGATGAAAGGCTTCACTTCCCCGTGTAAACTTGGCTCCTGGTGGGTGGTTATGGAGCAAGAGGGAGAGCGAGAAGAGGCTGAAGAAGCCACAGCGACCACATCACAGGGGCTCGCCCATTGCCCGTCGTGTGGGATTGGATTCTGTTCCTTGAGAATGGGAAACCATGGGAAGGTTTCAGTTGGTGGAGTGCATGGGGGAAGGCAGGTGGAAGCACAGTTTGAGTTGTCCAGGAGGGAGTGACCATGGCTTGAAAGAGGATGGCGGCAGAGGAGAGGGAGCAGAGTGGATGGATTCCAACCGCTTTGGAGGCGGTGCCCACAGGCCTGTGAGTCGTGGCAGGGCAGAGAGAGGAATGGGTTATGGATGAGCCCTGGGTGGCGGGGGTGCCGTTGAATGAGACCAGAAGACCTGGAGGGGAAGAGGTTTGGGAGGTGGGGTCGGGGAGTCATGGCTGTTTTGAGATGCCTGTTAGATATCTAAGTTAGACGGTTGGAAATTTGAAACTGAAAAGGAACAACATGTGTTGCAAGGTCTGAAGACAGAAGTGTGCCCACTGGGTTTGGCACCAGGCAGGCTGTTGGTGGCAGCACATGAGCAGTTTCAGTGAGTTGTGGACAGAGGCCTGGTTGGTGGGTTGAGGAGAGAGAACTGAGGAAGCAGCAACAGGAAGTGTAGACAACTCAGAAGTTTTCCTGTGGCCAAGGGGATGTGAGGCCCAGCTCTAGGCAGGCTGTGTGTGGGTGGCGTGTCCTCTCAGTCCGCAGAGCTGGGTGTCCCTGCTCCTCACACTCAAGCCAGACCACCGGGTCCCCACCGCCGTAATGGCTGCCTTCAGGGAGTTCTTACTTGTGCCAGGCACTGTGCTGAGTACTTGACGTGCATTATCTTACTGAGTCCTCCTCAAGCTTATGGGGCAGGTGCTGTCATCTCCATTTTACAAGGAGGCACCTGAGGTTTTAGGAGGTTAAGTGGCTTCCCAAGGTCACAGCCAGGAAGTGGCCAAGATCCCTGGGCCCATCCCCTCTGCCCACTTAGCTCTGGGCTGAGGCTGGGGACTGGGCTGATGTCACCTTTTCCCTGGGAAGGGGCTGAGCTGATGGTGGCCCCAGCATCGCCCCCTCCTCTCCCCCCAGCGCTTCCTTGGTGACTACGGCCTGCAGTGGGTGGGTGAGCACGTGGACCAGGAGGACTCGGAGGACAAGATAGGCTCCAAGGATGGTGAGGAGGACTGGATGACGGCCAAGAAGTTCTGGAAGCCAGGTAGAATTGGGGGTCTGCCCCTGGCCCTTCCTACAAAGGGAATTCTCCAACAGCTTCCTGTTGGCCAGCAGCTGTCCAGAGACTGTCTCGTTCATGCCCTTCCCTCCAAGCACAAGGTGCCTTCAGACATCCCACACTTTGCCTCTGACATGGGGGCAGGGAGGGAAGGCCTTGGCCTCCATTGCCGACAGCCTAACCTGCCACCACTTTCTTCTTCTGGTCTCGCCTCAGACTTTCTGCTTGCTCATCTTTCAAAGCCTCCAGAGACCCAGAGAAACAGGAGGTAACAAGACCTCATTTGTCTCAGGCGCCATAGTTTACAAAACATCATCCATCCAAAATCCATTGCCTTTAAAAGCTATCCCTCTGCTTTGGAAGCTGCCCCTCAATTCCAGGGCTTGGCGCCCCCTGTATACTCTCTTTCCAGGTTCCTTTACGACCCAGGCCATGGAAGTCTGCCTGCTTCTATGGGACTTCACCACTTTTTACTTTCAACTCGACTGCTAATATCTAGGGCTGTGCCCTATAGATTTGGGGCCATAGAACCGGTCATTTCTGAAAGCCAGGTCCGTTCTCTTTAAAGAAGGGAAGTTCTTGCCCAGAAGGTACTTCTGTAGGCTCTGGAGCTAGTCAAACCTGGGTGCTCATTCCCACTCCACCACCTTTTCCAGGTGTGACTTGGGCACATGACTTTCCTTCTCAGGCCTCCAGTTCCTCATCCATAGATGGGGCTGTGCTCTTCCTGACAGAGTTATGAGGCCCGAGTGGGTTAGACGTAGAGTACCCAGCACTGACCCTGCAAGTTATCAGCCCAACAAATTCGCACTCATTGTTTTCCAGAAGGCAGTGGTGGTCTTGTGGGAACATGATCATGGCTCCTGAGGGGACTGTTTGGAAGATGATCACACTCTCTTGATTTAATAGGTTTCCTATTGAGTGATAATCCAGACTCAAAACTTGAGAGTACTACTTCCTGTTCAAGCCTTAGCTTTGACCGGATCCTCCTAAACCTCAGGGCACAACTTCTTCACTGTTTGTTCTAAACACATCACTTCCCATTTATGCAACATTTACAGTTTTCTTTCTTCTTTTTTGGTGAGGAAGATTGGCCCTGAGCTAACATCTGTGCCAATCTCCCTCTACCTTGTATGTGGGACATCACCACAGCATGGCTTGATGAGTGATATGTAGGTCTGCGCCCGGGATCTGAACCCACGAACCTGGGGCCACCAAAGCAGAGTGTGCAAACTTAACCACTACACCACCAGGCCGTCCCCCAACATTTGCAGTTTTCAAAGTATTTTTGTAAATCGCCTTGACATAGGCCAGGGCTTATTCCATTTTACAGATGGGCAAACTGAGACATTTAAGTCTGAAGACTGTTGAGTGAAGGAAGCAGGCCTTAAGGCTGAGAGCCCATTTGAGAGGTGGTTAGAATCATCCAGGAGGATGAGATGATGTCCAGCATCAGGGAGATACAGGTGGGGATGGTGAGAAGAGGCAGAGCAGAGAGATGTAGGAGGTAGAATCCACGGCCTTGGAGACTGATAGTGCAGGAGGGAGTGGACGGGAGGAGTGTCAGGGATGACCTTAGGGAGCTCGCTGTGAGGAAGATGCTGAGTCCATTTGAAACATGCCAAAGCTGGGAGCTGTGTGGCACCAGGCCGTGCCGGGAGGCAGTGGGGGCCTGGCTCTGCTGCCCAGGACGATGCAGGCCTGGGCGTGCCAACAGCTTAATCACACTAAATGAGCCGTAGATGGAATGCTGTGGGAAGAGTTCTCTAGGGACCCCCCACCCAGGTGAGAGGGGAGGTACTGGCAGGGGACTGCCAGAGCTGTAAGAACGGCTGTTCCTGGCATCCAGGGCCAGAGGCCTGCCAGCACTGCGCCTGGGGCCCTGCCATGGCGATCTGGGCTCAGGTGTTACATGACCCTGCTGACTTGGAGGCCAGCCTTCCTCCTGGCCGGGGGGCCTCTCTGCTCCTTTGGGGAGGCAGTCAGGCCAGATAGCTGGTTTCCAGACCTGGCTCTGTGGATTCCTACCCCTCTCCCCAAAAAAGAGAGCAGCCCCGAGTCTGCTCTGTGCTGTTTATGCTCCGAGTGGGCTGGCTCTGAAGCTAAAGGCCCTCATGAAAGCCCCCGCCGTGCGCTCCCTCTGTGCATCCCTTCCTTTTGCTTTTTGATCCTTCAATGTGAGGGCCCTCAATTTAGCTCTTCTGACAGATGAACAACATGTTTTTCATTTCCAGCAGCTTTTCCTCCTGGGACCCCCCTCTGTCCTGGCTCCTCTCCATCCTCTCCCCACTGCCTTCTCCCAGGTGCCAGCCTGCTCCTCCCCAGAGGCCCTCAGGTCCACAAAGCTGGCTTCTGGCTGGCCCAGTGCTCTGGCTCTCCCTCTGTTGGATAGTACTCCCCGCAGGCCAGTGGACGGGGGAGCCAGGGCATCTGTGTTGGGCCAGACTGGGGCTGATTGCAATGTTCTAGAGCCTGGGCCTCTTGTCTTAGGGAGGAAGGTCACTTGGGCCCATGAAGGGCCTCACTGGAGGGGAAGCCTTGCAAGGGCTTTGCCTCAGGCTGGATCATTTGCCCCTCCACACCAGGGTATTGAGCATCAAACAGGATGGGTTCCAGGTGCTTCAGGGTGTGCGGACACATGAAAGGGATAGTCCTGCTCTGATCACACCACCATGGGGCCAGGTGTTGAGCCTCAGGGCAACTCCAGTCAACTCCTCACTCCTTTCTTTTCCCGCTCTGAGCTCCTCACCTCATCAAGTTCCTGCCTTCCCTCTACATCTCCGCTCCCCCTGCCGGCCCCTACCTCCCGACCTCCCAAGCCCCAGGCTCCTGCATCTGGGTGGGGGCCTCTTCCCACCCCTGCTCAGGAAGCTGCGCTGACTCCATGGGCTGTAGCCAGCTTCCCTTGTCCCTGGGCCACATTTGGGCCCCTGGAACTGGCCTGGCCTAGACTCCAGGCAGACTGGGCTCCTTCTGCCCCCGACCCCAGGCCTGTGCTATGGCCCCAGAAGTGCCTTGCCCCCTTCCCTCCCCTCCTTTGAAGCTCAGCTCAAACCAACCTGCTTCAGCCAGTGGGCATGGAATGCCTGCTCATGCCAGGCACTGGGCCACCCTAGAGCTGCCCCCTACCGCGCTCCACCCGCCCACCCCACCACCTGGCACGTGGCTCTGTGTTAGAGGTAAAATGTCAAAGGCTCTGGCTGAGGAGCGGGGGCCTGGATTAGATCAGACCCTGTGTGGGCAAACCTCTTCACCTCTCTGAGTCCAAGTCCTCATCTGTGAAATGAGGAGGTGGTGTGACTGAGCCCTAGGCCACCGAGAGCACTGAATGCCACAGCGCCTGCGGAGCGTTCCCGAGGGCTGACGGTGGTAGATGAACGGTGACCGTGAGCCCCTGTTATGCCCTGAGTGCCCAGCACAGTGCTTGACCCATAGGCCAGGGCACATGCGCATGCACGTCATTGGCGGGCGGTGCCCAGGCCTGACAAGGCACCTTGGGACAATCCTCTGCACAGGAGGAGGTGGGGACGGGTGGCGCGATGCTCAACAGCAGGGGCCAGAGAGTTGGTTGTGGCCCTGGCAGTGACCAGACTCAGGGCCTGTTTTCTCCCCGCGGCCCCTCTGAGGAGCAGAGTGAATGTAGGTAAAGCCCCCGAGCAGGGCCTGGCTTGCAGGTCAGTGGAAATAGTGGGTCCATTTCCTGTCCCGCAGCCTTTGCCTGAGGTGAAGGGAAGTGCTGAGGCCCCTCGGCCACTGCCTCGGTATTTCACAGCCACAGGTGGTCCTCCCAGCCCAGGGTGGGCCCACCACTCATCTGCTGATAGTGGCAGAGTCTGGCCCTCTTCTGGGCTCTGCGGCCCCCACAGTGGCACTTACCACATGCCATTGTCACCATTTGTCACCCTGGCTCCTTCACTCAAGTATGAGCCTGCGGACAGCAGGACTCTCGGCATGAGCACAGCCTTGGTTCTCAGGGCCTTGTGGAGCATGGGTGCTCCAGACGTATTTGCTGGATGGCGGGATGGAGAGATGGATCCAGTACGTGCTGGATGCTCCAGGCTGCGTTCAAGGAGTACCAGTGTGGTTGGAAAGACAAGCAAACAGAAAATAACAACAGCCTGTGATGGGGCAGAGGGAGTGAGCCCAAAGGCTCCAGGAACCCAAGTGGAACAGGGACCCAGCCTCAGAGGGAAGGGCTCCTGGCAAGGCCTCTCAGAGGAAGAGACCCCAGGGATGAGCAAGAGTGTCAGGTGTTAATGACAATAGCCACCACCTGCCAGGCAGTTCCTCTGAGCTTCACAGCAATCCTGTGAAGTGGGAACTGTTATTGTCCTCATTTTATAGAAGACGAAGCCGAGGTCCAGAAATGTTGGTCCACTTGCCCAGAGTCACACAGCTTGAAAGCAGAAGCCCTGGCAGTATGGCTGCAGAGCATGAGAGAGGGAGCATATTGAGGGGAGGCTGGGGACCCTAGGCTCTGAGGGTCTCGGAAGTTGGGCCAAGGAGTTCCATGCCTCCCTTCTCCCCTTTTTAATGAAATCCAGGGCTCTCGAGGTCGGATGAGGCCTCAGAGATGATCTCCCTGCACTGCACCCCTCCTTGGAAAGGGACCCCAGTGAGCAGTGTCTGAAGAGCCAGCACTGAGAGGCAGCCTGTGTGGTCACTGAGAACCACGGTTGGAGTCACCTGGGCTCTGCAAGCTGCATGACCTGGGGCATGTCACCTTTCAAGGCCCAATTTCCTCTTCTGTAAAATGGGAGCAGTAATCCCGCGTGTCACTACTGTCAGTTCTCTGCTGGACCTTGTGGGCGGGGTGGAGTTTCCTATTATCTACCCACTCCATGGAAAGGAAAGCTGGGACTCGAGAGAGGAACACCTCATTTGATCTCTGACCTTCCTCACCCCATGTGACCTGGCTGCACTGGGCCAGGCTTCTGTTGAGCACTCCTTTCTGTGTGGTGGCGATGCCAGGCTCTTCCTGCCTTGTTCTCTCAGCCCTTGTTTGCCCAGCGCCACCCTTCCTTCTCCTGGGCCCCTTATCTTGCTTCCACCTGCTGCACCTGATACCTGCCCTGCCGGCCCTGCTTTCACTTCTCCAAGCCCTAGCCCGAGTGGCCGGGAGCCTTACAGGCTGATTTTCTCTGCAAACTTCTCTTTTCCCTTTCAGTCTTTGGGCATTCTCCCCTGGGCTTCCACCTGCCCCTTCCCCTGTGGACCACCCCATGCCCATCAGCCCCTGCAAAAGCCCTGCCCCAGGAGGCAGCTGGATTAGCAGTCAGTGTATCTGAGTGGTCCTCCTGGTTCTGCTAGGTGGTGTTGACTTGGGCCAAGTCATCTGACCTTCCTAGGCCTCACTTGCTCCATCTGTAAGAATGTAGGGATGGGGCAGGTGTTGAATGAGATGAGAGCTTTTCTGTTGTTTTTAGGTTTACCAATGTTTTCTGAAAGTAGTTAGTTGTTAAAGAAAAACAGTGTCTTGTCATACCAGGGATGCCCACGATGTTCTGTGAGTCTTTTGAATCTCAGGGACTCCAGGGGACCCCAGGAGGAGAGGGGGCAGGTGCAGCCCCTACAACAGTGTGACATGTGGGGCGAGGGGAAAGCCAGCTGGAGCCTATCGCTTCAGCAGCTGCGAAGACAACAGGAAACAGGGCCGCCCACATCTGTACTTAGAGCAACCACTGCACCACTGTTGGGAAAGGACTTGGGTCCCCAGAGTCCTGACCCACATCCTGCAGCAGCCTGGCTGTCCTGGAGAAAAACAGCTCCCGAGAAGACCCAGAAAGTCACTGGTGTTTCGTGGGGTTACACCCTAGTAGATGACTTACTTGGGGGCCAGGTCCCTCCAAGGACTGAGAACAGACCCCTAGCCTGTCCCCCACCAGCATCCCACCTGCCCTCTGCCCTTTCTGCTCTGGCATCTGCCACGGCTGCCCCCACCTCATCTGCACCCTCTGAAGCTTATGCACAGCTCTATGTGCAACACATTTTTCGGAAGAGGAGGCCAAAGCTTCTGTCAGCTTCTCAAAGGGGTCTGTGACCCAGAAGTAGTTGCACAGCCCAAGGTCTGCCCCATATCTGTTCTGTCCAGCAGCTGTCCCGACATCTTCCCTAATAGCCATCTGTCCCTACCCCAGCCTCCCTCTCCTGAGGGTGCAGATGGATGGAAAACAGACTGTAGTCAGCCCCTCTTCTAACTTTCCAAGTGGCCTGGGGCAAGTCATTTATCATCTCTGTGGGCCTGTTTCCTCATGTGTAAAATGAAGATAAATAACCCCTGCCTTATAGCCTCTGGGTTGGCCTGAGGTCCATTTGTGCAAGGTAGAGTTGGTAACAATAACTAACATGGACAGAGTGCGTGTTCCCAGGTGGCCCTTACTTCGTCATCCTCCTGGACCCTAACAACCATCCTGGGAGGCAGACACTATTATCATCCCCTTCTAGAAGAGGATGCTGTGATGAAGAGCATTAAATGGCTTGACCAAGGTCACACAAGTAGAGGTGGAGGAGCTGGGATTTGAACCCAGACAACTTTGATCCCGAGCTGGGAGCTCTGTACAGTGCTTTTCAGCTTCTAAGCCAGTGCCTGACACAGACAGCCCTGAGATTAGATCCTGCTCTTGCCATTTATTGTGCATCCCTAGACAAGCCACTGACCTTCTCTAACCCTCAGCTTCCTCATCTGAAAAATGGGGATGATTGTAGCCCCTGCAGCATAGCGTTGGTATGAAGCGAGAATGGGATAATACATATTAAACACCCAGCACAAAGTGAGCGCTCGACAAAAGATTGCTGTGGAAGCCAGGGCTGCTAGGGCACACGGCAGCCATGAAGAGAGGCTCATGGGTATCTATCCTCTTTGCCAGGGGACTCATTGGTGCCCCCCGAGGTGGACTTTGATAGGCTGCTGGCCAGCCTGAAGGATCTCAGTGAGCTGGTAGACAGTGACATGCAGGTGACACCAGTGCCCGGTGGAGTGCAGTTCCATGTCCTTGAGCCCATCCCACTGAAACTCTACCGGAATGGCATCATGATGTTCGATGGGCCCTTCCGGCCCTTCTATGATCCCTCCACACAGGTAGGAGTAGGGGACAGGGGAGACAGGCCTGTACAAACTCAGGCCACTCTGCTGCCCCACCCCTTCTCACCATTAGTTGGAGATGGTGGGTCCCAGGTCACTCTCAGCCCAGCTTACTCCACGGGCACCCAGGCTCATGTGCAACTTGCAGAAGCGCCCCCACCCAAGTCCTGGGGCTCTGAATATTTCCAGGGTGTGCCAGGGCCCAGGGCGTGCCATCCAGACAGGAAGCAAGGTGGGGGGCACTGCACAGGTCCAGCCAGGCCTCACCCTCCCTCTCCCCCTGCAGCGCTGCCTCCGAGATATATTGGATGGCTTCTTCCCCTCAGAGCTCCAGCGGCTGTACCCTGATGGGGTCCCTTTTCAGGTGACGGGCTGCTCCTCAAACCACCTACTCTGTGTGGGGATTTTGGAGGGGGGTGGGCATAAACAGCTTCCTCAGGCTTCATTCAGTCTGAGGCGGGAAGCCACTGTCTCATTTCAGGGGACCCCAGTCTGATGACTTGTGGGAGGAGGGTGAGCCTGAAGCCAGGCCGGGAAGGGAGTGGGGAGACTGCATGGCCACAGTTGCCACATCAGCAGGGGAGACGGCCTGTGGCTGAGCAGCAGGCAGCGCCCCCTGCTGGTACTCTCAAGGCACAGCCTTCAGCTGTGTGTGACCACTGCCCCTCCTTCCCAGCATTCAGGAAACCTTGACAGCCTGGGGTCCCTGAGGAGTCTATGCAAAAGTGGCCCGGCTTCCCCCAGAGGCTCCTGAAGCCATCTGGTTGAAGTGGAGGGCAGTGCTATGGGGGGAAAATGTTGGGACTAAGGGACATGAGATGGAGCCGGTCCCCTGCTGTGGGGGGTGGGAGGTGAGATGAGGATGCTGTGATGGGCATTCATGAGGCAGTGTCCCCGAGGGTGGCATTAGTTCCCCACTGAGGGCATGTGAGGGAGCGTGTGCCACCACGTCTTGGAAAATAGCATGAGTCATGACTGGAGGTGTGTGAGGCAGTCCATGCCAAGACAAGCTTTGCCCTCTCCTAACACCCCCATCCCTCCCCTCCCAGTCGGCTCCTGAGAGGGGCTCCTGAGGAGGATGTTAATAGTGTGGCTTCAGCTGGCATGATGAGGGGTGCCTGCAGGAAGAGCAGGGCCCAGGTGGGCAATAGCAGCATGAACCGTAGCTCCTCTGCTCTCTCCCAGGGCCTCAGTTTCCTCACCTGTAAAATGGAGATTGCACCAGACCGTCCCTTGGGCCTATTCCTGGGGCCTCTGTTTGGGAAAGGGAGGTGGGGTGCAGCCCAGGGCTGAAGAGCTGGGCCCGCCGCTGTCTCCCTTCCTTCTTGCCAGGTGAGTGACCTGCGCAATCAGGTCTACCCAGAGAATGGGCTGGACCCGTTCCCAGGTGAGGGCCGCGTGGTGGGCCGGCAGAGGATTCGCAAGCCCTTGGACAGGATGGAGCACCCAGGTGAGCTCAGCCTTGAGGCTGAGCTAGGTGGTGGGGGTGCTGTGCAAGACAAGCTCCAGGTGGCCTCCTCCACCATCACTAACAGTCCTTCCCCAGGCCAAGGCTTCCAATGCCCTCCCTATAGGCTCCAAGATGACTGCCGAGAAGTTTCTGAAGAAACTCCCCAAGTTTGTGATCCGGCAAGGCGAGGTGATTGATATCCGGGGCCCCATCCGGGACACCCTGCAGGTGAGGCCAGCCCTAGCTATCCCAGCCTTCTTAGGAGGCTTTACCATCAACCCTGGCCCAGCCTACCAGTGCAGTGGTTCATCTGGAGGCTCAGGCTTGGGGGCCCCTGAGGAGAGCCTAGACGGAGAGATGAGTCCCTCAGAGCTGTTCCACTGCTTCCCAGAAACTGGAGCTGGTGAGGGCTCTGGGCTGGGACCCAGAGAGCAGCTGGGTTGGCAGGGGTGTGGCTGGAAGAAGGGGAAAGTCAGAGTCTAGGCTGGGGGTTAGCCCAAGTCCCAGGCCACCCCTCAAGGTCCAGACCCAAATATCCAGTTCAGTCCTGGATACCCCTTTCTGGCCCTCCCAGAACTCTTCAACCTCTCTCCTCACTCCCCATCCTGCTGCTACTCCCTCTGAAAGGTACCAGACCTCAGTTTCCCAGGACTGCACATTTCACCCCATAGTGCCAAATGCTGTCTGACCTGTTGATCCCCAGAACTTTTCCTGACTCTATCCCTTCTCTCCATTCCCACTGCCTACCGCCTTAGCCTAGGCTCCAGAGCGTCTCTCCCAGACAAACGCAGGGGCCCCTCACTGGCCTCCTGCCCCACCAGCCATCCTCCTCCAGCAGCCTCTGTGCTCTTTTGAAAATGTAAATTGCATCTTGGCCCTTCCCTGTTGAAACCCTCCAGTGGATCTTGGGTGAGGCCAAGCTCTTATCTCAGCACCCAAGGCCATCTGTTGCTGGTCCTCTTCCCACCTCTGACCTTTTTTTCCCCTACTCCAACCTGATTCCTAGCTTCAGCCACTGGAACTGCTGACATTTCCCCAAATGTATCACCTCCTCTTGGAAGCCCTCACTGACCTGGGGATCTTTGCCCATGCTCTCTGGACTATCCCCCCAATTCCATTTCTAAGGACTCCTCACTTTTTAGTCATAGCTCAGGTGTCATTTCCCCAGGGAACCCTTCCCAGACTCATACTGGGTTAGGCGTCCAGCCTGGTCATGTCTGTGTGGGGTTCTGTCTCCCCCACTAGACTGAGGAACCTCAAGGCTTCTGGGGGGGAATAGTGCGGCCACCTCCCAAAGCTTCCCTTCCATTTCCTCTCCTTGGACCCCAGTTTACACAGAACATCCCCTCCCCGTTTGGCTCATTGGTTTCATCCATCCCGGACCAGGGATAAGTCCCCTCTAAGGGTTGAGGGGAAGGGTGTGACTCAGGCAGGACCCAGAGCTCTGTCCACTCTCCATCAACGGCTTCCAGAATTGCTGCCCCTTGCCTGCCCGGATCCAGGAGATCGTAGTGGAGACACCTGCCTTGGCTGCTGAGCGTGAGAGGTGAGGGCAGAATGGAGAGGCGAGGACCTTGGGGGTTGGGCTTTGGGGGAGGGTGGGCACTGACAGCCTCTGGGCCGGCAGGAGCCAAGAGTCACCCGACTCACCAGCGCCTCCGCTCTCCATGCTGCGCATCAAGTCTGAGAATGGCGAGCAGGCTTTCCTCCTAATGATGCGGCCCGAGGACACTGTCGGCGATGTGCGCACCCTGCTTGCACAGGCCAGGTGGGCATGGGGCGGGCTGGTGGCTGCAGGGGTCTCTGGCCCCGCGACCCAGCCTGATCCATTCTTCTGGGTCCCCAGGGCCGTGGACGCCACCACCTTCGAGATCTTCAGTACGTTCCCACCTACAGTCTACCACGACGACACGCTCACACTGCAGGCTGCAGGCCTGGTACCCAACGCAGCACTGCTGCTGCGGGTGCCCCGGGCCCCACCGCCTGCCCCCGGCCCCTGCTCCAAATAAAGCGCCTGCCCCAACATGGACACAGACACCGGCTGCTCCCTGAGTCTCTCTTGGCAGGGCAGCCCAGCTGGGCCGGGGGAGTGGGCAGTGCCGACCCACCCCTCCGTAACTTGATCCCCAGCTGGCTGGCCTGACTCTCGGTCTTTGTCCTCTAGATTCCTCCTTTTCCCCAGAAGGGCTAAGCCGATCCAGTGGAGGGAAGGTGATCCAGTGGAGGGAAGTGAATCCAGTGGAGGGAAGGTGGGCCCCCACCTCAGCCTCAGCTGGGGTAGCAGAGACTCATGAGTGCAACTGTGCAGCCAGCAGATCCCTGTGTGCAGATATGCACAGAACCACAAGCACGTGGGGACACTTCCTCAATGCTATGCACAAAGCCACTGTCCCCACTGTCCCCAAACTGGAAGAACTACAGCTGTGTACCCACTCCCATGACACACCCACACTTAACCAATCTGCTGGAACATAGGCAGACAGCCACATTACTACAGGCATGCAAATGTGCAGTACACACCAAGGCATAGGCGTGGCATGGACACCATCACATGCATGTGAACTGGAGAGGGACTCACCCACACTGTCACCAGAAACCACTGGTCCACACAGGTATGCATGTGCCGGCCATATATCCATACACATGCACTATCACACACACGTGCGCCACACAGAACAGCTTGACCCACCTGCCCACAGGAGCACGGCCACAGCACAGTCACAACTATCAGCCTTGCTCAAAGCAGGGACTCAAGATGCCCAGACCACACCAAACAGACACGGTGCTAATGGAATGGGACATTTAATTGTCTCTAGGGTGGTCCCAGGTTGGGGATTGCGGGGCCTTTGGCAGAGCCCTGGCTAATGGAACCAACATAGGTGCCCATCAGCCAGTGTCAGGCAGGGTGGCAGCCCCAGGGCCTGGCTGAGGACAGCCAGCACTTGGGCTGTTGCTTAAGACAATTTCTGAGACTAGTGGGTAAGGAATGTGGCCTTTGAATGGGGAGAGGGGGCAACAGGGGAGGAGAAGGGGCTTGGGTTAGGGGAGGGGCTCCAAGGCCAGAAGGTTAGGAATAACAGGGAATTGGTCACAGGGTCTTTCGTGGCTGGGCGGGCGATGCCTGGGGGGAATGTGGTGATGGAGTCGAGGGGGCCAGCTTGGCTTAGGCCAGTTTCAGGAACTCCTGCAGCGTGTTTTGCTCCACAGCCTCCACGAAGAGCTCATAGTCCTGGGGGAGGGAGGCAAGAGGTGGTCACCTGAGTGCTGGTGCTTTGTCTCAGGTGTGACTCTGGCTGGGGTCCTCCTACAACACTCCCCCACCCCCAACCCCTGGGCCCATACCCCACAGTACTGGTCCCCGTTGACAATCTGGGGTGGGGTGGCCTTAGGGTTGCCTGCCAAGGCTCGCATCTCATCCCGCAGGGCGTTGTCCTGAGAGATGTCCACTAGCTGGTACTGGATGCGCTTCCCATCCAGGATGCGTGTCACCTCGCTCTGCTGGGACTTGATCTGGGGGCAGAGGGCAGGCAGGGGTTAGCAAGCATGCTGGAGGACTTATGGGGGGAACCCTAGGTAGAGAGAAAAGGGCTGTGGCCAGGAGCTTTTGTCCCTTGTCCCCCTCCACACCCTGGGGGAGGTTCTGGCCACTAGGAGTTGGGAGGATGAGTCAGGCTTTCGGTGGTGCAGGATGAGAGTGGGACCACCAACCATGGGGGAGAGGAGTCAGAATGAAGGGAAGTGGGATAAAGTTCAGCATGGGGAGAGCCAGGAGCTCAGCGAAGGAAAAGCAGGGCAGGCCTGGGTGGAGGCTGGTAGGGGGCCACCCCCGCCCCAGGTTCAGTACACACACGGTGGAGGAGAGACAGGGCAACATAAGGCCGTGGTCAGGGTCAGCTGGTAGTGGGGGTGCAGAGAATGGATGTCCGGGTGACGGAGGATGGGCGTGGGCATCCCGTGGGCGCGCTGATGCTGCTGAGGACCCAGGATGCCCAGTGAAGGGGTTCAGGATGGGGATGTGAAGCCCACCCTTGGACCCCACCCAAGAGGCCGTGCCCACCTCGTCGCCCCCCTCGCCCCGCCCCCGCCCTCGCCCTCGCCCTCGCCCTCGCCCTGGGGGCGGGTCCCGGGCACCGGGTCCGGAGCACCGGGACTCGGCTGCCCGCGCTCTCCGGCAGCGCGGGCCCCGGGCGCGCACTCACTTCGCGGGAGCCGGTGACCGACGTGCTGTAGACGCGCAGGCCGCTCATGCTGCGGGTGGACGGACGGGCCGATAGGCGGACGGGAGGCGGGAGCGGCAGCTCTACGGCCTGGAGACGACGCCGCCGCGCTCGGGAGCGGTTTCCTTCCTGCTCAGCCCGCGAGTCACTGCTCTCGGGACCAATGGGCGGCGCGGGCAGGCGCGCGGCCGGGGCGTGGCTTGAGCGACCCCGCCCAGCGCGCCGCCGACCCCCCTCCCGCTCAGGGGCCGGACGGGCCCAGGACCCCAGTCCCTCGCAGTACCTCCCCCTTCGGCCCTCCCCCGATCTGGGGCTCACAGTTTGAGGCTGCCGAGAGACCCCGTGGCGGGAAAGGCCGGGAGGGCAGGGGCGAAGGTTTGGCAAAAGCCTGCTCCTCAGCCTCGCCCGGGTTTGCTGCACTCCACTACCCACCTCGGAGCCACGAGAGCACGTAGCACAGCTTGGCTTTGAAGGCTTATGCTGTTTCCAAACCTGAAGTTCCCAAGCTAGCGAACCTCGCTCCACGGAACCCCTCCCCACACCCTCGGGGGACACCCACACATGGCTAACTCCACGGGACAGGAGGCACACCAAAACAGGAACAGCCCCGCTTAAGAGATTTTCCCCACACTTCCTCTCCACTCAAATAGGCAGGTTTAGACAAGAAAGAGTGGTGGCTGAAGACAGGGCCACACCCTCAAGGAGCCAGATGGAGGCAAGGTTAAGAGGCTACTAGCTCTGCAAAGGGTGGCCGCAGAGGTTGGTGTCAGGACTCCGGGGAGCCTGGGCCCTTGCTAAAGATCCACAGCAGCTGGTCTCGGAGTGGCCCCAGCTCAGTTCCAACTCCCTGATGCAGATGGCACTTCAAAACTGCTCCTACTCCCAGCAAAAACTCAGGGGGGTTGGAGGGAGCAGACTCCAGCAACCAGCTCAGCTTTAGAGACTCAGCTCTCTGTCTTGGGTTGGATATGACACCCCTCGGAAGTCCCCCCAGGTCCAGGGCTCAGAGAGTAGTCCAGGAAGACAGCCCTAGCTCCCTGGGGCAAACCGTGCCCTGCAGTGCTTGGGGAAGCCACTTCTTCACAGCAATCCAGAGGCAGCAGACTTCCTCTCTCAGAGGATTACTGAAACTCCTTCCAATGACAAACTTGCTTTATGACTCAGGGCAGTTTCGCCCAATAGACAGCGGTGTGGGAAGAGATCTTATTTGTCCTCATAGAATGAGAGGGGAGCGGAAGTGGTAGAGATGTAGACGTGAGGCTGGACCTGCGAAAGGTCCCTTCTTGCAGCTCTCTGGGGAACTTGGCTAAACACCCAGGGTTTTGGCTCCAACAAGCCAAAATGAGGGGTGGAGTAGGGGATGGTGGTGATGGAAAGCAATGGAAAACTGAGGAGTCTGTTAAATGTTTTATTTTGTAATCAAAATAGGCAATACAAACCAGTTGACATAACAAAGATTCATATAAATAACTGCTTATAAACTTTATGAGGAAAAATACCCGTGAGCATGGTGGCTGGGCTCCCAACTCGGGTGGAGACCAACCAGGCAGCTCTGCTTTTAGGACGCAGGAGCCCAGAGGCTGAGGGGATGGCTGGGTGGGGCTGTTGTGAATGGAAGGAATAAGTCACTCCATAAATAAAACACAAACTTTAAAAACACTTAATAAGGAGTCTCATTCAGGCCTAGGAGTGAGGTCCAGGATGCTGCCCTGATAGCCCAAAGCTTAGCAAGAATTGAGTAGTGGCTGACTCTGGGCTTCCCCATCCCCACACAGCCCAGCTTGGCCTGGTTCCAGATCCAGAGGAGGCCTGCAGTCACCCCAACAACCAGATACAAACAATTGTGAGATGCTCCCCAATCGAGGAAGCAAGAGAAACCAGAAAGCAGAGGGTCCACAGGCCCGAAGAAACAAACAACGCCCTCCTGCACTGATAACACTAAAAGCTGTACCTTAAAGCCAGCCCGTACTGGGTACTCTGAACTCTCAAAGAGCCCAGAGCAGGAAAGGGAAAGGACCTCCATCTCCAAACACAAGAGAGGCACAAATGAGAGGGCTGGGCGCCGGCCCGAGCCCAAGGGGAGGGGTTGAGCAGCTTGACAGATGCCCTGTGGTATTCTGGGGGAAAATCTTGCCCAAACCCAGAACCATAGAGAAGACTTCGCACTCAAAGCCCAAGAAAAGGGCTACATGGACGGCCTGAGAACAAAGGCAAAGGGGCTGTGTTAACCACATGGCTAGGGTCCTAAGGGGACAGGGCACCTGGAGAGTGGGGTTTCCTGTGATAGACTTGATAGTACAGATGAAGGAGCCCTGGCTATAACCCCCAGGCCTCCCATTCTAGTGAGTGCTTTGCTAATGAACAGATCACCCTGAGGCGTCTATGAGAACAAGAGCCCTGAGGAAGCAGCAGTGAAACTGGGCCTAAGAAAACCCAGAAAGCCAGCTCAGCTCCCAGGCAGGCTGGCATATGGGGCCTTAGAATTCTCAAATGGCCACTGTTACTGGTACTCAGCCTTTCCAGGCCCCTCTAATGAACTCTGGGCATCAGCAGGACCAAGGCATGGAGTGGGAATGAATGTGGATCCATCCCAGAGGATGGAGAAGGGATGTGAGCAGCCTGTTTGCCTTTGACGTCTGCCTGGAGCTGGGAACAGTCTGTGAGGACTTATCAGTCGACCTGCAAAAGTTAATTAGTAACTCCCCCTCAAAGGGTAAATCAAGATGAGAGAACAAATGCAACCCAACAAGGCAAAGCCAGTGTGGAGCAGGGCAGGCACAGTTCCCTAATCAGCCCTTGGCCCCAGATGCAGGCTCTTACCTCCCCTTCACCTCCTCTCTGGGAACAGCAGCAGACAGGAGGCAGGAGATTGTCAGGGCAGGACCTGCCCGACTGGGCTCTCAGCAAACCAGATCCTCCCTGAAGGAATACAGCCTATCCCACCCCCAGCATTCCTCACTGTGTGACACAGTTTTCTCCCATGTCCTGTGCATATCTGTCTGACATGGTGGTCCTTAAGTCCTCGATGTCACGGCGCAGCTGTTGAACCTCTTCTAGTTTCCTCCTGATCACATCCGGCTTCTGCAAATCTAGCTGAGTCCCTGGGTGCTGTGCAGCTGGGGAGGAGAGTATTGAGAGAATGTTAGTAAGTGTGCTAGGAGACGCTTTCACATGGAGGGGGCAGTATGGATAGGCAGTACCCTGGGGCCCATGATCTTGGGATATGACACTTTTAAAAAAGCAGCTGGGGACAGTGGGCTGAAAACTTGCTGCCTAAGAGCCACTTTTTGTTTGTTCTGCACCCAGGTACCCCTCAAGGATGCCTGTTTCCAAAACAGATTTACTGAACATCCTTCGCAAAACACATGAACTCCAAAGAGGGCAGTGGCCAGGCCTACACAGCTCTGTTCACACGTTACCCTAAAGACGGGAGAGTTGGATGGGGGTGAGAAGAGAATGAAAACCACTCTCTCCTGGGTCCTGCAGTGGCCTGAGGACTCACAGTGAATGCCCAGGAGTAGGGAGAGATTGGGATCACGGCCCTGGGCCCTCTGGGTCACAATGCTACAGACTGCCTGCAGATCTTGAAGGCAACTGGATAACTCCTGATGCAGCTCAAATGCCAGCTGGGCAGTATCTGGTGAAGATGGAGACCCTAGTTGGGCCTGGCGTAGGTGTTCCTGGAGTGTCAGATTCTTCTCAATCAGGTCCTGGTTCTGCACTGAAAGCTGAATAGACAGACAAGCACATTAACCCAGCCCCAGGGAAAGACCGACTATCTGTGCATGAGTGTGTATATATGTATATATGTGTGTATGGTGGGGAGGCTATGAGTCACAGGCGACGTTCCCCGCCCACCCCCAACAATATCAGGCCTAGTCTCTCCTGCAGGTAGGTTGGGCCCTCAGGGCTCCAGCACTGGAGAGGAAACCATTCCCCAGCAGACTGAGTCATCAGCCTTCAGGTTTCTGTTCAGGAACCAGAGAAGATACTCCCGCCCCTCAGAACTCTATCTGAAGCCAGTCCCTCAGCCAACTCTGTTAGCCAGGCTATTAGAGAAGGCTTAACGTGAACCATGAAATCTGAGGAGACACTGGTTTCAATCTCTCCTTGCCACCCGGACAAAAGTGGCCACCAGCCAGCCTGATCAGAGTGTATCAGACAGATAAAGGGGGCAAGAAAGACAACATGACAGGTAGTGGCCACTAGACAGGGGGCTGGAGAAGCTGGGGACCTGGAAAACACAGAGCTGGAATGTATCCTGCCTTTTCAAAGCCTCCCCTCAGTGGAGTTACTACATAGACCAGCTATTCATGTACATCTGTCTCTTTCCTTCCCACCTCTCCCTGAACAGCTTAACCCACTCTCCTTCCCTCCCTTCCTCTATTCTCTTTTAAAGACACTGAAGAGAGTTCCTCCTCCAGTCCCAGCCCTTTACACCCACTCTGGGCCATGTGACAGTCCTAGCTCTGGGAGACTCCTTCCTAGGGACTTGGCCAGCGAACTTGGTTGCCCCCTGCTGACAGCTCTGTTTACTCCATGAGGACAACCAAACCCTCAGTCTTCTTGAACCGCTCCTCCCCAACCATACAAATGTGTGGCTGCAGGAACACAAGAGGAGAGAGAATGACTTTCCACATCCAAAGAGCACTCCTGGGTAATTATGGCCACTCTAAGACAGGCTTAGGACCTTTAATACAAAGGATGGTACAATGTTGCTTCTGATTCCTCTGCCAAAAAAAGCTCAGCAGGGACCTCTCAACTGTGGGGGTTCTTGTGGGAGCAGGGATGGGGAGGGTACACAGAGAAATCAGGTTTGTGGAGGCAGTACCAAGAAGCCTAGTTCATGTTACTCACCTCTTTCACAGCTGTGCGCAGCTGCTGCAGGGCTGTCTCCCTCCGCTGGGCCTCCTCCTTCAGGGCCTGGCTTGTTCCTTCTTCTTGAGCCACTTCCTGCTCTAGGCTCTGAATCCCACATCAAGCAGTGGTGGGAGAACACACCAGGGGTGACAAGTCTGGTTCAGACCATATCACCTCTGGCCTGGATTACATAGTAAAGCCCCAGCCTATGCAAACACTGATGCTAAGAGATTATCGTAGAACAGCCCTGATCTGTGACTTTCCACTGAAACCCTCCTATAGCCCCTGACCAT
Source organism: Equus przewalskii (assembly GCF_037783145.1). NCBI lineage: Eukaryota > Metazoa > Chordata > Mammalia > Perissodactyla > Equidae > Equus > Equus przewalskii. The sequence continues at coordinate 29,090,916 of NC_091832.1, forward strand.
GTTCCAAATAGAGGCCAGCTCTTCAGCAGAGCATTCCAGGCCAGTCTGGCCCCTACCTACTTTTCTAGCCATATCTCTTTTTACCCTCCACACAGCTTCCACTCCAACCACACAGCATTACTGACTGGCTGTTATCCCTGAGGGCTCCAGCTCCAATGCTGTTGCTCACTCCTCTTCCCCTTTGCTCAGCCTCCTCTTCTGTTCTGCCTGTCACCAAGGAAACCTTCAAGGCCCACCTTAGCCTTCCTTAATCTGCAAATCAGATCCAATTAATCTTGCCCTGCTACTTCTAGCCCCATCATAGCTCATGAGTACATTTGTTGACTGGCACACGATTCCTCCCTCCACCAGACCATAACTTTCTCGAGGGCAGGGAACATGCCACTCAGTTGAGTTCAATATTTATTAAGCACTTACTTTGACAGGCACTGAGGATACTGAAAAGAATACCAAACAGTCCCTGTCTTTGAGGAGCTCACGGCTAAGTGCCTTGACAACACTGTGTAGAGTGTGTGTGTATGTGCGTGTAGGGGTAGTCAGGGTCAGGGAGCAGGAGGTATTTATGTTTATTATCTCCTGTCTCTCACTCTATTCATTCCAATTTCCTCCCAATTCTGAAACTGACTTGAACCAATAAAGTATGAAAAAAATGTCTGCATTTCCCCATTTTGTATAAATAAAAAATGTAACTGCCAAGGAGAACATCTCATCACCATGAAATGCCCAAGGCAACCATGTTGAATCCACCTAATTCCAGTAAATTCATGACACTCTAATTTGTCTAAGAAGTCTTTCATGGGTAAACGTACCATTTAAAATGCTGCACTTTTTCAACTTTCGTGGAACCTCAGGGTTCCAGGAAATCTACTTTGAGCTCCAGTAAAAAGTCTTAAAAACTTGGGATTCTAAATGGGTATATAAAACACTCACTAGGCTTGACTATCTCCTTACAGGACTTGAAACAGGTGAGAACCGAACAGCCAGAGCCAGACCCACAAAATGGCAAAGGCAGGACTTCAGCTGTCAGTTGCTACTCAGAGTGAGGGCATCTCACCTATTTTGGTGTGAAAATCTCTTTTAGAATCCAAAGAGAACCTAAGTGAACCTACTTTACCTAGAATTTCTCGGAGAACTCAATTAGGGACACTCCCACTCCGGCCTAAAATAGAAACCAGGAGTCATCTTTGATTTTTCCTTATTCTTCAACTCCCTTCACTTTGTTAGTCACTGATTCCTCTCAATTTTACCTCCTAAGATTCACTTCCATCTATCCCCTCACATCTCCTCCTTGTTATGCTGCCTTATGCCAGGTTCCTTCATCATCTCACTAGGATTTCTGCAATCGTCCACTAGCCTCCAGCCTTGCCTCACTCCAAGTGCGAATCTTCTTCCACAAGCAAGTCTGAGTTGCAAACCTGACCACATCACACCCCAATGAAATGCTATAGTAGATTCTCATCACTTCCCTAAAGAATACAAGCTACATTAGTTGAAGAAACAAAGCCTCCCATAGCCTAGTTCTCCATTCACCACCTTACTCCAACAAAAACTGCTTGCGGCTCCAGATTCAAACCCTGTTTCATGCCTCCATGTTCCCACCCGTGCTGTTCCTTCTATCTAGAACTCCAAAACCATCCTATCTAGCTCCTCTTCTTTGCCTGGCTGGCTCCTCCCCCTCCTTCAAGGCTCATAATCTCCAGAAACCCTTCCTTGACCCTGACTCCCACTGACTCTTCCATGCTCTCTCAGGGTAACATGGACACTGCTCTCACAGTATGGTGCTGAAAGCCCTTCCCAACAAGACTGTAGGCTAAAAGCACTGATCAGGTCTCATTCTTGTTGTACTCCTAACACCAAGAAAATTGCATGGCAGATAATAAAGTGTTGGCTGAATTCTAGAGATTTCATCACTAAAGTTCTGCCCACCATGTCCCAGGACTCCAAATCACCTGTACTTGTGAACGCAATTGATCCATCTTCTGCTGTTGCTTCTCCACAATCTGAAAGGCAAAGTCACCAAGAAGGGCTGTAAGCATAGGCTGATGGTAAAGCCATAGGGCAAGACGCTGCGCTAGGATCAGTGGTCTGGCTATTAGCCCCACTGGCTACAGACAGTCAATAGAGACCAGGGTGAAGGCAAGTTAGCTCTACCTACAGAACTATAACTCAAATTCCCTATCCTGGCTAACTAGCTTCACACTCTTGTGCTCCAGTCACAAAGAGTTAAACAGGAATGCAGTGTGGACCCAATGACCACTACTGGGGTGGAAGGGCAGAGACCCTCACCCTGATGACTGTAGGCCAGCAGAATCAGCTTTATATACAGCCACTGTACATTCTGGTTCTTTAGTAAACAACATGACTAAAAATTCACTTTAATGAAGTCTGCTCTATCCAGGGCTGCGATGGTTGTTGTTACTTATAGCTTTGGTCACAGTGACTGTCCTAGAAGAGAAGCTAAACAGGCCCAGTTTCCTGTCCTTTGAGACCTTGGGTATTCTCTGAACCATTTCTGGGTCTTCATTTTTGCCAGCCTGTGATCAGTCTCACCAGCAGGTCCTTGCTCCTTCTCCTCTGCTGAATTAGGGCCAGCTCACCTGCCCAATGCAAGAGGTTCTTACATGGGGTCTGAGCCATGAAGGAAGTGTACCAAGCTTCAGTACACCATTCTGGAGCATCTAGTCTGGATGTTCAGAGGCATGTTCCCCCTTAACTTTGCTTGCCTGTCATAAGGATGAATATCTAAAATGCAAACTTATTGTGCAGGGGTTACTTCTCAGAAAAGAGAAAAAAACTCTGGGTAGCAGACCCTAGGTGGCCCAGGGCCAGAAATTCATGATTCCTTCCCAATATACAATCTTCTCTTTCCTCTTAGCCTACCCCATTACAGCCTGGACACCTTCAGTCACCTTTCGGAGCGAATTGCATTCCTTCTGCCAGGACTCCATTTCTACTTTTGGACCTTCTCCCTGTTGGGCTGGACCTTCTCCACTGGCCTCCTCCGCACTCTGCTTATCTTGCAGGCTGAAAGACAGTGGTCTCTTTAAGAACTCTGAAGTCAGAGAAATGTGGCTTTGACTCCTGATTCTGCTAGTTACTGAATGTTTTGGGGCAAGAGACTCAGGCCCTTCCATGTCATGGCTGGGGATAATGTCTTAGCTCATGCCACACAGAAGGTGCTCAGTGTATGTGAGTGTCCTTCGCTAGAGACCAGTATCTATATGATGTGCCACCAAGTCTCTACCTGCCCAAAGCTCTTTTATTCTGTTTTGATATTTAAAAATAAACATTCATCACATGTATTTAGATTATAAAAGCCATACATGTATATTGTAGAAATTTTGGAAAACAGAAAAAAATCTCCTTTTTTCTTGGCACATACAGTCTGGGGCAAAGTCAACTTTGTCCCCTAACCTGACTTCTGACTCCAACCAACAGTCTCCTCCAACGGATCTCCACAATCACTTTCATCATGGCCGATCTGCTCAGAATAAACAACAGGGTCACTATGGTTGAACACGGGATCAGAAATCCAATCCATCCCATTAGAAACTGGATTTGGTCCAAGTGGCTGTTGAAACAGCCATTATATTTTCAGAAACTGCTATTAATATGGAGGAGGCTCCCAAGACACCCTGAGAGTACATTATGGCATCTTGTTTTGTTCTCAGAACCTATCATGACAATGGAGAGCAATCCCTAGGGCTGAGGAGAAAAAGATGCTCCTGGCAGCCTTTAGCTTACAAGTTTTGAAATGTGGATAACCCCTAGACCTCAGCACCAGAATCTACTTTTGCAAATATACAGATAACTCATCTCCCAGTTTATAAAGTGCTTCTGTTCATTCAACACATACATACTCAAGGATTATTATCCAGTAATATATTATGCCAGGTACTGGGTTGGATCCTTCCAAAGGATACAATGAGAAACCCCCACTGCACCACTACACAGCCCCACAATCCATCTCAAGGACATATTCCTGCTCATAAGCAGCTTTTCTATTACTCACAATCCTGAGAAAACGAAGCTCAGAGAAGTAAAGTGATTTGCCTTGGGTCACATAAGTAGCGAGTAGGGTAGCCAGGACCAAACCTACCTATCCACCCTTTCCCTCAATCCCACAGGGGTATTTACCTAAGTCTAATGGAGGAGAATTCTGCTTCTCTCTGTCTCAGGCTTTCCAGTTGAACCTCCTTCTCTCTGCAGGCTGCTTGCGTCTCCTCCAGCAAACTCTCCAGCTCAGTCACTCTCTCCTGCAGCTCTGTGCTCTTCAACTCAGAATCCTTAAGCTGAGAGACAGGATCCCATGCTTAGGTCAACAAGCCAAAGAAGACTTTGTCTGGGTATCTCAAAGAATTTGCAGTCCAGTTGCAAATTTGACAGATGTGAGTCTATACATGACTCCTTTGGGATTTTCCTTTCAGGAAGTCACAGGGTAACTGCATACAGCACAGGCTGAGAAAGTCCCCCTGCTTGGCCATTCCCTGCTTGCCCCAGGTATGCCCAGACATTGCTGCTACCTGCTGGCTCTGCTTTTGATGGTCTTCCAGGGTGGGGAGGTCAGCCAGGTAACGCTCCAAGGTCTCAATACGCTGCTGCTTCTCCCGGTTCTGCTCTGATTCCTTTTGACATTTCTTTTTCAAATTATTGATATGTTTATCACGACCCTTGACCTAGGCAAAGAAATGTCAAGAATCTGTCTTCATTGACTCCTCTAGAATCCTAAACATCAACTTTTTTTGAAGTGACCACTGTCTTTGCCTTTAGGACTGTAAGTGTTATTCTACTGCAATGAAGGTAGGAAGCTGATCAAAATGTGCCATTTGACATCAGAGCATCAACTGCAAAGTTAACACACCTGAACTTTCCAATCAATGGCAAGGAAAAAGGGCAGTTTTTAAAAATTGGCAGCATTTCTGTATAACATAAATTTGTCAGGTCTTTGTCCCAGGTTCCTGAGAGGTAACTTCTAAACTCTTAGAATTTCCCAAATAATAGAAAAGGAGTGTCTTTGTCATTCATAGTGGGCCAGAGCCCACCATGAATGCATTTCTGCTAGTGAGATGACTCAGATTGGGGGCTGGTCACTAGAAAGACCAATGGAGTTGAGCGCAACTTTCAGTGAGGAGGGGAGGAAGGCAGGAGATTGAGTTCAGTCATGCCTACATAACAAAACCCCAATAAAAACAACACTGAAGCTCAGTGGAGCTTCGTGGTTGGTGAACACATGCATGTGCTAGTAGGGTGACATGCCCTGATTCCACAGGAAGGCACAGAGGCTCTGCTTTTAGGACCTTCCCAGACCTCACCCTATGTGTCTCTTCATTTGGCTTGTCTTGATTTGTATCCTTCATAATAAAACTGAAAGCCTAAGTATAGCACTTTCCTGAGTTCTGAGTTGTTCTGGTAAATTATTGAACTTCGTGGTGTCATGAGAACCCATGGATTTGTAGCCAAGGATGGTGGGCTGGGGAACCTAGAACTTGCAGCTGGCATCTGAAATAACTGCAGTCTTATTGGGCACTGTGCCTTTAAACCTGTTCAGTCTGACACTAACCCTGGGTGGTGTGCATCAGAACTGAATTGCAGAAGTACATACAACTTCTCTATAGACATACAACCAGTCTGGTCCATTCTGATTAAATAGGTAATACATTCTTCCCTGAATACCACACATGATATAAAGCTAAGTAATCATCTGGAAGGGCTAACGAGACTGTAAACTCCTTGAGAGGAGAGTTTGTGTCCATTTTGCTCATTATCATCTTCCCAACACACAGCATAATGCTTGGCACAGAGCAGGCATTCAATCAAAATTTGCTGAATGGAGACTTTTTCTTCACTATTATGGCCTTTTCTTTAGCTTATGAACAAGGAAGCTGGAGGAAGCAAGAGAAAGCAGAGAAAAAGTAAGGTAGATCTACTGATGCCAAAGAGGAGGCACAGGCCTAATTTAATCCAAAGATAAGATAGTACTAAGAGAGATCCCTGAAAATCACCCAAAAGCTTTACCCCAGGTACAATCTGTCCCCTTCAAGCTCTGAACCAGTGATTCTCACATTTTAATATGCATCAGAATCACTCGGGAAGCTTAGTGAAAATGCTGATAACCAACTTTCAATTAAAAAGATGGTGGACTGACCACAGATGTTTATTTTTTCTTCTTTCCAAAATATTTCTAAAATGATAGGAAAGAAATAAGTGTTAATCTAAAAAAGTCAACAGAGAGGAGACAAAAAGTATACAAAAGATTTCAAGGTGTTTTCAGAAGACAAAAGTGGACAGGGAATAAATGACTTGGAGCAGAGGAATTATAATCCACAGTGAACGTTACAGACAATTTGAAAAACGATGTGCCCTTCACTATCCCCAAGAATCTCTGCACTTGAAGCACCAGGTACCTCTGAAGCAATTATCAGCTATAGACCTGAAAAACAGGGAGACTTACTAGACGTCTATATGCAAGTTAGCTGGATACTAGCCTCACCCTAGGTTCCCCCAACAGGACAATGCAGATTTATTCTCTGGAGAAATAAAATGAGAGAGATACCAGACTCAGGGATATGCGTCATAGCAAAGAGAGAGAGCAAAGCACTAGGTTGAAAATAAGTATAAGTAAAAATCTAAGTACAGAACTGTGGGACTCTAAGCTTAATCTTGTCAGTGTTGGGAACCTAAAGGCCAAAAGCATTCTTTCCCCTAGCCTTCCCACCAGGCAGCAGACTGAAGATTCTTTTCTAGAGAGGGTAAGATAAGACATTTAGATACTGATATTTGAAGGTCCCCAAGTGAAAGGACAGTCTAAGTCTGATCAGCTTTCAGTGAAGTCTACCAGGCAACTACCACGAACCCAGAGTTTCCACTCAGCTTTTAAATACTTTGTTCTTTTTTTTTTTTAAGATTTTATTTTTTCCTTTTTCTCCCCAAAGCGCCCCCGGTACATAGTTGTCTATTTTAGTTGTGGGTCCTTCTAGTTGTGGCATGTGGGACGCCACCTCAGCATGGCTTGATGAGTGGCGCCATGTCCATGCCCAGGATCTGAACCGGTGAACTCTGGGCTGCTGAAGCGGAGCAGGCGAACTTAACCACTTGGCCATGGGGCCAGCCCCTAAATACTTCATTCTTAAATAGGAGTGCCCGTTCATTCAGGGATCACCAAGACTCTAACATGAAAGATACCAAAACAAAATAAAAAGCACCTGAAGGAAACAAGAAACAATACTACAAGCAGATGTAGACATCCCAAAAGGTAAAGTCAGTATCATCAGAGAGAGAAGATACTGCATTAGTGAAACAAAAAGAGCAAGGAAAGAATACTATTCTGAAACATAGGGGTATATATCAGGAGAAAGAGAAGAGTTGAGGATGGATACTTTTGTGGAGTGGGGCTGTACACAGAACTAATTTTTATTATAAACATGTTGGTATTTAATTATTCACCTCAGATACATGTATTATTTTGATTAAAAGTTTCTTTTTTAACAAGCCTCTGTCTAAGTCGTTGTTATATTAGTGACACCAACAGCACCTGGGAGCTTGATAGAAATGCAGGCTCTCAGGCCCTCCCTCCTCCCATAACTGAATTTGGATCTGCATTTTTAACAAGATATCCAAATGTTTCTCAAGCACATTAAAGTTTAAGAAGCACTGCTCTAGTGATTTTGATGCAAGTGGTCCAGAACTAAACATTAGTACATTGGCCCCCCAAGAACATCTGCATTAGAGCAAGTGGTGAACAAAACCAAGATTTTAAATCAGCTCCTTCTATAATGACTAATCTCACCCTAAGGCATTTCTAAGAGTACTAGCAAAAATGTAACAACTTCCAAACTGGATGCACACATGGAATTCTTCTCTACCTTTTTAGGTAGAGTGAGGAGAAACCAGGCTGAATGATGTAAATCTATCACAGGTGTTCAAACATCTTGCAACAGTACCATCTGGTTTGACTGCTCAGGCTGGTTTTCTACCCAGGCCAGCTGGCAGCCCATCACAACCTGGGGCAGTGAGGGATTATAAACTTTCCCTGTCTGCAGTAGTTTTGTGGAGATGAAGCAGAATGGAGGAGTTCCATTTCTAGTAGATCAGTCCTGCATGAGAAGTCAATGTAGGGTCTCACCAATTGGCTCCTCCTGGTTCCAAGAAGGGGGCCAGAAAGAGTTTAGGGTTTGGTAGAAGGCGGCCGACTGCCAACTCCTTTGTGAATTAGAGAGCTATCAGCTCCTTAGCTCACCCTTTCTTCCTGTTTCTTCCCCTCCTCTGAATGCTTCTGCAACGCGACTTTGAGTGACTCTCTGATGAGCTGGACTTCAACTTCTGAAGCAGAGAGTTTCTTTTCAAGCTCGATCTTTTCTTTGCTCAAGGCTTCTGTCTTCTGTGCAAACTGCGCACGTAAGAAAGTGTTCTCTCGCTGCAATTCCTGCAGAAAGATTCTGGATATATAACTGTTCCTCACCCTTAGAGTCCCATGTACTTTACTTATCCCCAGCATACTTCGTGATCAAATATCACCTTTCTTAAAGAATTTCTTCAACCAGTGCTTCTTAAACTGCAGTCCTAGGATGCTTCAGCATCACCTGGGAATTTGTTAGAAATACAAATTCTTGAGCCCAACTCCCAGGCCCACTGAATCAGAAACTCTGGGGACGAGTCTCAATAATCTGTGTTTTAGCAAGCCCTCCAGGTGATTCTGATGCACACTCACATTTCAGAACCACTGCCTTAAAGCAATACCTGAGGAGCTGTAGTACAATGGAAGGAATACAGGACAAGACATCAGAAGACCTGGGCTCAAGGCTTGGTTCTCCTCCAATCATTCTCTATATGATCATCGGCAAGTTCTTCCTCTTTCTTGGGCCTCAATCAGTAAATCAGAGGACTGAATTAGATTTTATCTAAGGGCTCTTCTCACTCTAACACTGATTCTACAAGATGGAACACTGTCTTAAGAGGCCCACTAGCTGGCAAAGCCAGTACTATAACCTGTCTAATACTCATCACTGAAAAGTCCAAACTGCAGAAGCTTGGTCAACAAAGCAGGCTTCTTTTAGAGCAACTGACCTCAATGAAAATCTGGTTTCCTTCAGTTGCTCCTAGACATGGAAGAATAAACATGAGAATGGCTCTAAAAACTCCCCCATTACCTCTGCCTCTCCCTCCATTTGGCCAGGGCTGGTAATAGATTAAGACTTCTCAGAGTATCACCCAACTCTAGGACTTTACTAAGTACTTTGCTCTGCCTTCCTTTTCTCCCAAGAATGTCTTGACACCAAGGCATCTGGACTTCCACCTGATTCTACCTTCAAGACTTTTCTGCCCCTACAAGGGCAGAACAAGGGATACTTTACAATTAGAATGTTTACTCTTTGAGGATAAGGACACTTTACATCACTTAGTCCCTTTCCTATATCCTGGATACCTAAAAGTACCAAGCACAGGGAAGCTACTGAGTTATGACGAGGAGAATGCCATCCTGGCTGCCAATGCTTACCTGTAGCCTCAGCAAGCAGACATCTCCAAAGGGGGCAGGGTGGCCCAAAAGGGCATTGTGGACTTGTAGTTCACTCTCTCGTACTTTCTGCTCCAGCTGAGAGATGTGTTTCCTCTGCCTGCAAAAGCCAGTAGAATGAGGTCCAGGGTCCTGACACTAACTCACCTGCAATATGAGCCCCCACCTTCCTCAGATGGGTACAATCCATACCATATAAGCAAAGACTTTGGATTCTGGACAGTAGTGTTTTGCTGAAGGAAGAAGAAAGGGAAATGCTGAGGAGAAATGAGGAAAGACGAGCTGCAAAGAACCGGCTGCCCCTTCCAGGCACTACCCAGAGCCCCTGCAGATAGACACAACTGGCCTATCACATTAGTCAGTTACAGGACTAGGCAGCTTATGAACCTAGCTCTACCATGAGGCAAGGTGTGGGCCTAAACAAAGGGGGATGTGCAGCCCTAGGGAAACCTCATGGTTCCCTCAGTGGGGGTTGGGAGAGCAGGGGCTGGTACAATGGCACCCCTGGCCCTCTTACTTGTCAATGAGGAGCTCCTTTTCCTTCAGAAGGTGTTCATTACTGTTCAGGATGCTGATCCACTGTGCTGGTTCTAATGTGGACAGTGAAGGAGCAAAAGCAGCGGGATGATGGCAGATGGCTCCATTCTGGAGCTGAAAGACAAGGAGGCTCAGTGGGGCCCGATCTTGACTCATAGGCACCTGAAAACCTGAGCAATACCCAGTTGCGTCTGCAGTCAAGGCTCACTTTGGCTCAGCATGAGAAGGCCTAATGTTTATGAAATAATTTTAGCTCTGATGCATGACTGGAAAGAACCTGCCAGGAGATTTCTGCCAACTGGACACTCCCTGCTCAGAAAGGCTCTAGTTTCTAAGAAAAGGTCAGTTATCTTTCATTATCTGGCAACAGAGACAAACCAGGAGCTAAGATGTCCTTACCAACCAAGAAAGGAGAATATGCTCTTCTTCCTTCCCACTCTTAAGCAGCACAAGGACTTTTTTCTTAAATGCAAAAGTGGTACAGGAGAAAGAACACAGGAGTTCAAAGATGGTTTTTCAAACACTAGCTCTGGCACTTACCAGCTTTGTGACCCTGAACAGTTTACTTATTCTAAGAACCTGGTAAATTCCTACATTTAACTCATCAGAGTGCTATAAAGATTAAGTAAGATTTTGTATATGAGAGTACCTAGCCTAGTGACTGGTACACAAGTACACAATGAGTGTTAGTGTCCCACCTTTTTGAGTTTTCCCTTGTAACCCTCTACTTTGGAGAACCTATCTGCTGTTTAATTAGACCATGAACAGATTCTATGGCATTTTCATAAGGCTTCATTTCCAATCTACAAATATCTTCCCTCTTTCTTACAAATGTTTTCTTGAGAGTCAAAACTGATAGGACAATTCTAAGATATATACAGTTCTAAGACCTGCACAGAACCTGCAAAATCCAAGGAAGAAGGGCCCGTACCTGCATTTGCTCCATCTGTAAACGGATCAACTCCAGCTGCTGCCGACAAGTGCTGAGCTCACAAGATCGCTCACGGGGATGCCAAGGGTCAGGATTTGGCTGCCACACCTGAGAGGGTAGAGGGTTGGAGAGCCCAGGAGCAGGCTGGAGGCCCAAAGGGAGCACCCCACTGCTGCTAGGGTGTGGTCCATTCCGCTCACATACTGCCCCACTGCCTGGTGCCTTCTTGGTCTCAGGCAACACTTTGTATAACTCCTTGTTTGCGTCGGTTCTTGGGTTGTGGAAGTGGACTCGGTAGTGAGGATCTGTATAAAGTGTCTCCATCATTGCCGACTGATTGAGTGTAGACTCCACACTGGGAATATCAAACTTCCTCACTTCTTCTTCTCTTTCATGGCCCACTGCTGGAAACCAGGACTGCTCGATTCCATTGTCTCCGGCAGCACCACAAAGATACATAAAATCTCTAGACAAGCCTGCAGAACGTTTCATTGCACCGAGGTCTCCATTTCTTGTCATCCCCACACTTTCACTCAACCCTGACAAAGGGAGTTTAGAGGAAGAGGGTCCAGCAGGTGTAGAATTTGGCTTGGCAGGAGAGGTCCCCAAAGTAGAAGGCATCACATGGGCTGTTGGAATGGCTACGTGGCTTTTGATGGGCTGGAAAGACGGGCTGCTACTTGAGCTGCAAAAATCTGCGGACAGAACAGTCTTCCATAAGTCAAAATTGAAGCAGCAAGCTTTCTTGAGTTTGGCTGCTATGCCAGACGTTCTCTGCCTGTCCTGAGACCAGGCAGAGAGGGCACTATCATCACAAGTACCAGGCAGAAAGACATGGCAGCCTAATCGGGAGTTATGTGTTCTAGGATCTCGAATGCCATTCACAAGGTAAACCAAAAAAGGCAACACTGGCTTCACTTTTAACTTACACTTTGTCCTTTGTATTTGAATAAAAAATCTTGCCAGTTAACAAACGAAGCCGAAAACAACTTTAAAAAAATAATCACTTACTTAGGGGAAATGGATTAGGTCCTACTCTTCTGGGAGCTGGGCAACTCTAAACTATAATCCAATTTAGTAAAAATATCCTTCGCAAGGGCTGCCAGAATCCTCTGTGACCTCCAAAAGCTCCCCAGTGAAGGTGAGCAATGAATCTAAACTATCCAAAGAATAAGACGAACTGGATAGTGCTGCTCTGTATCCAGGGCAGGGAATACAGCATCTGAATCAGGATTCTGTTCTCTCTCCCACACTCCAGACCTGACTGCCTGGATATGTGAAGTTATTCTTAGTAACTCTCAGGTTTCATTCTAGCACAGTGAGCACTCTCAAGTGGGTACACACTAAAATCCTCTATCTTATATATTGCCTTCCACTTACCCCCTTATTTGTATCCAACTGCGATTTTTCACTTTTCCTTCAGACTGGATTTACCTTTCCTTTAGCTCCTGCCTAGTCTTGGGAGACAACTCTCTGATTAGCCCTGCCACAGAAGATTCACATTTCTACATATTTCCAACTTTCAAGTTGGAAGAGGACTACTCTGAAGAGGATGACAAGGTCACAGAACTAATGTGCCGGGGTGGTGGGCTGCAAACAAACAAGATAGGAACGTAAAGAAACACATCTGTTACCTTCAGCAGGCCGAAAACTGAGTAAGGGGACAATGAATATAAATGTCTTTTTTTTACAACTATATCCAGTACTCTTCCAAACCAAGTACATCTACCATGGAAAAGAGCTGACTACCAATTTCTTCCTCTTTTTTCTTTCCATCAACCAACATAGAACATACTCAGATAATGACAGATACTATAACCTTTCCCAGAATTATATAGATATAGATCAGCTACCATCTTCTCAAATGGGTTTGTAAGCACCTCTTTAAAAAAATGGGCAAGCCAAGTTATGCCTTATAATGTACGCAGAGTATCTAATTTCCTATACTTAGATGATCTTGGAGATATATAAAAGGTCATATGAAAAACAAAACAAAAAAACCCAGTAATTTCTGACAACATGCATCAGCCTCTCAGGACCAAGAAAAAGAACATTTCACAGTCAAAGGAAACAGTTTCTGATGTCCCACAACTTAAATATAGGACTGGTCAACAGGGTTAAGGTAGACTACTGGTGATGAAGACTTCCAAGACTAGTAAGCTCTCTATTTGAAATCTTTCAAAACGGCACCAAGGATCCCTGCCCCCAAAGTATAATTATGGAACAGAAGTCAGCAAGATTGTGGCATATGAAGGAGCTACTATGCTGAACTTAGTAACACCTCCTTCCATTCTCCATCCACAGCACCATTCTCTCTCAAGATTCACTGAATTCAGTTTTGAGCCCATAATCCCCAGAGCAGTAATGCCAAAACCAAAGCCAAGAAAAAAGGTATCAACTCACCCAGGAGAATATAGTTTTCCTAATTCTCTAGTGGGTGTGGTTCATCTATGGATGACAGAATAAAGTGAGGTCTTTGTCAGCATTTGTAACTTGTCTATTGGGTTCATCTATTTATATTAAGGAAACTATGTGTTTCTGACAAATTGCTATAAAATGTCAAGTTTAAACACCTTTACATCTGGTTTGTGTTTCAGAACATTGTGAAACAAAATAGCAACAGTCATTTTCAAAAGGGCCACTATATTTTATAATTTTCAAAGGCTTTCAAAATTTAGTGTTGAGATACATGATTTTTATTTAGAGAAGTCTACAATTCCCAAAAATCATTGGGGTTTTGGCACTTTAAGGACATATTTCTAAATCTCTCCTCTCCTCAACCATATCACCTGCCCCCTAACCTTGCCAAAAAACAACTCATTCTTTCTAGCAACCCTGCTTTCTTGGTAAGCAGTAGATTTAGCTATTGCTAAATCTTGATCGCTTCTGTTTACATCTCTTACTGGTTTATGGAGAAAGGGAGTATGAACTAAGCCAGTGACTACTTCAGTCCTTAGGAAAGAGGTGAAAGCCTTCTGAGCTCTCTGGTAACCACCTGACACCCCCGTGCCTTGAGAATCCAGGTAAAACAACTTAGCGAAGGGTGGAATCAAAAGCAAGCCTATTCAATTAAAGATGCACCAATAAACGACATTTACACCAGTCACAAGTGTTCTTGTCAACTGGGCTCCAAATAAACCAAGCTCGATTCATGAACAAAATGAGCAAAAATTAAAATTAAGACAGTGGTATATAACAAAGAAGGCAGAAAAGACATCTTGGATCCTTTAGCAAGAAACTTGTAGACAAATGGCTTTGGCCACTACATCAAGGCTACTACAATTTAAAAAGAATGCATTGCAAAGGAAATACATATATTTCCCCAAAGGAATAAAAAGCAGACAGAGTCACACATAATTCTATGTCAAACTTCGACAGAATTAAACATAGCCAGTCAATTCAATAGGGGGAAAAATCTAGACCATTGTTTGATTTTAAAAAGACTTATTTAGTCAAAATGAAAAAGGTCCCGTGACTGCACATGTAGACAAAACCTTAACAAGGCATAACTAAATTAACAGTAACACTTTTGATTACGCCACTTGTCCCTCGGGAGACCCAAATCTGATAACTAATTGTGTGACATTAGGCAGGTTACTTAACCCCTAAGGGAATTTTTGTTACTCACTAGCAAAAGGAACTGGATTAAGTGACTTTTAAAGTCCTATCTAGGGGCTGGCCTGGTGGCATAGTGGTTAAGTTCATACACTCCGCTTCAGCGGCCCGGGGTTGGCAGGTTCGGATGCTGGGCACAGACCTAGCACGGCTCGTCAGCCTATGCTGTGGCGGGCGTCCCATATAAAGTAGAGGAGGATTGGCACAGATGTTAGCTCAGCGACAATCTTTCTCACACAAAAAATAAATAAATAAAAAAATAAAGTCCTGTCTACCTCAAAATCTGATTCAATTCTACTCAACATATACTAAGCACTGTGCCCATATACACACAGCTATCAAACTATTAGAATTAAATGGCAGGTGTCTAGGAGTTAGTACTAGCAGACATGTTTTTTTTTTTCTTTTCATTCTTTTTTTCCCAAGCACTTCTATTCTTTTTGTTTTTAAACAGCTTTACTGAGATATAATTCACATATCATACAATTCACTCACTTGAAGTGTACAATGCAATGGTTTTCAATATATTCACAGAGTTGTGTAACCATCACTACAATCAATTTTAGAACATTCTCATCACCCTAAAAAGAAACCTCTTGCCCTTTAGCAGTCACGCTCCATTTCCCTTAACTTTCCTAGCCTTACGCAACAACTCTATCTACATTCTCTCTCTATACAGACTGGCCTCTTCTGGACATTTCATATAAGTGGAATCATACTATATGTGGTCTTCTGCGTCTGGCTTTTTTTTACTTAGCATAAATGTTCTTAAAGTTCATCCATTTTGTATAGCATGTATCAGTACTTCGTTTCTTTTTATTGCCAAATAATATTCTATCGTGTATATATACTACATTTTACTCATCCATTCATCAGTTGATAGACATCTGGATTGTTTCCATTTTGGGGGCTACTATGAACAACGCTGCTATGCTAAGTTTCTGTGTGGACATCTGTTTTCATTTCTCTTGGGTATGTACCTAGCAGTAGAATTGCTGAGTCATAAGGTAACTCCATGTTTAACCTTTTGAGGAACTGCCAAACTGCCTTCCAAAGCAACTGCAACATTTTATATTCCCACCAGCAATGTGTAAAGGTTCCAATTTCTCCACATTCTCACCAACACGTTACATCATCTTTTTGATTATAGCCATCCTAGTGGGTGTGACATCTGATAAAGTACTAAAGTGACTAGTTTTGCGACTTTTAATCAACTCATTTAATCACTTTGAAATTCAGCTTTTTCATCTGTAAAATGGAAATAAAATATTTCAGAGTTCTTAAAGGCATTAATGGAAAAATTCAGCACGAATCCATCATGAAGTATTTAATAAATAGTAATTAATTATTATCATTAGGTCCTCTGCCCTCTAGGAACTCACCATCTAAATGAAAAAACAAAATACTCTTGTAAAGTACTGCCTGGCAGTTATTACTTAATTTAGCTAAGTGCAAAAACAAGTAGCAGAAATAATAAAGATAAAAGACTGCAATAAGGAAGATCAGTAATGGGTGGAAGGGATGAGGAGTGTCTTGTCAGACTCTTCACTAGATCTTGAAAAATAAGACCAGCATAGCTGGGAGGGGCAAGAGGAGGTGGGAACAGCACAAATCGGCCCAGATTAAAGAAGGAAACAGCTGAGGCATAAAAAGAAAAATTCTGTACTTTCAGGGCATAGTAAGACAACAAACCTGGTGACAGTAAGAAATATGTTTGAGTGGGTGGGATAGGGCCAGATCACAGAAGAACTGAGGCCTCTGAACTTTATCCTCCAAATAATGGAAATAATCGAGGATTTGCAGGAAATAAAAACTATGAAATCAGGCTCTTAGAAAGATTAATCTGGCAGTAGAGGGGAAGACTTGAGGCCAAGAAATCTATTAGAAAGTTGTTTCAGATACAACAAACAGTAGGAATTGAGAGGTAGGGACCAGCAGTGAGAAGCATGGGGTAAGAAGGATCAAGCAGATTCCTTTACTGAATGGATTGATTTACAAATATTCCGGAAATGACAATACACCTGGAACACAATCTGAAAATGACACCACATACTGGTAATCAAGTAATTAATCTAAACTTACCCTCTGCAATGTCTGAGCATGATGTGCCAATGGCTGTGTCCCCACTGTCAGCTACACTGGAACAACGGCTGAAGCGGCTCCGAAAGGCCTCCGAGATAACTGGGGTCTGCCATTCTGTCCCCAGGGAACTGCCCTTCTGAATCACACTGGAACCTGCAACAAACGGCATTTCCCACCTTTAGTGTGAACCGGCTGATGTAACCCCACAAGACTGTTTAAAAAAAACCACTTAAATCTATGAGAGAATAGCAGCACCCTGCCCTTTTCTCTCTCCTGTGCCTATTTCAGCTACTCTAAGTTAGTTAATTGTACATGGAAATAGCATGAGAGGTGAGAATGTTCAAAGATAGAAATAAGACTTACCAAGAATCCAGGAATACTGGGACAGAAAACAGTAATATTTAATAGCAGCTACATTTTTTGAAACCTAGAAGCCACAGCACTTTATGAACATGATCTTATTTACTTACTACTGAAAAGTATTATCATCTATTTCACAGAGAATAGAACTGAGATTTGAACCCAGCTTGTTATGATTCAAACGTCTATACTCTTTCCCCTTACAGGGTTTCTCAACAAGTGCTTTTGGCATACTGGACATGCCAATTCTTCAATGTGTAGTCTATACATTGCAGGATGGTTTAGCATCCCTGGTCCCCATCCACTAAATGGCAGTAGCAGCCCTCACTCCATCCCACCATCACCGTGAAACCTGAAAATACCCCCTAGGATAAGAGGCAGTCCAATTCCCTGTTGAAAATCATTGCTTGACTGAACCAAGGTCATGAGCAGGGTGAATTCAGATCAAGGTGAGTCTTGAAAGCCAATCTGAAGAGTTTAAGACTTTATTTTGAGGGCAATGCAAAGAAATCACTAAAATTACTGAGCAGGTAATACAAAACAAGGCTGATGAGATTTATTTGACTTTATCAGCTTGCAGTTCAAGGGCTAGTAGGTAGGAAGTCTTCAATAAATACCTGATTTACTAACATACTAGCAAACATTTAAATTCAAATTATTTTTTAAAAAGCACTATGATTTTTCTAAATTGTAACTGATGATCCATGTAAACAAACAAAAAGGTAATGGCAGCTACTCATTCATTTAAAGTGTCAGAGTTTGCGTTGAAATTAGAAAAAATGTTCCACAGACTCTTTGATCTAGTGGGAAGCAAATGATATTTGAACATAAATCCCCTTATTCCCTTCTTCCAAATTTAGTGCTTCTCCCATCTTTTTAACCTCCTTTTTTCTACTTTTGCTCCTTTTTTTGCTAACCTTACTTCTGCTTTCTATTGAAGGCAACCTAACTTTCCCCAAGAACTCCTTTTATTGTGTGAGTCACAGTGGACTGCTTGATTTGAAAGAATCTATATACACAAAGTAATCTATAATAATCTTTAATAGAAGACATAGCCAACAATCAGAGCTTCTGATCAGCATAAGAGTAGCCAGTGTTACTATACTAAGTTAGTGTAATTCTAGCCAGAAGCAAAGAAATCTGACCTCTTGGTGAGTCTATATGGCGTTCTCTCTCTAGTCAGTGTACAATTTGCCAGGCCTTCTAAAATACTGAAAATTGATTGAGGGCCTCTGTTACCATGTTCTTGGCCTCCTACTGGAAACTACTCCGTTACTACTGCTAATCTTCCATTCTTCCATCTCTTTTCTATGCATCCACTCCGCACATCAATTCTAAAGAGATATTCGCTAGAATGAAAGCATGTTTTGGTATTATAGAGGCTTATGCTTATTTCAAAATTCAAGTTTGAAAGTGCAACTTTTTTGTGTTATATCACGTCCTATCAGCAGCATCTTTATCAAATATTAAGACCATTATTTAATGAGTGAGAGACTACTAAAGACAAAGCCATCAGAAAAGCAATGAGCTTTGTCAGGAATTGCTACATTCCAAAAACTTGCATTATACATATAATTGTCCTAAGAAATTGTACAATGCAGCCCTAAGACAATGCATGGCACCCAGCAGATGTTCAATAAATTATTTGCTGAATGAATCTTGAAGTGATTCAACAAACGCTTATCAAAGTGCCTGCTATATGCAAGGCAGTATGCCCAGGAGAATACAACAAATATCTACCAAACGTCTGCTGTAAGGCACTGTGGGATTCTAAAGTTAAATAAAGCATACCTCTGGTTGAATAAAATGTACCCTTTTCTTCACAAATACCCCAGAACTCAGAAAGTTATTTTTCTAAAACACTACTTTCTATTTGAATATACCATATCTACGTAATATGTCTATTGAGTGTGTATATAGTCATATGTAAATTTAATATATATACTTAATATAGCCACTTAATATATTACTGAGTTTTCAAAATCTTTTTAATCCATTCTAGAGATAAATTTCTGAGTCTCTAGTGACAACATAACTGAGACTGTTGGCATCCAAGAAGAATTCCAATCTTTGTGGGCTAGCAGATGACTGACCCACCCACAGGACTACAAAGACAACATAGAACACAATAATTTATGCTGTGTTTTTCTGATTTCAAATGGAACTATGTTCCCAAGTCATTCTGTTCCAATCTTTTATGTGTCCTCCCCTCCCAATCAATCATGTGGTCTTGTTGGAATCCATGTAGGACCAGAGAGTTGTTCTCTGGGAGAGACCTGTTTTTCTGTTCAACGTAGCCCCATGTTATTTTTGCGCCTTCAGTACCAGGATTTCAGTGAATGCTTGTTTGCTCAGTATTTCCTTTAAAGGATATTTCTGTTATGAAATAACAGAACAAAGGTCAGAATTTAACCCAGAAAATTTTGATTACTCACCTGGTGAAGTAGCATGAGAGATCCTCTCACTTGGATATTTCTCTTGCATGGCCATCAACACAGTTATCTGAGCCAACTATAGAAAGAAGGAATAATCAATTAGATCTCTCCACTATCTTTTAATTCCCTGTAACTCATTCCTATTCAACCGAAACTGTCAAAACGACACAGAGTATTCAAGTACTCTTCTATATGTTTTACTCCTAAGGATATTTTTTTTTTTATGCTTTCAAGAATCTTTTTTTTTTTTAATTGAGTTAATGATAGGTTACAATCTTGTGAAATTTCAGTTGTACATTAATGTTTGTCAGTCATGTTGTAGGTGCACCACTTCACCCTTTGTGCCCATCCCCCACCCCACCTTTCCCCTGGTATCCACTAAACTGTTCTTAGTCTAAGGATATTTTTTAAGGCAAAGCAACTCCCAATACTCATCCCTACTTCTCTTGCTAAAGCAAGGAAAGAAAACCTAGAATCAAATAGAGATTCCCAATACTGCTCCTCCATGGTCCTCGAACCCCTCTGATTGTTACAAAAATTAAAAATAACATTACTTTTAATTAACCAATTTTGCTATGGATCTTCTGAGCCATGGGAACAGGATGGGAGGGTAGGGTGGAGAAAGAACTAAATAACCAAACCAACAGTGAAGTAATATAGCTTCAACTATGATTAACATAAAAAGAACTCTCCAATTTCTCTAGTAATGAAAGTCAGTCATATGATGCATAAAGATGGACAGAATTCTTGGTCATAAGCAGAACCCCAATCCCCAGCTGGGAACATGAGGTTTTCTTCTCATTTCCACACTCCTTAAAACAATTATATTTACTCTAATGGTAGGTGCTGAGAGTTCAGCAGAAGTCTGATTACCACCTGTGTAAGCAAAAGCTTTAATTAACTGTAACTAATAGCATATAATAATAATATCTTATATTTGCAAAGTACTTGAGAGGCATTACAGGGAAGTGGTTGAGAGTATGGATTCTTGATCAGACAGCTTGGGTTTGAAGCCTGACTTAGCAATTTATTAGCTGTGTAACCTTGGGCAAATTTCTTAATATGTATCTCTGTGCTTCAGTTCCTTCATATAAAAATGAAGATAAATACAGAACCTAATTCATGCTAATTCATTTAAAATTAACTTACAACAGTGTCTGACACATATTAAGTACTCAATTAACGTTATTATTACTTGGCAGATTATGTCAATTAAAAGGGGCACAGTAAGGTCCCTGGAAGATAAAGTATGAATTTAGAAACAGAATTTGTAAGAGCCCCAAAAGAGTTTGGGACAAACTCTATCAATAGAACACAATTCTTAGAAGTGAAATTCAACTTTGGAGGGGGAAAAAAGGCTATATGGTACTATTTCTCTAATGTACTTTACTGACATCTATAGTTTTCTGTTAGTAACAACACCCCAAACTCTCACTAATTCACTGCATCTACAGTGGAAATAGTATGAAATCCTAGCTCTTCACATACCTTATTCAGTAAGAAAAGCTTCAATTTACAGCTAGTATCATTCAGTGTGTTAATGATGACACATAAGGATTAGATTACCTACCTATTAGTGACTATTAGTGATATGAAAATCCTTTTCTTTACCCTTTCTTAAAAGTGTAACAAAATGGTAGGCTCATTGGATTCTGAGACCTTTCCAAATTCAGATGAGTTGAAAACAGGATGACAAAAGAACTCTCAGTTAAACACAGAATTACCTTATTATGCTTATGACTCAGCAGTTCCACTCCTAGGTACATATTCAAGAGAAATAAAAACATAAGTCTACACAAAATCTTGTACAAGAATGTTGCATAGCAGCATTATTCGTAATAGACAAAAAGTACAAAGAACTCAAATGTCCATCAACTGATGAATAGATAAGTTAAATGTGGTATATCCATACGATGGAATATTATTGGGCAATAAAAAGGAATGCAGTATTGATACATGCTACAACATGGATGAACATTTAAAACATTATGCTAAGTGAAAGAAGCCAAACACAAAAGGCTACATATAATTCCATTTATATGAAATGTCCAGAAATGGCAAAGCCATTTAGATTAGGGATTGGAAGGAACTAAGAGGAGGCCAGTGGGGGAATGGCAAATGACTGCTAATTGATACAAGGCTTCTTTCCAGGGTGACCAAAATGTCCTCAGAACAGACAGTAGTGATGGCTGCACAACCTTGTGAATGTACTAAAACCACTGAACTGTATGCACATAAAACTGAATTTTATGGTATGTGAATTATATCTCAATTAAAAAAAAGAAATTCCACAAAAAGTAAAACAGTCAAGAATAAATAACTCCTACTTTTTTCCTACTAAGTTCAGAAGTAGATGGGCTACTGGGGAAATTTTTAGGACCATTTGTAGGAGACAGAGATTTCTTGAAATAAAAGTGAGAGAAATGAATGTACAAGAAACATAAACAACCAATTATACAGCCAAGAAAGACAGGAATGCATGGAGGCAGACAGAAAAAAAGCACCTAACATTGATGGTTTCTATCTTCAAAGCCCTTTAAACTAAAGAAATATTCATTCATTCAACAAATTTAACATGTATTCCGTTCTTACTAACCATCAAGCACTGTGCTACAAACACTTTACAGGTATCACGTCTTGTGTTTAATGCTCACATCAAACCTGCAGGGCAGTTACTATTACTGTCCTCATTTCATAGATGACAAAATAAAGGATTAGAGAGGTGAAACTCATAGAGCTAGGAAGGGGCTTCAAAGCCAGGACTGTGCTCTAATGCTATAGGAGTCCAGCCAGCATGCTTTCTGTGTGTGACAGAGAAATAAAGGAAGTTACTAAGGCACCACAAGTTGGAATTTCTGCCTCAGACATAGCCAGAGCTGCAACCCGAAAACAGTAGCAGGGACAGCTCATATAATTTCTTCATTTTGCCCTTGGTCACCACCCAGGCTCTATTTCGCAAATTGCTACCCAAGAATTAGATTTTGATTATACTCCCCTTGAAGAATTATAATCTTAGCGTGGAATGTCACACTCGGCAGCTGTTGAGAGAACCACATCAAGACAGGAGAGGATCTGAAGGAACCCACAGACAGCTAACACAGACACATCAAGAGTCTCACGCCATCACACTACTTTCATGGCCTTAATCACTCATTAAATCAGACCTAAAGAGAGAGAAGCCAAATCCTTGCCACAAAGTTGCCTTGACAGAGAACAAGTCCTGGAACATACATCACCACGAGACCTGCATAAGGCAGACGAGGCCTAACTAAGGGCAAGTGATGAGGCTCGGTTACCTTAATCATCCTTGTACCACCATTCATCCCCACCTAGCACACAGTAATCGGTTCATCAACCAAAATCTAACGCCCGCGTGCCTGTTTTCCTGGCTCTGTGCCCTGTGGTGGAAATACACTGGTGTAAAACACCAGCAGGGTTCGAATCGTCCCGGTTTACTGTGATGAAGTAGGTACTGAATACCCTCTATGGAACAACCAGGCTTTAACACAGTAAACTTTCGGGCCATCCAGAGCCCCAGTTCCTCCTTGTCTGGAGCAGGGCTCCTCAAGCTCAGCACTACCGACACTTTGGGTCAGGTGAGTCTTTGCTGTGGGGCCGTCCTGCACACTGCAGGATGTTTAGCAGCACCCCTGACTTCTACCCACGCGAGGCCGGGAGCAATCCCCGAGTTGCGATAACCCAAAACATCTCCGGACGCAGTCAAATGTCGCGTGGGGAGAAACACGGGGCTAGCTCAGAAACTCCAGCCGAGGGCCCTAACAGGGGCTCCGGTCTCCACCCGTCCTTCCTCGGGGGGCTCCCCGCGCTCCCGGGCTGCTCCGGGCCCTGGTCCGCGCCTTGTCCCTCTCCGCCCTACATGCGGGGCGAGACCGAGGAGGCGCCGCCGAGCGTCTGCTTTTCCCCCGGATCCAGCGCTCCACCAGGGCAGGGACCGTGCTTCCCGCCGGCCCCTGGCGCCCGGCACAGGCCTCCCCTTCACACACGTCCAGCAACCGCTGAGGAGTGAGGGTCGGAAGGAAAAGCAAGGCAGTGAGGGCGGGAGGCGACCGAGACACGAGCGGGCGTGCAGGGAGCATTATTTCAGGAAGCCCACACCGTGAGACCGAGGGGGCACGGCTGCGTCGCTCTGCGCATGCGCTTCGCTCTCTCGTCGCTCCCTCCCCCCACGCCCCCCCGAGATAGGTCGTGAGCGCCTGAGGCTCCTGCAAGGCTCCCCAAGGGGGGCAGGGTCTGTCAGTCCGACGGGGTACCCCGAGGCAAGGAGGACTTACGTGGGCATGAAAGCGGGCGGCGAAATGCCTCACTCAGACACACCGACTGCGACCTCCACGTTGGCCCCGAGCGGCGATTTCGTCGCTCAGCTCGCCTAACGGCCGTTACACGCCCTCCAGGCCGCGCGCCTCGCAGCGCGCGCCGCCCAGGCCCCGCCCCTTTCTGCCCGCCTGCGACCAATCAGGAGTCGGGCCGCACCGGTGTCCCGCCCCTGCACGCTGCCTTCGGCGCCGAGAGCGGGCGGGTCTCTCTGCGCATGACCTCGCCGCCTCTCGCAGCCTTCTCCACGGCCGCTGACCGGGTCTCGCCTCTGGGCGGAGCCCTGCTCGCCCAGGTCTGGAGCAGCTTGCCGGGCCTGTGCAGACGGAGACGCTGGCGGCATGGGCAAGTCACTCGGGAATCCCTCCCAGTCTGCCCCACCTTCCTCCCGTTCCCCATCACCTATCAGTTCTCCCACCTGAAGGAATGGGTCAAGTTGTGACCAGGAGTTAGGGTGTGGCCTGGGTCACTGCCTTGTCAGGGTTAGGGCTCGGGCCAGGTTAGAGCCAGTGGTCAGTCTGTGACCAGACTCAGGTAGAAGAGTAACGGATCAGTCTTGCCTCCCTACTCAAACTCGGTCCCCCGGAAAAGGAACTAAGTTTTCTGCATTAATATATACTTAAGAATCAGACTGGGAAATTGTTTAAAAGGAGGAACAAAGCCATCAGCCAAAGGAAATGAAATGCCAGGCATTTGGAAACCTGACTTGGGAAGGAGAGGCATTAAAAAGTTGTGTGATTTCTTAACTTTGAAGAACCGGATATAAAGAGAGTTAATTACTGGATCAAATTTACTCTAGAGGAAAGACTCTGGAGGAGTGCCCAAAGTTCTACCCCCCACCATCTCATAACATTTTAAGGTAAGAAAAGAGAAGGCATAAAATAGCAAATTTAATGGATACTGAATCTAATCTAGGTATCATATGATAGATGAATTTAGGGGGTATTCTCTGACATTGGGACCAGAAGCCTTTGTTAAAATATAAATGGTAAGAATAGGTGTCTAAATGATTAAATTTGTGGGCTGGGGGGTAGGAAGTAGACTGGTGGGTGGTGGAAACATCCACTTGCTGGCTTCTATTTCTTTTGGGAGAAGCACCTGTGAGGAGGGAGGGAACAGGGGCATAAACAGGACTGAGAAGAATGGGGAGGATTTGAAGAGCTGATACAGAGAATGAAAGAGAAATCTGACTGGAAACATAGTGAAAGTGCTGAGATTTAAATTTACAAGCGGCAAACAGTACGTTTGTACAGTTTTCTCCAATGGATATCTGTATGTTAAAAGTAACTCCATTATGATACTGCCAATTTCCAAATGTGAATGACTCTTCATTTATATTTTAACAAAGACTTTTGGCACTAATTGCAAATACAATCAATTTTTAGATATGAGATATTCTTAAATCTTCAGTTACTTTATTATTTTAAAAAGACTTGCTGCATATTTTAGTAAAATATATCAACGGAAGTATCATCTGACATGAATGAAAAAGGACTAGAGTTAGCCAGATATGTCCCACCCCAATTTCATCAAAGAAACGAGAAACTAACTGTATCTCAGTTATAATCATATAATGAGAGGTACCACTTTCACATGCATTAAGTGTTGTCTGGCAGCTTATTTTATAAACATCTATTGTTACAGCACAGAGGCTGTGTGAGTTCAATAACTTCCTTGTTTACTTAATTTTGTTTCCTTCTGTTTTCTTTTTGAGATATTTAAGCATTGTATCATCAATAATATTTTGTCCTTTATCCTTCAGGATATATTTTGAATAAAGGCAAGGGTTAATGCCTTTGCCATCACGACTCTTTGAACAGTCCAGACCTATACATTTAATATGAATTATCAATGAAATGCAATTAATTGTATGCTGATTTAATAAATGTGTGACTTTGATGTATATGAAAAAATAATATAGATTAACATTTGACTTTTTTCAGGAGCTGCTAAACCATTAAATGACAAGAAAACTTTGTAAATGAAACATTAAGGCTGTTAAATTTAACTTTAATTTTGTTGCTTGTACCAACATATTTTCCCAAGAAATTGATTTCTAAAATGGTCATAGATATCAATAAAAAGTAGTATTTCAGGGCCAGCCCCATGGCTTAGTGGTTAAGGTCGGCATGCTCTGCCTTGGCCACCTGGGTTCGTGGGCCTGGATCCCAGGGCGTGGACCTACGTGGTGTCAGCCATGCTGTTGTGGCAACCCATATAAAAAATAAAGGAAGATTGGCACAGATGTTAGCTCAGGGTTAATCTTCCTCAAGGAAAAAAAGAGGCAGATTGGCAACCGATGTTAGCTCAAGGTGACTCTTCTTCAGGAAAAAAAAAGTAGTATTTCAAAAATGAGACAACAAAAAGAGGCACAGGGCCTTGTTGTGATTTTGTGAAAGTGCCACCTCTGCCAGTTTATAAAGCTTGTCCTGCTTCCTGGTCCATACCACCTACTTCCTACACTCAACTGTCCTCTCAGTATGGTCAAAGACTGTGTCTTGTGTACTGTTGAATCATCACGGCCTAACACAGGAACTGGTACATAGTAGATTCCAACCCTTTTGTGTGTGTGTGAAGATTGGCCCTGACCTAACGTCTGTTCCCAAGCTTTTTTTTCTTCTTCTCCCCAAAGCCCCCCAGTACATAGTTGTATTTTCTAGTTGTAGGTCCTTCCAGTTCTGCTTTATGGGATGCTGCCTCAGCATGGCTTGATGAGCGGTGCTACGTCTGCGCCCAGGATCCGAACTGGTGAAGCCCTGGGCTGGTAAAGTGGAGCACCCGAACTTAACCACTTGACCATGGAGCCAGCCCCCCAACCCATTTTTTGAATGAATAAATGATAGTAGCAAAAACACTGCTGCCTAAATCCACCCTCTGCTAGGAAGGGGGGCAGTTAATGAGATTAGAAATAATTAATGGTCAGGATAATATTATATGGATACATTTAATCTTAATTCTGAAATTGAATAGCTCTTTCCCATTCTGCAGAAGGAAGGAGACTTAGGACCAGCTGGCCAAAGCCCAGGAACTGTCCCTGAAACAAGAGTCACAGAGTCCCCATGTTGAAGCAGGGATCATCTGGTCAAACTCTTTCATTTTACCTATGGGGGAACTGAACGCATAGAGAATAAAGTGACTTCTCACACATACACTCCCACACATACCCCATTTCTCAAAGCGATGAAGCTTTGGAGTCAGATTACACAGGAAAGGAGTCAAAGTAGGAGAATTCCCTCCTGTTTATTGGCCATACCTTCTGCCCTGCCCCCAACCATATCGAGGGGCCCAATCCCTTGGAAGAGCTTCAGAGATGGGAAGAGAAGGTGGGATGAGGACGCAGAGCTCCAGGCTCAGTGGCCACACTCCTTCCAGACAGTAGCTGTGTCCTACATGGGTTCCATCTTCACCTCCAGCCTCTCTGGTCCCTAACAAGAGGACAGACTACTTGCCTCTCCCTAACTCTTCCTCCAACCCACCCTTCCCTCAGGCATCTAAACTAGAGGCCAAGGGCTAGAGTTGGGAGAGCTGTCTGGGTAGGATTTAACCCAGCATCCAGCCTATCACCATCAGAAGAAATATAGGAATCCAGATTCCTGCAGGAAAGAAAGAAATCATTATAAAACAGGATTAGGAGGCTCTGGGAGCCTGGGAAACTTTTTAGGCTTAGATATTCCACTTTGGGGGATTATTTAGTAATCCATTCCTGCATTCCTTCAACAAAGCTATCCTGGGACTGACTGTGCCAGTCCCTCGGTTAGATTAGGGGCGAGGCAGATGGAGATACAGAGATGAAATGCACTCTCTAGGGGCTGGCCCAGTGGCACAGCGGTTAAGTGCACACGTTCCACGCCAGTTTGGATCCCGGGTGCAGACATGGCACCGCTTGACAAGCCATGCTCTGGTAGGCATCCCACATAGAAAGTAGAGGAAGATGGGCACGGATGTGAGCTCAGGGCCAGTCTTCCTCAGCAAAAAGGTGAGGATTGGCAGATGTTAGCTCAGGGCTAATCTTCCTCAAAAAAATAAAATAAAATGTAAAAAAAAAAAAAAGAAATGCACTCTCTAGTTCAATGTGGACCCCACTCAATCCCCCTCACTTGCTGTTACCTGCCTGGCCTGTATCTTGAAATTTCAGTCCCTACTCTAATTTATTTCTGGATAGTCTCGGGTTCTGATGAGGTATAAAACTCTATGACTGACAACCACTCCACAATGACAACTCTGCCGTGTACTGCCAAGGAAGCTGAGACTCTGAGAGGGTAACTGACTTCTCCTAAGTCATAGAGTTGAGCAGAGACAGGATCCAAGACCAGCACCTGCCAGAACCCAATGTGCACCTGCAGACCCTGGAGCAACCACCAGAACTTCATCACAGCGATCCTGTGTACCAACCTGCCAAACTCCTGCTGCTGGAGGCATTGGACTCTAAAACCACATAGAAAGAAAAATTGAGCTTGAGGAGCCATCCTGACAGGACAAGGCCAGCATGTTCCCATCATTTCAAGATTGGGCAAAAGCGCTGACCACTTGTTGAAGCTGGGACTCAGAAGGGTGTGATGACGAACCTTCTGCCTCTAATAAGAATGGACTTACTAAGGAGATAGGTTTTCCCATGAGGGTTGGAGTTTTGGAGGACTGTCATGGAAGAAAGAAGGGAGAGACTGTTCAGACCAGCAAGGAGGATTTACAAAGGCAGGCTGTCACAAGGGACAAACAGACTGGGAGAAGAGTGAGCTGGTGTGGCAGGAAAGGTGGGAGGAGAGAAGCAGAGACAACTCAGACCAGAAGTTTAATAAGTTTAATAAGTCAGAAAGGACCGGGTGAGGGGAGGGGACCTCTCCTGAGCAGACGGGGAGTCCAGGGAAAGCCAAGGGGGAGCCGAGGAGGATATGGGCTTGGGGAGGAGACTTGGATTTAGGAAAGAATGTGAGGGCATGAAGGGAGGAGGGGGCTCAGTGAAGGGTCGGGGTCTCTGAGCAGGTCAGTGGGAGGCTCTGGAAGACAAGTCAGGGAGGCCCCCAAATGATCCAGTTACCGCTTATTCGGATGGGCCCGAACACCATCCAGAGGGCTCTGTTCTCCATGCCCTCCTGCTCTCGGATCTCCCAGGCTCGATTCCTCCCGGGCGGACTCTTCTGACTACAGGTCTGTGGGGACACGAGCATAAGGGTGACAAGACCCCCGACCTCGGGCGGGCCTATGCAGGAGGCCCCAGGTAGATGCAGGCCGTTCACCAAGATCCCGCCCTTTAGGTCAACCCCAGCCTCCTCACCCCCACAAGCCACGCCCCCGGCAGGTTAGGCCAATCCCCCGCACCGCTGTCCCCCAGGTACCGCCTTAGTCCCGCCCCCAGGATGCCGGCATTGCCGGGAGGTGGCTCGCCGGCGCGGCACCCCGGAGCTGCCCGGCAGGCACAGGCTGCGGCGACGGGCGTGGGCCCCCGGGGCTGCCCGCTCACCGGCTGGCACGGGCGCCCCGCCCGCTTGTCGCTCAGAGTCACTCGGCCGTGCAGGTAGAGCGTATCGCTGGTCAAGAAGCGGAACAGGTTGAAGGCCGGCGTCACCTCTAGAGAGACCCCGTTGGCCCCCAGGCCCTGGAGCAGCTGGCTGCTGACTGGGCAGCTGTGGGGAGAGGCAGCGTCGTCAACTGTTAGGAGCCCCGGCTCGGGGCCACGGTGTGGATGGACAAACAGTGATTTCCCCCTTTCTGCTTGTCCTGTATGGGTGTAGATGCTGGGTTTCGCGCTGGGAACTTTACTTGCATTATTTCATTTCATCCTCAGATCAATCCTAGAAGGAAGACAATACTTTCCCTCCCTTCTTTCCCCTTTCTTCTCTTCCTTTTTTTTTTCTTTTAACATCTTTTCTCTTCCTCTTTCTTTTCCTTTCTTCTCCTTCCCCTCCTCCTCCTCACTATTATTATTTTGACAGTGTGGTGCTAGTAAATTCAAGGTGAGATGACCTTTTATTTTTCTTCACTTTCATTTTATTTTTTTCTTTTTCTAAGTCTCTTTCCTTTCAATAAAGTTTGTTTCCTTTTTTTTTTTTAAGATTTTATTTTTCCTTTTTTCTCCCAAAGCCCCCCAGTACATAGTTGTGTATTTTTAGTTGTTGGTCCTTCTCGTTGTGGCATGAGGGATGCTGCTTCAGGATGGCTTGATGAGCAGTGCCATGTCCACGCCCAGGATCTGAACTGATGAAACCCTGGGCCACTGAACCAGAGCACATGAACTTAACCACTTGGCCACCGGCCTGGTCCCTAAAGTTTATTTCTTGACTGAGCCTAGTTTATCAGTGATTCCTTATTAGCAATAACTGTTCCAAATTGAAAAAGGAAAACTCAGTTACCGGTGACAATGTAGGGATTGATGGCAAACCGTGACAGACATGGAAAATTCTGAGCTAAAGGATTCAGAGCTAAGGGTCTGAACTGTCCACACTATTGTCACAGTAACTTTTTTTGAGATGACAATAACCTAAATGTAACTCTTTCACTATAACTGGTAATATTTGGATAGGCCTGTGGTGTAGGGTCCACGGGCAGAAAGAAATTCTTACTGTTACATAGGCTCCTTTCTAGGTGCTTAGGAGAATTAGGGAACATGAGTGAATAAAACAGAGCAAAACCTCCTATTCTCTTGTGGGTGAGGGGAGACGGACAATAACTAACTTAAAAATAAATGATCTTGTGTGATACAGTGTACAGTTAGGAGGTGATAAGTACATAGAAGAAAGGAATCGGGATCTAGAGTGGATGAATGGAACATAGTTTGCAATTTTAAATAGCATGGGTGGGGTGGGCTTCATTGAAATGGTGACATTTTAGCAACGACTTAAAGGAGATGAGAGTTTTCCATGTGAGTGTCAGGGAGTTGTGGGTTCCAGGAACAGAAACCAGCCAATGCAAAAACCTAAGGGACAGCAAATTACTTTCCCACCAAGTTACCTGTCCACACAGATGCTGCCTCCTGTAGGTATTAGGGAATTACCTCTCTGATCTCTGCCTCTTGTACTCTTCAAATCCCATTTAGCCTTTTTACCCCAGGGCCTTTATTCCAGGGCTCAAGTTCACCATCAATAAGTCCATTCTAGTTTCCCCCTTGATGGACCCTTTCTTTTTTAAAAATGAGGAAACTGAGTCTCAGAGAGGTTAAGTCAGGTGCCCAAGTTTCTTCAGGTAGCAGCCTGGCTCCATACCCTTAATCAGTAGGTTCTATTTCCTCCTGACAAAGGAGGAATTACATGCTAGGGCGGATTTGGTGGTGTTTCAGAACCTGGACTCTGGACCATGAATAGATCAACAGCGTGTCTGGTTAAGTCATTTACACTCTCTGAACCCCTCTTTAATCCCCTCATCTATACAGTGGAGGAAATAATACTTCAGAAGGTTGTTTTCAAAAATAAATGAGGCAATTAATGATTCACTGTGCTCTGTGAAGACTTGTTGTTAACATTAATCAAATACAACCTAGAAGTCAGGAGACCCAGCTACTTCCTTAGACGGTGAGCTGTTGAGGGTAAGGACTTAGTCTTACTTATTTCTATGTCTCCGGCACTTAGCAAGGTTTGCCACTTACCAACTATGTGAACTGAGCCTCAGTTTCTCCATCTATAAAATGGGAATAAACATATAACACTCATACAGTGTGTTGTGAGGCTTAAATGAGTTAATATATGTGAAGTGATTCGAACAGTGCCACGCATGGAGTAAATGCTATGTCGGAATTAGCTGTGATTAGCTATTAAATGTAATGCATGTCAAATGTATAACATAGTGTATAGCACTCAGAAATGTTAGTTTTTGTTTTTTACTTTTATCATTGTAGACCCTCAATAATTGTTTGAGGAAAGAAAAAAAGGAATGAATGTCATTTATTGGCTGTAATCTTGGACAGGTGTTAATCCCCCTGTACCTTAATTTACTCATCTGCAAAATGGGAGTGATAATAATACTTGCATTAATTCAATAAACATTCACCCAGCATGTACCTTCTCCCAGTGCTTAGGTACCATGGATACAGAGAGGAGTGACAGGATCTGTGCACATGGGTACAAAAGCACCTGGCACAAGCCACAGTCCAAAAGATAATATGGCACTGGCAGGATGTTACTGAGGCCTTATAGACACTTACCTCTCCTTCACAAAGTGGTAGGTGTCCTTAACAGTACCCATCCTGGAGATGTTGGAGCTGGCAAAGACCTCATTGGCCACAAGGGCAAATCTGTCTGGATCACTGCTTGTGGCTCTGAGGACCACGTAGAGAGGCTTGCCAAGGGGAGCTGGTCTGTTCCCAAGTGGAGATGAGAGCTGAGGGTCCGTGAAGATGCCCAGGATGACGATGGTGTCCCCAGTGCCTGGAACATGGATGGTGATATATCTGGAAAGGGATAGGAGTTAGACCCTCACCACAACACCCTAGAGGGAGGGACACTCACTCACCTTCTGCCTTGCACCCAAGGTCACGAGCACTGGTAGCCATAGAGAATAAGGGGAGGAGAGGAGCAAATCTGCTAACCTGCCTCCGGGACCTCCTAAAAAGTGAGGGCCCACCTCACTGATCCCCAGACCTAGCGCCCTTGAAGCCATCCAAGCCATCCTACTCCATTTATATAAGCAATCCATAATGAATTGTGTCATAGAAACATCTTTTTTCTTCCACTAATGCTTTGAGTCTCAGTCTAAGAGGTACCTATGATTAGTGGGGTGAGCATGGGGAGGCCAACATCCTGAGGGTTTTGACCACTTTTGCCTGGATTTGAGGTAGCACTAGGAACTCAGGAGTTTCCGCAGGGCCCAGCCTGAGAGGGAGATAGAGCAGAACTGACAGGAAGGAGACCACTGGGTAAGGGTCGCTCTGGCTGACATTCACCACCAGAGGATACGTGCAGCTTAAGCACAGCATCGTCAAGTCAGTATTGGTGAAGCCAGGGAGAACCTGCAGAAGCTGCACCTCCAGAGAATAAAGGGCGTGGCTGCTGTTGGTCTAGAAAAGACAGGGAGGGGCCGTTACCCTCAGATCTCCAGGGGAAACCTTCGCCCATACTTGTTGGCTGCAAGTGGTTTATTTAAAAGCAATGGCTAAAGTTTACTAAGCATGGGCTGTATGCCAGGTGCCGTTGCCTAACCACAACTTTCTGAGGAAGATTCTGTTATTAGTCCCATTTTACAGAAGAGCGAACTGGGGCTTAGAAAGTTAAAAGATGCCCAGAGCAAGTACAAGAGCCAGAATTCAACATCTCTCTGATTCCAGAGCCCGTGTTCTTAACCTCTGTGCCAGTGGTTCTCAAATTTCAGTGTACATCTTAGAATCCCTTGGAAAAAAAATAAAAGAGTAAGCATTGGGGTGCTTCTTAAAAGTGCCACGTCCTGATCCCTAGCCCAAGATTTGGATATCTTTTTGGTATTTTATTGTTTCCTCAGGATCTTTTAAAAGAATCAAAAGATTTGTTGCTGTAAATAAAGCACTTTATTAAAAAGAACACTGATAGAGATTTCTAGGGGCATAGCCATGGACTTACCTATCGCATGTTGAAACTGCCAACTCTGTTCCAGGACCTAAGCAAGAGACCCCATGAAGCTCTGTGTGGCAAAACTAGAGATAACGGTAAACACTGAAAGGAACTAAATCACCCTTTTAGGACAAACTCTAGTTTTCAAACTGAGCCTGTGGGACCCAGGGCCTCCTTAAAGGGGCGTAACCGCCCACTTAGGTGTTGGGGGGACAGCTAACCCAGTGAGGCGATCTTCTTCCTCCCCCATTCAGTCAAAACAGCTCTGTTTTTCTATGTTTATGTTTATATTCGGCTTTTGTGTAAGCTCTCTTCCAAAGAAAGGAGGCAGCAGCACTGGTGAGTAGTCAGGAGCACAAACCAGCTCTGTTAAGAGCTAGCTGTGATACTTGGGAAAATCTCTCAACTTCTCTGAGCCTAAGATTGCTCATCTCTAAAATGGGAACTTCACAGGACTATTGTGAAAATTTAATGAGATGATGCATGCAAAAAAGATTTTGACGCATGGCACATGGTAAGAAATTAATAAATATTGGTTTTGGTTGTGGTTATTTTTTTTTTTTAAAGATTTTATTTTTTCCTTTTTCTCCCCAAAGCCCCCCGGTACATAGTTGTGTATTCTTCATTGTGGGTTCTTCTAGCTGTGGCATGTGGGACGCTGCCTCAGCGTGTCTGATGTGCAGTGCCATGTCCGCGCCCAGGATTCGAACCAACGAAACACTGGGCCACCTGCAGTGGAGCGCGCAAACTTAACCACTCGGCCACGGGGCCAGCCCCAATGGTTGTGATTATTTTAAAGGGTTCTGTGGCTGACAGATTTGGAAACCAATATCCCAGTCCATCAAACATGGCACCATCTATAAGGGCAGTCCCAGTCTGATGGGGTACAACATGGTCTTTTCCCCCAAAAAAAGACTGGTTTGATGGCGAAGACTTGACTCCATTCTGGAGAATTATTCCTCAGTCAGATGGAAATGGTCGCTGAGGCCAATCGCTCATTTCCCAGGCCCCCCACACCACCACTTATCCCCTCTTCCTATCAGGTGGTCCCCCCAGCTTGCTTACAGAGAGGTGGAGTCCACAAGTTGACCTCCTTCTTCTCCATTCTGAAGACCTGGACGCGGTGACCTTCCTCTATCTTGCTGACACTGGAGCATCCTGAGAAGGCACCTGAGAAGTTCCAGTGGTGAGTCTTCAGGAAGCAGCTGATCAGGACCACCTCAATTTTCTGCGGCTGGCAGTGCAGAGCCACCAACAACGTGGACAGTTCTGCAGGAGAACAACAGCCAGGACAGGGGCCTCCTGAGGCTCCTGGGACAATGTTATGGGAAGGGATACTAGTTCTAATCCGGGTGGAAGAGACACTGGGGATACTAGCCCAACCCACAATGACTCCCTGAAACAGAGTCCCCTCACAGGAGGTGAGACGCCCACACCATGATGGCACTGGGGGACCCTGATCCCTGGCCTTCACCGATCCACTCAGAATCTCTTTCCCAGGAACTGAGCCTAAAAGGAGGCAGTATAAATCGTGAGTATTGTGAGGCAGCAATTTTCGGTCACGTGGGCTGAGAGGTAGGACAAACCAGTGTGTGGAGAGAGGAACAAAGCAGGTGCAGGTGCAGAATGGGGAGAGCAAGATGGAGAAGAGAGAAGCGACTTCCTGGTTCCTGCCATATCCACCGTTCCAAGTCCCAGTCCCTGGACATCCTTGTTGGAGCCTACCCTTGGCCTCCACAAGACACCCTTATAATGAGTTCTCCTGTTTTCCCTTAGCCAGCCCAATTGGTTTCTGTTACTTATCTGGCAAGATTATTTTTGGAGGTATTGATTTGTTTTGTTCTTTGATTTCCCTCTCATTCCAATACGTAGCCTGGGCCTTGGGGGTTTTGGAGGGGCCTAAACTGCTTCAGTCAGTGGCTCTATCTCGTAAAAGCCTGAACTTGAGAAAGACAGGCCGAGGGAGGGGAGGGAGGGGGCGCCTTTGAGAGCCATGAGGGAGAGAGGTCAGTCTTCACGTCCTCTTTAGGACATTTTAGTTTCATGAGCCAACAAATTTTGTTTTATTTTGTTTCATGTTTTCAATTTTGTTTGTTTGTTTTGCTCAAGCCAGTTAGAGTTGCTTTTCTGCCCCAGCACCACAAGGTGTCCTGCTAAATGTCCAACACGAGTGCTTTTTTGGTGTTGAATGAGAAGGTTAATACTTAACCCTCACCCCTTCTTTCTGTGCCTGCTGTTTCCACACTTTCTATTGAATTTGGGATGACCTGCTTAAAAATTAGCCGTTAAAAAGGAAAACGGAGCGGAAATAGTAGCGTAAGACATTTCTGGACTTGTTTCATTACTTTGAATGTAAAAATTTCTTTTCCTTTGCTCTTTTAAAAAGCTCACTCTTTATATCTTGGCAGGCGTGTTTGGTCAGAGTGACGGGCTGCAATTCAAGGGCAGATGCTTTGTACCAGTGTGTGTTGCAGGGGGAGCTGAAGTCAATCACAGAAATTTCTGCTATTGTAATCCATAGCATATTGTGATACGGAGCGCCAAATGATAACATTAACAATAGCTAATACTCAAACATTAATGCTGTGAGGTACATGTGCTCTTATTATCCCCGGAAGAAGAAAAGGAAGCATAGTTCAAACCCAGACAGTGTATCTTGCAGAGTCCCTGTTTACTCACAGGGGAACAAATTAACACAGAAAGAAAAGCTGGCTCATCCTCAGTGCATGAAAACACAAGCATAGACTTTATATTTCCTGTGGAGGGACACATGCAGCGTTTTACAAGTGGGCACGTAACCCCCATCTCACCAAGAGAGGTGGTTGAGATAGGTAGGGACAACCCTCTAATGAGCCAATACCTACCCAGGGTTTGACTAAAATGCCCCCGGGCTGGACGGGTCATCCCAGTCACTTCTATCTCACCCAGCCCCACTCAGCTCTCATCTGAATTCTCCTCCTCTGCAACAGGGTATATTCCAAGGGGCTACATTAATGTTCCTCAGAAGGAGGATTCTGGGGACAGACACTCCTGGAAAACTCCCGCTACAATCTGCTTTCAAAATCTGACTTAAAAGTCACAGTGGACAGTGGAATATTAAATATTGAAGGCTCTGAAAAGTCCTGCAGTCAAGAAGCAGTTTTGTTTAATCCAGTGTTTCCCAAATATATTTTTTGACAACAGAACCCTTTTTTTTTTAGTGTAATGTCTATTGAAATCCCATAGCACTGGCGTCCCACAAAATACATTTTGGAAAATACTGGTCCATACAGTAAGCACTGCTTAGTTTTGAATGTAAGAGAAGCTTTATCCCAAGGCTGGATCATCCAACAGACCAAAGCAGGAATGCCAAAGAAATATTTTTTGAAGGAATTTGATATTTAAAACAGCAGAGCAGTCATTTTAGGAAAATCGGGATTTTGTTAAATTGAAATGTTTTGGGGGAGTTAGAATTATTTTGACTGTAGAGGACATGTCGGGGGGACAACATCATCTTTTCGGTTCCCAGGACCCAGCTTCCATGCGGCTAGCGTGTGGGCCTGGGAGATTGCTGCAGCACCTAGGGGAGGCCCTGTGAACTCCGGCTTTCTGAAATATCTGCCACACTGGTCTTGCCCCAACAATAAGATTTCTGCCTCAGTTTCCCTGCCTAGCCCTCCAAGCCTCCGCTGGCGCTACAGCCTTTGTCTTTGGTAGATTATCAACTCCTCTCTTGAGGAAGTTTTAATCTCTGGCCAGCAGTTGGAGTCCTGGGGGTTGGGGGTCGATGAATTGTCTGTTCCACTTCTGCTACAGACTGAATGTTTGTGTCCTCCCGAAATCCATACGTTAAATCCTAACGCCCAATGTGATAGTATCAGGAGGTGGGGCCTTTGGGAGTTGATTCGGTCATGAGGGTTGAGCCCTCATGAATGGGAGTAGTGACCTTATAAAAGAGACCTCAGAGAGCTCCCTTGCCCCTTCCACCATGTGAAGACACGGTGAGAAGATAACTGTCTATGAACCAGGCAGGGGACCCCCACCAGACGCTGAATCAGCCAGTGCCCTGATCTTGAACTTCAAGCCTCCAGAACCATGAGACATTTCTGTTGTTTATAAGCCACCCAGTGTATGGTATTCTGTTATAGCAGCCTGAACAGACTAAAACAAACTCATATGCGCAGTTGCCTGTCCTCTCATAGACATCACCTCTAACCGGATGGACTCTTTTTTTTTTTTTTTTTTTGAGGAAGATTAGCCCTGAGCTAACATCTGCTACCAATCCTCCTCTTTTTGCTGAGGAAGACTGGCCCTAAGCTAATATCCATGCCCATCTTCCTCTACTTTATATGTGGGATGCCTACCACAGCATGGCTTGCCAAGTGGTGCCATGTCTGCACCAGGGATCTGAACCAGTGAACCCTAAGCCGCCAAAGCAGAATGTGCAAACTTAACTGCTGCGCCGCCAGGCCAGCCCCAGGATGGACTCTTTAGGTGTTAGTGTCTGATCAACCTCACGAGCCCTCCCGTACCCTTTGGACGCACATTCCTCTGGGCCTTCACAGATTTATGAGGTCCGCTCTGGCCCCCATCTCTTCTTTGCTGTACTGACATGAGTTCCTTCAGACTTACCTGAGTGAGCGTAGTAGCTGTCATTGCACATACAAACACCCCTGCTAGCTGGGTACTCATCCAGAGCACAGACTCCTGCTCTGGGACTACTGCTCTGGGTGTGTTTAGGGGAAGCTTGACTGGCCCCAGTCTTGGCAGAGGATTTTGTTGTCCCTGAGGAGCTGAGGATACGGGCTGTTGAATGAGCAGCTGTTGTCTCAGGTGACTGAGCTGTTGCAGTGCCAGTACTTGGGGCTGATTCCAGTAGATGGGAAGGTGTCTGTGTGGCGGTGTTGTGATGTGTTTCAGACAGCGTTCTCATCGTGGGGGCTGTTGCTGGGGTTGGAGGCGCAGCTGTAGTTTCCCCTTCCTGAGTTCCAGACATGGTTGTTCCAACACCAGTTGTCCCCAGGGTGGTCATGGTTAGTGAAGTGGTGCAGATAACTGCACTGGTTGTCACGGGTAGAGATTCTTTTGCCTCAGTGATTTTGTTCAATGTGGTTGGGGATATTGTTGTAGCTGACTCCTCAGAGACAGTGGCTGTCATGGACCCTGATCATGTAACATCATTGCCTGCTGTGTTTAATGCTGTTGCAGCTGTGATAGTGGCTGACTTCTGTGAGTAAGTGCACAGTGATGATTCCAATCCATTGACTATGGAGCTTGATGCTAATGCGGCTGCAGTTGGAGCTCTCTGATTTTGTTTCGGGGTCTCAGCTGAAGTGGCCATGCTGGATGAGGCCGTGATTCTGGATGTCCCTCCCTGGTCCTTCAACAGAGAAGTCATCGTGGAATTTGACAGTGTTGTGCCCTTGGGGGTTGTGGTGAAAGTTGTATTTAATCTCTCCTCCTGAGCCTCATGTCCTGGGTTGTCTGCTCAGTGGACCCAGCGGAGCTGCTGCCTAGTGGTGAAGTCAGAGGAGTAGCTGGTGTATGCTTCTGGGACTCAGACTCTGTTGTCCTCCTGGTTGCTGGTGAGGTATGAGGTGGAACTGTAGGGTCGTTGTCTCTCCCATTCTTGGACAGAGCTGAAGTTGTGGATGAATCTACAGTTCCCTTAGGCGCAGAGACTTTTGTGGAGGCTGTTGTATCTGACTCCATCCCCCAGGTTGTAATAATGCCTGTAAAAACAAAAACAAAGAGAAACTAATACACCTGTTCCCTCCACCAATCCAGATTCTCAGATGTTCTCACTTACCAAGTATCCTTATTGGAAGATTCAATAAAAATAATATCAATACCAACTCCATTATTACTGGCTCGCATTCATTTATGTGCCAGCTTTGTGCTAATAGATCTCAGCTAATGCGTGCCAGGGAGAGTGGGTTTAACTAGAGCTGGCAACTATGTCTCATTCGCCTCGATGATTGTCCGAGAAGGAGAGTCAGCAAAAGGCAGAAATCTGTTATTGCATTTAGTCTCTGCTTTCTTTCCTTTCTTTCTTTCTTTTTTTTTAGAAAAATTGGCCCTGAGCTAACATCTGTTGCCAATCTTTTTTTTCTTCTTCTTCTCTCCAAAGCCCCCCAGTACATAGTTGTATATTCTAGTTGTAGGTCCTTCTGGTTGTGCTATGTGGGACGCCTCCTTAGCATGGCTTGATGAGCAGTGCCATGTCCACACCCAGGATCCAAACCAGCAAAACCCTGGGCCACTGAAGCAGAGCGTGCGAACTTAACCACTCGGCCACAGGGCCGGCCCCTTGTTGTAGGCTTTTAATTAATAGAGGCCCTGATATGGGTTCCCCTACATTAAACTCAGCATGTATGGGGTTAAAACCAAGAGCACCCATCCCCTTTCCCAGCTTCATTAGTTACACTCATGTGTATATATCTGTTTCTTTAAACTTTGACTCCCTGAGCTTTACAACCAAATTGAAGTTACAAATTGTGAAAGCCCAGGTGGCCTCACTAAAGTTGACTCACACTAAAGTTTTGGCTCATCACTGGTCCTTGAAGTTTATTACAGCAAAACTAATGTCCAGAGAATATCAAGAAGCTAAAGTTTCCCAGGCCCCAACTCCTTGGCTTCCTGACACTGGAATCTACCACGGAGACAGACTACCAAGGACGTCCACCTTATCTCGTCACCCTCCTCCCTGGGAACAGCCTCACAAGGCCAAATGCAGGCTGGGGGAAAACACTGACCAGCAAGGTCACAGGCTCTCCCCCACCCCATTCCTTGCAAACCTTTAAAACTCTTTACCCATTTCTTAACGAGGAGCCAGTAGTTCTCAAGGTACTAGCCAGCTGCTAGCTCCCCTTACGTGGTAAAGAAAGTAAAGCTCTTTTTCCTTTTCACCCAAGACTCTGTTCTTGTTATTTGGATTGGCACCGGATTCAGAGACTGAACTTTTGGTAACAGTCTCTGGTTTCTTGATGCTTTTTTTGGTGTAAGTTTCCTACTGCATTGAATATGATTCTCATATTTAAAGATATACAGCTTTTTTGTAGAAAATGACCCCCAACTGCAAGCCAAGTACTTCATTTAGTGCAATAGCAGTCAAGGATAGTTTGTCATTGTTCGATTTTCACCTTGTCTGAGTAAGGTGCCACTCCAACCCATAAGCAATGGCGCATTGAATCCTCACATCCAACCTGAAGTAAAGATAATTATTTTTATTTATCAGATGAAGAAACTGAGGCTCAGACAGGCGAAGACACCTGTGCAAGGTCACACAGCCAGGAAGTGGTGCCACTGCATTTGGTACGTGGTCCATGAGACCCCAGAGCCCAATGTCTTCCCTGCTGCACTGCACAGCCTCGCAAAAACAGCTTCATTCTCATGACCGAGCCAGCCATTCTCTCCAGAGAGAAAGGTTCAAATCAGGTACACTGAGCTGGATCCTGGAAATCTTTCTCTTTCCCCTGGGCAATGGGCAGAAATAGGTCCATCACCTGATGCCCTGTCCTTGCATTTTTGGCAGTTATCAAAGAACTAATTCAGGAAACTCAAGGTGACCCAGCCCAGGTGGTGAGCTCCTCCTTCCCATAAGCTAGCTCTGAAGAGGCACTGACCTTTGTCCCTACCCCTGCCCCTGTCTGGCACCTGCTCCTTCCATATGCTACTTTCTTCTAGCCTTGGGCAGAGTTAAGGGGTCACAGTAGGGCAGGAGAGCTGTCCAGGAGAGAGGCCCCACCTCTCTCGGTGCCTCCATGTCCCCCTCAGCACAGTGAGGGACTTGGCTCAATATCCCAGGAGTCCTCTAAACTCTGGTGATACATGGGTGGGTTTGCAACAAAAGTCCAGGCTGAAATGAACAGATGTCTTGTTACAGCGTCTCAAATTTTTATTTGCAAGGAGAGATGTTTCCATTGGATGTGATTTTGTGTTTTTTCCATGTAGTTAACCAGTTGTCCCTGCCCCCTTATGGAAAAGTCCATCCTTTCCCCACTGATTCATCATGCTACCTGTCATTATGTATCCAGACCAATTTCCATGCTTTTCCATTCCATTGGTTCACTTCTCTGCACCAACACCAGATTTACTTTAATGTAAATCTCAGTATTTGTTAGGGTGAGTCTCCCATCTTGCTCTTCAAAATTATTTTGGCTATTGTTGGCCTTTTGTTCTTCCTTACATATATTGGAACCCATTTATCAAGTTCTACAAAATATCC
The DNA here is from genome assembly GCF_037783145.1 of Equus przewalskii. Lineage (NCBI taxonomy): Eukaryota > Metazoa > Chordata > Mammalia > Perissodactyla > Equidae > Equus > Equus przewalskii. The sequence continues at coordinate 29,132,434 of NC_091832.1, forward strand.
TATTGGGATTTTGATTGAAAAGTGTGCCACAATTACAGATTTGGTGAGAATTTGATATTTTTATGATATTGAGATATTCTGGACACAACAGCTCCTTTGAGAAGCAATGAGGTGTGTGGCCTGGGCTCTGAAGTCAGATCTGAGATAGAATCCCAGCTCTGTGATGGGGGACAAAGCACTTCATGACTCTGAGCCTCAGCTTCCTCAACTGTAAAACGGGGATGATGATAGTACCCACTTCACAGACGGTCATGAGGATTAAATGAGATAATGCACGTGAAGCACTTAGCACAGGGCTTAGCATATAGTAGGTGCTCAATAAGTAGAATCTGCTCTTGGTAATGATTATCCCCTTCTGCTTCTCTCATCAAAATTGGTATCTGCTTCCTGGGTGCTTTGCCAAGGAAACTTCTGTCCCTGGAAAAAGTCATGGACTTATGGGAGAGATGAGACAGGCAATTTCTTGCCATCTCCCAGTATCTTCCCCCATACTCTCCTAGGAGCTCAGGATCCAGCACTGCACTCCAACTTCAGGCTCAGTGAGGCATTAGAGGTGGCGGTTGCTCTTTGCTGGAGTAGGGCAGAGGAGGACAGCGGAGGTCCAAGCCCTTGGGCCCTCAGTTCTGGGCCACCTTGGGTGGGAACTAGCCTGTTGAAACCCTAAGCTGTTGGCCTGGCCCAGATGGAAAGGACAGACAGAAAGGCGGAGACAGCTGAGGTGACAGACAAAATGGAGGGAGTAGACAGACAGAGCGCATCCCGGAAGAGTACGGATGGGCAAAGCCTGAAGTCCCTTGGAGGTCATCTGTCATGCTCCTACCTCCAAACTTATTGGTGCCCCAAGCCTTTCAGACAATTTAGGGGTGGGGTGGGCGATGGCTGTGCTCATGTTATAAGATCTTCCTGGGGACACTATCTAATCTTCTACCCCCTTCCTCCCCTCTCTGACCAGCCAGAAGTGGGGCTCTGAGAGCCTCCAGAGAAGGATAGATGGGAAAGGTATATGTGGCTACTCACCAGGCAGATTGAGGGCTCCATCCCCAACAAATAGCAGCAGCAAAAGCCACTGGCTGCCCATGGCTCGGCTAGTTGATGGTCCTGGAGGGCAGTGGGAAGGAGTCCTGGCCAGAACAGGGGAACAGACAGCAGCTGAAGACAGTGAGGCGCTGCTGGCACTGGTGTCACCTCTCACTTGCCCGCTGAGTATACCACCTTGTCCCCCGTTGTCCAGGTTCTTTCCTAGCAGGCCCCAGGGGGCTTTTCAGGGCTGGAACCAATGCTGACGGGAGGAGGATGGAGGGTGGAGTTTCCCATCAGCTGCAATCAGTGGGCCTCTGGGGATTCCCGTTCCAACTGGTGAATATCCCCAAGGACCCTACTTTCTAGCCTTTGCTGAACTGCTGGGCAGAACTCTGCACCTTCCAGCCTTTCCCACACAACACCAGGGAACCTGAGTCTCAGCAACATGGCTGATCTCATCTGTCTCCCAGCTCCCGGCCTGAGAACTGGCCATGTTATTTTAGAGCTGGAGATCAATCTTATCATCTCTCCATCGCACTGATGGGGAAAATGAGGTCCAGTGACTTGCCCAAGGATGAGAATCCAGGTCTCCTGTCCTCCAAGGAGGCTCTTCCTATTGCCCTTGACTGCCATAGCTTTCTCATATTCTGCATTGCCTAGCTCAGGAACCTTCTGTGGCTCTCAATGGCCTTTGGTGTGAGGGTCCCAAAGAGTCCTCCCAGGTCTCAAGTTCCCCACCAGATTTCATTCACCTGACCCACAAACTCCTCCTGCTGTCTTCCAGCAAGCTTCTTCCAGTGCACCTCTCCTCCAGAGAGCCTGCCAGGACCCACCCTTTGCCCACTCATTCTCCATTGCCCGGATGGAGCTGCCTGTAACTGCATGACTTGGTCAATCAAGCCCATCAGACTAGGGCTCCTCAGAATTAGGACCAGTCTCCTCCACCTTCAGAGAGAGAGAGAGGAGAGGGTAGGGCTATCTCCTTCATCAGACAGGGGATCCCAACTATGAGGACCAGACTTTCACCCCCAAAATTTAGGACCCTAAGGACAGGAATTATATCTCTACCATTAAGACAGAAATTTTCAGGGTGCAGATTCTCTCTCCCATTAGACTGGAAGCCCTGGAGAACAGTCACTGACTTTCCAAGACAAACAGGCTTTTGAGGCGCAAGATCAGTCTTGCCTATCAGACCTGGGGCAAGGTTGCCCCAAGGGTCTGGAGATGCACCAGTCAGACACATTGATCTCAACACAAAACTTTATTATCAACACACAGATGCCCGGCCCCACTGGCCTCACCTTTCTCCTCTTGGTGCTTGGGCCCACTTAGGCCCCTTCTAGCTCTGGCCTAGAGCAGGAGGCCAGGAATGCCCATCCTTAGGACAAATCCTCGCTGCCTTGGCCAGTACCCCACTTCTGTGCTCATCCTTGCTGCAGGGCTCCCACACTCATCCAGCATCCTTCTCCATCCTGGCTCTTCTGGACCTTGCAGGCACAAGCCCTAGAGAGGCCTTCCCCTTCACAGCCCCAGGCATCTGCCCAGGCATAAGGGAGAGGACAGGCTCAGGCCAGGCTGTGCCAAGTCATGCTAGGGATGCAGGAAGATGCAGCGGCTGCGTGTGTGTGCACAGGTCCCTTGGCTCCCATCCTGCCCTTTCAGCGGCTGGCCTTGTGTTTGTTAAGGAGTACGTTTGTGTTGGATTCCTGAACCTGCAAACCAAGAGGTCTTCTTGTCAATCCGCCTACCCTGACATGGCAGACTCTCCCTTACTGCCCTCCTCCAGCTTCAACAGCTGCCTATCCAGGCCTCTCAGGGAAGACCTTCATATGTCTAACTTTAGTCTGCATAGTATCCTCCAGAGTTTGGGAGCCCAGGCTGTGGACATTCACAAGGCTCCGGGTCATTCTACTCCGGTCAGATGGTGTGGGAAGCAGACACGAATGTGAGCGTCCATTTTTCTCCTTAGAAGCTTCCTCCCTCAGGAGGAGGCTGCTCTTATGCACCCTAGACAGGACCCAGGGGTCTTCTGCCACCAGTGAGCCTAAGTATCTGCCACTAAACAGGAACTGAGCTGGCTCACCCCACACTGAGAAAGCGTAGGTTTGAGAGAGCCAGAAACAGAAGCGACTCAATGGGCGGAACCTGACAGGAGGGGGCGGGGCCTCTCGGAGAAGGAAATGGTGGAACCTAACCGCATTGGCGGCGACCGCTGGGGTGCGTGGGAATCTAGGGGTAGGCTGGGTGGCGGAGTGAGCACTGATTGGGTAGGAGACGGAAGCTGCACCTTTTCCCTGGTGACGAGTGCGGTGATCAAGTCTTGCTGGAAAGTCACTTCACGGATGTCCAGGGAGGACCCGCTGTCCATGGACAGGCTCAGCGACAAGTGCTTTTGCAGCAGCTCCTCCTCCTGCTCCTGGTTGAAGCGGATGGAGCGTACTTCGTCCACTATCCTGAAGGCGGAGGGGTGAGTGCGTTCCAGGGGACGGGGCACAGGGGGAGGGGAATGGGGTAGCCCTCCCACCTCTTCCCTGCTGTCCGCCCCTCTTCACCCTCCCGCTTGACTGTACTAGAGACCCAGGCTGAGCTGTGCGCTCCGTAGTGTGAGATGGGAAGACCCTGGAGGTCTGGATTCCAGCTCCTCCACCAACAGGCTGGGGGACCTTGAGCGAGTCACTTAACCTGTCTGGGCCCCGCATTATAAAATGGTGAGGGTGTGAGGCCAGAAGAATCTGAGGCTCCGCTCAGCCCTGACTCACGGGACTCGGCGGTACCCCCAGTACCCGCCCTACGTGTTGAGCTCCTCTCGGATCTCCTTGTACTGCATCAAGTTCTCCTGTATTGCCTCGAGCACCAAGCAAAAGTTATCACATGTGTTTTCCGAGAGGTTCGGCAGGGGGCCCCCCATAAGCGGCTCCTGGGGGAGGCCAGACATTTCCAAACGGGCGACCACACAGTGCACCAGTGGCAGCTCGTTATTCCCGTCCTTCTCCTCGTCGCCTGTCTGGGAATGGGGACACAGAGAGGGGATGGACAGCTCAGCCGGCACCCCTCCTCCAGCCGCTTCCTGCTTGGCTTCAGGGAGGATGAATGTCTTAGGACACCGGGGTTCTAATGCCCCTCATTTAACTCCAACCAATCTTAGCCTCTCTACCTTGCTGTGGGAGCTCAACTTCAAATGCACAAGCCCTTCTCCCACCTCTTTGGAAATTCTCAGTCCTTTTCAAAACTCAGCCCCTCCTCCCCTCATTTCACTCCTGATAACTCCTATCCAGCAAGCTTCTAAAGCTCTGTCTACTCTCAAGTCACAGCCCACAGCCCTCAACACTTTGGGAAGTACTCCTCCCGCCCCACCCCTACCCTTTTGGAAGTTCTACCCCCAATGAATGGTACTGTAGCTAACATTTGTTGTTCTTAGTATGTGCCAGGATGGTTCATTTACCCGTGTAATTCTCATAATAGCCCTTGAGGTAAGTGCTATTATTATTCTCATTTTACGGAAGAAGAAATTGAGGCTTCGATAGGTTACATGCCCTATGGTCACCCAGCTGCTCAGCTTTGAGTTGCCATAGAAACAAGACATCTAGGAAATCCACCCTCCCTCAGAAGCTCCAATTGGTGAGTTGGCACTCAAGGTGGGGGATGCTGCCTCCCGGTCTCAGGCTTGGCTTTCTCCAGGCCCTTGAGTGTGCAAGCACACACACACATACACATATGCTCAAGTCAGCACTCATGCACACACTCCCTCTCCTCCCTTCTGCCCTCCCCATCCCACTCACCTTACTGAAAGTTACTTGATGCTGTTGGCCCACCTCTCCTGCCTTCATCATTTGCTCCAGATTGGTGGTCACCACGACAACCAAGAGGTTGACACCAATGAAGGCACCAATTGTGATGAAGATGGCAAAGTAGATGGCACCCCCAATCTCCATTGCGTACTCCCTCGTCTCCATCCTGGAGATGGCAGGCAGGGGTCCCATCACCTCCCTGGCCCTTTGGGCCTCAGTTTCCTCATCTATGAAATGGGGAAATTATCTCAAGGCCTACTGGGACTTCTGCTCTTCCCTGCTGTTGTGCAGATCTAATACCTAACTCCTAACTGTCACAGCAGCTGCTCTTTCCTGACCACCTGCTGTACTGCCAGCAGTGGCAGTCCTCAAGCCAGCCCTCAAGGTGGGGATTTGTACATCAGCATTATGAAGTTTAATCTATTGGTGATACTCTTTATTCATGTTTTTCTCTTTTTTTGCTAGGAAAGATTCGCCCTGAGTACATAGTTGTATATTCTAGTTGTGAGGCTCGGAAGAGAGATGAAGTAACTTGCCCAAGGTTGCATGGCTAGTGTAGTGGAGCAGACTTGAAAGCGCAGCCCACCTTTATTGCACACTTTATGATTTTTCCACTGCCTACATCATGATGGATAATGACTGCAGAAGCCCTTTACCATCTGGCATGAAGGGAATAAAAAGAAATCTCTCTACTCTCACATGAAGGGGATTAAAAATAATCAGTCAGGGGGATCCACTCCCTGGAATGGACTAGAAACAAATAGGCTTTAGACTTAATGGGAAAGAGGTAAAAAATGACCTTGGGCAGTGGGTCTAAGAATGAATTAAATGAGACCCTAAGTTCCCAGGAGTCCAGGCAGTTTGGTGAGCTCCAGTGTGGGCTGGGAGGTTGCCCTGGAACCCAGGTGCAACTGCAGACCGGCTCCCTTGCCCAAGGCCTCATTACCCAGCTGTTTAGCATGATGGGAGAAATCATGAACAGGCCTGCGGGGGGTGGGGGGGTGGACTTTGAAGAGTGGAGTTTCAAGGAGGACAAGGCTTCAAGCAGACCACAAACCCAGAGGCCCCCAGCCCCAGAGGTCTCCTTCTCCCCCAGTTTAAAGCCCCGGGCACCCCCCTCCTGCTGAGCCATCCTCATCCCAAGCCCTGGAGCCGAACTCCTGCTGAGAGCCCTTCTCCCTCCCCAGTCAGTGTCTTGCCCCGTGGGAACCCAAGCCGCTGCCCTGCTGGGCTGGGCCAGTCTGGGGGCCTGGAAGTCCCACAGGCACTCACTGAAAGTTATTGTAGATGTCCACCCAGCCATCCTGGGTGATGCAGATGAAGAGGGTGTACAGGGCAACCTGCATGTTCTGGAAATGCATAGGCACGAAAGCACCAAAGAGAGTGACCCCAAACACAGAGAAGACCTGCCAGAGAGACCGAAGACCACCCGGACTTCACGCAAGGGCCTTGGAGACAGGACATGCAAATACCACGCAAATGAATGCTGCCAAGGGAATCACAGGGATTCAGGCCCATAGGCTTCTCTTCTCCAGACACTCTTGTATCCCCAGTCACCCAGGGGCCTGTTCAGGGAAGGGGCCTGTGAGGGTGGGGGGGGCACTGACCAGCATGAAGAAGAGGATGAGAGCCATGATATTGGCCATGTCGGGTACCGACTGCAGGATGACGCGGATGATCCGGGCCAGAGGCTCCACCGCCATGCACACATGCACCAGACGAAGCACCCTGTGGCAGAGCCTCTCAGGGGTGCCCCTCAGCCCTTCCCAGATCCTCCTCCTCACTGCCCCCTCACCTGCCCAGATAGGCAGAGCTGATCCCCACCCAGTAACAATCCCTCCATCTCTTTCCCAGGGTCCAGACAGGTCCCCCTCTTTTCTCCAGAGTCCCCAGCTCACCTGAGGGTGTAGGTGATAGCGATGACACTGAGTTTATTAATGAAGAACCCCACGAGCAAGATAAAGATGATAATGAAGTTGAGGATGTTCCAGCCGTCCTGGGGGGTGGGCCAGCCCCAGCAGGGTCTGTCAGGCCCAGCCCACGGGAACATCCTGGGTCTGCCCTCCCCACACCCCAGGGATGGGGGCTCAATATTCCTCTCAGAGCACGGCCAGTCATCTGCCATCCCCTGCTGTTACTCATCCTGCTGCCCGCCTAAACATGCCACCAAACACACATGCACTCGCTCTCTCATACATGTGTCAACAGCCAAGTGCAGTCTCGGAGGCACACAGCAGAGACTCTCACATATACTCAGCTAGTTCCTAAGCCGGGGCCCACCTTGGCTACTGCACTGCTGATAATGGCCTTGCCCTACAGTTAGGTGGTCTGAGAGTGTTTGGATGCTCCAGCCTTTGTGTGATACACACTACAAATAATAATAAAATGAAAATACTAATGAAAACATTAAGGAACGCTGCTTAAGTAGCCAGCTCAGAGGTGAACAAGCTCATACTGTACGAGAGAGAGAGACAGGCAAATTTTTACAGGCCCTTTGTCCAATAAGACAGACTCATATAGGAGTTAGGATAGGGGAAGGAAGCTCACATGTATGATAAATTCAAGCATAACCACTAAAGAGGGGAATTTACTCTATCTAAGAAACAATAGATGCATTGACTTTTTGACCAGTGAGCCTACTTCTAGAAATCTGACCCACAGAAACTCTGGTGCAAGTACAAAATGACATTTGTTTAAGGTTGAAAGCAACCAAGTGTGGAGCAATTGGACACTGGTTGAATAAACTACGGCACATTCATTCAATAGAGTATTGTGTAGCCTTAAAAAGGAAAATGAGAAAGACCTCCATGCAGCGACATAGAAAGGTTGCCAGCATCCATTAAGTGACAAAAGCAAAGTGCAGAACAGTGGTTGTAGGAAGCCACTGTTAGGAAGGGAGGACTAAAAATATATACATATTTGCTTATGATTGCAAAATAAACGCTAGGAGGATAAACAAGAGACTATAAATACACAAAGATTACCTAGAGAGAGTAGGGGGAGGGGAAGGGATGAAGGCGACAGGAGTGGAAGCAAGAATTCTGTGTGTACGTTTCAATATAGTTGTGACCAATATGTACCTGCAATTAAATACTTAAAAAAGAAAACTTTTTAATGGAAAAAGTGTTCTTAAATTTGTTGGGCAGTCCAATAAACACAAGCCCTCCTGGTGTCCCAATTCAGAGAGTCTGTCTACACGTACACACGGGGATATGAGTCTGCCTGTCTGCAGATCCGTCTCTCTATCCATCCAGTACTAAGCTCCTACTGTATGCCAGATCCTGAACTGGATCCTGAGGATACAGGATTTCTGCCCTGCTGGGCTCACAGACTATTTTGAGGGAGGTGGATAAACAGTGAACTTTAACTGCACATGAGAGAGAGAAGCACGCAGTATTAGGGAGACACAGAGCAACACCTAACGGAGCCCGGGAGAGACAGGAAGACTTCCTGGAAGAGAAGACATCTGAATGAGTCTTAAGCTGTAAAGAGAACTAAAGCAAGTGAATAAGTGGCAGGCAGCTAGAGTAGACTAGGGGTCAGCATGGTCGAGGGTATAGAGGTGAGAACAGCAGTGCGTGCGTGCGTGCGTGTGTGTGTGTGTGTGTGTGTGTGTGTGTGAATGTGAATGCAACTACAAGCTGTTTGGTGTAGCTGGAACACAAAGGGTAAGGCCAGGAGTGATGAGGCTGCAAAAATAAGCAAGGATCACATCATGGAAGGCCTTAGTTAAGCACAATAAGGCATTTAGACCTAATCCTATAAACAACAGGGAGCCACTGGAGTTTTTTAAGGATGCATTGTCTTGTGCCTGGGGAAGGTTACTTTGATGGCAGGTGGGGGACACAGGAAGCCATATAAACATCCTGGTGAGAGAAGACACAGCAAGAGCTAGAACAGGGGTGGCAGAGATGCAGAGGCGGCAAGAAATTTGAGAAATATTTAGGTGGTGAAATAGTGATAAATAGGCTGTGGAGATGAGGAGGAGGGTGGAGCCACGTGAGGGCAGTAGAAAAGGGAGAGCTGAGCACAAAACTTCGGGGATCTCTGTGTGGCTGGGTAATATTTAAGGTATTAATTTACAGACTTTCCTCCCTTCTCAGCATTTTCCCTTTCCGTCCCCTCCCCTCCCCCACATCCATTCAACAAAGAGCAGGCTTTGTGCCCCAGGACTGGGGAAGGGATGGGGGTGGGGGAGGAGGAGGCAGAAGCAGCCTGTAATAAGCCCCGGCTTTTGGCCTTGGGAGCCTGGCCCCACATGAAGGTTAGGTTTTGGGACATTAGTGCTCAGCCAGGGGTAATTTTGCCCTCCAGGGGACATTTGGCAATGTCTGGGGACACTCTTGGTTGTCACAACTATGAAGGTCCTAATGGAATCTAGTGGGTAGAGGCCAGGAATGCTGCTAAACATCCTACAATTCGAAGGACAGTCCCCCACAACAAAAGATTATCCAGGCCAAAATGTCAAGTGTTAAGGTTGAGAAACCCTGGTTTAGCGGACAAGCAGAGTGCCTTGGAGGAACACGAGATTCTTAGGCTTGCTTCAGTTCTGTTGTGCTAAAGGAACTCTGGGGCTTAACCTTGAAAGTGCAGGTCCCTTGAAAATGCAGGCCCTTCTAACTGCTGCTGAAAGGAATCTCAGGAAGATATGAAGGAGGAATGTTCCTTCTTAGGGAACAGATGTCTGCTGGCATCCTGGAGCTAGTTCTGATAAAGTGGTATATTGAAATGTTCATAAAAATCATGGTACCTACTTTCTTCTTGAGTGTAGAGACATGTAAATATGCACCATCCCAGTCTAATTTGTTAATAAACATCCTTGCAAGTGTTGTCTGCACAAAGCAGTTTTTAAGACATCCAGATCTCAGAATTTTTGTTCTAGGTTCTACATTCTTTGTTCTATGAAGTGAAACCTGTAACCCCTGGAAAGCTTGTAACTCTAATCGGTTGTCCTGGTAATGGTATTTAAATAATACTTTGTTTTTATGAAGGTTTGTTGTGGTTCTTGTTGTTTGTTTTTGAGGAAGATTAGCCCTGAGCTAACATCTGCTACCAATCCTCCTCTTTTTGCTGAGGAAGACTTGCCCTGAGCTAACATCCGTGCCCATCTTCCTCTACTTTCTATGTGGGACGCCTACCACAGCATGGCTTGCCAAGCAGTGCCATGTCTGCATCCGGGATCCAAACTGGTAAACCCCGGGCCACTGAAGTGGAACGTGTGCACTCAACCGCTGTGCCACCGCGCCGGCCCAGGTTTTTTTTAATACATTTTTTTTTTTTTCAAAGCCTCTTCTTGTACAAAATAAATCCCTTGACTCCAGAAGTCCTATTCAAACAAAGAGTTTTAGTCTTTGTCTCATTTAATGTAACTTTAAGACCCATTCCCACCCAAACAACTCTTTGATACTCTCCAGAACAGGGGTCAGCACACTACAGCCTGGGGGCCAGATCTGGCCAGCAGCCCTTTTTTTTTGTAGGACCCTCAGACTAGGAATGATTTTTATATTTTTATAAGGTTGTAGGGGGCTGGCCCGGTGGTCGAGTGGTTAAGTTCATGCGCTCTGCTTCAGCGTCCCAGAGTTTTGCAGGTTCAGATCCTGGGCAGACCTAGTGCTGTTCATTGAGCCATGCTGAGGCTGCGTCCCCCACAGCAGAGCCAGAAGGACCTACAACTAGAAGGTACAACTATGCACAGGATGGGGGCGGGGGGAGGGGCTTGGGGCTTTGGGGAGAAGAAGAAGAAAAAAAGATGTTAGCTCAGGTGCCAATCTAAAAAAAAAAGATTGTAGGGAATAAATCAAAAGAAGAATATTTTTGTGACGTGAAAATTACATGAGGTTCAAATTTCAATGTCCATGAATACAGTTTATTTGGAACACAGCCATGCTCATTCGTCTGTGTGCTATCTACAGCTGCTTTTGTGCTCCCACAGCGGAGGTGAGTGTTTGCAACGGAGACTGTATGGCCCACAAAGCTTAAAATAATATTCTGGCCCTTTACAGAAAAAATTTGTAGACCCCCTGCTCTTGAACCCAATAAATTAAGGTAGATACTCTCAATCCCATTTTTCAGATAAAGAAATCAAGGTTTTCCCAAGATCACAGAAGTGGGGAAGGCTGGAGCAGGAACTGGAACCAGGGAGGCTGCACTTCGAGTACCAGTTACGTTCTGTTGCATCACAGACATCTCAGAAGTAGTCAGTCTCTATCTCTACGCATGCGCACACACACGTGCACACACAAACCCCTCAGTTTGCAAGGCCAAGAGCACAAGGGCGGGGACTGGATGGGGTGCAGTCCCTAAGGAGGAGTAGGGGCCGTGGTGGGGAGGGCCCAAGATCTCACCTTCCAGAAAATCCAGAAGCCATTTAACCAGCCGAGGAACAGCTCACAGATAAGGATGGTCAGCACAATGTCATCTATGGTAGAGAACAACTCATAGTGTTTCTACATGGAAGACAGAGAAAAGAGAGGGACAGAGAGGTCAGTGGAGCAGGGCCCGGGCGAGACCAGGGAGAGAGGATGTCTGCCGGGGAGGGAAGGCCCGTATTCCCGCTGTTCTTCATCTTCAGCATCTCTGTCGCTCCCTTAGAGCACACCTGCCATGTACATGCCAGGCACTGGGCTAACACCACACACGCACCATTTCATCCTGCCATCACCACTGTCCTACAAAGTAGGTTTTACTCCTATTTTACAGATGAAGAATCAGAGGGGTGCCCACAGTCAGACAGTTAGTTGATAAAGACTGTTGTCTGACTACAAACCTTGGCTCCTAACCTCTAGAATAAGGATATTTGGAAAAAGGAGGTGGGGGAGGGGTAGAACAAGCTCCAGGACTGGGAGGAAAAGCCGTGGCCCCTGAGATGGAGGACACCAAGCTGCAGCCTGTCTTCTCTGAGGGTCCCAACCACTCCTGCTGCTCCAGCTCTCTGAATCCCCCTGGTCAGGCCTGACCAAACCCCTGGGTATCTCCCCATTCATGACTCCAGGACATGGACTTTGGGTGGATGGATTGACAGATGAATGACTTGAATCTGCCCAAAACCCAACTCAATTTCACCTAACCTAGATGGTACTCCCTTAGCTTCCATTAAGCTGTGACACTGCTGTAGTCTGTGACCCCATTAGCATCTCTCGGCCCCCCGACTCCAACCTGGCAGTTACTGAAGTCACCTTGACTCCTGCCTTTCTTCACCTGCATGGACAATAGACTCAGTGCCCCAAGGCTCGCTGCTACACATGGGGGCCTCTTGCTACCCACACCTTGCCACCACCCCAGCCACCAGCCTATGTGAGGCTGGGCAGAGCTTCTTAAACCCAGGTGGGAAGTTAAGGTTTATGAGATTCCTGCTCATTCCAAATTCCCAAAGGGCTGTCATTGGACCAGGGATGTCTGCTTATAATAAGAAAGAGCTTTCTTTCCCCTCATCTGTCCCCTCAGCTGTGCCCTGCTGGCCACTGGAGGCAACAGGCCCTCCTCACTATTTTCAAAGAGCTTCCTAAATAGTCTGCTGCCTTCTCCAATTCATGGGCATCTGTGGCTAAACCAGAGTTGCCTTCCCCACCCACAAGCCTTCCATGGCTCCCTATGGCCTGCAGGGTAAGGTTTAAAACCAGTCTGGCATTCACAGGCCTCTAGGGTTTGACATTCCTGGACATATATCCTATACCGGGGCTTTTAGCATTTTGACTGGGACCCATAGTAAGAAATATATTTTACATTTTATTTTATACCATAATGTTATTTCTCCCCTCTCTCTCTCACACACACATATGCACAGACACACTATTTCTATTTCACTCTTTTTTCATATCAAAATGCTGGTATCTGCACTCTGAACTAATTTCATGGTCCATTGTTGGGTTGCAGTGTGCCCTGCAGTCTAGTCATTCTGCAAACCTTGGCGATTGGGCTTCTGCCTCCACCACATCTGAGGCAGCTCTTGTCAAGTCACGAGATGCCTCCATCCCTCAATGGGACACAAGCCACAAACCATTTTGCTTCCAGCTCTTTAGGAAACTGAGAAAGAACTCGCTTTCCACAGCGCTCTTACGGCGAACCGCGAACCTCTCATACAAAGGTGGCTGAAACGCCGATTCTAAAAATCCAGAGGATGCTTCAATGTCCTTATCCTGCCTCATCTCTTGGCTACATCTGATCCTGTGCCTGCTCCCTTGATGGGACACTCTTCTCGGTTCCCTCCCACTCCTCTGACATGCCTCCTCAGTCTTCCTTTGCATCTCCTCCTCTGTTTTCCGCCCTTTACTTGAAGGCTCTCCTCAGAGTTCTGTCTTGGTCCTCTTCTCTTCTCACTCAGTGTTCTCTCCCCAGGCAACCTCATCCATTCCTTTAGCTTCAGCAACCAACCACCTAGATGCTGGCAACTCTCACAGGGCCATCTCCATCTCAGAGCTCTCTGCAACATTTCAGATTTGACCGCCAACTCCCCACTTGACATCGCTATGTGGATACTGCATGGGCACGTCAAACACTACACAAGTCAAACTGACCTCATCATCCCCCTAAACCTGCTCTTCCTCCTTCATCCCCATGTCCCTACAACAGCACCATCTCCACACAGTTGCTCAAGCCAGAAACGTAACTTCTTGTTCTCCCTTTCTCTACATGCGTGAGATGATGACGTATATTAAACAATGGAGGACACAATAAGAGATTACTGAGTGTTCGCTATAAAGAGAATCACTCAAGAAGGCTATGGATCTCACTCTAGAGAGCTTCAAGTGAATGTGACCTCTTTTCACCCACTGCCATCGTCCTGGTCCAAGTCTGATCATCTTTTACCTGAGCGTGCGCAACATGGCCCTGCCTGGCCACTCTTCCCCTACTCTTGGCCTCTGTCTTACATGCAGTTTAAGTTTTCTAAAACATGTGTCCAGTCTTGTCACTTCCATACTTTAAACCTTTCCCTGGATTTCCAATGACATAGGATAAAGGCCATCCTCCTTAACATAACTTAAAGACCCCGTGTGATCTGGCTGCTGACCACCTCTCTGAATGCATCAGCTGCCATCCCAGATGTTTTTAAAATATTGATTTTAAATAGCACAATTCATGTATGTAGTTTACTCCTTATAAGAGACAACATCAAGGATAAGACCAAAGACATACTAGACTTCAAGTTGGACATACAGAACTCACTCAAATGCTGTTCGTCTGCCCAAAATACTCTTCCCCACCTCTCTGTGCCTGGCCAACTCCTACTCATTCTTTTCTCTCACCTTCAGTGTCCGTTTCTCCAGGAAGTCCGCCCTGACCACCCAGATTAGGTTCAATGCCTCCTTGGAGCTCCCATGTACTCTGTGTGACACACAGGCATTTGTAATGACATGCTTGTGTCTGGCTGAGACAGAACTTGGTCTGTTGTGTTCATACCTGGACACCTGGCACCGAACACAGTACCTGGCCCAGTGTGATTCTTGCCTAGCAACTACTGGGTAAAATGGAATACCTTCCCCACGAGGTGCCCATTTGCCTGCCTCTGCTCACACCATTTTTCTCCTGCCCGTCCTCTACAAATCCAATGCATTCCTCAAAGCTGGGCCCTTCCACCATGAAGTCTTCCATGATCTCTAGACCCCTGGAAGGTCAGAGCTGATAGGCCCTTGAAGAGCATCCAATCCAACCATCATGGACAGATGAGGAGCCTGAGGCCCAGAGAGGGAAGTACCTTGCCCCAGGCCCTCGACTTCGATCAGTGGGGGCAGAGGTCAGGCTGATGTCCCACCTGGCCAAGGAAGGAGTTGGTGCGGAGCGCAATCGTGATGGCGTTGACCAGCAGCAGCGTGGCCAGCAGCAGCTGGAAGGCCGGGTGTCGGAGCAGCTGCTTGATATACATGCGCGTGATGAACTCCTGCATGTCCCAGGCATCCTAGGGGAGGGCGGGGGATCGTCCTTTAGGCAGGTGTCACTGTACGAGGCCTCTGCCTGGATGTTTGCTCTTGGTGAATGGGGGTCCCATCCCTGGGAGGAGGGGGACACTCTGGGTGGAGAAGTTGCCTGAGAGGGAATCATGGAATGGGGCATCAGTGTAGAGGTCACTACCTAAATGGCCACTAAAAGTCCATCACTGCTGGGGGATCTTTGTGGGGCTCTTTGCAAGGGAGACTTTTGGAGTCTCTGCTGGTGAGTGTCACTATATAGGGGTTCCTGTGGGGGGCTCTGCCAGGCGGTTAGTAACATATCACAGGGAGTCACTGCAGGGCTCACTGCTGGGGAGGGTCCTGTTGGGGGACGTTTAGAAGTCAGAAGGGGCAGAGTGATTATGAGGGCCTGTTGCCCCATGGGCACAGCAGCAGAAGGGTCACTGTGGGGCGAGGATCCCTGTAGCCCCACCTCATTCTTACCTTCGTAGGAGTGATGTCTCGGCGGTTGATGAGCACCTGCTCCTCTGGTCGTACGTAGGGCTCGTGAGGGACCCTCTGCAAGGGTGAGCAGAGGGTCCAGCAATGCAGCCAGTGCCCCTCCAGACCCAGTACAGTCCTCCTGTGCCTCCCCTCACCCTGGGATGCTCAGCTCGAGTGGTGACACCAGGCAGGGGCCACCTACCATGACATTCAAAGGCTTGATATTGGTGATGTCAGTCCAATACTGCCACCAGATCTTCTGGTTCTCGGTCATCGTTGCTCAGTCTCCTACCACTTTTCAAAGAAACTTCATTCCAAGCGGTCTTGCTCCCTCTCGTGGTGATATCATAGAGGCCTCTGTGACCTTAAACTGTCTGCATTCCACCAAGGAATTCCAATCCCAAGAAAAGCTCCTCCCACTGACCCCCTTCTGCACTCCACAGAGGAAGCTAGGGACAGGAAAGGGCTGGGCTGGGGTCAGAAGTCAGAGGCTGATGGGAGCAGGTCGTCTCCTGTGCAGCATGGATGGAGACACAGGAGCGTGTCTCTGCTCTGGGTCCAGGAGTTGAAGGTGAGACAAGGCTAAGGAGGGAAGAGGAGAAAGGTGTTTCCTCCCAAGCCCCTCCTCCTGGCAGATCACAACCTGTACCCACCCTACCGACTGCCCCATCCCACCACCCCAGTCTCCAGGGCTGCTCACCCTGCCCTTCCATGCAAGGTATGTTACCCATCTATAAAGTGAAAGGCTGGTCTCTATTTCTTACTTTGTTCCCCCTGGGCATGGGGCAGGAGAGCATCCTCTGGTCTCCAAAGGGCTGGGGAGAGATGTGCATGAGTAGAAGCCCTCACTAGCCATGGATCAGCATCCATCATCCTGGCAGGCGTGGAGCTTCAGGTGCAGGGCCCAGGCCAATGGACCTCGCAGTGGGCTGGTTATCGAGAGCGTTCACTCCCATCTGACAGCTTTTCATCCCAGTCCCCCTGGGGAGCAGATTCCTGATTCTAATATGGGAATCAAAGGCACGCGTAGATTCATGTTATAGAAACTGACTTTATTTGGTTGAAAAGTGTCTCTTGTGTAAAGTGAAGAATGCCTGTACAGACTGGTTTGGGGAAGGGAGAAGTGCCAAGGGACTGAGGGCGGCAGGTCTGTGCTCCCACGGGTCAGAGGATGGGGTGGGAGAGAGTTTCTTTCAGCCCAGCCTCCTGCTCCTTCCTTGGCGAGGGAGGAAAGGGTGGCACAAAGCTCACTTCACTTCGCCCCACTCCAGGGAGAGAGGAGCAGAAACGGTGGCAGCGCGGGCAGAGGGGATCAGCTTGGGGTGACATGGACTAGCACTATTTCAACCTTGAGCAGAATCCAGGGATGCTCTGCCCTACACATGTCAGAGGCTGGGGACTGAGGTGGTCCTCAAGACCAGAGGTCAAGAGCTAGGGTACTGGCCAGGGTCAGAGGTCAGGAGGTTGGAGGTTGCTCTCTGGGGTCAGGGGGCAGAGATGGGAGTGCTCCTCAGGGTCAGAGGGCAGGGGGTGGGAAGACTGTTCTCTGGAGTCAGAGGTCAGGACTGGGGAGCTGCCCTCAGCCTGCACCACTCCCCAGGCCTCCAGGCCCTCTGAGTAGAGCTCCTGGTTCTGTTCCTTCCACTGTCGGAACTTCTCTCCAGTCAGCTCGGGGTCGCCTAGCACCTCCTCCAGGGCCTGCAGCTCCTGCAGCTTTGCCTGTAAGAGGAATAGGGCTAAGGGACCATGATCACCTGGGGAGAGGGTGGAGCCTGAGCCAAGAGCTAACTCTGGAGTTCAGTGCCTAGAACCCCAGCACCTGGCCCAGTCCAGCCCTGATCTCTAGATCCAGAGCCTGGCTCTGGGAACCCAGAACTTGGCCCAGTCCACAGCTGAGCCCAGAGGTGAGGGCCAGTCCCTTGCCATGCCCAGTGCCCTCTGGCTGACCTTGAGTGTGCTCTGGAGCGCCCGCACCCGGTGCACTCGCTCATTGAGCTGGGGGTCTCGGTTGCGCCGCATGAAAGAGCTCCGCCATTGTTCATGAGTGAGGGGCTGTAGCCGGCCCAGGAGGGACACGCCACCCTGCCTCAGCCCCCGTACCATTCCTTCCAGTGCCCCTTCACTGCTGTCTGTGGGAGGGGGGAGCAGGATGAAGGTGTACCGTCCCAGCCAGCAGCCCCCCATCACAGCTCCCAAGCCCAGCACAGCACCTGTCAGGGAGCCAAAGGAGGTCCGTGGGCTGCCCCGCGTGGGGGTGGCTGCAGGTGATGTGTCTCCATGGAGTGGACTGCAAGTGTGGGCCAGGCTGGGCTGCAGGCAGGGTGGAAGGAGAAGAGGGTATCAGTCTGAGCTCCAAGCTCTGCTGCTCACCCCCCACCAGTCCCGTACTCACCGAGGCTGAGCGGGACCCAGCCTCGTCGTCAGGGTCTTCTGCTTCTGTCTCACTGTAGCAGTCTGGGGTGACAGGAGCAGTTGGGGAACTCACTAAGCTTCATGGGGTTTTGGGAGGCCAAGGAGTGGGCTAGGGCATTTGAGTGCCCAGCTCCCACCTCAGGAAAGGCAGAGGCTCAGGTGAGATCCCGCTCTGTGAGACACTCACCTTCCTCTTGGGGTAGGGGGGCCCGGCCTGGAGACTGGTACTTGGAAATGCAGGTAATGAGATGGCGTACCCACCTGTGGAGGGGCAGATGGGTCTCAGAGAGTTCCCATCTACTGTCTGCCAGGGACTTTCCACCTATATCATCTTCTAACAATCCTCAGAGCAACTCTGAGAGGTAGGAACTCTTATTAGCCCATTTTATAGATGATGAAACTGAGGCTTAGAGAAGTGAATGCCTTGACAAACCACTATCAGAGAGCTGGGATTTGAACCCAGGCTCCTGAGCCCAGGCTCCCAAGAACTCACGTGGGAGCTGGGAGGTGGGGGGTGGCACTCACATGCTCAGATCCGCCAGGGTATCAGCAGCGAAGATGAAGGGTTTGTACACGTCATGGGTGAGCTGGAACACACTGCCAGGGAACAGAGGGCCTCACTCAGCCTGGGTGTGCCCATCCAGAACGCAGAGAGGCTAGCCTGGGAATCCCAGCCACCTGCTGCCCCCACCCCGCCCCTCCTGTCACCTTACCTCTCCCTTTCTCTCCCCGCCCCCTAGCCTGTCACACTCCCGGACTTAACTATTTCTTCTTCTGATCCTGTCCACTTTCCAGACTGTAGTTGGAGACGTTGATGAGGCCCTCAGCCTTCTCATCCTGGGGGAATCACAGTGTGGAGGTCAGCATGAGGCCCCAAAAGCCTCGAGGCCTGGTCAGGCTCCTGAGGGCAGGGGCGGGAAGAGGGCATCTCCTGGGCTCTCTAGCCAGAAATCTCTCAGTGCCCAGAGCTCAGGGCAGGAATCTGGGGTCGGGGCAGAGGGTGTAACCGAGGGGTACCTTTGAGCCAGGAAAGGGGAGCCAAAGATATCCAGAGAAACAGCCACAAAAGAGAAGCCTGCTCTGCATTTGTTCCATCAACAGACACAGATGAAGCTGCTTCACACCACTGAACTTTGCAAACACTTGCCCTTCCTCGTCTTGCTTCCCTTTTCTATTTGACTAACCCCAAGGCAGTGATTTCTCAGGAAGCCTTTGTGACTCCTCAGGCTGGACTGGCCACCTCTGCTGGGCTCCCACCCACCCCCTGGGCTTTTCCTTCATTCTAGCACGTGTTGCTCACACTGTCTACAAGTGTGTATTCATCCTGTCCCCTACCAGCCTGGAGTAGCAAGAACTGTCCAAGTCTTCCTGGTATCCCCAGTGCCCAGCCCGGAGTTGAGTACAGAGTAGGCACCTGAATGTTTGTTGAATGAATAAACAGTTGAACAAATGTCCCATCACCAGGATGGACGGAAAAGGAAGGAAAGGTGGGCAGAATAAAATTGATTCTCTCTACACGGCCTCTGATACCTTTTCCAGACTGCTTTTACACACCTTTTAGCTCATTCCTCTCTGAAGAGTGCCCTCATTTTACAGATGGGAACACTGGGGCTCAGGAGGGCCTGTGACCACAGATGGGAGTGGATGGTGGAAGAGGGACAAGAACCGTGGCTCTGACTCACTTGCTTACCTGTGTTTGTGTACGGGGTCTCACCTGGGGCTGTCGGTACCAGTAGAGCTTGTGTCCCTTAAGCACAAACCAGCAGCGGCGCCAGCGTGGGCCCATGAAGCCGCCGGGTACCTTGCGCAGCAGGAGCCAGCCGTCGCAGTCTGGCTGGCCCAGCTCCCGGCATGACACCCGCCGGCGGCTCAGCCGCGTCGCCACACCTGCAGCAGCACAGCATGGCCCAGTTGGTGAGGGGCTGGCAAGGCGTCCCAGACCCCCAGCCTCGCTCCCGTGCCCCTCAGGAGCATCTCCAAGCCGGTGTTTTGAACTCATACTTTGTGCTCAGACTGTTACAAGTATCATCTCTGAGGGCGATGATTCTTCCCATTTTAGAGATGAAGAAGTGGAATATCAGAGGATGAGCTGTTTGCGCAAGTCACATAGCTAGAGAGAGGCCCAGGGTGGGAGCACAGATCTGTCTGACCCCAGAAACAGAGCTGTTTCCAGGAGAGGCTGTGGATGAAGTGCGTGTGGGGTGGTCTTGCCCAGCACTCTAAAGACTTCTAAGAGCTCCTCATATTGGGGGACCCTCACCAGTCAGATGCATCTCATACCTTTTGATTTCTTCCGACCAGGGACAGGACTCTGAAAGGACCACAGAGGTTAGAGAAGGCCTGGGTCGAGAGCCACATACTCCTCCTTGCTGAGGCCCTGAGCTTACCTCGTCAGGGTCTTCTGAGGGCTTCGGAGTCTCTGCAACCCCTGCTAGGAGTGTGGCTGGGGATGCAGGGGGGATGAGCAGGGGCTCAGAGTCAAGGGAGGAAGAGTCTGTCAGGGAGGGAGGAGAGAAAGGAGGTCCCATGAGGCCAGCCCCAGGCCCAGAGGTCAGTGAGGGCGTCAGCATCTGAGGGTCAGAGCCAGGCACCCCACATGCTTTGCCCGGGTAACCCGCCACCTGGTGGGGCTTGGAAACTGCCTGTCCAGGCAGGGCTGGGTCCAGGACTTGGATCTGAGGTCAAGTTGAAGGCAAAGACGTCTTCGGACGGGGTCCTGGGGAGAGCAAAGGGAGATGAGATGAGCCCATGGCTCCCCCACCAAGATGCACCCAGTACAGAGCCTGTTACCTAGGAGACAGTGGGGCCAGAGCCAGCGATGAGATCCTCAGCTGTGGGGAGCCCAGGGCTTGAGGAGAGGTCTGGGGAACAACCAGAAACAGGGTGATGCAGCTGATGACAGGGGTCTGAAAGCAGGTTCGGGCAGGGTCGGGGGGCAGTACCTGTGGGGGGGTCTCCGGCACGGGGACCTTCTTCAGCACTAAGGTGACTCCAGCCGACTTCTGCAGTAGCTCTCTCACCACATTCTTATGGGGCCACCCCACCTTGGGGATAGGTCAGGGACACCGGGCTGGATCAAGCTGGGCAGGAGGCTCTGAAGCAACCCAAGAGCTCTCGCCTTTGGAGTCCTCTCTCAGCCTCCCGCTCTGCCTCACCTCCTCCTCCTCCGGGAAGCCTCCATGAGCCCCTCTGCCTTGGCTCTACCAAGGCTGCTCTGACCCGTGTGAGCTCGTTCATCTCACAGAAGGCAGCACCCACAACCTGGTCTCCCCAAGGGGCCCTCCCTACCCACTGGCCCGGGGTTCTACTCAGCACCCTCTTCACTCCCACCATGTCCGTCTCCTCCTCACTCACCACCACCTGCTCATTGATCTGGACAATCTCGTCTCCAGGCAGGATCTGCAGCTGGGAGTCAGTGGGGACCTGGTGTGGGGAGTGAGGCTCAGAGGGTGCGCCCTCCTGGGCCTGAAGCTGGCTTGGCTGGCAGGCAAGAGGGTCTTGGGGGTGGGCGGCTGAAAAGGGTGTGGGGCCCTCACCTGGGTGCCCACTTGAGACACAAAGTGCAGGCAGTTGGTGGTGGTGTGGATTTCCAGGTCCTGCCAAGGCAGAGGCTGCAGTCACTGAGGGTGTGGGGGCAACAGGGCGAGTGGGCACACCCCTGCTGGGCACCAGGATTCTTGGGCGGGCAGAACTGGGAACAGAGCTGGCCCCAAGTTGGCATTGCCCAGCTTGCTGTGTGACTTTGGGTTTGCTACTCCTCTCTGATAAGGGCCAGAGGGAAGCTGGGGTTGCTGACTTCTGAGGTATGAGATTGTCAGCAACTCTCCCCAAGGGATGAGCAGGGACAGGGCCGGGACAGGCACAGGGCTGGGGGCTCTGGTCTTCCCAACTGAGCAAAGGTTAAAGCAGAAAAGTTCATGTCCCCTCCCATCTCCCCCAATCTGCCAGGTCTGTGTCCCAGGGCTAGAATGTGTCACCTGAGACCATACCAGTGGCAGCCCCTCAGGAATGGAGGAGGTGCTCCATTCCTCACTGTCTCATGATGGTGAGACCCCAGGAAAGTCCTCTGGACCTTTAACATTTGTACAAAAAGGGCTTTCCAGCCATAACAGTACAGCAGTCTGTGGGATCCCAGAACCAGATTTCAGGGCCCCGGAGAGGCTGCCGGGGGGTCAGAGGTGAGAGATGAGAAGTCAAGGCTCACCAAAGGATTGTCCAGCTGCACTCGCTCTAGCACGGCCCTCTGCTCCAGCAGCTCCTTGGGGCTGTAGCTCAGGATGTTGTGGCAGATTCCAGCCACATGGCTGCACTGGGGGAGGGGGAGCAGGACGTCTAGCCTGAGCGCCATCCCACCCTCCATCCCCACTCCCTGCTCACCCCACAGACTCACAATCCTCAGGACTTTGCTCTCCTTCTCAGCCGCTGCACAGTCCTGGAAGCAGAGAGAGAGCAGGGACCTACCCTGAGTACCGGGTACTGCCTTCTCCCGACGGCAGGGTGGGATTCCTGTACCCTGGCCCCCTTCCCAGAACTCCATGGCCTAAGAATTTGGCCCCAAGGTCTCGTCCCCCTGACACCAGGCCCCCAGAAGTCACCACACATGCCCTCCCCTGCTCCGCTCCCTCCTGAGAGTCAAGCTTCCTGAGCTCCCCTGCCAACCAGGAGACCCCTTGCCCCCATTGCCCCCTACCCAGTGGCTGGGCCACCTCTCTTCCTGCCCTTGCCTCTTCCTGCCCTCACACCCGATCCTGTGCTGATTCACAGGTTATAAAAAGCTCTAGCCTGACTTGGTCTCTGCGGCCTGGGCCAAGCCCGGCCCCTGGTTCTCCTACCTCCTGCAAGGCCTGGCCCAGCTCCCCGCACAACTGCCCAATCTCCTGGCAGGCCGAGAAGTCATTTAAGTGGGAGAAGAGGTACCTGGCAGGGGGAAGGATCGAGCAGTGGTTAGGGGACTGTGCTTAACAGTCAAGTCACAGGACCACTTGGGGCTGACTATTCATCTGAGACTTGGGGATAATACCTGCTCTGATGGGTTTTATTTTGGGGTAAAGGAGATGATTGATACCTCTCAGGAGCTTAGCAGAGGACTTATTTGTCAAGCAGCTAATACAAGCCAGGCCCTGTCCTAGGCAGTAAGCAGACAGACATTAAACACATAATTACATCAATAATGATTTGATTTCAACTGCTCTGAAGTGTCAGGAGCTCTGAGAGTGTGTAAAGGGAAGGCTTCCCTGAGGAGGTGACATTTGAGCTGGGACCCGTGGGACCAGCAGCAGCCAGTGAAGGGGGTGGAGAAGCTCTCCATGCAGTGTTGTTGATATGACTGTTATGATGATGTGCTGGGGGTGGGGTGGGAACCCAGGCATCCCAGTGCAGCTGCACAGACCAGCTACCCTCCTTGCCCTGCTCCGCCATATCTGAACAAGAGCCAAGCTCTGTTTTTCTCTCCCAGACCCTGAAGAAGGCTAAGGATGAGAAGGGTGCCCTCACTCGTCACCTGGACCCTGGGAGGAGCCTGAGGTACCTGTTGAGCCAGAAGAGGAGGGTACGCGCCTCATGTACCAGGTCCACAGCTGCACTGAGGACATCGGCAGGGGGCTCGGCACAGCCCCCCAGGTGGCCTTGGACTAAGCTCCGGAAGGCATGGGTCCCCTCCAGCAGCCCCTCTGTCAGGCTCTGCAGGTTCTCTGTCTGTAGGCCGGAGCTCTGTGCCAGAGAGGGGGCAGGTCACCTCCCTGGCAGTGGCCAGCCCCCTATCAGCAACCCCCAGGGGGTGGAAGCTGCAGCCAGTGTGGCCACCATTCACTTACCAGGGCCCGGAGCTGCTCCACCCCTTCCAGGATGAGCTCCTGGTGGACCAGAGGCCACACAGTTAGAGCCTCAAGGCTGCGGGGACAGAGCTGGAGCAGGTACTTGCCAGGCAGCTCCCAATCTTCAAAGCAATAGTCCTGCAGGGAATCATCGAGGCCTGGAGGGAGAGGAGGCGTTGGCACAGGGGCAGCCAGGGAATGTCATGGCCTTTTTGGCCAGTTCTTCACTCCCACAAAGCCCTTTTCCCTCCCATTTGTTACTAATGACAACCCTGAGACCCGGGCTGTGTTCTGCCCATTTCACAGATGAGGCTACTGAGTTGAGATGTAGGAGAGTATAGGGCAGTGGCTCTCAAAGGATGGTGCCCAGACCTGCAGCAGCAGCAACCTCCCTGGAGAACTTGTTAGAAATACAACTTCTGGGCCCCATGCCATGCCTGCTGGATCAGAATTCAGGGGAAGGGCCCAGCAGTTTGTTTTAACAAATCCTGCAGGCATTTGATGCTTGCTGAAGTCTGAGAAGTACCGATACAGGGCATAAGAGCATGGGGCTTTGCAGTCAGGGAGACTGGAGTGCTAGCACTTGAGCAAGTAACTTAATTGTCCTCAGTTTCCTTACCTGTAAAATGGGGATAATAAAAGCACCGACCTTCTAATCATCTGTGTGTTAAATGACATGACACATATCAAGCACTTGGCCCATTCCCTGGCTCATGGTAGTCCGTCAACAACCACCATATGATTATCGCCAGACTCTTTACCATCATCTACAAGGCCCGGAATGATCAGGCCACCGCCTGCCTGTCCAGACTCCTCTCTTGGCCCAGGCCCCAAACTCAGCTCTTCAGATCCAGAGCACTAACTCCCTGTAGCATCTGGAAGGCTCTTTTTCCTCAGGGTCCTCACATGCGCTATTCCTTCTGCCTGGACTGCTCTTCCAGCTCCTTCACTCCCTTTTTCATCCAACTCCCTCCAGGAAGGCTTCCACAACTCCCCAGGCTAGGTCGGAGGCCTCTCCTGCTCCCACTGCACCCTCTGCCTCCACAAACCCCTGCACCTGGGCCTCCGCCTCTCCCACTTGCTCACGAGCTCTCCAAGGGCTGGGCCTGAAATAACTTCATCTCTAAGGCCAGCCCATGCCCAGCACAAGGGAGACACTCAAAAACAAGAAAAATATCTATTGAATGCTTACTATGTGCTAGGCAGAATTTTAAGGGCTTCATACATATTAACGCGTTTGATCCTCACCAAATCTAGGAGGGAGAGACCACTGTTATTCCCATTTTGCAGATGGGCAAACTGATACAAATAGAGATTAATAGTTCGCTTGCTCACTCTGAAGAAATTCCTCCCATTCCAGGCCAAGTTCCTCCATGGGGTATGTGCGTGTGATCAGTAGCTCTCCCTCATTCGCTGTGTGACATTAAGAGCACTGGACTAGGAGTTCATGAACCTGTCACTCCATGGCTACGGGCCCTCAAGCAACTCCCTTTCCACCTACAGTGAAAGTGCTGTGCTGCGTCCCTCCCAACAGACCCTGACACTGAGCCACACATGCTGGCACTTGTCACAAGTGTCTCATTTTGTCCACCTCAAGAGCTCAGAGTTGGGCTGGCCCGGTGGCACAGCGGTTAAGTGCGCACGTTCTGCTTTGGCGGCCCGGGGTTCGCCGGTTCAGATCCCGGGTGTGGACACAGCACTGCTTGGCAAGCCATGCTGTGGTAGGCGTCCCACATATAAAGTAGAGGAAGATGGGCACGGATGTTAGCTCAGGGCCAGTTTTCCTCAGCAAAAAGAAGAGGATTGGGAACAGTTAGCTCAGAACTGATCTTCCTCAAAAAAAAAAAAAAAAAAGCTCGGAGTTGCTTTTCTCATTGTGGATAGGGAAACTGAGACCCATGGTCACAGAGCTGGTGAGGGGACGGGCTGGACCTGGAAGCCAGCCTGGGAGTCTGACTCCAGCCCTGAATCGCTGCTTTTACTGGGGGTGGTCACCCTGAGCCTGCCGGCGGTGTACTCCTGCTGCCCCCTCCACTCCAGCTCCCCTCTCCAGGAGGGATGTCCTGACTCACCTCCCCCCTCCCAGCTGCTTGTCAGAAGGTCCTCATTTCTCTGAGTCTGTCAGCAGTCTGGGCCTTTGCCACCCCTCTAGGCTCACCGAGCCTGGGGAGCATCTACCCTGGAGGCCCCTAGGGTAGGGCTGTGCCAACTCCTTCAGTCTGGCTGGGGCTTGTCTTCTCTCACTGGGAGCCTCAGGATGGGGAGAAGGGAAAAGACACCAGGGCCGGCCCTACTGCAAAGCCTGAGCAAATCACTTGCTGGCTCAGTGCGCCAGTTTCCGCTTCTGAAAAATGGGTTTAATAACAGCCCACTGCACCCTAGGGCGGAGGGAAGATGGAGGAGATAAAGTGGGCGTGGGCCCCCCGCCCCCTCCCCACCGCTGTTTTCTTTACACAACCACCGCCTCCCCGCAGCCTCTTGGGATGCTGGGGCGATGGGAGACCCCTTCTGGGTCCTCAGCCCCGCCGGAGTCATTTCGTCGATCTTTCTGCCTAGCACGGTACCAGGTTTATAAATACTTGTTGACTGACTAACCAACTGACAGTCTCGGCAAGTCCTTTTTCCTTTTCCTCTCCCCGTCCCAGTACCCCTCAAGCCCAGCTCTGCCCCAGCCCTACCCACCTCTCAGCCAAGCTGCCACCTTTCCAGGGGTCCAGGTCGCTACAGGCTCCATAGCCGAGATCGGCCCGCTTGGATCGACGCCCGCTCCTCCCGCCAGCGCAGGAATTTCCGCTCCCGGAGACCAGGCCTGGGGAGGGGCTGGGCTGGGCCCTGGGCGGAGCCACCGGCATACCTAGGCCCATGTGGCTGGCCAGGTGAGGCGCTGGGACAGCCATTGGCCCACCGCTGGTCCGCCTCCTACCTTGGTCTTCAGGCATCCTAGGCAGTTGGGCAGCCTGACTCTGAGGGTGGTGCCACTGGTGTGTGACCCAGGTGACCTCAGAACCAGTCTGAGATCCCGCCCCAAACTGGCCTCAAATCTCAGGGCCAGACCTTGACCTTCAGGCTCCCTGCAAAGGGGCCCAAAGGTGAGCAGTGAGCACAGCCGCAAAGCCCAGAGGTCAGGGAGCCAGAAGGCTGGGTGCAAATCCCAGCTGTGCAGCTCTTAGCTGTATGACCAGGGGCTCACCCTACCCACAGTGCATCAGTTTCCCTGTCTGTAAAATGGGCTGCTGTGCAGAGTACTTGACTCTGTAGCTTTAAAACCTTTAGAACAGGGGTTTTTAGGCCCTTCTTTTTTTGCACAGACCCTTCTGGCAGTCTGGTGAAACCTATGGACCCTTTCTCAGAATAGTGCTTTTAAAAGCATAAAACAAAATGTCAAAGATTACAAGAAGGGACAATTATTATCAAAATATATTTTAAAAAACAAAATTTATGATATAGTAATATGTAACAAGACTGGCAAGTTAAAGTTAAGTTTTCCTTTTCTAGAGACATCAGTGTATTGTCACGCAACTTGAATAAGAACAGTGAACTGTGGGGTGGTCTTTGAATCACCTCTTCTCACACATTGATCAGCAAACAGCTGAAGATTGGAAATGCAGGCGAGTAATGGAGAAGCCTGGGTCACCGCATGAGAACAGGCGGATTCACCATTTGGTCACTGACTCTCTACTGGACACGGAGGTGCCCGATCGAAGGCAGTTATGTTGCAGAAGTGTCTGCAACTCTGTGTGATGTAGTGGTGGGTTAATAACTATCACGATTTTGAAATAGTTATGAGTATAGATAATATTTTGAGGTACTTGCAATAACTACAATTTGATATAAAAATATCTGTGATTCCTATTGGTGAGAAAGCCACAGATACTGCTAATACTTCAATCCATAAAAAAGGAAATGGTAAATTTTCATTAGATGTTAGTGAAAGTAAATATATATATATATATATTTTTTCCCATCCAAGTTTACGGGTCCCTGAATTCTGAGGCCCAGGTTAAGAGCCTTCCTCTTAGGACAATATCTGAAACACACCAAGTGTTTTATCTTCGTCATCATCATCCCAGGCCAGGGGACTCCCAGGACTTTGGAACTGGACAGAATCAGTTCCACTTGCTGTGTGACTGAGCCCAACCCCTACACCTTTCTGAACCTGTTTCTTCCTCTCTAAAAGAGGAACACCTAGACCTTAGTGCTGTGAGGAGGTCCTTTAAGCATTTTGACATCTGTAACATGGGGTAGATCTGAATTATTATTGCTTTAATTCTGTGAGAAGGGGCCCAGGAGACTTTTCCAGAGCCTGCACCTCCGACCCGGTCACCTAATTCAGAATCTCTACTAGCACCCCAATACTCAGTCTTCAAAGCCTGTCACAATCTTGCCTCTAACCCAGAGACCCACATTCTGAATTTGGCCCACAGATGGCCAGCGCAGTGCATGTGTTTTAGTTGTCATCATTTAATAATTTCACCTACAAACTGAGTTCTCTGGAATTCAGCCAGCTCTGCTGACCCCCTCCCACCTTCACACGTGGCATCAAACACAAGTGCAGATCGAAGGCTACTTCCTTCAGGGGGACTCCAGCTCACCAGGTCCCTGCAGGCCTTGCTCCTTTGTTTGTGAACCAGTAGGCTCCAAATTTGCAACATGGCCCTCACCTCTCTGGCTCCATCCTTTGCCTCACGTCCTCACATACTGCACTGTGTGTGTCCCTCCAACGCTCCTCCGTGCTGCAGCCTCCTATAATGTTTTTGCCTCTTCCTACAACAGCCTCCCTGTGGCACTCTGGGAAAGCCCAATAAACAGATCTGTCTCCGCCATCCTGATTTCATCAAACAAATACCCTGAGCTGGCACAAGATACAGAGGTGAGAAGACAGCCAGCCACTCTCTGAATTCACCAGCCTGTAGAGGAGAAACAGACCAGAACTCACCACTTGTACTCAGCTACTGCCCTAAAAGGACGGGGGCCTAACAAGCACAACCGCGCCTTTACTCTGTGCCTCTCGCACCTGGCAGAGCTAGCCACGTAGGGGGACAGTAAATGGCAGCTTCTATTTTAAAGGTAGTTTTATGAGTTCCAAAAGTTCTTTCTACATATTTGCTGTAAAAATTTCAAAGGCAACAGTAGGTCACTAAGTGAAAGGAGGGCATGCCCTTTTCCCAGCATATCCTTGTTCCATTCCCCAGTGGTGGCATCCGGCAAGTTTTCTGGGTGTTTTTCCATTTTTTAAATATGCAGATACTGTACATACTATTCTGCAAATACGCTTTTTTTTTCATTTTTATGAGCTAATCAATACCAAATAAAATAATACACGTAAAGTGCTTAGAATAATGCCCAGCACAGTCAGCTACTATTTTTTAGCACACCAGAGACAGCCTTCTTAATCAGTATATGCAAATCTTTTTATTATTGTCCCCAAGCTGAGGGTAAGGAAGTCCCTGCAGGAACTCCGTCTTGTGGAAAGGGGTGAAATGTGCCCTCCCCCAAGGTAAGGGTGGTTGATGTAACAGAAACCAAGTGAAAAAAGCACACTCCCCCTCCTTTGCAGAGAGCTGATTGGTAACATCTAATCATCTGAGGTGGGGATACAGCTGGGACCAGCGCTGGGGAGGCCTCCCAGTACCTGGTCCAGGCCTGAGACTCCTGAGAGCTTCTAGGCAGGCCCTCTCCTGCCTACCCAGCCTGGCCTCCCCGGTGGGTGGGGGAGGTGCTGCTCAGGCCTGATGCTGATCTCTCCTGACAGCTGCTCCTAAGGCTGGCAGTGCGGGCAGCCGGGCGGGGGGAGGGACAGATTTAAAGGTCCAGTTGCCCCACCCCCTGCCAGATGAGAGGGCACACGCTGGTGAGCATCCTCTGAGCGCATAAGAGAGGTCAGGACCCTCTATGCGCTGATTTCCGTTACTTGGTACCATGAACACCACTGGTCTTCATTCCTGCTTCCACCCCGAAGGCCGCTAGGGAGACCAGCGACGCCCACCATGCAATTTCGACGCCTGACCCCTGGCTACTTCCGGGTGCTACAGGTAAGTACCCCTCACCAATGGCTTTTGGCATCGACCCCTTAATCTCCCTACCATGGCTGGGTTGACACCCCAAAAGCCAGGCCGTCACGTTCCCTGCCGCCTGAGCGGCCAAGGCCCAGATGGGCAGTGAAGCGAGAGGGATTGGGGTGGAATCTCCCTGGGGCAGCAATGGCATTGGTATCTCCTTCACCCAGCTGTACTTTCTCGGCCCCTTCCCCCACCCCCCACCTTCCTAGAAGTCTTGACTGACCCCTTAGGTGCTACTCTCCTTGCACGTCCAGATGCAGGTGGCCGGGAAGCTAAAGGCAGAGCCCCGGAGTCCACTGGCTGGGGTTGTGGCTACACTGCTGGCTGTCCTCGGGCTGGGCGGCTCCTGCTATGCTGTCTGGAAGATGGTGAGGCAGCAGCGGCCGCCACAGGCCCCATAACAGGCCCTAGGGGTAGGTGACTCAGAGGGGGCTGCAATCTCAGGAGCCTACTTCTTTTCTGGGGGTCAATCCCTGCCCTCATGGGAAGCAGGACAGTATAAACCTGACCCTACTCCCCCCGCCCCGCACCTGGGCTCTGTCTGGGGCCTCCAGTTCAGATGTCAGGACCCCTAAGAAAAGGCAAGGATGCATGTTCCAAAGCTAGGCCAAGTGAGGAATAAACACCCTAGGCCCCTTACACAGGAATAGTAAAGAAACCCCCGCAGGGCAGAGTTTGGGGGAGTGGCCTGGAGGTTAGAGTCAGAGGCAAGCCCCCTTCATCCAGTTCCTTTATTGGGGGGAAGGGACCCAGAGTGGGCCATCCACTCCTCAAACCCAGAGCCAAAAGCGGATGGCACAGTCTCTCCAGCCTAGCGCTTGCACCACTGTCCATGGGCAGCTCCTCTGCTTTGCATCCTCAGGCCATGTCAGGTAGATGTGTCCATCTCAGGCACCTCTGTGGACACTTCTGTGGGCACTGCCAGCCGCTGGGGGGGCACATAGGAGCCCATACCCGCTGCCCTCTCGGCCTCTTCCTGACTGTAAGGCTCCACGCTCAGCTGCTTTAGCCTGGGAGAAAGAAAAGTAGGAGTTGGGAGCCGACCAGATGCGAGCCCTGTCTGCCTGACACCCATCCCTCAATCCTCTCCTTACTCCTTCATACCTTTTCTTGTGGTCTTTGGATCGGAAGTGGGTCTTCAAGGTGGCGGAATCGATGAAGTACCTCCTGTAGGGATGGGGGTAAGAGGAGAGTGAGGAGGTGATGCCTCTCAGGTACGCCTATCTCCTGACCCTAGCTCGTTCCCTGACACCAGGCTCCGGGTCTGAAGGGATGGGAGGCCAGCAGACCCACGGGTCCCAAGAGAGGAGACCCTTCGCGCCCCGGGGCCCGAACTCACACCCTCCGCCCATACCGCGGACCCTTTTCCTCCTCAGGCCGGGTCCGGCCAGGACTCACGCGCAGGCCAGACAGCGATGTAGGCCGCCCCCTGGCAGGTCGGGGTCAGGCTCGGCGCCGGGGTCTGGCCGGGGCCGTGCGGAAACCTGGGGCCGCAGCTCGCGGTGAATCTCATCCAGGTCCGGCCGCCGCCGCTTCGCCTTCATCTGGCGGGCCAGGGAGTGCGTTCGGTGCGCGCCCGTCCGGCGGGAGCGACCCATGGCCGGTGACAGCGGGGCCAGGACCCAGAGCCGAGCTGCGAGCACACGTGCGGGTGCTTCCGGACTGCTCAGTGACGTCATGCGACACCCGGGAGCACAGCAGGCTCCGCAGACCGCCTCTGATGACGTCACTCGCACGGGCCGCGCCTTGAGCGCCCCCAGGCGGCCGCTGACGTCAGTGACGGGGTTTCGGGCGGGGTCTGTCGAGGCGTCCTCACCCTTCTCCGTGAGGCCGCCTCTGAGGAGCGGCCGGGTGGTGGCTGCTCTGGGGGTATTCCGGCTAGTTCCGTGGCCCTGCCCCCTCTGCCTGGCCCAGCCTATCTCAGCGCCATCCTCTGACCCTGTCACCCCTTCCTCGTTCCCAGACCTCACACTCCACGGCGGAGGGGGAATGCTTTAAGCATCTCTGGGAGGCACTGAAAAATGCCTGTGATGTGAATCAATTAATAAATGAATGAGAGTGAATCAGCTTGGGATCCTGGTCCCGGAGAGGGCTTCCCAAGATACCTCCAAATCCCTAACAAAGCCCTCACCACTTCTCCCAGCTCCCCAGTTATTCCCTCGGGTCTCCATCGTCTATCCGAGCCCGGCCAAATCTGTGAGGAACGGTGTTCCTCCCAAAGATGACAGTGCTCAGGCGTTCTGCCAGACAGAAGAGGGGTCAGCTCCTCTCACAAGAAGAGGAAGTGCTCATCGAAGGACCTCCCATCTTTGTCCCCTTTCTCTGAGTTCTGGACTCTCAGGCATGGGCTGGCAACAAAGGCAGAGATACAGCCTGGGTGTTGTGTGCTCAGAGTAGGGAGAGGACCAGCGAGCCATTCCCCATTTACCAGAGCCTCGAGCCTTCCGGAGGAGCTCAGCAATAATTCAGGGGCTCCAGCTCTTTGGGATCTATTGCCAGGAAAGAAGGAGGCAGGCACGTGCGTCCCTGGGGAGAGGAATCAGTTTCCAGCCCCGACAAAGCAGTGAAATGCAAGCCGGGGGCACCGACTGGAGTCCTTGGGAACTTCCTGTTCCAGTTCGTAGAGGCTGAGTGGGGACACAGGATGGGGCCCTGCTGAGGGCACAGCTGCTATTGGCTACAGTCACAAGGACTTTGTAAATAGACTTTGCGAATGGAAGAGAATTTTTCTGAAGCCATTCCAAGAGATTAAATTCAAGTACTCCTAGGCCCAGGAAGGAGGCCTCTGTGGAGAGAGATGTCTTCGTTATTCTTGGCCAATATGACAAGGGGCTGAGGCAGCAGAAGCCTACTCTGTCCCACCCCCACCCCAGACCCCTTTGGATCAGGTTCACTTGCTGGGCACCCTGCCAGCTAGGGATGCTGGTGCATCTTTAATGAAGTCACCCGATCCTGGGACAAGTTCTTGGCCTCACCAAGTTCCTGGAGCCAGACCACTGGGTGCCCACTGAGCCACAGCCTTCACATGCCTGTATGCCAGGCCTGTTTCCCCTACAGCCATGAACCAGGCCTTCTGGAAAGCTTACAAGTCCAAAGTGCTACAGACCCTGAGTGGGGAATCTGAGGAGGACCTGGCAGAGGAGGTGGGTACCAACCATGCTTGCTGAGTGGGGCCTGGGCAGAGGGGCAGCATGAGTGTAAGGTACAAAGAAGGGCAAGGGACAGGCTCAGAGAGAGAGAGGGCACATTTGTGCAGAAGCAATTGGCACATTGAGGGATGACAAATGGCATGGTGCAGTGTCAGAAAGCCAGGACATTCAAGAACACTGAGGAAGAAAAGAAGACCTGAGGGCACCAGAGGAGTGGTTGCTGTCTCCAGAGATCTCAAGGGCTGCCACATGGAAGAGATCCTTCTAGGACCAGTGTGCAGTAGCCACACGTGGTACACTTAGCTCAACACAACTTTTTAATGGGCAGAGCTGAGCAGAAGCAGGATGGCTTGCCTTGAGAGGAAGTGAGCTCCCTAGTATTCAAAGTAGAGGACGTGGCCCTTGTACTCTGAGGGTCACTGTAGCACCATCAGATCAGAGCCATCCTTGGACCGTGTTTGTCCTGACATCAAAAGGATTGAAAAGGCTCTGAAACAGCCTTAGGTCTGGAGGCCGTGATAAGTGGCAGTTGTGCAAATAGATGCGGCAGGGGCAGGAAGTCCTTCTGTGGCGTGTGTGTGAATAAGTGTATGTCTAGACAGGTGGGTGTCCAGGGCCGGGCTTGTGTAGAAGTACTTGTGGGTCAGTATTAGGACTGTGGAATCTCAGTGAAGGTGTATGTGCAGCTATGAACTGGGTATAGGTATTTTCAGGTGTGTACATTTTGGGCAGAAGTCTATGCCAGCATACCTCTGTGCAGGCATTTGCAGGTGTTATGTTTGTATGGTGCATGTGTTTGGGTGTGTACACATCTGTCTCTTGGTGTCTGTGGATGTGTCAAGAGGTTTTGTGTGCCATGGGTGGGCCTCTGTGCATCTGTCTGCAGTTGTGTAAGTGCACAGGTGTGAATGGTATGTGTCTGTGTCCTTGTGTAGTTTCCTCATAGTATGAACCTCGATGTACAGGTGAAGAGCAGTAGCCATGGGGAGGCATGGTCATGTACAGGTGTGTGCCTACATCAGCGTGCATGCCCTGGTCCACATGTTATTGGGTATATCTGGAGGTGTCTGTGGGTGGGCAGGTATGTGTGCTTAAGGCCATCTGCAGGGATTTACTATGTGGGTGATGGATGTGGCTAGTAGCTTTGTGTAGAGGAATACCTGTATGCGTTTGTGGAGAGTGCAAGGGGACTAGATATGTGCTTAGTTCTGTGGGGTTTGGGGTGCCTGGTCTGTATGTACCAGGCTAGCAGTAGGAGAGGGAGGTCCCATTCCTCTGGGGTCTCTCTCATGCTGGGTGGGGGTCTTGTGTCCCAGAGGGAGAACCCAGCCTTAGTGGAGTCTGAGACAGCGGAACCCACTGAAGAGGCCTTCAGTCCCATGTCACAGCTGGCCCGCCGGGTAAGTTCTCCCTTCTTCCACCCCAGCCCTGGGAAGCGTGGCAGAGGCAGCTGGGGGTGCTGGGGCCCCTCTCTCACTCCAAGCCCCTCCCTCACAGGTTCAGGGGGTCGGGGTAAAAGGTTGGCTGACAATGTCATCTCTGTTTAACAAAGAAGATGAGAACAAACTGCTACCACCGGAGCCCTGTGCTGACCAGTATGTATGTGTGTGTGTGGAGGGTTCTGGGATGGGCCTGGGGTCCCCCTTCTCCCATGTCCTTTCCATCTGGTCTATTTGTCTGTCTTTCTGACCACAGAGAGTTAGGGAGGGCCAGCCCCCGGGCTGTTTCTGTTTCTCTCAGCAGGAAAGAGGCCAAATCAGCATATCTGGGAGATTATGTTAGATCTCAGGAGGAATTTACCAGCTGTTGGGATTGAGGTGCTAGAAGGTATTATGGGCTCTCTCTCCCCATCCATGAGGGAGGGGTCATCTCCCTAGAATCAGGGAACCAGGGAGCCCAGGAGAGAACCCTTAGGTGTCTGGAACAGAGGGTGGTCCAGATCAGTGGCTCCCAAATATTGGTCTAAATCCTCACCCTCCCAGGGAGCTTGTGACAAACACACATTTCCAGACTCTCCTTCAAAGACTCTAATTCAGC
The DNA here is from genome assembly GCF_037783145.1 of Equus przewalskii. Classification (NCBI taxonomy): domain Eukaryota; kingdom Metazoa; phylum Chordata; class Mammalia; order Perissodactyla; family Equidae; genus Equus; species Equus przewalskii. The sequence goes on from NC_091832.1 coordinate 29,167,079, forward strand.
AGGTGTGGGCTGAGACGTGGGCTCGATATTTTCAGCAAGCACCCTCCAGACCCAAGGCACAGTAGTTTAGGACACTGTCTTAGAAGGTCTTTGATGCTGGGGGATTGGCGGGTGGGACCCAGGACCTCAGTTTTCCTCCTAGCTCTATCTCTGGCACACATTCCATCTCTGCCCTTTCCTCCAGCCTAGTCACATCCCCTTTTTGACACTCCCCTGTTTCCTTCTCCCCAAGGGCCCCCCTGATCCATCCAGATCCTGCCCCAGGGTTTCCTTTCTCTCTCCCGGCGTCCATTCCCCGCTCCCTCCCAGCTCTCCAAGGACTCTCCCTCAGCCCTAAGGCTCCCACCTCAAACCTCCTACCTCAAGCCTCCTCACCGCTCCTTGATTGCCGTTCTCCCCACATCTTCCTGCTTCCTCCCCAGTGCCCCCCTCCCCTAAGCCTCTGATCCAGGCCCTCCTTCTTCCCTCGGGGTCACTCCACCGTTCTTCCGAGTGTTCCCCCATTTTTCTGGTCCCCCTAGTCCTCCATCCCAGAACCTGATACCCGTCCGTGCTCCGCCTCTTTCCCCAGGGCTCCACGCTTGCCTTCTCTTCCGGGCCCCCGCCTCCAGAGCCTGACCCCGCCCCCTCCGCGGGTCTATCCCCCCCACCCTCGGTGTCCTACTCCTCCCACGCATCCTTGGGCCCCGCCCCTTTCAGGGCTTCTCCCCCAGATTCCCGACCTGGCGTCTCAGGCTTCCCTCCTCTGGCCTCATCCTTCTCTCCGAGTCCCTTCCCTGACCCCAGCTCTCTCCCCAGGGATCCTGATCCCGGCCCCCTCTTCCCAGATCCCTCACCTAATCCCCTGCCCCACCCCAGCCCCTTTTCCCAGTGCCTCAGAGCCCTCACGTTGCCTCCAGGCCCCGCCCTGCCCCCTCTTTCCCGGGCCCCTCTGGTCACCTGACCTCGCCTTGACTCCCCTGGCCCTACTACTGGTCCCTTGGCCCCGCCTCCTCTCCTTCGTCCTCTCTGGGGCCTCTCGGCCGGCCCTTGACCTCGCCACTCTCCCGCAGCCCGCTGGCTGCGCGGCCCTCCTCGCAGGCTGCGGCGGCGGCGGAGGCGGAGCCGCGCGGGCCCGGCTTTTGGGACGCGTTCGCCAGCAGGTGGCAGCAGCAGCAGGCCGCGGCGGCGTCCATGCTGCGCGGCGCCGAACCCACCCCGGAGCCGGACCCCGAAGCTGCGAACGAGGCCGCGGAGGAGGCCACCGAACGCCCCGAGTCGCCGGAGGCCGACGCTGCGACCGGCTTCAAGTGGGGCTTCCTCACCCACAAACTGGCCGAGATGAGGGTGAAGGCTGCGCCCAAGGGCGACTAGCAGGCCGGCTGAACTGCGTGCCCGCTCCTCCCCTCCGCTCATAAAAACCCTGGCCCGACACCCCGTGTGACCGCGTGCTTTTGTGTGGACAGCGGGGAAGACTGCTTTTGGGTGGGCATACTCAGGGCGGGGCCCATCTGGAGGGGTCCTCCCTCCCTTCCCCCACAAACGTACAGGGAGAAAGTGACCAGAGACAGCCCGGGTGTCAGGATAGACTGTTAGATGTAAGGTGCAACTTTCCACACACCTGGGGAACCCCAGAGGACTGGCCCCGTCGTCCTGTCCAGCCTCTTTTAATTCGACAGACGTTGCCTGGGGTCCTGCCGCTTGCGCCGTCGGTGTACTAGGGGAAGGGCAGAGACTAACGAGAGAACTCAGACTACCAGCAGGTCCCACACAAGGCGACAAGCTGAGGCACAAAAATAGGGCTGTATTTGGGGGCTCAGAGGAGGTGAGCCCGACTGGGGAATTCGGGAATTCCTGAGGGAGAATGAATGTGCATAATCTTAGAAAGATGAGTGGAGAGAAAAGGGAAGGTAACCCAGGCTAGGGAGGAGGACCGTGAACAGACTTAAAGGTGCGATGATGTGAGGACGACAGGTGGCTTTGTGTGTCTTTGAGGGAAAGGAAGAGAGTGGCAGGATGTGAGGGTGTGGGTTGGTATATGTGCTGCCGAAGCGAGCACTGAGGGTACGGATGGGCAAAATCCTGGTTTGAAGGGTCCCTTCTTTTACTGTCCTCAATTCTGGGTCCTCCATGTCTCAGGCCCTTCATACCTAGTAACCAAAAGGGGGCAGCAAATCTCCAGGAATGGGGGCCTTTTAGGGACCAGTGGACCCTAATTTCTGGAGCAGATCTCTACCCGAACTCCCCAAACGCGCTATTCCGGGCCGCCAGCTCTGGTTTGGACCGACCTGGGGGTCGATGGAGGAGATGATCATAATAATGAGAGTACTAATTTGATAGTGGTCCTAGCAGCTATTGGTTATTGAGCACTCGTTATATGCTGGACACTTTTGCCATGCGCTTTACGACCATTTCAAAAATACTTTGATCGCCGAGAGGTGCAGCTGCGGTCCCGAGAGGTTGAGTGCTTGCCCAGGGTCACAGCCTGAAACCACACTCCAAAACCCTCGCGTGTAACCACGCAAACCCGCCCCGCCCCCTTCCTCAACTTCTCTCTAATCCAACCTCACGACTCCTTTAAATAAAGTTTTGGCTTTATTCAGCAGATTCTTTGATCTCCCACCCCAGTCTTCGATCCCCAGACCCGGCCTCCACAGGGGCCACGAGGCGGCCACCTCCCCTTCCGCGTTCTGCGGTGAGAAGGGCCTCCGAGATTTTGTCCCATACCCCCACGGTTCACTTCGGGAAGCCGCGATCCAGAGTGAAGGGCTTGCCCAAAGGCACCTTGCGCTTCAAAGGCGGGGTATCCCTGCGTGTGCCCAGGTCCAGTCCCGCGCTCACCCCTTGCCCCTCCCCGGACCCCGGACTCCCCGGGACCCCGCTCCGGAGCGGCCGATGTCACACTTCGGACTCGCGGGGCGGGCCGCGGGCGCGCTGGCAGCCATACAACCACTGGATGACGCGCGCGTTGCGCTCCACCACCGACACAGGCGGGCGCCCATCCCGCGCCGAGCCCGCCGCTTCCGAGCCCCCGCCGCCGCCGTCCGCACCGTTCGGGCGATCCGTGCCGCCGTCGCTGGACGTCCAGTCGCTGGTGTCCCCGGATCCGGGCGGCAGCGACGATCCAGGCTGGGGGCTGGCGTCGGCCCCCCAACTCTGCGGAGAGAAGCGCTCGGCGCCCAGCACCTCCACCAGCGCGCGCTCCAGGCCGCAGTAGTTGAAGAAACGCTCCTTCTCCGATAGGGGCAGCGAGCACGTGGGGCACAGCGCCCTCTTTCCCGCCGCTTCCGGGGCATCTTGGGGCGCAGACCAACCCCCAGGAGCCGCAGGTCTTTCCAGTGGGGCCGGGCTGCTCGAGGCGGCGTCTCGGGGGGCTCCTAGGAAGAGGCGCCGCACCAGCCCCTGGCCCTTGGCGTTCTCTTTGTTCACAGAAGCCTTGCAGTCCCGCTTCTGGCGATAGAAGATGAGAGAGTCAGGCCTTGGCAGTCGCCTGCCGCTGCCTCGGCGGGCGGGTCTGGGCGTCCGGGGCGATTCAGAGGGCCCCAGCTCATTGCAGGGGTGCGGCGTAAGCGGCCCGGGACCCCCGCGCAGAGCTGGCTCCTGGCGTCGCGCTATCACCTGATGCGTCTTGACATACTTGGCTTTGTCGGCCTCTAGCCTCTCCACTGCGCTGGGGGTCCGTCCCCTGGACGGGGTGGAGGGAGAGGCCTGGAGCATCTTAGCAGAGTTGGTCAGGACAGTGCCCCATAAGCCACTGGAGGTAGGCAGCTAGTTGAGGAGTGGAGAGCAATTGGCTGGAGCTCCCTGGGGCCTGCAGGGAAAGAGGAATGGTCAGGGGGAGAGTAGGAGATGTCCCTGCCCCTCTCATGCAGGCATTCCTGGGAATAGGATCAGCCAGCCACCCCTCCCCCATCCAAGTCAGCCGGTACCATGCCCTTCCCCTCATCCCTCAAAGACATTCAACAGGGGCTCCCTGGCCACCCAGAAACGTATGCTCCTTTGAGGGTGCCACAATCTGGCCAAAGGGCCATGCCAAGTAGGCATCAGAGAGCAGGGGACTTGGAAAAGGAAATGGGGCTGGTCCCGGCCCGATTCCCGACAGTGGCCTCAACCGGAAAAAATACCTCTTCCCAACCCAGCAACTTTGAGTCCAAGACAAGGAGGCTTCCCAGCCACAGGCTGGCTCCAGCAGGGCCCACCCTTCCCGCCCCCAAGCACAGAGGTCAGGGATATAACCACAGGGTAGGAGCCTCCAGTAATTGCAGCCAACTGCCCTGCCCATGCCCAGCAGGGCCATCAGGGAAGGAGAGGGAGGTGGTCACCAGGTCACGTCAGCCAGCTGCCCGCCACCCCCCTCTGTGCCCCTGCCAAGGGAATTCCAGATTGCCCACTGTCAACATCACCTTGTCTGCTTCTGCTTTTCCATTTCATAGAAGAGAAAACTGGCCCGGAGAGGAGGGGGCCTGCCCAGGGCTTACTGAGAGTTAGGGGCCTGGACTGGAACCCGGGTTTCTTGCCTTGCAGGCCAGAACTAGTTCAGATTGGATCTCTTGCTTGCCTATCAGAACTTTCTCTGGTGTTTTGCCTCTATTCCTGCTGCTATAAAACCAAGCAATTTCCATTAGAGATGGGCCCCTTGCCTCACTAAAAAGTTCCTTCCACTAATTCTTCCTGGTAACCTACACTCCTAGAAATCTGCCCTCAGGGTCCCTGCCCCCTTCTCATCCTAAGACCCTGTGACCCTTCTCCTCCACCTCCCTTCTGCTGGGGAAGGGGGCCAGGAGGGGTTGTAAATCAAGAGCTGACAGTTCCCTTGGCAGTAACAGAATGGGCCACCCACATGGCTCAGCATGCCCCACCCACCCCTTTCCCCTTCTCCCCCCATCCTCTATTCAGCTGAGAGTGACACATCAGTTCTGGGGGCTGCAGGAACCTCGGAGACTTCGGATCTGGAGGCAACAAAGGAACAGAATTTTCTAGGAATGGGGTCAGGGGAGCCCCGATGATGAGGGCTTGGGGCAGAGACCTTGCCAACTTACCTACCCCAGTGCAACCAGTTCAGCTTTACACACACACACACACACACACACACACACACACGCATACCCCTCCATCTAGTGTCTAGTAAGTCAGCCTGGAGGTAGTTGGTCACTGGGAGCCCAGGCATTACGGAGAGCCTGGCAGTGCCCTCCTTCCTGGCTCCCAATGACTAGACCAGGTGATGGGTCAGATTCCAAGGTCCCAGGAGGGCACTGTGCTTGTCTGGCCTCATGAGTACCCTCCCGTCCCCTCCTCCTCTTCTCAGTCATGAGCAGTGAGACTATAAAAAGTCCCTAAACACAGGGACCAAAATAGTCTGCCATCCACTGCCTCTTCCTTGCCTTCTCGGCTGGCCTTGATGCCTAACCACAGACGTTGCACCCTAGAAGCCTGGCAGACATCCTTGTACCCTCCATCCTCCCCTTGCCACCCCTTCTCCCAGTCCTGGGGTCAGTGGTCCAAACTGTGGCTAAGGCTTTGGCTCTGGACTGGGCTGGGGGACTGTGCTTACTGGCTTGGTGTCAGCTCCCTGCCCTTTTGTCCCTGGGTGCCCTCCCACCCCAGCCCTGGGCTCAGGATGTACTCACCTCTGTGTGGAGAGGCTGAATGCAGGGGTCCCGGGGCAGGGCCAGACTAAGGGCAGGAGGGACAGCAGGGACTGGAAGTAACTTTGGTGGCAGCCAAACCTCACTCTCCACAGGAAAAGCTGTGAGAGCCTCCACCCCCCAGATTAACCCTCACCTTCCTGACCCGGAGCCCGGCCTCCCTTAACTCCTTCCTGGTCAGTCTCAGCGCTGGCGAGGACCTACGCACCAGGTCCAGCTCCTCTACCTTACAGATGGTCACACAGGCCCTGACAGGCTAAGTGATTTGCATGGAGGCACAGTGAGCTTGGGGCACAGCCAGGACCCCAAACGAGGTCTCCTGTTTCCCAGGTTTCCTCCAGAGGCTTGGGGTGAGGATGTGCTCTTCCCCGGGGTCAGCCCCCTCTGCTGGGCCTGGGCGACTCCTCTTGGTTCCAATGGGAGGGCAGAGCAGAGTCTTGGCTGCGGTGCTTTTTTTCCCTCTAGGGCAGGTTTAGACCTGTCGTGGTCTGGGTGTGTGGATGGTGTCAAGCCTCTTCTCCCTAGGGGTGAGGCCAGGAATCTGCAGCCTAAGGGTGGGTGGGGGCAGTGGTGCTGCAGATGTGCAGGGTGAGCCTGCCCCAGCACGTCTCGGCACGAGGGTCACCCGGGAGCCCACTGGAGGTGCCTTTGCCCGACGTCCTCTGACGGCAAATGGGATTGGCTGCGAAGAGGATGATGAAGGAACGATTCTGGGACCCAGCCTGGGTCCTCTGGCCTCCTTCCTCGTCTGCTCCAACTTGGGGGCTTCTAGAGCTGGCACAGCATTTTTTGGATACCTCATGTCTCATGGGGGAGCCCTGGCCCCACAGGGCTGGCATTGGGAGCACTCCTCCCCGCTGCTCAGCAGGTAAACTCTGCAGCATCCAGAGCTCAAAGGCCAATGCCCCTGCCAAGGGGTCCCTGCCCCCGACTAGCTGGCCACTTCCACAAATCCCTTCCCCTCCCTTCTAGCAGTTTTTAACGTTTGCAAAGCACATTCACATCTGTGCTTTCAGATCTCCTTTGTCCCTCCCAAGGACCCTGGACAGGGGGCCCAGCAGGGGTGACCCTCCCCCTCGATGGGTAAGGAAACAGAATCAGACAGGGGAAGACTTGCCACAGTCCGACTCCAAATCCGCTCTTTCCCCTGCACCGTTTGCCTGTCGAGTAAGATAACGAGTTTGAAAATCAGAAGGCCTGTCTCCTGGTAAGAGATTTTTATTACCTAGTTAAACGGAACATTTTTTTTTCCCATGATAGTTCCCTCTTGTGTTGTTACAGCACTTTACAAAACGCTTTCATGTATATTATCACAATTCGTCCCCAGGATGACCTTTGGGGACTAGGTTTTATTATTTTCCCCATTTGACAGCTGAAGAGACTGAGGCTCAGAGAGGTGAAATGACTGATCCAAGCTCACACAATTAGGAGCAAGAGCTAACTTTTATTGAGAGACTGATAGATGCAAAGTGCTGTTCTGAGTACTTTACACAATGAGTAGTACTTTTAATCCTCAAAACAATGCAATGAAATAGGTACTTTCATTCTCCTAATTTTTTAGATGAAGATTGGGGGTGCAGGCCGGTAGGCCTGAGATCTGGTCACGAAGGGGTTAAGCACAGAGGCTGGGCAGGGCCCAGCTGGGATGCTGTCAATGGCAGGAAACCTGGCCTGTGAAGGAGGGGGAGGATGGGGCTGTTGTGTCTGACTCTTCATACAACCCCCATCCCTTTGGTCTTAAAGGAGCATCCAGGTTGAGTGGAAGGACAGGCAGGGGCCCCCTTCTCGGCTCTTTTCTAGGGACCAAGGACAGATGCTGGGCCACAGAAAAAGTGGATTCAGAGTGGAACGCAGGTGCTGGCCTGCGGCACCCCTGCTCTGATGAGAGTGACTAGAAGTGACCCCACCTCCCCGAAGGAGCAGCGCTGGGTCAGAGAGGGGAGACACAGCCCCAGCCTCCAGCCCTGGGAGCCCCCAAGTCAGAGGGGAGAGACACAGCTCTGCCCTTAGGAGTCTGAAGTGGGGGGTGGCCAAGAGCCTTCCTCTCAGGAGCTCCCAGTCTGAAGGGTGACAGTACCCTGTCCCGCGATGCCAATGGACACAGACCCCTACCATACCGGCAGAGAAGGTCAGGGAGGAGAGGTCAAATGGGATTGGCTTTCTGGGTGAGAGCGCCCTGAAAGAGCCAGCAGGAGCTGGGGGAGGTAATGAAGTGGGGCTACAGGGGCCTGCCCCGCCTGTCTCTCGGCCACACTTGCTGTGAACCGGATCATCTGTCTTTCTGGTCATGTCCCCCGGGAGATCTTTAAAGTGGTTCTTTCCGGCCTCAGAACCAGGACCTCAGGCAGGGGGGAGGCTAAATCTGAGAGACGTTTCCTTCCTATTTCTGAGCTCATTCCCGGATCACCTTGAGGATCGATCGGAATGGGCCTGAGTCAGAACCAGCTCCTTCCAGGAGACAGTGGTGGGAGGATGGGGGAACAGCTCTGGTCAGTGTCCGGAATAATGAGACGGGTCAAGGAGGCCCTTCACATCCAGACTCAGACTGCAGACCATGTTGTCACAGAGGAAAAATGTGTCACCCCCCCTTACCAGTCAGCTACAACCCCACCACCACAGCCAGCCACACCTTGCCCCACCTTTGATTCTAGTCCTGGTCTACCACTCGCTGGCTGTGTGGCCTCGAGCAAGAACATAACCTCTCTGAGGTTCCTTCTGTATAAAATGGGAATGATATGACCCAGCTCTTGTGTGGCAGAAAGATGTGCTGGCTGAGAAAGCGCTGGTCCCCCAAGGTGCTCATACATGCTAGATGAATCTGCCTCTTGGCTCTCACCCTCCACCAACACCTTCCTGACACCTCTGCCCGAAATCTTTTTTCTTTCTAATCCCACAGTTTTACTCTCAGCTGCCGTCAACAAGTCATTTTGAACTCTGCTCTGTGCCATGGGGTCAGCAGATGGTCAGACTTGGTTTTTGGTCTCAGGGAGCTCAGCCTGCTGGGGGCGGGGAGGGCAGTGCAGCGAGGCATGAAGCACTGGTCCCAACTCACACAAGAGCAGTGCTGCTGCGACAGCCAGGACAGAGCAGGGGACGTGGAGGCATCTGTCCTGCCTGGGGTTGGGTGGGAAGCTTTCAAAGAGGACGGGGTACCTGAGCCTGGAAGGGATTTCTGATGGGGGTGGGATGGGAGGTGGCGGGTGGGAGGTTGGAGGGGATAAGGTGGGGGTGTTGGGGGAGGGATGGTGAGCACAATAGGCCAAGAGGACAGCAGGAGCCAGGGTCTCAGTGAGGGCAAGAGGCTAGGGCAAGGGCTGCTGAGTGGAGGGGGAGCGGGAGAGAGAGAGAGGGAGAGAAAGGGAGAGAGAGGGAGAGGGAGAGAGGGAGAGAAAGGGAGAGAGAGGGAGAGGGAGGGAGAGGGAAAGAAGGAGAGGGAGAGAGAGAGGGAGAGAGAGGCTCGGGAGCCATGAGAGAGAAGATGGGGTGCAGAGAAGGGAGGGGTGCTGTGAGGAGACGAGTTCAGTGAGGTGATGGGGACCCTGAGAAAAGGCAGGCTCAGATGAGAGAATGGGGCTCAAGGAGGCTCAGAGAAGAGACAGGGGCTCAGTGAGGGGTCTGGGATTCAGCTAGAGGAGGAGAGGAGGAGAGAGGGAGGGAGCTCAGCGCTGGCGTCAGGGGGAGGGCCCGCTCCGAGGCCTGTGAGCCCCCACAGAGATTAGAGCAGCAGTCCTCTAATTCAGGGCTTCCCATTTCGGAAAGAGTCTCAGCCGCAACAATAGCCTGGCTCCCGCTCACCCTCTGAGGGGCGTGGCCTCCGGGCGGAACCAGGCGCCCAGCACCCACTACCCAGGACTCACTGCGGGGAGGGGCGGGGGTGGCCAGAGTGAGGAGCAGGCGGTGGGGTCGTGGAGAGAAAGGTATCATGAAACTTTTTTCCTGAGCACCTCCATGTTGCTAATGAACAATGAGGATAAGAGAAAGGATTTCTGCTCTCACAGAGTTTAAAGCCTAGTGTTAGAATAACAAAACCGACTACATTTACTGAGTGTTACCAAGTGCTAGGCACTATGCTAAGTGCTTTATGCTCGGTACCCCACTTACTTCGTACAAAACCCTTTGTGAAGTGGGTGAAGAAACAGGCAGAGAGAGGCAAAGTAACTCAGCCCCCGGCACACAGCTTGCGGATGGAAGAGCTGGGACTCCAGAGCGGGCTCCTAGCCACTGTGCAGCGCTGCCGGCCTGGATCCTACCGCAGGCAGGCTAGAGCAAGTCTGCCCTCACCGCCCGCTGGCATTCCTGCCTCGCTTGCCGCTGGCTCTCTGAATTTCGTCTTCTGGAGCGAAGCAAGGGCTGGAGTGAGGGCAGCCCCGATGGCACTCCTCCCTCCAATCTCTGTCATCCACATCTCCACCTTCCTCCATTGTCTTCATCAAGGTGGCTTTAGACTGAGTACAAGGAACAAAAAGCATCCAATGTAGACTAAGTAAAACAGGGTGACACACGGAAAAGAAACAGAGGCTTCTCATGTGGTGGCCAGAAATCTATCCTCTTACCTCGACAAATACAGCTTCCTAATGACGTGTTGAACAATATGTTTTGATTTTTTTACACAAAGTCATCAAAATATCAAAGTCGACTGAATTTAATTGTCATTGAGCAAGTTTGGGTTTTTTGTTAAAGGGCTGGCAATGTTGAATGAGTAAGGAAACAAAGATGTGAATATTTCATAAATTATATCTTTATTCCATAAAACCTGATTTTCTTGCCTTGATTTCAGCAACATTACTAATTGTGTTGCTATAATTAAAAGTTCCATATAATTTGTATTCTACTGACAGTAATGCCTAACTAGACAATCTTTCTTCAGTCTTTTTTTAAAGTTTTTTAATATTTCAATTTGGTGAAACTTTGCTCTGGTGAGGTAGTAGCAAATAGGATTGGAAATGAAATTTTTACAGCAATGCTTAAATTTAGAGATGAACTGTGGATGTTATATAACATGCTCAAACATTTAAATGCGGTATATATGATAAATTATCATTAACACAGATAATATTACAGTATATTTTAGTGGCATCATACAAATCTCTATCTCTTATATCACCATTTTCCCCATTTTTTTTTTTTTAGAGGAAGATTAGCCCTGAGCTAGCATCTGCTGCCAATCTTCTTCTTTTTGCTGAGGAAGACTGGCCCTGAGTTAACATCCGTGCCCATCTTCCTCTACTTTATAAGCAGGACGCCTACCACAGCATGGCTTTGCCAAGTGGTGCCATGTCTGTACCCGGGATCCGAACCGGCGAACCCTTGGCCGCTGAAGTGGAATGTGCGCACTTAACCGCTGCGCCCCCGGCCCCTTAGTTTCCCCGTCTCATAAAGCAATGTCTAGGTTCATGACAGTAAAGAATTGGCACCATGCTTCTTGCATATTATGCCTAGCCTTGATTTACAAATTTCAGAGTAAATGCATGGTTTAATATTGCAGAAGCTTCCTCAGCCATCATTTGCTACTGTTGCAGATGCCATACTACACATTGGAACATGAAGTGCAATGAGAAATTGGATGCTCAGCACTTGCTGGGAAACAATACTTCCTTGTGCATAAGTCTCCGGGATTCGTGCTCTCTGAGAGGAAGGATTAGACAAGTTAATGAATTGTCTTTTCTCTTACCTAAGTGCTTCCACCACTCAGTCTTCACACCCCAAACGGAAGCTGTCTGCAGTGTCAGCGGCAGCGCAAACCTTCGTGGCGTGTGAATGTAGTGGCCTTTTGTCTCGAGGACACAGGGCAAGAGGTGCGGAGAAGCAATTGTTTCCCTGGGGCTGAATGGCGTTAGGTCTGAGAGCAGATGTGGAGGGTTACGGCTTACGCTGTACAGTGTTGAGCAGTGGGTCCCGAGTGAGAGATGCCAGTGTGGGCTTCAATCAATGGCTTTTTGGGTGCTTTTGATATGGAGACCCTTTAAAGGGTAGGGACCCTTCTAGCCAATTCTAAGGCACTGAACTATGGCCAGGGAGGTGTTATGTCACATTGAACATACCTGACCGTGGGGATCTACCCTTTCGTATGTGAGGAAAGCAATTCCCAGAGAAGGTGGAAGTTGAGGGCTGGGCAGATACCCCAAAAAGTAGGTATTGTAACCACCATCCCTAATATCACCATAGCATTTTAACTAACACCTTAATCTTACCACTGGATTATAGTTGTTACGTTCTCTGCTGTCATCAAGTTCCCCATCGTTCTGAGCACTGTGAGCCTCTGGGGGTTTTGCCATTCAGCAATTACTCGTCTTTCTTTCGGCAGTCTTGCCCTGGTCTTGGCCCCCTTTCTCCCACACTCCATCCCTGTGCTCCCAGAGGGGGGAGCCTGGCTCAGGGTGGGGCATTTGAGCTAGGCCTGGGTCAGAAAGCCTGTCACATTTCTCTGGCCCCAGTACTTCATTTAAAGATGGACATGTAACTCAGTTATAGCCAATGTGACTTTTGCTAGGACTGCTGAGACAAAGCTTCTCTCTCTTCCCCGCTGTGCGAGACCCTGGGAACGCAGAGCCAGCCTGAGGCCTGAGTCAACAGACAGTGGAGACAGTGACAACCAGGCTTGATGAGCGGAGCCTCCGTGTCTAGTCATGACTGAAGCAAACCTGTATGTGGTCTTTTTTTTTTTTTTAAAGATTGGCACCCAAGCTAACAACTGTTGCCAATCTTCTTTTTTTCTTCTTCTTCTTTTTTCTCCCCAAATCCCCCCAGTACATAGTTGTATATTTTTAGTCGTGGGTGCTTCTAGTTGTGGTGTGTGGGATGCCACCTCAGCATGGCCTGATGAGCAGCGCCATGTCCGCGCCCAGGATCCAAACCGGCGAAACCCTGGGCCGGAAGTGGAGTGCGTGAACTTAACCACTCGGCCATGGGGCTGGCCCCATGTGTGGTCTTTATAGCCGGGTAAGCCCATACATTTCCTTTTGGCTTGACCTTATTGGGTTGATTTTTCAATCACAACCACAATAAACCAGAAGGAAATACATCGTTCTCTCCAAAACTGGGGCCACCTGCATCACAGTGTCTGCAGCATTGAACATGTGCAACCTCAGTTTGTTCACCGTCCCAACTCACCTCCGCACTCATTTCTCAGGTGTTCTGACCAAGTGCCTCAGTCTGTTGTAGAGAAGGCTGGAAGAGCAGGAGAAGTTCCCATAAAGAGTCGAGAGACCAAAGCCCTGGTCCTGACTTTGCCGTAAACTCATTCTCGGTCTGGAGCAAGTCACTTTCTCTCTCCAGCTTTAGATTCTGATCTATTAAAAGGAGAAAAGTAGATTAGACCAGCAGTTCCCAAATGTCTTTCCCTGGATGGATTCCAGTTGGCTACATAAAATTTACCTGGGGCGCTTGTTAACCAGACAGGGGCCAAGTGTCCACCCTTGAAGAAGCTCATTTAGCAGATCTGAGGTGGAGTCAAGGAGGAAGGAAGACAACACTGGATCAGACTGATTTTATTGATATGAGTGCCTGTACTAGAGATTCTAGAGTTAATGTGTTACCTCTTTTAGCTCAAAGTAGCTCTAATAGTTTACTTGTTCAGTTGACTGAAGCTAGTACTCAACATGACCTATTCAGTGAGGTAGAGATGTCAGTGTTTCCCTGGTTAATGTGTCCAGCATCTAAGAAGATGGGAATGTTGGGGAAGAGTTATCACATGAAATTGTATATACTCCCTAGTCCCACTGAGTGCATTCTCCAAGAGGGCTCAGAGGGTGGTTCTTCCCCTAGGTGTTGGCATTACTGAGACATACCATCAGCATACCATAACTTTATGGCAGATGTCCTCTGGAGCTTGGGTATATTGGAGGAGAGAGCACTGAGATGGGCTCCCTGACTTCACTGGGGACGACGGGGTCCTAGAGAAGGAGCGGCCAAGTGCAGGGCTGAACTGCCAGTGTCAAGGTGGGGCCTTCACTGTAACGCGCAGCGGGCTGAAGTGACAATCAGAACGTCTTAACTTAGAGGGATCTTTGATCAGAGTGTCCCTAGGAATGAAATAGATGAGCAGCTTATTAAATATTATTGAGTTAGATAACAGAAAAACCTCCAAATCTTATGGCCAGAAGCCTAAGATGAATTGTTGTCACAGTGGAGCATCTCAGCCTTTTGGCTAATTTCTAGATCTAAGTCAGTTCACAGACATGAATAGGAGGCCAGGTTCCTTAGGAGAGGAACTTTTTTTTTTTTTTGAGGAAGATCAGCCCTGAGCTAACCACCGCCAATCCTCCTCTTTTCGCTGAGGAAGACCGCCCCTGAGCTAACATCCATGCCCATCTTCCTCTACTTTATACGTGGGACACCTACCACAGCATGGCTTTTTGCCAAGTGGTGCCATGTCCGCACCCGGGATCCGAACCGGGAAACCCCGGGCCGCCAAGAAGCGGAATGTGCACACTTAACAGCTGCACCACTGGGCTGGCCCCTTAAGAGAGGAGCTTGTAGCACTGCCACAAACATATACTGTAAATCTTCCTCCAAGGAAGGGGGAGGAGAAAACCCAGACCTTTTAGGAATTACTAGACATTAGCTTTGAATCGATGCTAATATCTGGAAACCCAAGATTCAGCATGTCCGAAACCAAACTGCTGATTGATCTCCTGACCCCCAGAATCCCTTCCACCATGGCCTTTCTCACCCCCTTCTTCATCTCAGCATCCTTCCAGTTGCTCAGGCCAAAACCTTGGAATAATCTTTGACTCACTCTTTCACATTCCACATTCTAACCCATCAGCAATGTCTGTTGGCTCTGTCTTCAGAACACATCCAGGTTTAGATCACTTCTCTTCCACTCCATTGCTATCACCCTGGTCCAAACCATCAGAATCTCTCGGCTGGATTACTGTAACCATCTCAGATAAGTCTTCCTTCTTCTAACCTCATCCCCCGATAGTCTATTCTCAACACAACAGCTAGATCAATCCATTAAAAATATGTCAATCATATCACTTCTCTGCTCAAAACCCTGAAAAAGGCTCCCTGTTTCACTCAAGTAAAAGCCAAAGTCCTCAGTGGCTTGCAAGGCTTTACGTGACCGGCTCTGTTAGCTGTCTGATCTTATCTCCTATCCTTCTTCTCACCCACTTTGCCCCAAATACATTTGGCCTCCTTGCCTGTTCCTTGAACACACTGACCATGCTCCACCTCAGGGCCTTTGACTCTCTGCCTGCAATATCTTTCCTCTAGTTCTCTGCTTTGCTAACTCCTTCACCTCCTTTAAGACTCTGTTCAGATCTCATCCTGATGAGATCTACCCTGACTGCTGTATTTATTAATTCTGCCAGCCCCTTTCTGCAGCATTCCTGAAACTTTTTACCCTGCTCTACTTTTTCTTTGCATCTTCCTGATTTTTTAGCTTATCCGTTCTAACGCACTAAGTAATTTACTTATTTACACTTATAGATGTGTCCCCTGCTAGAATGTGAGTTCAGTGAAGGCAGGGATCTTTGTTCTGTTCACAAATATATCCCAAGCCCCTGGAACAGCACCCTGTGCTTAGCGGGTGCTCAGTATATTTGTTTCATGAGTGAATTTTGAAGAGACCCTGGAGACTGGGGAGGGGGCTAGAGAGGGTCTCCTGAGAGAGTGGGTCCTGGACCAGAGTGATACAAACTTCGGGCCCCAGAAGGCCTTCCAGGACCATAAGTTTCCTTTTCTGGCCAGTGAAACATGAGGGAAATCTGCTGTGGTGCCCTAGGAAATGTTTCGTTGCTCTCAAGGAGACACAGGAAGAAACAGCCCCTTTCCTCCTCCAGATGAGCTATCTAGAAGTGATTCTTAGAACTATTCTGGTCATCTTGGGACCGTGAGGAGAGTAAGTTTAAGAAAAAAGGCCTGGGCGAGCACAGGGCATGTGGGTAATCTGGGTCCTTTCCTCATAATGCACCTTCACGGGAGGGCTTGCTGCCCCCATCTGTGGGCAGTGCTGTCAGCCCACTGCCTATGGCCATTACCTCCTTCAGGGTCTGCCTCAGCTGCTGAGAGCCCCTTACCCAAGGTCAAGCTCTTCTCAGGGTGGTCCACATCTAGTGATTGAGAGAGGTGAGAGTATAGAGGTCTGGCCTTTTGACACAAAGTGGGAGTCTACTGGGCAATACTTCCTCCAATGCACTGGCTGACTCAAAGACCTTTATGTGGCACGGTGTCCCCATGAGGAAGAATAGAGGAGTATGGGAATCAAGGGGTGGAAGCAGGCGTGACCCCACTTCCCACTACTCTGATAACCCCTGGAGACCGTGTCCTTCCCAGCCCTGCCACTCTGGGCTCTGCAGGGTTAGAGGTCCTGGTCCTCAAAGGGGCCCATATTTGCCGAAAAGAGTTGCACTGAATCATAAGCTACATCTGCCTCCTGGGTGCTCGGAGCTCCTTGTATCCAGGGACTAGCAGTCAAGAAGAGGGGCACTGTCCTAGCAGGGGAGTTTGACCCTGATTATAAATAAGGCTGCTGTTACAAGACGGGGACAAGGAGAAATACGTGTGGATCACAGGTGATCTACTTGGGTGCTTCTTGGTACTCTCTGGCCCAGTTGTAACTGTAAATGATCAGGTGATCCCACCCTGGCCTGAGAAGGGCATGGTGACCAGAGCTCAGGCTCCTGGAGGATGAGGGTCTGGATCATGCCACCACGTGAGCCACCGAGATCAGCAGCAGTGGCAGCTGAGGGTGCGGGGAGTCTAGAATGGATAAAGGAGGAGGGAGACGAGGAGTATTGACGGCAGCCCTGAGACCAGCTGCAGGGCGGGGCTATCGTTCCTCCCACTAATATCCTAAGTTTCTCCTCAGGAGGAGGGCCAGTGGATTCCTGAACGAGCTGCTGCTTGAGTGGGGAAGTGGATTTGAGCCCTCCAGGGTGCTCTGTGGTAGACACCAACTTTCAAGGCAGGGCTTCCTGCCCATCTGTGGCAAGTGCCGACAGCCTGCGGCTGAGCCCCCTCACCCGAAGTCACACCCTCCCCAGGGCAGCCTGTCTCTGGTGACTGGAGCCTCCTCCAGCGGTGTACAAAGGTCTGGCTGTTCCAGCCTAGTGGAGGACACCGGCTGACAATTCTCACTCCAGAGCTCCAGGCCAGGGTGGTAGAGCGGAGATTCTCCAGGTCTGTGTCGTACTTCAACCTCTTCCTCTGCTTGAGCCTGGGTCCTTGCCCCTTCTTTCATACGAGTTGTTTTCTAATAAACAGCTTGAGCCCCAAACTCGGTCTCAGTGTCTGCTTTCAGAGAACCCAGCTGTGACACCAGCAACGTGTCACTCTCTGGACATGCTCAGCCCCCAGGAACAATTCCTCCTGTTCCAGCTTCCCTGCAGAGATAGCACGGCTGTCTGAAGGGGGTTCTGAGCTGTTCCTCCAACACATCTCTTTCTACTCTTTGAAATTTAGATGCTGTTTCCCACCTCCTCCCTTCAGCATTTGTTCAACAAACAATATTAAGCACCCGCTGGTTCCAGAGCCTTCATAACTTGTAAATGCCTTCAGGAGAGAGTGGGAATAAATCTTTGTGCCCTAAAGGGCCTAGATCCTTAGTCATGGGTTCTTTGGCCTCCTGAGGTTCCAACCAGTACCTTGCCAGCGCTAGACTGGTCACAGGGAGATAGGAACCTAGGCCAACTGTTGTTTGGGGAGGCACTGTGGGATCTGTGGTCAGTTGCTTACCCCTTAGAGACCACGCCTAACAAGACTGAGATTAGGTGAGCTTGGCCCCGCGAGGCACAGGCCACCACGATAATTTTATTTCCAAATTTCCCCACCCTACCCTACAACGTCCACAGGAAGCAAGTCCGTGGGGATGTAGAGAGCAGACTGGGGAGTGGTTTACCCCAGGACGGCGGAGAGCGCCAATCTGATTGTCTGAGCAAGGTATCCATCCACCAGGGGGCAGTCTTCACCCTTCAAGAAGCCTTCCTGATTCGCCTTCGCCGGCGGGCTCTCTTTTCTGAGCTCCAATAGCCCAAGGGCGGGTACTGCTGCCTGGCGTCACTGTGCGCTCCCTGGACATCCTTAGTGCTGCTGTTCCACTCGGTGACCACTCTGATGGTTATTGACCTTCATACTCGGTGCTTTGTAATACCAGTTCGCCGGTAAGAGTAGTAATTCCTTCATTTATATTTTTCCCTGTAGTTTATGAAATATCTTCGCATACATTATTCTCATTTGGCTTGCAAAGCAACTTGGAAAAATAATTTATTTATGGCCACTTTTTAGAATGGGTAACTGGGACTCAGTGGTGAAGTGGCCCCACTTAGTGAGGTCACATAGTAAGTTACTCTGCTGCAGTATTGCTATGTGCCAAGGATGATGTTAAGGGTTAATTTATTTAATTCTACAGTAATTAAGACAGTGGAGTACTGCCGGTAGGGATAAACGAAGAGATAACATACAGAGCTTATGAAATATATGGTTTGAATCTCCCGTGTCCTTACTGAATTTTTGTTTGTTTACTTGCTCTATCAATTACTAAGAGAGGTATGTTAAAATCCTGCGATGGGATGGCGGATTTGTCCATTTCTCTCTGTCGCATTTTGAGGCTACGTTATTAGATGCATACCATTTGGAAATGTTCTCTCTCTCTCTCTGGTGACTTGAACTCTATCATTATATGTAGTGACACTCTTTATCTCTAGCGATGCTTTCCAAGTCTCAAGGGCAATGGAATGGCTCAGAGTGTTGAAAGACGGGGGAATGAGCAACCCTACCCACCTCAACCAGGGTAGTATCTCCTGAGGCTGAAGGAATGGACAGGTGGCTGATTCTGTGAGAACTAAGCTCAAGCAGTGACACTCCGCCCCCCCCCCCCCCCCCCCCCGCCCTCCCCCAGCAGCAAGACTTCTGAAGGAATGGAATGTGATTAAGGTCACAGGGTTTGAATGGGGCGTGAGGAGGACTCTGTGAACAGGAAATGCTGGACCATGTGGACTTGGTCCATAAGCATCTCAGTGGACAGAGTGAAGACCAGAGGCCTCTCTCCAAGTCTTATGGATGATTCTGGAGAAGTTCCTTCTAATCTTGGCTGTTTGAAAAGGATAAAGAAATGTGATGTTTCTTATACCTTGGTGTTTTGGAGCAAATTTATGGTGTCACATTGTGTGTTTTGTTTTTTCAAACAAAAACAAAAGTGCAGGGGCCGGCCCTATGGCCGAGTGGTTAAGTTCACGCACTCTGCTTCGGTGGCCCAGGGTTTCGCTGGTTCGAATCCTGGGCGTGGACATGGCACTGCTCATCAGGCCATGCTGAAGCGGCATCCCACATGCCACAACTAGAAGGACCCACGACTAAAAATACACAACTATGTATGGTGGGGCTTTGGGGAGAAAAAAGAAAAATAAAATCTTAAAAAAAAAAAGTGCAGGGGTGTGTGACATTCCTTTGTAACTTTCACAATCCTTTCATTAGTAATTTTCCATCATGGGTAGAATCGTTGAATTTTAGAGTTGGAAGGGCTCTTAGAAATTATACCTAGTTAGTGCTGAAGGTGACTACTATGAAGGCCAATGACACCACTCTGTTGAACCCTTTTGGTGCTATGTCCTTAAAAGAAATCCTGAAGTCAGGAAGTTCCTTCTCTAAGGACTGGCCTAGGCTGAAAGGTAGGCCTAGATAAACACATAATTTAACCCCAAATAATACTTTCTTCTCCAGAGCCCATTGTAGCCCTCAGGCACTGACGTTCCTTTGGGAAAGACTGGAAGAACCAAGTGTCCTCCCCCAGCCACTGGTATTGATATGATTAGAGCAGAGGGGTGAGGGTCCACCAGATGTCATTAGCTTCAGGAAATCCTGTCTGCTTAACTGGGAAAGGCAGGGCCCAATCCAGCCTCTGGGGCAGGCTAGTTAGTTTGTGAGCCAAGCTGGAGAACACCAGAGACACAGGTAGTGGTGTGGTGTTCTGACATGTAGACCTGGACAAGAATGGTTGCCTCTCAGGAGACAGCCAGTAAACGCCAGACTGCCTGGGGCTAATCTGTGACTTGGCTTTCCAGTCCCTTTGGTGTCCATTCTTTTCCTTTCCATATCCACCTCGTTAACCCTGCACCCAAAGCTCTCATGCGATGATTCCTCACGTGACTAGAATAGTGATTCTTAGTCTTTTAGACCTCTTGAAGGATCTGCTAAAAGTTATGAACTGTCTCCATGGAAAAATGCATATACGTGTAAAATTTTGCTTACAATTCTAGCAGGTCCACTGACAATCCTGGATTCCTTTGTTGGATTCCTGCTTAAGAAGCGCTGCCCTAGACTAAAATACCTGATAGTGATTTAATGCATTATCTCTTCTTTCTGTTTCTCAGAAACACAGCTGAATTCTAACATGAGGTAGAAGGAGTCTGAGGGTGACGATAGGGCCTTGAGTTTGGGGGGCATAGGGGGCGGTGCTGAAATGGGGCCTATGCTGCTGGTTGGTAGGAGGGAAGCACATTTAAAAGATGCCACACTATGACCTTTCTACCCGTCCCACAGTCTGACCAGTTCTGTTTCAATTGCAATATGTTACCCTGTTTTCACATTACAATCATTAATACTTAAAAAATATTAATGTGAGGGCCCTATGTACTGAAACTCTCATTTAATTAATATGAGATGGACCCTGGGAATCAGTTTTTAAAAAATTTAAACAGCTTTATTGAAGTATAACTGATGTAAAATAAAACGCATAGATTTAAGTATATAGTTTGGTGAATTCTGATGTTTGTATGAAATCCATGGACATACTCATCTTCCCCAAAAGTTTCACCATGCTCCTTGTTAGTCCGTCTTCCTACCACCTACCCCACTCCATCCCCAGGCAACCACTGATCTGCTTTCCGTCATACTTGTTCTAGATTTTATTAACATAAAATGAAATCATATAGTATGTACTTTTTGGGGAGGGGGATGGCTTCTTTTACAATATCATTAAAGATGCATTTATCAATAGTTTGTGCCTTTTTATCACTTAATAGTTATAAGGAAGTTTAGACAAATTGCACAGTCTGAGGGACCATTCCATAAGACTGCCCTCACTTCAGACACCACCTGCAACTTTAGAGAGTCCTGGGGCCACCCTCACTTCAGAGGAGCTAGCCCCAGATTCAGGAGTTCCCGTGACATGACCACCCTCAGGTTCAATGATTTGCTAGAACAACACACAGAACACAGGAAAGTGCTATACTTAACGATTATAGTTTTATTATAGCAAAAGGATGCAAATTAGAACCAGACCCATTAGAATGTAAGCAAAGGTAGAGACACTTAGGACATAGCTTGGGAAAGGTCCAAATGCAAAGCTTCTGTCATCGCAGTGACACATTGTCTTACCAGTGTCAAAGTGTGACAAGACACAAGGAGTATTGCCAACCAGGGAAGATCACCTGAGCCTCGGGGTCCAGAGTTTGAATGGGAGCTCCATCACATCCTGCCTGCATTGCTGACCGTTAGTCTCCAGGCCCTCCTGGAGGTTCAGGTTAATACCTTCAGCCTCCAGTTCCTCTGCAGGTTGGAACTGATATAGTTTGTTCCGAAGCCTCCATTATAAATCACATTGTTAAGTCTACTGTGTTGATATTGGTCTTATTTTGCATTTTTTCTGCCTTATTTTGGATTATTCATTTTTTTTAAAGATTTTATTTTTTCCTTTTTCTCCCCAAAGCCCCCCAGTACATAGTTGTATATTCTTCGTGGTGGGTCCTTCTATTTGTGGCATGTGGGACACTGCCTCAGTGTGGTTTGATGAGCAGTGCCATGTCCGCGCCCAGGATTCAAACCCACGAAACACTGGGCCGCCTGCAGCGGAGCGCGCGAACTTAACCACTCGGCCACAGGACCGGCCCCGGATTGAGTATTTTTTATGATTCCATTTTATCTCCTTTATTGGCTTATCAGCTCCATCTCTATGTTGCCTTTTTGTTTTGTTTTGTTTTTGGTAGTTGCTTTGGGGTTTATAGTATGCAACTTTAACATATTACAGTCTCCTTCAAATGATATTAAACCACTTCACCTATAGTTTAAGAACAGAACAGCATAGTTCTCTCTCCTGGCTTTTGTGTTATTGTCTTACTTTTAGTTCTACATATATTGTAAACTCCACAACATTGTTATTATCTTAACTATTTTAAAGGAAAAAAGTATTTTATATTTTCACAGATATTTACCATTTCTGATGCTCTTCATTCCTCTGTGTCAACCCGGATCCATTTGCCATCATTTTCCTTCTCCCTAAAGAACTGCTTTTAACACTCTTGCAGTGCTAGTCTGCTGGTGATGAATTCTTGCAGCCTTTGTACTTCCAAAAAAGTCTTTATTTCATCCTCATTTTTGAAGGATATTTTTTCTGAGTGTAAAATTCTAGATTGACTATTTTTTTCCTATAAGTATTTAAAAGATGTTGCTCCACTGTCTTCTTGCCTGCATTATTTCCAACAAATCTGCCATCCTTTTAAATCTTTTTACCTCTGTATGCAATGTGTCTTTTTCATCTGGCTCCATTTAAGAGTTTCTTTTATCATTGGTTTAAAGTAATTGATATACCTTGGTGTAGTTTTCTTGTTCTTGGGCTTGTTGAGTTTCTTGGATCTATGAGTTTATAATTTTCATCAAATTTGGGAAAAAATTTGACCATTATTGCTTCAGATATAACTCTCTCCTCTCCTTCTGGGACTCCACTTATACATAGGCCACTTATTTCTCACAGCTCACTAATGCTGTGTTCATTTTTTTTCCAGTCTTTTTTTTTTTTCCTCTGTTTCATTTTGTATAGCTTCTATTGATATGTCTTCACGGTCCCTAATCTTTTCTTCTGTAGTGTCTAATTTCTGTATATGTTTCATCTCAGCAATTACATTTTTCAAGTCTCAGAGTTCATTTTGGAGTGTCTTTAGGGTTTGTGGTTGTTATCGTTGCCCTACGTTTAGGACAACACATCTTCTCTCCCTAGCATGCTCAAGCTTTCCTCTACTTTCAAATATACATATGAAGTGTATTTAACATCCTTGTATACTATTCTGTCATCTTGTGTAATTTCTGAGGTCTGTTTCTATTGATTTTTCTCTTCATCATGGGTTGTATTTTCCTGCTTCTTTGCATGCCTAATACTTTTTAATTGGATGGCAGACATTAGGAATTTTACATTTTTGAGGGCTGGAATTTTTTGCTACTCCTTTAAGTAATTTTGAGCTTGGTTCTGGCACATTAAGTTGCTTAGGAAAAAACCTAATCATTTCAAGACTTAGTTTTAAGCTGCGTTAGGCAGGTCCAGAATAACCTTTAGTCTAGGAATAATTTGGCCTCCCTGCTGATGTATGTACTTCTGTGACATATTAGGAGGTCTTTCTGTGACCTGGAGCTGGCCAAAGAAAAGGGTTACTGAGAATCTGATCAGTAACTAACATGGACTGTCAAATGTTTTCCAGATAAGGAGAAACTAAATGTCCTGTTTCTCAGAAGTTGACGTCCCTGTTTTTGCAGAGGTTGCCATCTTACAGTGAAACTTACAGGGTGGCAGCAAGATGCCTACAAATTGCTCCAGCTCCAAGTGTCCAAAAGTTACCAGGGACCTGTTATGTAATGGCATGTACCTTGAACTCATTATGTAATGGCCTGCTTACCTGCTGCACATGCACCCTGACTGAGCACAGCTGTTGCACAGCTGTAACTTATCCTCTGCACTCTTGTGTATAAAGTCTCCGCTGGCAGTAATCTCCGTGGGAACACTGCTTTGGGAACTATCCTCAGGGTCTTCCATTGCTTGTGCAAGCAGAAAAACTTTTCTTCATCTACTTTAGCCTTGATTGTGATTTTCGGCTCTACACTCAGCAAGAGATGAACCCAGTGAGTTCAGTTACATTTCCATTTTGGTTGGTGAGAATATCAATTATTCTTGGCCCTGTGTGATCTCTGAGGGTTGTTCTGCCTGATCCTTTTGGATGGTCTTTCCTGCTCTCAGGTCGTTTCATCTCAAGCATGTACTGATCTGTGCTCAGCCAATGTCTTGAAGAAAACTCTCTGAAAATGTCTGGAGCTCTTTCTTTCTTTAGCTCTCTCTCTTTCTTATATTTTGCCCCCTGAATTCTAGCTGGCTTGGCCTCCCTGAACTCTGTGTTCTGTCACCTCAATGCAGGAAGACTGCTGGTCTCTGTTTAGACTCCCCTTCCCTGTTTGGCAGCCGAAAGATTCTCTCCAGGAAGTAAGTGGGGGCAATCATAAGGCTCACTCATTTGATTCTCTTCTCCCAGGGATCACTGTCCTGCACTGCTAGTTGTCTAAAGTCTGGCGTTTTAGTTAAGGCAGGATGGGGAAAATCTGGACCCTGCTACTCCATGATAGCCAAAGCAGAAGTCATCAGTTCGTTTGTTTTTTTAACCTCCCCAGGTTAAAATTCTGCTGTGCAGCTAGAGTTGAGAACCTCTGCAATCTAATTCCATTCTTGTTATCCGAGTTTTCAACACTGCTGCTAGGTTCTTCTCCCTCTCTCTTGCAGCTATGCTTCTACCGTCGTCTCTCAAATCACACTGGTTAACTAACTCTCTCGACCTTGTATCTGAAGCTAGGCGAGATGGCATGTCATTCCATTATTTGGTACTTATTAGTACTCCAAATTTCCAGGCAGGGTAGTCTATGTCAGAGAGATAGCAGACATTCTGAATTATGGTTAATCATGTTGTCAGCAAACAGAAAGAGGAAAGAAAACTGGGCTACAGAGATTACTAGTTAAGAACTATACCTGTGGAGGGCTACAGGGCAAAGGGCCAGGCAGGATATCATAGTCATGGAATATAAGATATTTTTCGGGAACTGGCCCCATGGCAGAGTGGTTAAGTTCGCACACTCCACTTCAGTGGCCCAGGGTTTTGCCAGTTTGGATCCTGGGCACGGACAAGGCACTGCTCACCAAGCCATGCTGAGGTGGCGTCCCACATGCCACAACTAGAAGGACCCACAACTAAAATACACAACTATGTACTGGGAGAAATTGGGGAGAAAAAAGCAGGAAAAAAAAGATATTTTTCAAATAATTGTGGAAAAATATAAGCTAAATTAAGTAAAAAACAAACAAACCTGCTGTCTATCAGGGGTGTAAATCAGCTGTAGAGGCAGCTCGGAGTCACTCCCTGTGAGTCCTCTGAAGACAGTGGGAAGCAGTCACTTGTTGAGTGTGCCATGCATTTCAACATGCATCGTCTCACTTCATCTTCACAGGGCTCGGAGTCAGGTATTATTTTTTCTATTTTATATATGTGGGAAACTGTGGATTTGAGAGGTTAGGGAACTCATAAAAGTCACACAGCTAGTAACAGAAAAGTGTCTGATTTCAAAGTCTGTGTCCCTTCCCTCTGTGCCTCTGACAACAGCTGTCACGCGGGACTCCAGCCCCAATGCTCTTTTTTTTAAGTAAAATTTGTATTGAAGTATAAATACCTAGATAAAAGTGTACAAATTGTAAGTCCAGCTTGATGAACTTTCACAAAGTAAACACACCCATCTAAGTAGCACCCAGATCAAGAAACAAAACAAGTACCCTAGGATTCTTCTCATGTATGGCCTACTTTTGACTTCGGAGCTTTAGCACAGAGGTACTTAATGGAGCCTATGGCTCAGGTCCCTTAACTTGGGGTCCATGTGGGCTTCCATGAATCCCCTGAAATTACAGGCGAACATTTTCCTGAGAAAAGGATGTAGTGCCTTCATCAGATTCTCCTGAAAGAGAGAAGAATCAAAGGGATAGCTGAGGACTGGCTCATCGGGAATCCGTTCCTTCATTCAGCATATCATCCAAATTAGGATACAATAACAACAGCAGCTACTATTTGAGAACTTAAGTGTGCCAGGCACTTTGTGTGTATTACCTCTGACCCTACGAAAACCCCGAAATGTAAATACTGTCATCTCCATTTTACAGATATGGGAACTGAGGCTCAGAATGAAGTGATTTGCTCAATGCCACACATTAATTATGTAGGTATTTGTGAAAGCTAGTATTCAACATGAGATCTGCTACACCAAAGCCTGTGCTTCTGCCACTAGGCCACGATACCTTCAGTAATCTCAAGTTGCCTAACTTCTGCTCAGAGCAAGCTAAGCTTGAAATATCAGGGCTGAAAAGGAAATGAAAGAGTGAAGTCAAAAGCCCAGGCATCTTTTTTTTTTTTTTTGCAATTCCCTTCTAACCAGTGAAAAATCATTGCAAAAGGGAAAGTACTGCCTTAAAAGACACACTTTGCCCTCAAGAGGTGTGGCTGGTAGGTTTTCTCAAGTAGGAGTTATTATCTAACCGCAAACCAACTGTCTGTCATTACGCTGCACTTTAGAGGACATATCTGATTGGTCGTCCAAGAGAGCAACATTTGAATTTAAAGAAAAGACCAAAACAACCAAGGGTCATTACTTCAGTGAGAAAGATAAAGCTTTGTTATTAGAGAAAACTCCAACTGGTGTCAGAGATTAGGCACTAAAACCCCGTGTTAGGGTAAAACCATTACCTCAAGAACTGGTGTTATTTCTATTAATTTCCTGATCAAGAAATCAGCCCCTATTTTAAGTAAAATGCGCTGAAAAGATATGTAAAAACCACGTGAAGCCGCTTTGTAAACTGCAAAGGATTATGAAAAGGCTAGGAAATACAAATATTTATAGTTTAAGATTCAATTTTCTTAAAAAACTAATCTCTAAATAGAAAGCAAAAGTGGTCTGTTTACAAAGGCGATACCAGAAGGTGGCAGAGTCAGAAGCAGCCGCAATTCCTTGTAGCTAGATCACACGTAGAGTTAATGTTTTTTGTCTCCCATTTTGCCATCTGCTGTTCCATTGGACCACTAAGTGTACTGTATCCTCAGTACTTTCTTTATTCTGGAGAGGGCATACATAATAAAACTTAGAAAAGAAAAAAGGGGGCAAGATGACTTCACAGAAAAGAAACCACGGTCTCAAGTTATAGATTACAAAACTGCATCCTCTCGGTACATTTATTACACTTCATTCCGAGTCTGGGATGCATCCTCAGCTTAATGAGAGGATAAATGAAAAAATCACTTATTTCAGGCAAATAAATTCCTCTGGCAAATACAGCAAGACAGTAAGCATTAAAATTTTAGAGAACTCGAAATGCTGAAACTCCTATAATTCAATCATCTTTCCTCAGCAATAGCTTCTATTATAGAAACAAAGTTTCACTTAACAGATAAGGCTGAAAATGACACAGCTTCAAGTTTGATACTCTCTATCTTATGTTCATGAAGGAAAGCACTACAGAACTGCTCAGAGAGCCACCAAAGCAGCAATGGGGACTTTTCAGGTTTTTTGTTGAAACTCACTTTATTAAAAAAAACAAAAAAACAAAACAAAACAGTCATGAACAATAAATTACAATCATTTCCCCCTTTTATAAATTCTTCATAAAATATATTTGACAATTTTAAAAGAAAATTTCAAAAGTTGCTTTCATTTTTGAAGTGCTGATGACATTTTTTTGACCATTTTGTCATGCTGGTGAATTATTTTGTAGCTGCTACAATAGTTTGATTGATAAACATTTTACAATTAAAAACAACAACAAAGAGGAAAAAACAGACCAGCAGAAAGAACTATTCAGTGTGCTATTTATCTGACACTTAACACTTCATCATAACGACAAAGTATCCCTTAGCACCAAAAGTCTACAGGAACCCCATCTTTCTAAGTGACATCTAGTGCAAAATAACATTCTAGGAACTAACTGTACAACCCCATATTTTAACTGGCGACAGCTGCCTATAAGCTTATTTGAAATATTTGGTCTTTTTTAAATTAAGACAAATTCCATAAAACGCTATAAACCATGGCAAGAGACTCTATGAGAAATAATTGTTTATTGAGTACCTATTATGGGCAAGGCACTGTGCACAAATTCTTGCTTTCATTTTTCCTCTAGCAAATATCCAGGAATTTCCAAGTATCACTAATCATCTTTTATTTCTTACTCCTGTCTAGAAAAGGCCTGTGGCTATATACCATTTTTAAATCATCATTTTATCACTGACCTTTAGTGCTGAGCACACAGTAGGTACTTAATAAATACCTCCTGACTGAAAGAATAAAGACAAAGAATTTACTATCATTTTGCTTGGTATCATAGGCTATTTTAGAATACAAGGACTTGAGAAAATTCCAGAAGAAACTTCCTGATCACCTCACACCCTTACTGCCAACGAAAGAAAGAACTCTCCTTCACAGGTAAAATCTTTCAAAATAAATGATAATCGTTAACTCTTTTAAATGAGGCAGGACCAAAAACTATGTGCTTAGGAAACCATGGCTCCAAGCACACAGATATTTGAAAAGCAAATAAAGCACTGGCATAATCTCACCTGAGTCGTCATGAGTTCTGCTGAAGTGCCATGTTACTGATGAGACATTATAATGATGCTTTTTACTTCCAGTAACTCAATCCGCTTGGCCAGATCTGTGTTACACTAATTTGGCAATCATGAGGTTCCAGTGCATTTCCACCTCTAGTTTCTGAAAGAATTCTTATACTTATTAGCTTGAAAATGATGTTAAAAGTGTATGGTTTTTTTTTTTTCATTTTAAAAGGCTTTATGTGAATAAAGCCTTTTGGTCCAAATTTTAAACTTCCAGACCAAGCAATGAATAGTCCAGAAATTTTACATACTCCAATTTTTTGTGCTTTTTCACATTCTGTAGTCCGCTGAACACATTTTAAATAAGGAAAAAATTATGATAGCAATATTCCAAAAGTTGGGGAAGTTAAAAGCTGAGGAGACTATGCAAACTATCAATCATTTCAATATTCTAGTACTTTTTTTTTTCACTTTTGACCAAAGATTCTAGTGCTTTATAAAGATTAACCTAGATACAAGGGTCTTCAAGTCTATTTAACCTTAAAGGCTAATGTTCTGTTTTAGGAAAATTTCCTTTCTTTAGATTTTAACTATCTGCATTTACAGGAAAACAAATTGGAGAGAACCATATAAGGCTAAAATCAAACTGACTTCAAGAAGAGTAACGGTCTACTGGATTTTGACACACACCATACCAAGTGACTGTATAAAACAGATACCTTTTCAACTTGAAAGATATAGTTGATGCCACAATATTTTATCCATTTGCCAAACTGTATAGGTATCATCTCCGCCTTTAGAAAAAGGTGATTGACATTTAATACTACAACCATATCACTATTTGACATATGACTGTGTCAAATCAGATAAGAGAAAACAGCTTTAGTGCCCAAATGAAAGGAATTCCAGGAATTAAACAAGAGACCCTATCAGGGCAGGCAATGTGAGGGCAGGGCTCACTTGGTTTCTTCAACTTTATGAAGCTTAGACAAAGTCTTGAAATCAAGAACTAATATATCAAGTACTATAGTTCAGATATAGCAAAGTTTTCAGAAACAGAAGAATCTTGTGTTCAGATTTATATCAGATTGCAGATGCTCAAGTGCAGACATGTCCCAATGCAGTGGTTTAACTGGTTAATTGAATGCTTGGCTACCTAAAGAAGGTCTGACTGAATCATCAGTGTCCTTGCCAACCTGCTACTGCATGACTGTGTGGCCAGTTGAACGCCTCCAGCTCTAGGGCACTGGAGAGCTCACCACAAACTTCAGCAGCTTTGGATCACTTAATTTCATTCACGTTTAATCAGATAATTTTAGACCCTCCAAAATGATGCCTAAAAAAAGCTATATAATATTACAAAAATAAAAAACTTAGGATGATTTCATTCGAGGGAGGGACAGGGTAGGAAGATGAGGGAAGGTTCTTTTATTTTTCATCACTGATTTCACCAGCAAATCTCAAAAACCCAAACCTACATCAAATAATTTAAACAGAAGTGGCATTTTCTTCATATGGAATGCAAAATGCACACATTCACATACTTACATATACATAAATATATACATATATGTTTCCTTTACAAAGCTTCAAAGGTTGCATTACCAGCATGCAAACCTCTCTTCCATGGAAATTCCTAATACTGACAAGGAATGTCTAAAATACTTAGAGACATATTTTCAGAAAACTGGACTCTCTTCTTGGCTCTTAGAGAATTTTCCTGCCAAACTTCTACCAATGATCATTTAAAAAAATTTACACCCACATTGGTAATACACATTTAAAACATATTAACAAAATGGGCAGCTTGGACTTAAGTAAAACGAGGAAAAAAAAACACCCCACAATAAAATCTAAACCCTTAGAAGGTGGAGTTGAGCTTTTTATATTCTTTTCAGCCACATTATGTTGCATCACTGTTAAAACAGAAGCAGCATATCATCCAAGATATTTGCAAATAATATGTGTCACGTTTCCCAGCTGCTATCTTTAAATGCAATTTGTACTAATCTGAGTTCTAGTTCAAAAGCATCTGGACGATCCTGAGGGTTTGCAGCCAGCATTTCCTTAATCAGTTGTTTCATTCGCCCATTCATAGACTTCTTCTTCACAGGAATGAGAAGTTCCATTTTGGGATTTTCCAGAAGCGCCTCCCCAACAGGCACAATCTCAGTTCCCTGTTTTACGTAACTCCCCAAGAGTTCCTTCTTTGTCTCTGTGTCTATGAATGTGATCCTTTCCAGCATTGCCCAGATGATAATCCCCAGAGCAAAGATGTCAGCTTTGGCTGTGTAATGTCCCTCCCACACTTCAGGAGCCATGTAGAAATCTGTTCCACATGCTGTGGAAAGGAAACACTTGTTTACACTGACAGGTTCTTCTGGGTTCTGCCCAGAGGCTGAACAAACTTTACTTAGACCAAAATCAGCCACTTTCAGTGTAGGTTCCAAGTCACTGGTATCCAACCTGCTTTGAGAAATCAGGATGTTATCAGGTTTAAGATCTCGGTGGATGATCTGGTTTTTATGCAAGAAAGCCAGGGCGCTGCTCAGCTGAAGCATGAAGCTGGTGTTAGTTTTACGATTGGGTTTCCTGGACAACAGATACTCATTCATATCTCCTCCATCACAAAAATCCATCACAAACCATAGATAATAGGCGCTTCTGGGATCAAAGGCAATTTCTCCTTTCAACGAAGTCTCTACAAGCTATAAGAAGGGAAAAAACCGATTACGGTCACCTGCACAGTTTATACAATTTAGCTGTAGAAGAAGGGAAACTGGTTAAATTAGTCTCCAATTTTAAGTGGAAATTCCATGAATCTACTATTTGGTCAGTGCCTTTATATGTGCATTTTATTTTAGACTTCAGTCCTTCAAATTGTCACTCTGTCCCACCAAATCTTTAAGTCTAGAGTAAACACTTATTTAAAAACAGCTTTATTTTGAAAAGTGTCCAACTGGCTATACGTTTTCTGCATGTGTCAGTGGAGCTGAACTCTACCCACATAGCTAATAACTTCATGAAAAGATCAAAGTTTCAGCGGCTAGACCTGGGAGACTGCCAGCTGGAGTATAAGTATCAATTAGGAAGTTCTATTCAGTGAAACTGCCTGAAAAATACTTCTTGTTCATTGCACATACACTATCAACATAATTTGTGAAATCAAGAGAAAAATGATCAAGGAACAACTAGTTGTTACAGAAATAAAGTGCTCCTGTAGTTACTAATAAAAATAAGACTAGCATCATTACTTCATAAACGTCTACAGGCAGAAGGCAAATATGTTGGCTATCTCTATCACTGGATGGCTTCTAAAAATCAATTTATAAAAATTATATTTGCATTTTGACATAAAAGTTCAAGTCTGAGCTTGTATATTTGATACAAGCTGAAAAAAGAATAAATCATTGCTTTATTTATCATTATCCAATTATTACTCTATTACCTGAAAATTCAAGAGTATTAATTACTTAACTGAACATGAACTACCATTCTAAAATATAGGCACAGGGTGCTTTGAAAATATTTGTCCCATGGTGTCCTTTCAGACCCACAGATTGAATAGAAACTCAGTAGGACAGCCAGAGTTGCTGAAGAGTGAGTTACGTGTTAACTTTACATTTAAACCTACTGGTACTTCCTCCTGTCATATTGCCAGGCAGAAGCAAAGAACACCTCTCCATGCCATCTCCTCCCATGGCAAACAGCAGTAATTGCAACCGTCTGCAGATGTCTTTTTTGCATGCATTTTCCTTGTTGCACGTGTTTGCCAGTGAGACAGAAAATAATAGAAAGGTACAGATCACACAATTATGTACTTGTGCACTGTTACTAAATATGTTGAGATTAAAGACCAGCACCACCACTCTTACTTCATTTCCTCTCTTCTTTCTTTACTCTTAAAAGCAGACTTTCTACATAGCTTTGAGCAATGAAGAGTCTCAGCGTTCAAAGAACGCTTTAGAGTAAGGCCAGATAGTGAAGATTTTAGGCTTGACAAGCCACGTAAGATCTCTGTTCCATATTCTTCTTTCCTTTTTTTTTTTAAACAATTTTTTAAAAAACGTAAAAGCTATTTTTAGCATCCAGGCCATACAAAAACAAGAAGAGGGCTATAGTTTGAGGGCCCCTGGTTGAAAGCTACAGAAATACAGAGCCCAATCTCTTTATTTTCACGTGCAGAGGATGTTAGTCATTGGTTCTCTTGCTTAAAGTCCTTCAACAGCTTCCCTGTTCTCTCAGGATACAGGCTAAGCCCTTTAACATGGGCTATGGGATCCTGTGTGCTCTGGCCTTTGCTGATCTTTCTCGCCTCATCTAAAACAAACTCTCCCTGTACAGTATAGTCTTACTATCTTCTTTCAATTCTTAGAATGCTTCATGTTTTTTGCTTCAAGACATCTCTATGTACAGTTCTTTCTGCTGGGGAAGTTTTGTTACTCCCTCACTTAGCTAAGTCCTTTTCACCCTACAAGTTTCAGCTGAAATAGTTCATAAGTCCTAAACCCCAGGACTGTCCCAGGTTCCCTATAATATGCTCCTATACCATCCTGTACTTTTCATTCATGACACTTATCACAAGTATACAGACTGGCCACTAAGTTCCTGTGTATGAGATTTGTGTCCTCTGTTAACTATTTGTTTTACATTTTCTTCCAGGTGATATTTTTAACTCTCAGGAACTGATATAATGATTTCAATAGAGAACAAGGAAGATATCTGGAAAAACATGGAGAAAAATAAAAACCTGTATAGAGAATGGAGAACACCATGCATAGGGACTCTGTGGTCACCCTGCAGATTTGCTTAATTATCTTTACTAAATGTAAATATTGGTCTTTACTAGATATAAATTTAGAGAAGGTACTTGCTAAATGGGTTGATGAATGTCTGGTTAACTAAATAAATCCATAGAAAAGACAATTTTTATAGAGCTATATTATTACTGAGCACTTCCTACGTGCAAGTATTCTATCTGCATCACCTCTAATTTTGACAACTCCCATGGAAGGTAGAAATTATTATTCCTATGTTAATTAGGAAGATACAGATGCTGGGAAAAAACTGGATTATTTATCCAAGGTCATACAGCTAGCAAAAAGTACCACAAGTCAAACACAGGTCTATTAGGCTTTAAAAAATAAAAGAGATTGCTAAACAAAAAGGTGCTTTAGATTAAAAAAACAAAATCACTGAATTAAGTCTGGGAGTACTTTACATCTTAAAACCTTGAGAGGCCAGCTAAGGCCTAGTTAACGTAAAAGTTGCTCAATCTGGACTCAAGGATACATCAGCACTAGGTTCTATGTGTAAATGACTTTGCATTTGTAGTCCGAAAGAAATTAGTCTTCAAAATCCATCACAAAATTCAGCAAGGTGCTAGCCACTTTAAGAGGCAGTGTGGTAAGAATGTTTCCAACATTTTCTACTAGTGCAACGTATATAATGAGCACTTTTAGAAAAGTAAGCAATAAAATGAATAGGAGCTAAAGAGTTGTGTTTTATACTCACTGTCTTTAGAGAGAAAACTTCAGGGCATAGCACGCTAAAATGCAATATAAATTAGGTTCTCCAGATTGATATTTGCTCACCATACAATGCAACTTGCAAGTTTCTAATTACACTTATTAATGCGCTTGTTTTGTTGTTCCTAGTCCAAAAGCTTTTGTTTTAAGAACAGACTTTTGCACCCTGATGGTAATTTCTGAATTTAGACACACTCATGGAAAGTTGTTTCCTTTCCAAAGAATGATCGGACTTAAGAAATTTTGCTCTCGTCTTTCACTAGCTATGTCTTAAGTGTCTTTTCTCCTCAGTGAGTATAGAGCTACTGGAGATTCTGATCTAAGGCAGAAGCCAACCTGAAAAAAAAGGCTTTTCTGTTTTCCTATGTTAATGCTTTCCCCAGGTCTACAAAAGAGTAATGTGGAGGTTGAGAGAGAAGTTTTTTTTCTTTCTTTCTTTTTTTTTTTTGGGTGAGGAAGATTGGCCCTGAGCTAACACCCGTTACCAATCTTCCTCTTTTTGCTTGAGGAAGATTGCCCTGAGCTAAGATCTGTGCCAGTCTTCCTCTATTTTGTATGTGGGAAACTGCCACAGCATGGCTTGATGAGTGGTGTGTAGGTGCACGCCCAGGATCCGGCCTGTGAACCCTGGACCACTGAAGCAGAGTGTGCAAACTTAACCACTATGCCACCAGGCTGGCCCCCAGAACACAAGTTTTAGCTGTGAGATAGTCCTAGGTTCAGCTCCCAATTCTGCCACTTGCTAGCTATGTGACTTTGGATAAATTCATTATCTATTCAAAGCCTCAGTTTCTTCATTTGTAATGATGATAATAATAGTACTTTCCTCATAAGATTGTTCTGAGAGACTGCCTTTAAGGCACTTAGCACAGAGCATGGAACTGAGTATTAACCCAAATGTTAGCTATTAGCACTGTTAATAATATGCAGATGCTAAGCTACCTAGTTCATGAAAATTAACTGGAATTGCATGGTTAAAAAACCACATAACCCTCTAAAAGAGCAGAGGCTTATGTTTAAATCACTGCTTTATAAAGAAATGCCTGATTACTTATGGGTGTGGCTATTGGTTGTAGAGTTCTTCGTTTTCTTCTGTCTTCAGTTCCCAAAACTCTGACTTAAATAAGTAAACTTATTAGACTCCAGTGTTGATTACTTCTGTAGCTCCTATGTTGCCCCATTCCTATGCAGATTGGCAAGTATCATGGCATAACAGGTGGCTTATGTTATTTTTAGGTATTTGCATCACAGGTTTAAATAAAACCTTGTTTTAAAGCAAA
Source organism: Equus przewalskii (assembly GCF_037783145.1). NCBI lineage: Eukaryota > Metazoa > Chordata > Mammalia > Perissodactyla > Equidae > Equus > Equus przewalskii. Next base: position 29,201,845 of record NC_091832.1, read on the forward strand.
CATCTACTCAATTCTTGGCACACCCCAGTCTACTCTTAACTATATAAACACCTGCATTTAAAGGTAGGGGTTCATCTGACTCCTGCATTCCCCTTCTTGCTGACCAATGCTATGTTCAAATCATTTCTATTTCCCACTCAACCACACATACCTGTAAATAAAGGGAAGAATTAGAGCCGTGGGACATCTTTTGCACCATCCCATCTTTTTGTAGGATGCATTCCTCCAAGTGAATCACATTTGGATGTTGGCTCTTGATACTGCTTAGTGCCCAGAACTCCCGCAGGGCTAGTTCAACATTTTCGGGTGCATGGCATCGAATTTTCTTCACTGCCACCCGTGCAGAGGTCTTTCTGATGACTGCTTCATACACAACACCGTAACTACCTCGGCCTACCTCCCGTATTAGATCGTACTTTGGCTGGCTACTCACCATCTTCAAGGTCAAAGTTTCTGGAAAAATCAACAAAGTGCTCTGTTGAAATTAAGGATATCCTACTGGCTTGTATTTCTTCTTAAGTATGATTTAGTTGTCATCTGTCTTACTGTTGGCAGTGCTTGAAAGATATTTGCTATACCTTGGGCAAATCGAAATATTTTAGTAGTGATGATAATATAAGTGCTAACACTTATGTTGTACATACTTACCACGTCTCAGGAACTGTTCCAAGCATTTTAGAATATTAAATTCATTTAATCCTCACAACAATGTTCGATACTATTATCGTCATTTTATAGATGAGGAAACTAAAGCATGGAGAGGTTAAGCAACATGCTGCTTAACAACAAGGTCAAAACAGCTAGTAACGGGTGGACCTGGGATTTGAAATCAGGACATCTGGCTCTGACGACCGTAATTTTAACCGCTATACTATACAGCCTCTTACATGAACTGCTTCCAAACACCACTGTTAAAAACAAACCAAAAAATTCAGTACTCTTATTTACCGATGAAGAAAAAACAAACCAACCCCTAGCTTCTCCTTAAAGCTGACACACACATAAAAAGGTCATAAAAACAGCAAAAACAAAAAGCCCTCACAGTTAGAAGTACAAATCCCTGGCTTATGCTTAGGGACTGAAAGTGAACCAGATCACGTATAGAAATGAAAACGTGTAGTTATTTTTATTATTTAAACGGCCAAACGGCATATGTTCCTATTTTAATTTTACGATATTTCCTTCTTTCTTGCAAAATAAGTGAAAATAAAGTTTGCAGAGAAAAATGTTCCTCTCAAGATAAAGTGAGCTACTTAGAATATGCTCACGTTTCTGCTGTCGAACAACAGTTGTTTAGATCTAGGTCATTTTTGCCGACAAGGACTGTCCTGCATATCAAGGGGCTCTCTGACAGAGGTCTTTGGAATTCAACTTGAGAAGTCATTTAAAGGCAGGAGCAACGGCCCTAAGAGAAACGCTCACGTGTGCAATCAAGAACGTCTAAAGCGTGCCTCCTCACTCTCCCAAGAATGTCAAGATTCTAAGGAGCTTCGGGAACAAGTTCCCATTTGCAGATTGCCACCAAGGGCGAGAAGAGTAACCTGAGACTGTACAATCTTCAAATTGCACGGTTTGGGGGAACAAAAAGCTACTCACCCTTGAGCCTGAAAAATTGGGCACAGCTACGTTAAGTCCGTAGAATAGACAATAAAGAGAATGAAAGCTGAGATTGCTTCCTAGGCCCGCGTCCTCTACTTGGACACCCACCCTTCAAACTCCCACTGCATTTCCTAGTGTCTGATTTCCTGGTCCAGAAGCCTCGGCCCCAGGCATCCGTGCATCGCCAGCTCCCAGCCGTCTCGGAGGGGCCCTGTCCTGGAAGCTCCCCCACATCCTCACCCCAAAGAGCGCCTGGGGAACGGGGAGGGCGGGTGTTTATGGAACTCCGAGATCCTGGGGCAGACACAGCACGGTGGTGCATCCCGCGCGAACCCAAGCGACCCCGGACGGCGTTCTGGCCCTCGTGCCTGCAGCGGCGACCCCGCGCCCGGACGCGGGCAGCGGGCCCTACACCTGCTGGGCGACGGACGGGAAGGGCCAGTCCCGGGCAGAGGTGTTGCCCGACGCGGCGGCGCAGGGCCCCGCTCATTGGCCGAGGGTCAGGCCCTCCCTCTCCTCGGCTGCGTCCAGAGCAAACCCGGAGGGGATCCTCCCGCGGCCCTTCGCCCCGAGGAGCCAGTCCTGCAGCTGCCCCAAGTGCTCGGGGCTGGCGGCTGAGCGTGGGGCCTGGGGAGGAGGCCCCGGGCGCGAGAGGAGGCCGCAGCTGGGGCCGCTGGCCTGAGGGAGCGGGCCGGAGGCCTGAGCAGCGCGGGCCCTCCGGGATGACTCCGCTGACAGGTCTGTGACAGGCCTCCAGGGGACTGAGGCACGGACAGAGCCCTCGGCTCTGCAGCGGGGCCGCTCTGCCAGGCCGACGGGCCGGATTTACCTCAGGGTAGCCGCCGCCGCTTCTCCCTCTCACGGCCTCTGCAGGCCGCCATTATCGGGCAGCTCGCGCCTCCGCCGCCGCGGCCTCCAGTCAGAGGCCGGCGCGCGCCCCCGTGGTGCGCGCGGACACACCCCCTTACGCCCGCGGCCACGCCCCCCTCCGGCTTTCCGTAGCGCGAGTCGCGACGCCCAGCGTCGTCCCCATTGGGCGAGCGCCCCGCACTCCGCCGGCCTCCTCCCGGCTCCCGTGGCTTTCAGGAGCCGGGAGTCGCGGAAGGTGTGCGCGCCCCGGAACGCACCACTCGTGCCCCTCCCCGTAGGGGTGGCCGGGCCCGGGAGCGGGGAGGCCACTCCACGCCTGGGGCTCGCTCGCTGTCCAGTCGCAGAGGGCGCGCACGGCCCGCGGCCCCGGGGCTGGTCTGCAGCGGCGGGGCTGGGCCTGGGGGTGCATGCGCCCGGCGCGGCCTCCCCGCCCCCCTCCCGACCTACCGAGCTGCGGGCAGGTGTGCGGGGGTCGCTGGGGTGGAACGCCTGGTGCATCTTCCTCGGCGCGGGCCTGCAGTGCTTGCTGGATGCTGGGCTCTTCTGCGGACCCGCGGGGAGGCGCGGCCCGAAGCGGGAGGCCTGGCGTCCGCGTCGCCGGGAGGGAGGCTGCACCTTTTGTCAGAGTCACTGAGCCATGTTTGCGGGCGGTGCAGTTGCCGAGGCGGCGGCGGCGGCGCGGGGCAGGGTGCGATCATCTGGGAAGACACCGTCCCCTGCCCCGCCGGCGCGGTGGTATCTCCCTTAAAGAAGCCGGCGCCTCATTGTTCCCGGACCGCAGCCGCGGGGAGTCTGGGGCTCCCTGCCCTGCGCGAGGAGGAGGGGGCGGCGGCCCCCGCACCCCCTGTCCGGCGGCGGCACCTGCGGGCTTGTCGTGGAGAGTCGGGATCCCGCAGGCGCGCGGCGAGAGGCGGCGGTCCGAGTCGGCCGGGGCCGGGATTGACAGCGAAGGCCTGTGACAGCTAGCCCGGGACTGTCAGTTACTCAGAGACCGGGACCAATCGGTCATTCACTTAGTTGCGCAGCTCAGTAAGCATCCGCCAGAAACGCCCATTTCTTCACCGATTCTGCACCTACTATTTGTCAATACAGTGGTTGTTCCTCCTCCCCGTGCTGTATTAAGGCACGATGTGCAAAGAATCCCTGTGATTGCTTTCAAGGATCAACTAATTACCCATTCTATTTTCTGTTCTCCATTTGTGGACCTTCTTCTGGGAGTCTAGAACTGGATTAGGTCTTTAAATTCTCTCTCCTAATCCTAAGAAAATCCCACAAAGGCAAGCTTTATTACTAACCCTGTTTTTACGGGTGAGGAAACAGACCTCTGTCTTATTTGACCAAAAAGTGTCTGGGTTGGGGGGGCGTGGCTTGCCTTAAATACCGACTCCCCTGGTATAACCCCCTCAACACCCCCCTCCCCTAAACCCTCCTCTGTAATCTGTTGAGACTTTTGTTCTGAGTACTATGCACTAGTCCTCAGCGATCTGCTAAACCTTGTCTGTAATTCATCTCTGCAGCCTCCTCTATCTGATATGGTACCAAGATACACCCGAGGAGAGCGTTGTCATACATTGCTGGTGGGAACGCAAAATGATGTAACTCTAATTAAGGAGATTTGGCAATATATAGCCACGTTACGTATGTATTTACTCTTTCACCCAGTAATCCTAGGTCAAATCCTAAACTAGGAATCTGTCCTAGTGATATGCCGGCAAAAATATAAAAAGTTGTATACACAAGGCTATTCATTATGGCATTATTTTTATAGCAAGATTGGAAACTGCTCACATGTCAATAAAGAACTGGCTGAATATAGTACATACACAGGATGGAGTGCTATGCAGCTGTAAAAAGATCAGGAAGATTTCATATATATGCTAATAAACATATGCTAATATGGAGTAATGTCCATATATTGTTAAGTGACATAAGCAAGGAGCATAATAGTGTTTATAGCATGTGTAAGTAACGGAGAGATATAAATATACATTAATTGCTTATATTTAAAAGTTAAACAATGGAAGAATAAACTGTAATCTTCTAAAAATGGTTTCTTATATGGGATGGAAGGGGTACGGATGGAAATGAGACTTCTGTCAATGTACCTTATTATATAGTTACTATTTTGGAACCTTGTAAATGTTTTGCATATTTATAAAACAAAGTTCAATAAAAAGAATAAAACGTCCCATAAAAACTAAAAACAAGTGGAAACAAATGAACCATCTTTATATCAGATTGGTGGCTTAACTACACAGAGAATCATTTCCAGTGGCTTTGTAAGTATTTTGACTGCCGCCCTGATGAGATGTAGTCTAAAGACAAGGTGAACTGCATAGAAATATTAAATGCGTTCGTTTGTTTTATTGTTAGTAGTAATATTGATATTGCTGTTTTGAAACTATGATAGGTATATTTTTGGATAAAGCAAATAATTGTGTTAATGGCATTAGGAATCAAGATTTTCAAAGTATGAGAAAAAGAGTTACAAGTATTAAAGATGCTTAGGCTAATCTTAGACCTGAGTTAGATATCAATGAATGAAGTTTGTATTTTTGCCTTAAAAAATGTATTTTCTAGCTGTCTCCTGAAAAGGCCTAGAAGCAATGACCAACCCAATAGTAATGAACACTCATAGTGCACAGATTTGGTGACTAAACACTATTTTCCAGTTGAAAAAGAAAATTAAGAATTAAACAAAGAAAATCAAGATTCCTTTGATAAATGGCTGGTTCCAGACCTGGAGCAGGAAGGATAAGGTTGGGTCCTCCTGTTCCTGGAAGCCAGGAAGCTATCAAAGACTATTGGAGTCCTGTAAAAATGACTGAGGAACCAATACAAAGGGGCCCCACTGGCCAAAGAAGAAATAATTTGAGGATTAAACAAAAAATAATGACTTCAATAGATTACAACATATAAAATACATAAAAATCCATTAATCAATAACAGTACTTAAGGAAAACAACACATTTGTGATCAATGGAGTTTTATAGGGAATCAACTAATTGCTCTGAACGTTAATAAATAAAGGGAAATAAACATTTTTCTGGTTTTTCCCTGATGAGTTATATCGCAGGTAACCAAACAGTAGATAAGAAGTTTTTTATGCACGAATTCCAACCAATAAGTGCAGAAGAAATGATAGAATTGGAGAAGCACGATTTTGCAAACCTTAATGAAATAATGAGCCTAAGCAGCAATCGTGAAATGATGCTAAGACAATTGGATGAAAAGTTCTGAGGGAGTTTTGTAAGGAGAGCCTAGGCTGACGCTGCCAGAACCCACTGACCAATCTTAAAATCACTAAGAGAAGGATACTGTGTTCTCCATGAAATATTCTTGCCCCCCCAAAAAAGGAAAGAATCTAATCCTAATCAAGGCAAGATCTAATTACCAGTTTACCAGAAATATATGGGGGATAGATAAACAGCACAATCAGCCAAACTCAAGATGTGGGATATTCCACGGGACAAGTGACCTGGTTTCTACAACAAATTCATGGCATGAAAGTAAAAAAGAATGTTAAAGGATAAAACTCAAGACACTTATAAAATGAGAAAACCTTATGTGGATCCTAATTCAAGTGAGCCAACCGTCGAAAAAGGTATCTGATTGTCTCAAATTAGAACTGCACGCTGACGTACCGTTGGTAAAATGAAATGAGGTCTGGGATATGCTTTAAAATACTCCACAGGTAGCAAAGCAAGCAAAAAGAGGAAGACTAGTAAAACAATGATAGTTGTTGAAACTTGCTTCTGGGAACGTGGAGTTCATTACACTATTCTACTTTTGTGTATATTTGTTTTTCATAATAAAAAGTTAGACAACCATGCTCATGATCTTGGCTAGCTGGGAGTTTGGATGTAGCAACCCTGCCACCTGGTGGCACATTAGTGCAGCTGCTGCACAGGCCTAAGGCAGGTCTGAATTCCCAGACCTGTCTAGAGCCGCGTCATTGAGAAATTTCACAGGAACTCTAGGATGTGGGTAGTATTAGCATACCATTTTACACTTGGGGAAACTGAAACTCAGAGAGACTCAGTAACTTAAGTTCCTAGTAAGTCACTGGTGGAGCCAAGACTCCAGGTCCCAAGTGCCATAAATTGCTGTGTTTCTGGACTTTTCCTGTCTGAACAAAGGGGTCATAGGGGAAGAAACAAGTGGAGATGCCCCCAATTAGAATGAGTCCACAGGAAGCAGATCACCAGGGAGTAATTTCACCTATAAACTACAGATAAATATAAATAGGTAATACAAATGTAAATAAATAATAGGTAATATTCATATTACCTCCTGTGCCAGGCACTTTGCAAAGAGCTGTTTATACATTATCTTTTTTATGCTGCATTCATCCTGTGAGGTACACGCTATTACTACTCCCCTTTTACAACTGAGGAAACCGAGGTTCTAAGAGGTGAGAGGACTTATCCAAAGTCACACAGCTAGGAACTGTCTGAATTGGGACTTGAACCCAGGTCTGACTACAATGCCAGTGTGTTCTGTAATTAATTTCTTTGAAATATAGTTTACATACAGGGAAATAAATGCTCACATCTTCAGTGTATAATGCTTGTGTTTTTAACATCTAGTAACTATTAAATACTGCTTGCCTCGCTTTAGCATGAATGCAAGTATTAATTTCTTCCTGGGTAGTGTACTCACATTTTCTAAGTCTGAATGGGCCACGGTAAGGTCAGAGTTCACAGTTCTGCCCAGAGCTGACCAGGCCTCTGATGATGTTCTCTTCTTGCGGAAAGAGGTGGCTCCTTGTATTTTTGTTTCCTGTGTTCTTTTTGAGGGATCTCCATCATGCCTACCCAGCCACTTAAACGTACAGTTAAGTCAGTGGTTTGCAAAAGGGGTGATCTTGCTTCTCAGGGGACATTTGGCGGTATCTGGAGACGTTTTTGGCTGTCACGACTGGGAGGGTAGGTGCTACAGGGATCCAGTAGGTAGAGACCAAGGATGCTGCCAAACATCCTGCCATGCACAGGACAGTCCCCCCCAATAAAGAATTATCCTGCTCAAAATGTTAGCTGCGTGGACATTGAGAACCTCTGATCTAAGTAACCACAGTAGACTTGCTATGCAAATGCTGTTTCAAGGCAAGTCTCTTCATCACCTTTCCCACCAGATTTATGGCCCTAAATTCCTCCCCTTTAGAAATTCTGGAGGCATCATTGATGCTTTGTAGAGGCTTAGTACCCTCTGAAGTCATCTCACCCTGGGCCAGCCACCAGGTGTTATCAAAATTCCAGAAAATTATTAAGGAAAACTCACCAGGCCTACCAGCGACTGTCTGTGGGAGCAGCTCTTACCTTGCCATAGCAGGGAGAATCCCCATCAGTGTTCCCTGCCCTCTCCTTCCAAAGCTGGGGGAGTCCCAGCCCCATCTTTGCAGGGGGAGGCGGATAGAGAAACTCCTTTAAGGAGAGTGCCAGCTCTGGCACTAATGAGCTGTGGTGACCTTGAACAAGTCTTCTCCCTGCTCTGGGCCTCAGTTTCCCTATTTGCATAATGAGGGGTCTGACCAGCTCATCTCTAAGGATCCTTCCAGTACCGACAGTCTGATTCTTCAATCCTACACCTCCACTATTCTCATACCAAGAACACTGAAATGTTTATTTCTGGTCCAGCCTCCCGACAAGTGATTTAGGGGCCCAAGAAGGTCATATGCCAGGTACAACTTGAGCTGTTTTGTCTTTGGATGGGTCCTAGTTGTCCCCTGGGTGAGGACTGAGAACAGTTGGAGCAGTTGATAGTTAAGATCAAGCTCCATATCCCCTGCCCTTGGCGCCAACAGCTGCTGCTGGGTGGTGGCCCCATCTGAGAACCACAGTGGATAAGAGTTGAGGGCTGCAAGAAAACGTCACAAGAGCATTCCACACAGAGCATTCGCTCAGCTCCTCAGCAGGTACTGAGATGATAAAGCTTGGGCTGCCTCTGATGCTTCTGGTTGCTTCATGTTATAAGAGCAGAAACCCAACTCAAACTGACTTAGAGGAAATGATTGGCATGCTTGCCTGAGAAGAATGGCTTTGGGAGGCTTCAGAAAAGGTTTGATTCAGCTGCTCACATATCACCAAAGACCCAGCTTCCTTTGCTCTGCCTTTAATGATGCTGACTTCATCTTAAACCTGGCTTCTCTCAAGGGCCCAGGTGGTCAACAGTGTTCCTGGGGATTCAGCCTCAGGAGTTCGCATCCCACAGGAACAGGAAAATCAGCTTCTCCATTCCTCAGACAACAGTCCTGGAACTGAGTCTTTTTAGACCTGATTGGTTCATCTAGGGTCATGGGCCCTTGCTTGACCAAGCTCTGTGTCCTGGAGGATGGGGCTTACTCACGCTGGCTTAAATCCAGAGGCTGGGGAGCAGCTAGCAAATGTCACTGCACATACCCCTCCTGAGGAGTCAACTTGTGCCTGACACACAGTGGGCACTTTATTCATTAAGTCAACAGCCATTTAGTGAGGACCTACTATGTGCAAGAAATTATGCTAGATGCTGGTGAAAAAGCAGTGAAGAAGAAGATAAGGCCCCTGCCCTCATGGCCCTCGTAGTCTAGTAGGGGAGACAGACAGCTAAACAGGTAAAGACAGTACAATGTAATTAGTGCCTGAAGTGGGTTACATGAGCCCGGAAGAGGGGACCCTAAGCTGTTCTTACATGAAGGGGGTGGGGGGTCAGGGAAAGCTTTTGAGAGGAGGTGGCATTTAAATTGAGACTTGAGGGTCAAAGTGAGAAGCTTGGACACTCCTTTAATTAATTAATTAATTAATTAATTAAATTTTGCTGAGGAAGATTCACCCCGAGCTAATGTCTGTGTCAGTCTTCCTCTATTTTGTATGTGGGTCACCACCACAGCATGGTCCACACCTGGGAACTGAACCTGGGCTGCTGAACCGGAGCATGCTGAATTTAACCACTAGGCCACAGGGCCGGCCCCTGGACACACCTTTAAATTGACATTCTTTGAATACTTTGTCAATGATTATTTAGAGCAGAGGTTGCGTGCTGTTTGGGTGAAGGGCAGAGAAGGAGGCCCCAGGTAACTGCACTTAGCTTGTCGATGGTCCTGAGTAATCGGGCCCCGGACAAACCTGTAGACCCCATTCAGCAAAAGACTAAAGGCCTGCTACTCAGCGTAGCCCCGAATGTCATCTTGCTGCTAACCTCCCAGCCCCAAAGCCTTACCCATGTTTTCCTCCCAGCAGTGTACAGAGCTCCCTGAACAGTGCTAGTAAATGTAATATTCCCCACCATGTATAGGAGCCTAAGAGGGAGGCACTGCCCCAGGCACTGGGGCTGTGGCCATGAGCAGAACAGGCACAGGGTCTGGTCTCACCACGGAGCTAACCTTCTTATTTACTTCCACAAGGATCATGGAAAGAGACACATAAACACAGTGGTGGAAAGTGCCATGAAGAAGAAGCTCTAGAGCCCACGAGGCTTGTTAGTAGGCAGGGAGTAGAGGTCAGAGGCTGGAAGCTCTCTCTGAGCACGTGACATTTATGCTAAGAAATGACTGATGAGTAGCAACTAGCCGAGTGAGCAGTGGAGGGAAGAGCACCCTAGGCAGCGGGAATATACGTGCCCAGCTGCTCTACCCAGGATTGAGCTGGAAATTTAAATCAGGAGTTGGGGGAAGCAATGCAGGGGGAAAGTTTTAGGAAGGTCCATGGTGGCTATAGACACAAGCCTTGTCTCCAGCCCAACTTTACCAATAATAAAGCCCCTATCTTTTTTCTTTTATCACTCCTTTTTTAAAAAAAATTATTTTATTGTGATCATATTGGCTTATAACACTGTGTAAATTTCAGGTGTACATTATTATATATCAGGTTCTGTATAGACTGCATCGTGCTCACCACCAATAGTCTAGTTTTCATCTGTCCCCACACATATGTGCCCCTTTACCCCTCTCACCCTCCCCCATCCCCTTCCCTCTGGTAACCACTACTCTGTTCTCCTTATCCATGTGTTTGTTGTCTTCCACATATGAGTGAAATCTTACAGTATTTGTCTTTCTCTGTCTGGCTTATTTCACTTAGCATAATACCCTCAAGCTCCATCCATGTTGTCGCAAGTGGCATGATTTTGTCTTTTATTATTGCTGAGTAGTATTCCACTGTGTATATATACTTCATCTTCTTTATCCATTCATCCATTGATGGGCATTTCGGTTGCTTCCACATCTTGGCTACTGTGAATATTGTTGTGATGGCAAAGCCCATATCTTTATCTCCCCATCTGTCTGATGCCTGTTCCTATTTCCTACCAGGACCAGATCCCAATTGAAGGGGGAAGAGGTGTGATGATCAGCCTTAAAATGCCAACACAAGGGAGGGGCCAGATCCTGGAGGGTTGTGTAGACCATGTTATGCTATGTTATGTTACGGATTCTGAGATAAAAGCAATGGATCATCAAAGGTTTTTTTTTTATGTTGTGGTAAAATATACATAATGTAAAATTTGCTGGTTTAATCCTTTTTAAGTGTACAGTTCAGAGGCATTAAGTACATTCACACTGTTGTGCAACCATTGCTACTCTCCATCTCCAGAAGTTTTTCATCTTCCCAAACTGAAACTCTGCACCCATTAAATAATAACTCCCCATTCTTGTCCCCTCAGCCCCTGGCAACCACTATTCTACTTTCTATCTTTATGAAGTTGACTATTCTAGGTAACTCAAATAAGCATTCTATGATATATAACAATATTTGTCGTTTTGTGCCTGGCTTCTTTCACTTAACACAATGTCTTCAAGGTTCAGCTATGTTGTAGCATGTGTCAGAATTTCTTCATTTTTAAGGCTGAATAATCTTCCATTGTATGTATATATCACATTTTGTTTATCCATTCATCCATTGATTTTTTTTTTTTTGAGGAAGATTAGCCCTAAGCTAACTGCTGCCAATCCTCCTCTTTTTGCTGAGTAAGACTGGCCCTGAGCTAACATCCGTGCCCATCTTCCTCTACTTTATATGTGGGATGCCTACCACAGTATGGCTTGCCAAGTGGTGCCATGTCCGCACCCGGGATCCGAACCAGCAAACCCAGGGCCACCGAAGCAGAACTTGCGAACTTAACCACTGCGCTACCGGGCCGGCCCCTCATTGATTTTTGTTTATCCATTCCATCACCAAACACTTTCATCACCAAAGGGTTTTAAGTACAGGTTTAAAACATGATCAGATTTCCAGTTTAAAAGATCACTTAGCTGCCAGCTCGAGATTGGACCAAGGATGTGCAAGAAGGACGTAGGGAGGTCAGTTGCAAAGGTCTAGGTGAGAGATGAAGGTGGTGCGGACTAGGCTGTGGTCAGGGAGAAGGACAGGGAGGACATTGCAGATTTGGAAGTCTGCGGTGGGAAAGAGGAATCATTCAGGAGTACTGGCCAGAACTCAGTTTTCCTTAAGGACCAGAGCAGAGGGAGTCCATTGAGCTGCAGATAAGATGCCCTCTCTCCACATCTCAGCGCTTCCTTCTCATGAGCTCTGCTTTGTGGGGAACTCAGACTGAACCACCAAGAAACTTTTTGACGTTGTAAAGCTGAGTCCCAAACTCAGGACCAAGAGAGGTTCTGTCTTGTGAGTTCTTCTCATGCCAGTCAGGCTTGTGGAGACACGCTGTGTACCACTGCATTATCTCCTGAAGGTTCTAGCTCAAATTCTGGCTAAATTGTAGGTGATTCTAGCTAAGAAGGCGGGTTACCGAGCTGGACTCTAGTTATGCTGTGCGCTCATAGCTTGCTTCTCCCACTGCTGGCGGAGCTATACAACCTTTTAGCAAAGCAATTTGTCAATATTTACCAAACACTCTTTCAAAAATCCATCCCACTTCTGAGAGTCTAGCCTAAGGAGATCATTAAAAATGTGGCATTCCCTGTAGCACTATTGATAGCAGTGAGAAACTAAAAGAAAATATGCGTCCAGCAATATATCCTTAGGATGGGATATTCTGCAGCCATTAAAACATAGGCATTCTCATGCCACAACTAGAAGGACCCACAACTAAGATGTACAACTATGTACTGGGGGCATTTGGGGAGATAAAGCAGAAAAAAAAAAAATTGGCAACCATTGTTAGCTCAGGTGCCACTCTTTAAAAAAATATAGGCATTCTCAAAAGAGCAAATCCTGTTCTTAAACAGGTGAAACTAATCTATGGGGAAGAGGGGTGGTTATTGATGGGGAAAGTGAAGGAGTCTTCTGGGGTGATGGAAATGTTCTGTATCTTGATCTGGGTTATATGGGTAGATACGTATGTAAAAGTTCATTGAACTCTACGCTTCATGTTTGCGTTGTCTGCTGTATGTAAACGAGACCTTAAAGTAAAAGAATGAGTTCTGAAGGCAATGTAGGATGCCCACTAGAATGTAAGCTCCCGGAGAGAAGCGGTTTGTCTGTTCTCCTGGCTGCTGTGTGCTCAGAGCCTAGAACAATGCTCAACACACAGTAGACCCTCGGAAAAAACCTATTGGCTTGTTATAGAAAATGCTTAGGATAGGGGGCTGGCCCCGTGGCCGAGTGGTTAAGTTCGCGCGCTCCGCTGCAGGCGGCCCAGTGTTTCGTTAGTTCGAATCCTGGGCGCGGACATGGCACTGCTCATCAGACCACGCTGAGGCGGCGTCCCACATGCCACAACTAGAAGAACCCACAACGAAGAATACACAACTATGTACCGGGGGGCTTTGGGGAGAAAAAGGAAAAAATAAAAAAAAAATCTTAAAAAAAAAAAAAGAAAATGCTTAGGATAAAGCATTAAATGAAAAAAATTCCCAAATTTGCACAACTATTAAGTACATTATGATTACAATGTTGTAAAAATGATGGACAGGAAAACAATCAGAGGGAAATGAAGTGAAATGGTGTTGGTTGGGTTAAATGGTGGGATTACAGGAGGTGATTTTTAGTTTCTTTGATGAATGTCTTCTTTCCATCCTGTCTGTGATTCTGTGTGTAACATTATTTGCAAATAGCAGCTAACATTGAGTGAGTGCTTATTCTGTGCCAGGCTTTACACTTCATAAATGTACGCTTTAAATTTTTTAACTTGGGGCTGGCCGGGTGGTGCAGCGGTTGAGTTCGCATGTTTCGCTTCTCAGCGGCCCGGGGGTCGCCGGTTCGGATCCCGGGTGTGGACATGTCGCCGCTTGGCAAAAGCCATGCTGTGGTAGGTGTCCCACGTATAAAGTAGAGGAAGATGGGCATGGATGTTAGCTCAGGGCTGGTCTTCCTCAGCAAAAAAAGAGAAGGATTGGCAGTTGTTAGGTCAGGGCTAATCTTCCTCAAAAACAAAAAAACACGACTTTTTTTAACTCATTTAATTTTCACAACTCTATTAAGTAGGTGTTTATCCCTATTTTACAGGTGGGGAAACTGGCTCAGAGAAGTTAAAGAATCTTACCAAAGCCACACAGCCCTAAGTGGCAGACTTGGGAGGGAGGCCCAGCAGCAGTCTGGCTCCAGTGGTGAAGCAACACTATGCACACACTGCCCCTCAAGAGCTAATGTCAAAAACCTGAATTCAAGGCCTTCGTGACTGTGAGCCCCTGGACAAATGGGCCTCTTTGCTCCCCTCGCCCTGTGGTTGACCCTGTCTCCTGGGAGGCCCCAAATGGTCAAGCACTCGAAGGAATGGAGAGGTGAGTGAGGGATGGAGGCCAGAACCGGAAGAGAAGAGGTGAGCACAGAGGTCAAGTCCTGCTCCAAGCAGAGCCGTGTTTTCCCCGGGCAGGAACAGATGTTCCGGTCACCCTGTTCTGCACTCCAGAAGCCCAGGGAGAGCCCCTCTCCCCAGCTGGCCCCGTCCCTGCCCCCCCGGGGCTGTCACGAGGCCTGGACCAACAGGCCTGGTTCTGCTGTCCACGGGAAAGGCGGCTTCCTGGAAGCTCATCCCCTCCCCCACCGCATCCAGTCAACTCTGTTCCTGGAAGTTGAAGGAACTGGGCCACAGTGTCACCATGGCCGGAGCCCATGCCTGTCTTTGGCTCTCACCACCCACAGGAGGGCTTGGTGTTGCTGGCAGATAGGATTTGAGTTCCTGCCCAGCCACTCACCTGTTGTGTGGCCTGGGGCAAGTTACTTGACCTCTCACGAGCCTCAGTTTCCTCACATATAACATGGAGATAATAAAAGTACCTGAAGGAATTGAACAATGTGGGTGATGCATTTGGCACCATGGCCTGGCACCCCACAGCGCTCAAAACAGGGTAACTGTTGTATTATTATTATCCAGCTACCCTCATCCTCTTCAGGGCCATGGAAGGCTTGAAGAGATGGACCGACGAGGCATTCAAATGTCTTGGCTGCCAGGAGGGAATGCCTTTCTAATCAGCACACACGTCAGAGTCTAGTTATTAATACCCAGCCGGCCCCACCAGCTCTTGGATGTAGCATTCCAAAGACGAGGTGGAGAGGTGGGGAGGATGGGGCTGGGGAACAGGTGGCCGAGGCCGGAGGGCCGAGGGCCGAGGGCTGGAGCAGGAGCCCTCCCTCTGCATGGGAGCAACCCTTCCCAGCCTAGCAGGCAGCACTTGGCCCTTCTCCCGCCAGACAGCCTCCACCTGCAGTCTAGGGTCTGGGAAGGTGCGAAATTCCGGCCTGAAGTTGAGCTCCTGGCAGTCAAATCCTGAGTCCCCTGAGGGCACAGCACTGTCCTTCCGGGGATCCAATGCCCAAGTGAGCAGGGTCCCCCACAAGAGACAAATCAACTCACAGAATTGTGGAGTGTCGAAGGTAGCAGGGGGCTGAGAGAGCCCTCACCTGCCCTGGGGCTTCGAGCCCAGCCTCTGGGCTCAGACAGACCAGGGTGACTGGGAACATCTGTATTCCTCAGACTCGGTTTCCTCACTGTTAACCGGGAATTATTATTATAATTTTCTGCCCCTTCCTGTAATATCAACATTTTTATTTGGCTGTTGAAAAAACAAATTCCTATACAGCGCAGAGCTCTGCGTGCAGCAGGCGTTCAACACCTTCATTTTACACTGACTTCCTTCTGTTCCTTCCCGTGTCAGTGGTGGCAGACCTCAAGGAACAAAGATCTTCCAAGAATTTCCCATTCCCCAACCTGAGCTAACAATTGTATCAGACAATGCTTCTTTGCTTTCTTATATTGATTTTAAAAAGATTAACAACCTTATTTTTTTTAGAGCATTTTTAGGTGCACAGCAAAATGGAGCAGAAAGTACAGATAGTCCCCATATACCTCCTGCACCCCCCGACAGCCTTCCCGACCGTGTGCACCAGACGGGTACATTTGTTACAATCAGTGAACCAGCAATGATATGTCATCACCCAAAGCCCATAGTTTACATTAGACTTCACTCTTGGTGTGTATGGGTTTTGACAAATGTGTAGTGGCCTATATCCACCATTATAGTATCATACAGAATATTTTCACTGCCCTAAAAAGTCCATGTAATTCACTTCTCCATCCTTTTCTGTCCTCAGATCCCTGGCAACCTCTGAACTTTTTACTGTCTTCGTGTTTTTGCCTTTTCCAGAATGTCCTATTGTTGGAATCATACAGTATATAGCCTCTTCAGATGGACTTTTTTCAGTTAGTAATACGCGTTTAAATTTCCTCCTTGTCTTTATGTGGCTTGATGGCTCTTTTTTTTAGTGCTGAATAATATTCTATTGTATGGTTGTACCACAGTTTATTTATCCATTCACCTACTAAAGGGCATCTTGGTTGCTTCCAAGTTTTGGCAAATATGAATAAAGCTGCTATACAGATTCACGTGCAGGTGCTTGTGTGGACGTAAGTTTTCAACTGATTTGGGTAAATACCAAAGAACATGATTGCCGATTGTATGCGAAGAGTATGTTTAGTCTTGTAAGAAATTACCAAACTGTCTTCCAAAGTGGCTGCACCATTTTGCACTCCCACCAGCAGTGAGTGAGAGCTCCTCTTGCTCTGCATCCTCCCCGGCATTTGGTGTTGTCAGGCTTCAGATTTGGGTCATTCTGATGGGTTTAGTGGTATCTCCTTGTTGTTTTCATTCGCCATTCCCTAATAACGTATGATGGTGAGCATCTTTTCATATGCTTATTTGTCATCTCTATATCTTCTTTGCTGAGCTATTCAGATCTTTGACCCATGTTTTAATTGGGTTGTTCATTTTCTTATTGCTGAGTTTTAAGAGTTCTTTGTATATGTTGAATAAGAGTTCTTTATCAAATATATCTTTCGCAAATATTTTCTCCCAGTCTGTGGCTTGTTGTCTCATTCTCCTGATTGATTTTTTTTAATGATTCAATTTTTTTTCCTGTTGTTAAAAAAATATTTTTATAAGTATATGTCACATGAATAGCAGAAAGGCTTGACTTTGCCAATGCCTTCATTCACAAGGGGCCCACTTTTGGCAGGTGTACCAGCTGATGTGGCATCCTGCAAGTACAGTATTGTGGCCCAGAGAGGGAATGTGACTTGCTTGAGATTGCACAGCCTGCTTCACTAAGATGATATATCCATGTCACGTGCATAACCTGCGAGTAATCAGAGAACTGTCTTGTTTGGTCTGTATGAGACTCCTGGAATGCTGCTTCTCTTTTCTTGACTTTTGAAAAATTGCAGAAAAATAACGTGACAACAGCAGATATTTTTTGAAAAGGAAAACATTGAAAAAAAACTACCCATGATCACACCACCCCAATAAATTAACTATTTCACTTTTCTGAGAATTTTGTCTCTCTAGCAAAGGTTGGGACAAGGTACGCAGTTATTGTAACGGTTATCACCTTAGTGTCTCCTGTACATTTGCATTTTACTTTTTTCCAGATTTTAGTTTTCAAAATGATATTTTAGAATGGCAGCATGATATTCTGTCTGTTCCTGAAAGATGCCCAGCTTGCTGCTGCTCTGTCTCGAATGGGCTTCCCCCAGGCTGCCACACGCCCGGCTCCTCCACATCGTTTGGGTCACCTCCTGGGGGGGCCTTCCTTGAATGTCTTATCTAAAACAGTCCCCCTGATTGCAAGTCTCTCTCCATCCCATTATCCTGTTTTATTCTCTTGAAAGCATTTATGACTATCAGAAATTCTCTTTGTTCTTGTGTCTGTCTTCTCCCACTACAATATGAGCTTCATGAGGACAGGGAACTCTTCCGTCTTGCTTGCTCTGTATTTCCAGTGCCTACAACAATGCCAGACACATGGTAGGAGCTCGATAAATCTTTATTTAAATGACTCAAGAATTCAGAAGACCACAATTTTCCAAGTTGGTCATTGACCATCCATTTTTTTTAACTTATTAGTCAATGCTGCAGTAGGCATCTTGGAGATTCAGTTTATCAAGGGTTTTGGGAGGAGGGCTTTGGCAAAAGCTTTGGGTTCCTCTCCCATCTCTGTCATTTACTCACTTTGTGATGTTGGCCAGCATATTTAACTTCTCTGACTCTAGATTTCCTTATTTGGAATGAGGGTAATATTAGTGCCTACCTCGTATGGTTACTGTGAGGATTGAATAAACATAATACCCATAAGTGCTTAGCACAATGCCCATGAAATACAGAGCAAATAACATTGGCCATCTGTTACCAGCGCCCTAAGTACTTTCTGGGTTTTGTCTCATGTCACCCTCAAAACCGTCCTATTTGCTGGTCACTTGACCAGGCTTATCTTGTGAAAATTCATCAGGCTGCAACTTATTTGCATGCTTTTCTGTATTTGGATTATAGTTAATAAAAAGTTTGCTTAACAACAGCAACAAAAGCCCCATGAGGTAGGAAGCTTTATCATCCCCATTTTACAGATGAAGAAACTAAGGCTCAAAGAGGTTAAGTCACTGGCTCCAGATCACAGAGAATAGGTGGTGAGGCTGAGGCTGTGGAGCCCCTGCTCTTAACCACAGCTCTTCATGCCCTGCTCACAGCCTGGCCTGATCAAACACTCATTAACCAGTACCTTTTATTATTGTTATTAACATTTAACATTTTTGTTGTTTAAGTTTTTTCTTCCTTTTTTTGGTGAGGAAGATTCGCCTTGAGCTAACATCTATTGCCAATCTTCCTATTTTTTTTTTGCTTGAGGAAGATTAACCCTGAGCTAACATCTGTTTTCCTCTATTTTGTATGTGGGTCACCACCACAGTATGGCACTGATGAGTGCTGTAGGTCCTTGCCTGGGATCTGAACCCATGAACCCAGGCTGCTGAAGCGAGTTGTGTTGAACTTCAGCACTGCGCCACAGGGCCAGCTCCTTTTTCTTCTATTTTAGATAATGCTTCAAAGAATGTCTTTGGGCATTTGTGGCTTTTCTCTGCTTTTGGATTATTTCACTTAGATACAATCCCAAGGGTAGAATTAACTGGGGGAAATGGGGCCCAGAGAGGTGAAGTGATTTGCCCAAGGTCACATAAAAGTAGTTGTTCTTGGAGCAGGGCCGTCATGCAGAGTTGCATAGGTTGTTCATTTCACAAGGGAACTTGGTCCAGGGGTGAGTGGGCTTCCTATAGGAGGCAAGAGCTAAGCCTTGGGCAGAGTGTGAATGGGCAGAGGAGAGAGAGGGCATTTCAAGTGGAGGCACACAGGAGGGGAGACTGAGGAGGGTGTGATGGGGGAAATAACGGGAAACTAGTCTCAAAGGAGTAGAGAATCAGAAAAAGGGGGATATTAGGAAATAGGTGGGGCTGGACCATTCACTCATTCCGCAAATATTAGCTAGGCTCCTACTGTATGCCAGGAGCTGTGGATATAGCAGTAAACAAGGCCATCCAATCCCCCTACTCATGGAACAGATACTTTCTTGGGTGATACTTTCTCCACTTATAGACAGATAATTGATAAGGAAATTGAGTAAAACAAGTATAGATTGTGATAAATATAAAGAAAGAATCAAACAGGTGCTGAGTCCAACAGGTGCTGAGTCCAGAAGTAATGAGATGGGGACTTATTTAAATAGAGCAGTTAAAGAAAGGCTCTTTGGAGAGGTGATGTCTCAGTTGAGAAAAGGAAGACTATTCCAGGCAGAGCAGACAGCACATGCAAAGGCCCTGAGGTGGGTAATACAGAGAGGCCACTCAAAGCCATGCAGAAGAGGGTCTTGAGGGGTTGTAAGTTCAGAAGTAATTTCAGACAGTCAGTTTTGCAAAGGACTCTTCCCTCCATTCCAGGCTGACCTTTCTTCTGCGTTCAGTCTTACTTTTCCATATGTCTGCTGGTTGACCCCACAGAGCAGTCACCTTAAAGTCATGTGTCTTTCCTAACCAGCTCCCTATCTCCAGTTGTCTTTCTAGTTCTCCACAGTCATCTAGACTGTTGCCAAGCTCCTTGGTCCTTCCTTCCTTATTCTCTCACTTCTGTCCCTTCTTTGGCCACCTTCCTAGACCAGGGAGCCAGCCAGGTACTGTGGTGCAGTAGGCCATGCAGAGTAGGCACTTTAGGGGCACACAGACCTGGTTCGCATCCCAGCTCTACCATTCAGTTAACTTCCCTGGGCCTTAGTTTACTGGTCTATAAGGGGAGTTATACCCTGCTGGGGGTGGGGGAGTGAAATGAGATGATGATGTCAGTGACAGCAGCTGGCACACAGTAGGTATTTTCTAAATGACGGTGTCTTGCCCTTCCCTATCAATCTTGAGAACTGTCTTAGTTCTTGTACCTTGGCTCTTCATATTTGGGAAGCAGAGAGATGGTAAAGATCTGGGGTAACCACCGACTCCCTAATTTTCTCTCTGGAGGAACCAAATCCCCAAGAATCCCCTTTTTCAAAGTATTTTAAACAGATAGCTTAATTTGTCATCATAATACCTATCTATCATTAACTGAGGGTTTGCTACGTGCTGGTTCCTGTGCGAAGTGCCTTATATGTGCTCTCTTTTCATCCTCATGACAGCCCTATGAAGGAATTTCCATCATTATCCCCATTTTATAGTTCAGGAAACTGAGGTTCAGGAAAGTAAAGTTACTGGTTTAAAAATCGCATAGCTGGGGCTGGCCTGGTGGTGCAGTGGTTAAGCTTGTGCGTTGCGCTTTGCTGGCCCAGGGTTTGCCGATTCGGATCCCAGGCGTGGAACTAGCACCACTTCTCAAGCCATGCTGTGGTGGGCATCCCACATATAAAATAGAGGAAGATGGGCATGGATGTTAGCTCAGGGCCAGTCTTCCTCAGCAAATAGAGGAGGATTGGTGGCAGATGTTAGCTCAGAGCTAATCTTCCTCAAAAAAAAAAAATCACAAAGCTACTTACGGGATGAAATTGGGACTTAAGCCCACATTTTTCTGGTGCCAAAAAATCCCAAAAAACAAAAAACTCTGTATACCCAACCACTAGGGCATCCTGCCTCACAGCCCATTAGGCAAAAGCAGGGAGGGCCAACATGTTTCACTTCCTGGACGACAGGAGGCCCAGACTGGGGAGAGATTTTTCTGAGTCCCATAATGGACTGGACACTAAGCCAGGCTGTGGTGGGCCTGGCCCCAGACCCCAGACTTGCTCCAGCAGAGCAAACTGGGAGGTCTGAGACCTCAGGGTGGCCCAGCCCTTCCTCCCTGAGCTGGAACGCCTCCCCAGAGCAACGGAGCCATAAACACAAGCAGCTCTTTCAACGGGACACTGAGCCTGAGTCACGCAGTATTTATAGACGGGCCTCCTCTCCTCTCCTCAGCTTTGCCAGGACTTATCAGGTTCACTTGGGGCTCAGAGGGTGACAACCTGTTTATCATCCAAGGTGCCCAGGCTGGCTGTTGGGACATCCTCCGAGAACGAGGTTTGGAGGCCTGCCCGTGTTTAGACCTGACCTGACCCCCACACCAGACTGAGGCAACTCTCCCTACCGGAGTTGTTCCACCTTCTCCCCAATGTCCCTCAAGCCCGCCCCACCACAACCACATGCACGCCCAGTGAACTCATGGTCTTGAGTTAGAATGGGACGGAAATGCTTCTTCTCTCAGGAAGACCTCTTGGATTGATCTGAGAAGGTTAAAAACTTTCTCTAGTCCCATTGCTCTTTGGGAGTGCATCCTCTCATTGGTCAGACCATTGAATTAATCATCATAACATTGACCAAGGAAACTCTCTGTACCCAATATTGTGCTAAGAGTTTTAACATTACCCTTTTTAATCCTTACAATAATTTTATAAGTTGGATATTAATTTAATATCATCTTTATAGATGAGGAAACTGAGGCTCAGAGAGGTGAACTTGCCCAAGACCACACAGCCAGTAAGTAGCAGGGCCAGGCTCAAAATCTAGGCCTTCTTTGATTCTAGAGTCCAAGCTGTGGGTGACCTTGGGCACATTACTTCCCCTCTGAGCCTCGGTTTCTTTATCTGTAAAATGGAGACACTAATACCTACTTCTCACAGTTGTAAGGACTGAAGAAAACTGGTACACGGTAGGCTCACAACCACTGGCTGCTGCCCCCCACCTCCCGCCCCCAACGATCAGCGAATTAGCTGGTTCTAAGCTGCTCAGGACAATCAGCCAGGCCACATCTGGCTCTGACTTCAGGAACTTGAGTCCAGAACCCAGGCTGTTCCAGCCACTGCGCCCACCCTTGTTTCTGCCCAATAGCCAGGCTCCCTGTCCCAAGGGACTCAGAGCCCAGTGGCTGGGGTGTGTGTGGGGGGGTGAAGGGGAGAGGGAGTGAGGGGGTGGAGAGGGAATTGGGGGCTTAAGGGGTGGCTGTGTGCAGAGGCACAGTAGACTGACCAGGCTCTCACCCCTGGGATCGATTTTGGGTGGTGCCAGCCCAGGGGGCCGGATTTAGTGGTTGAGCTTTGACCCCAGCTGGGTGGCAAGGCTGCAGGAACTAGGCAGAACCTGCTTGTGTGATTCCTGGAGGGCTGGGGGCTCCCGAGGCTCTGAGCCCTGCAAAGACCTGTGGGCTGGGTTTCTGAGTCTTTGCCAAGGGCAGCCTGCTCCTCTCTGCCGTCTTCACCGCCTCCTCCGCTAGCCCAGTGCAGAGCCACTAACTTGGGGTTCAGACTGATTTGGGTTCAAGGCCCAGCTGTTCTATGTACTACCTGTGTGACCTTGGGTGAGGTACATTACCTTGGTGTCCTGATCGAGAAATGGAGACAATCAGCTCCCTCACAGGGCTGTGATGATTAAATGGGGTCCCTGGGTAGGGCTGTGCCCCCTCCTTCATTCTCCCTTCCCCTACGGGGGCCCATGAGGGCAGGGCTTGTTCTCCTGTCCTCACCCTGCCTTGTAGGGGCCTTTAAATGCATTCCCTCCGGCCTTGACCTGGCTGCTCCAGGGTCTCACGGTGCTTCCAGAAACCCTAAGTCCCCTCTGGCCTCCTGGCCAGGGCCCAGCTCACTCAGCTGTGGCTCAGATTTCCTACTGGGCTCGTTAGAGGGCCTCGGTAAGGAGCCCCAGCCCTTGAGTCCTAATCCGTAGGAACAGTGACTGTTTAATAGTGGGGATTTCTTTCCAGCCACTTTCTACGCCTGTACAACATGTTTGATAGATAAATTTATTTACATACACGTTATTTTTTTAATAGAAAAGAATCAGAAAACATATAAGTGGTGTATATTTTTCTGTTTGTGCCTAACAATATATTGCTGACATCTTTCATATTGGTGTTCAATATAGAAAGCTCAATGTCATTTTGTTAATTGGAGAAATATTTGTATAAATGTTTAACAATATATTGCTGACATCTTTCATATTGGTGTTCAATATAGAAAGCTCAATGTCATTTTGTTAATTGGAGAAATATTTGTATAAATGTTTATTCATTTTATGCACGGACAGGTGGAATGCTTATTGGGGTATACTTTTGTTTTCTTTCTTAATAAACTTTTAAAAAAGTATAATATACATTCAGAAAAGTGCACAATTCATCAGGGTACAGTTTTCAAGGGATTTTCACAAAGTGGCTGTGCCTGCAGAGCCCACCGCCAGGTCAGGAACCAGATCATCACCAGCGCTCCCGGAGCCCAGCTTACCCCGCGTCCAGCCCCCCAGCCGAGGGTAACAGGACCCTGACCTCTAACAGCCTAGGTTAGTTTTGTCTTCTTTGAACTTTATGCAGACAGACTCATACAGCATGTAGGCTTTTGCTCAACATTCTTTATGAAATTCATCCATGTTGCTGCAGGCGGCAATATTTATTCATTCTTGTTGCTGTTTAGTACATGATGTGAGCACACACAGTTTAGTTATTTGTTCCATTGGTGGACACTGGGATTGTTTTGAAAGTTTTGCACTACAAACAATATTGCCCAAAAGTCCTTGTATGTAAATAGACCTATATATCTGAGTATCTATCTATCTATATCCAGCTAACTAACTAACTATATCTTTCTGTCATCTTTCCACTTTTTTGATGAGACAGATCCTTGCAATATAACAGCTGAGCTGCTGAGTCACATGTATGAATATTTTACATCTTGATTTTGTCAAATTGCACCCCTTCCCCCAAGGTCAAGAGGAGCAGCAATGTCCGTTTCTCTACACCTTCACCAACCTTGGATATTATTAATCTTTAATATTTTTATCAGTCTGATGGAAGAAAAATCAGATTTTATTGTGGTTTAATGGGATTTTTTATATTAGTGAGGACGAGCACCTTGTTTTGTTTTAGAGGAGAGGGCATCGGCACTTATTCCTTTGTAAATTGCCTTTTTGTTTTAGGGGAGAGGGCATCGGCGCTTATTCCTTTGTAAATTGCCTTTTTGTATCCTTTGCTTATTTTTAAAACTTGCATGTATTATGGGTATTGACACCTGATCTTGACGTGTGTTTCTACTGTTTTCTCCTAACGGTCACTTGTCTTTAGCTTTGTTTATGGAGCAACTGCCGGTTTAAATATAGTTTGTTTTCCTCCTGCTTACTGTTATGATCTGGATTGTCCTGAGGGTGTGCGTGGCAAACCCAAGGTTCAAGCTGGTGGGGGCAGGGAGCAGCAGGCCAGGTGGGTGGGCAGTGGGCCCCCAAGACTGTCTCTCTGGGGTGTAAGCACAGAGCCCCTGGGCCTTGACTTTGCCCCAAGGTTTCCTCCAGTCCCTTTTCCAGTCTTCTCAGTGCCACCCGGGCCTCACTGTCAGTGAAGAGAGTCTCTGCCCACAGGCCAGGGGCCAGGCAGGGATCAGGGCACGTCAGGGCCAGTGTTAATGGGGCAGTAGAGGGAGTGGAAGTTTAAGAGCGAGGGCTAAGCAGCTCGACTCTCTGAGTTCAAGTCCTGAACTCAACATGCGTTCGGTGCCTGCCTTAGTCTGCTCAGGCTGCCATAACAATATACCACAGACTGAGTGGCTTAAACCACAGAAGTTTATTTGTCACAGTTCTGGAGGCTGGGAAACCCAAGATCAAGGTGCTAGCGAGGTAGGTTTCATGATGAGGCCTCTTCTCTTGGCTTGTAGATGACTGCCATCTCACTGTGTGCTCACATGTCCTGTCCTCAGCATGTGTGCGTGAAGAGAGAGAGAGCGAGTGGGCTCTCTTGTGTCTCTAAGGGCACTAGTCCCATTGGACTGGGGCCCCAACTCATGACCTTATCTAAGCCTAATTGCCTCCCAGAGGCCCCATCTCCAAATCCCATCATATTGGGGGTTAGAGCTTCAACATATGAATTTTGGGGAGACACAAACATTAAGTCCATAAAAATGCCTCAGATCGTTTTCTAGAAGGGTAACCTTAGGCAAGTTACCTAATCTCTCTGTGACTCATTTTCTTATCTGTAGAATAGAGATGATAATAGTATTGCCCTGATGAATTAATAAATAAGTTAATAGCTATAAAACACTTAGGACAGACTGTGATAGCCTGCCTCTGAGATAGTCCTCAATAATTCTTGCCTCCTTATGCAATCCCCTCCCACACTGTATCCGGGTTGGTCTGTGTAATCAATAGAACACAGTGGAAACGATAGTGTGTGATGTCTGAGGCTAGGTCATAAAAGACATTGCCACTCTGTCTTGCTCTTTTGGATCACTGGCTCTGGGGGGAGCCAGCCACCATGCTATGAGGATGCTCAAGCAGCCCTATGGAGAGCTACATGTGCTGAGGAACCAAGGCCTCCCATCAACTTGCCAACTATGTGAGTGAGCCACTTTGGAAGTGGTTCCTTCAGGTCCAGTCAAGCCTTAAGATAAACTGAACTGCAGCCCCAGCCAACATCTTCATTACAACATCCTCAGAGACACTGAGCTGGAACCACTTGGCTTAGCTGCTCTTGAATTCCTGACTCACAGAAAATGTGTGAGATAATCAATGTTTATCATTGTTCTAAGCTGCTACGTTTGGAGGAAATCTGTTATGCAGCAATAGATAATACACAGACCATGGGATTATCCATAGTAACTCTCCAGTAAATGCCAGCCAGTATTAGTCCCCTGACTGTGAAAATATTAACAACAATGTTTGCTGAGTGTCTGTCATGTGCCAGATATGTGCCATGTGCCTGGGCAAATGGACTCCCACTTCTGTGCCATCAATTTTCGGCAAGGAGTAGAGTGTTGGGGGCAGACACGGAACCTTAGCCTCTCGGGGCTAGAAAGGCTCAAAGAGATCATTACTCCACCCAACTCTCATTTTACAGATGAGGAGACTGAGACACTGGTTACCAAGGTAACAGAGCTGATAGGTGGAGGAGCCTAAACTTGAACTCAGATCCATTAGTGCCCAGGGCAGCCTCTTGACTGTTGTTCTGTACTCTCAGGGCCTTAAAGTAAGGGTCTATTGCATCTCATAGTTTATAAAGCACTGTCAATACTTTATTTCAGGATCATTTGATGTAGAGCCCCCTACAGACCCTATTGACACCCATGTCCCCTGGGGTAATCCCTTTCTCTAAGGGCCACCCACACCCCAGAGCTCTTGTAGCTGCCCACTATGGTTGTCTGGACCTGGGGACAGCGGGAACAGGCCTGTGGGACTCCTGGCCCTGAGTGGTGAGATCCTGAGATGCTCCGCGACCCTTCCATGGCACATGGGCCAGGCCCAGTGGCCTTTGCCCTGGCATCTGGGGCACTGCATCATGCCCCAGACCCCATGGACCTGCCTCTACCAACTGCTCTGGGTTTAGCCTCTGGATCAAATGACCTGTTGGTTTGATCCTGTGATTTGGGATGATTCTTCAAAGAGGATGTCATTGAAGCATATGACAGGGATCTCAAACTATGAAAAAAAATAGTCCCTTCCCTTCCCCTCCCCCTCCTTTCTGAGGGTGCTGGAAGGGAAATACAGAGGAAGAGGCAGGGCAGACTCCCCCCTCCAGGGGAGTCATGAGGGCAGGGGGAGAACAGCACACACGTGGAAAGGATCTCCTCCATGATGTACTGAGGAAGCACTGAAGAATGCCTGAGCTTTGCGGCAATGAAAGGGGAGATGGCAGTGGTTTCCTCTCCAGCATCACTGCCCCCATGCCTGCGTCATCCATCCCAGGAGGACTCTGAGAACCCAGCCGCTGGGGAGGGGGAAGGACCCTCAGGAATCATCTCTTACAGTTGCTCTGTTTGGCAGATGAAGAAACTGAAGGTGGGTGGGGCTTGCTGGGCATCACATTGCTTGTCTCTGGCAGAGCCGGAGATGAAGCCCAGGTGTCCGGGCCCTGGGCCAGGGTTCTCTCCTGGAACCAAGAGGCCTCAAAATCTCAGGTTTCTGAAAAGTACCCTCTCTAGTGACTATCAAAAAGAGCCTAGACTTTGGGGTTAAATCAGCCTCTTCCAGCTCTGCCTACACTAGCCGGGGGACTTGGGGCAACTCCATATACTGATCTGTGCCTCAATTTTCTCATCTGCAAAATGGGGATAAATATGAATTACTCATGGTTTTTGTGGGGACTGAATGAAATAGTGCTATAAAGCTCTCAGTAGATGCCAAGCCACTTGTAAGCATTAAATCAATCAAAAATAATGTTGTAATTACCATTACCTTCCATCCCTCCCTTTTCCTTGCGAGGCCCAGACCATTCTCCTTGCTGCTTTGCCTGACACCTGGGACCCCCTCTGGCACTAAAGCTCCTCCCACTAGTAACACAGACATTGGGGGCAGTCCCAAATGAGAAGTCTGTCTCTTAGCTGGGGGATGTGAAGTCACTTCACCTCTCTAAACTTCAGGTCCTGATATGTCAAAATAAGAACCGTAACACCCAGAATCTTCCTTTGACAGATCGAGGGCATAGAGGAATGGGAGGGAAGGCGACTGCTATAGATTAAAAGAGATTGATGAGACAGAAACAACAAAATTTGCCATGTATAAGACTTTATTTGGATCGGATTTAGACAAACTAACTGTCAAAAGATATTTGAGACAATCAGCGACCTCTGAAAATGGTTTGGAAATTAGATAATATTAAAAAATTCTTATTTTTGTTGGGTGTGATAATGGCATGCTGATTATGTAAGAAAAAAAAAATCCGTATCAGTTAGAAATGCTTACTGAAGTATATATGGGAGAAATGACTTGATGTCTAAGATTGGCTTTAAAATATTCCATAAAAAGAAGTGTGGGGGGCCAGCCCCATGGCCTAGTGGTTAAGTTCGTGCACTCTGCTTTAGTAGCCCAGGGTTTCGCCGGTTCGGATCCTGGGTGTGGACATGGCACCGCTCATCAAGCCATGCTGAGGCGGCATCCCACATGCGACCACTAGAAGGACCCACAACTGAATATACAACTATGTACTGGGGGGCTTTGGGGAGGAGGAGGAGGGGGAGGAGAAGAAAGATTGGCAATAGATTTTAACTCAGGTGCCAATCTTTAAAAAAAAAAAGAAGTGCAAGGGTGTATAGATGAAATAAGATTGTTAAAATATTATTAAAAGTTGAGGGTTTGGTTACCTGAGTTCAGTATACTATTCTCTCTACTTTTGTATGTTTGAAATTTTCATTAATAAACAGTAAAAATAAATAAACGAGAAGATGTGTAGAGAGGGAAGCAGCAAAATGTAGCAGCTAAAAGCTCTGGGCACCACTGATATTCCACGTTTGTCTCTTCATCTCTTGGCCTATAACTTTACAGGATGCTCCAATAACTGGTAATGACACTAGTTTATAACTTCCTGGTTCTGATGCTGGCTCTGCCACTCACTGGCTGGGGGACTTTGGCCAAGTGACTTAATCTCTCTGAGCCTCTTAGCTCAGCTGCAAAAGAGGGAAAATCATGAGCCATACTTCACTGAGTTATTTTGAGGACTGAGCAAGAGGATGGATGGAAAGGGTTTGGCACAATGCCTGGCATGCAATAAGCACTCAATAAATGCTTCAGTGCGAGGAACATATGTTTAGGAGTCAGGCTGCCTTGGATGTGAACCCCAGCTCAGCTCTGCCTCTTGGGGCTGTGTGACTTTGGCCAAGCCAATTAACTCTCTGAATCTCATTTCCTCCTGGGGAAAACGGAGATCAGAATATCTTCCTTGCAGAACTGTTATGAGGATTAAATGACAAGACATGTTTTGATGGCCAGCACGGCCCATGTGGGAATTTCCCTCCCTTATCCCTTGACTTTCAGCAGTGCTGGGCTTGCCAACACCCAGGCTGGAGTCGATCCCACTGTCCATTTGCTTGGCTTTTGCACCTGGACTGCCAAGCATGGCCGGAGACAGTCAACAGAACCATGTGAATGGCTCCTTGCAAATGGCAAATCAGTGCTGGGAAATATCAGCGAGGCTCTTCTGCTCCCAGACAGTCCTTCCACCCCTCTCTAGGGCACTTCCTCCTGTGTTTCACACTGGCTGGTCCACTACCTGCTCACAGTATGCTCCCCCTGCCTCAGCTTCAGAAGTTGACCTCAACTCTCTCTTAATCAAGGTCATCAATATGAGCACATTTCTCTCCAACCCCTACACCTCTGATTCTCACCTCCATCCTTTCCTCTCTCTCCTATCCTCCCAACTCAAAGGTTGGAGTGTCCTTCTCCTCCCCAAGTCTTTAGAATTTACTCCATCAACACCTCACCCACAATATTCCACTACTTTCTCTCCACTGGCTGCACTGTCTCAGCTAAAAAAAAAAAACTTGCTCAAGGACCTTAATCTCCCCCAACTTTGACAGTGACCTGCTGCTTCCATATTTAACTCACTCATCCACTTGTTCACTCATTTAAGAAATATTTGTTGAGTTCCTACTATGTGTCAGATATGGGGGGTACAGAGATGAATAGAGACAGTCTTTGCCCTCAAAGTCTTCAAAATCCAGAGAGAGAATCAGACTCACAAACAGATGATGGTAAGATGACAAGTGAGATGAAAGGTGGACCCATGCTTGATGCTGAGATTGGTTGAGTGGTCAATGGGAGGAAGGGGGAGCCCAAGGATGGCTCTGAGCTTCCTGGTCTGTGCAAATGGGTGAATGGTAGTGCTGTTCACTGAGACGTGAGACAAGGAAAACAGAAGGGGGAGTTAGGTGCAGGGAAAGATGGGGTGTTCTGTTTGGGGTATGACGAGTTTCGGGTATTATTGGAACATCCCAGTAGAGGCTTCCAACAAATCTTTAGCTTAAGGGAGACAGAGGTCTGAAATAGAGTTAGAGATTGAGGATCATTGGCATATAGAAGTTGGAATCATGGACGTACATAGAGTGCTCTCCGCTGCAAGTAACAGTATTCTCACATCTTAAGTAGTCAAGAGGTGGGCAGTTCCAGTGGTGGGTAAATTGGCAGCACAATGATGGCATCAATGACCCAGGTGCTTTCTATAGCTCCTCTTTGCCATTCTCAGAGGTGGATTTCTTCCTCGGTCTTGTCCACTCTTGGTTGCAAGATAGCTACCCTCCTCTCTCACAAGCCCATTCAAGGGCAAGAATGAAGCTTTCTTCTTGAATTTCTCTTTTTATCAGGAAAGAAATCCTTTCTCTGTAGCCCACCTCCACCAGCCCTTGGGTCTCCTTGGCCATAACTAGTCACTTAGGCAAAGGAGGATGGAATTCTGGTGATAGGTTTAAGGCTTTGTCTCCTGTGGCAGTGGAGAGGCCCGCCTTCCAGGAGAACAACGCTGCCTGATGCCTGAAACTAAACAGAGGACATGTGGGCGAGGAAGAAGGGATGGCTTCTTTTCAACCCTCATCCTCTTCCAACCCTTGGCTGGCCTGCCAGTGTTGACCTGCAGTTCAACAGAGACATAAGGATTTTGGGCTCCTGAGTCAAGCATATCTGAGTTCATGTCCTAGAGCCACATCTTGCAAGCTGTATGACCTCATACACGTTATTTCACTCTGTGCCTGAGTTTCCTCATCCGCAGAATGGAGATATAGTTGTTCTTATGTCGTTGGCTGTTGAGATGTTGAAATGAAGCAATGCATGATGTGCTTGGTGCAGTGTGTAGCACATGGTAAATGCTCGGCAAAACTAGCCATTCACATTTAGGGGGGCCACCCTCTCCTTGAAATCCCCCAGCCCCTTGTCCTCCATGCCACCTCCTCTTTCTCTGACTGGTTCCCCTTCTTCCCCTTCTCCCTCCCATTTCTTCCCCGTCCCAAGGTTGGCTCCTCTGCCCTCACTACTCACTAAGTCTTCTCCAACCATCAACTCTTCTCCAGGCTGAGGTGATGAAACCTACCCTCCTGCCACGGCTCTTTCTTGAGATGCTGGACACTCCTCCCATACATTCTATAGCCTCTTAGGCTCATCCTGAGGCCTGATGTCACTCCTCCCACTCTCACCCCAGCGCCTTGTACTGATGGCCCCAATGTCCCTTTGCATGAGATTCTACCTAAAAAATAACTTGGAACTACTCCAATGCTACCTGCCAACAGGGAAGATGTCCGGAAGGACACGGAGAAAAATTCAAGTTTGTACAGAGGGCAGAGGAGAGCATGTGGATAACTTCTAAGTGCCTAGGTAGGCATTACATAATAGTTATTTCTGTCTCTCTCCCCCCCGAGACTGTAGGAATCTCAGGGCAGGGAAAAGGAGGACTCATCTACCTGTCACCTTGGCGTCTGATGTATAGACAGTACTG
This sequence comes from Equus przewalskii, assembly GCF_037783145.1. NCBI lineage: Eukaryota > Metazoa > Chordata > Mammalia > Perissodactyla > Equidae > Equus > Equus przewalskii. Next base: position 29,233,172 of record NC_091832.1, read on the forward strand.
AGAAAAATTTCCAATGAATGAATAAGATTCCTGGCTTTGCCACTTACTTTCTAAGTGACTTTGGATAAGGTCTTTTCCTTCTAAACCTCAGTGTCAAAATCTATACAATGAGGGCACTGGACCATGTCTCAAGGGAGCCCTTTCAGCATTAAAATACAGTTAGTGGCCAAAGGACGGAGAGATGGCCTTGACGGGGTGGGGGTCTCAAGGTCTCCAGCAACGTGCTGTGCTCAGGGATGAGCTCAGAGAGAGGGGCTGGCCTGACCCCTCATCTTGGGGGCTGCCCAGGACTCCAGAGGGGGTGGACCTGATTTAGGTCAGTGAGAGGGCACTGACGATTAACTCCACAAATCCCAGTGGCCCACTTGCTGGGTTTCATCCCTGGCTTACCAGCCTGGTATGGGAGGAGACTAATTTCTGGAGGAAACTCTGGGTGGCCAGTCCTCCCTCAAGCCTGCCCACGGACAGGCTGTTCTTGTTTACGACCCCCGTCCCAGGGGAACAGCGATTGCTCATCCCTTCATGTGATTTGAGAGGGCGGAGCTTTCAGGCCTGGGGGAAACTCAAGCCCCGCCAGCCGCCAGCCGCTTGGCATCGGAATGCTCAGCTGGTCCCCTCCTGGGGCTCATGTGACCAGGGTCCAGCTATAAATATCAGAGGGGCCTCAGCCAAAGACAGAATTCAGGCGCCAGGAGAAGAAGGCAAAGAAGCTCTGGGTGGGTGTTTTGTGACACAGGCAAGACCCCAGGTCTGCTTAGAGCGAGGCGAGTGAAGGAGGCAGCCAGGTAGAGGCCCACATCTCCCGACAATATGGATTATAAGTCAAGCCTGATCCAGGATGGGAACCCCATGGAGAACCTAGAGAAGCAGCTGATCTGTCCCATCTGCCTGGAGATGTTTACCAAGCCAGTGGTCATCTTGCCCTGTCAGCACAACCTCTGCCGGAAGTGTGCCAATGACATCTTTCAGGTCAGTGCCGGGCATGGCCTAGTTCCAGGGCCCCAGGTGGCTATTCAGTTTTCCCATGATGAAAGCCCTTCTCTCCTAGCCCAGGATCCTTCCAAACCAGGGCTGGTTTTTCCCTCTCCGAAGTGACCCCCTGCCACGGCCTCAGGACAGGGCTGAGGGGGGCTAGGGAGGCGGCTCTGGCTGCCTCATTCCTTCTCCATGACGCATGTTTCCCCTCCCCGCCTCACCCACACCCTGAGCACCACGGTTGACTCTCCAATCAGGAGTCAAATGCCTCAAGCGATAAGTGGGAGAAGCAGGCAGAGGAGAGAGAAACCAGACCCCAGGGTTGGAGCCAGCTCCATGGTGGCAGGGGCCCCAGAGCTTTAGGAGGACGGTGGCTGGGAGGGACAGGGCAGTTGAGGGATCTTCCCTTTTGAGGCTGTTCCCTGTAATACGGGGCAGGAGGGTCTCCATCTTCCTAAGAAAGGAATGGGAATGGAGGTCCCGGCTGGGAGGCAGGACTCAAGTTTCCCCAGAAGCATTTTACAAAATGGCCTCTCGCTATTTTATCTTTAAAGTAGCAGCCCCAGGAGCTGGCTCTAAGTATAATGCTCATTTCATGAATGGGCAAACTGAGGCTTGGAGAGTTAAGGTTGCTTGCCCGAAGTCATTCAGAGAAGAACGGTGACTTGAACTTAGGTCTGCTGACTCCCAAACCTGTTGATTGCTTAGTTGCTTCTCAGGCGCTCCCTTTGTAACTGAGCTGGCTCTCATCTCAGGATGGGCAGCTCCAGGTTGTGTGATTTGACAAGAATGGTTGGGATGGGGCCGGCCCTGTGGCCGAGTGGTTTATTTCGGATCCTGAGCATGGAAATGGCACTGCTCATCAAGCCATGCTGAGGAAGCATCCCACATGCCACAACTAGAATGGACCCACAACTAAAAATATACAACTATGTACCGGGGGCCTTTGGGGAGAAAAAGGAAAAATAAAATCTTTTTAAAAAAAGAGTGGTTGGTTAGGGGCTGGCCCCGTGGCCGAGTGGTTAAGTTCGCGCGCTCCGCTGCAGGCGGCCCAGTGTTTCGTCAGTTCGAATCCTGGGCGCGGACATGGCACTGATCATCAGACCACGCTGAGGCAGCGTCCCACATGCCACAACTAGAAGAACCCACAACGAAGAATACACAACTATGTACCGGGGGGCTTTGGGGAGAAAAAGGAAAAAATAAAATTAAAAAAAAAAAAAAAGAGTGGTTGGGGTAAGGAGGGGGAAGGACAGCCAGAGATTAGAAAGGGGGGGTCTGAGGAGGGACCCCAGGTCTCACCTCTGCCCTTGCCACCCGCAGGCTGCAAATCCCTACTGGACCAACCGAAGTGGCTCAGTGTCCGTGTCTGGAGGCCGTTTCCGCTGTCCCTCGTGCCGCCATGAGGTGATCATGGATCGTCACGGAGTGTACGGCCTGCAGAGGAACCTGCTGGTGGAGAACATCATCGACATCTACAAGCAGGAGTGCTCCAGGTCAGTTCGCCCGGCTGCTGGGAGCCCATCGTCCCTCCCCTGCTGTTCCGTGCCCAGCTTTCCCAGGCTCCTTCCTCCTTCACCTGCTTGGGATCCAGGGCCCTAGCTGGACAAGAAACACTAGGCAGTCCAGAGAGCCAGCCCCCTCTTCCTCAGGCAGGAACAGAGGCTCATCTCTGTCCTCCAGCCCTGGCTCTCAGTGTCACTCTGTGAATGGGAAGGGGCCCAGATATTAGGCTGCCCTCCCTGGAGATACTGACACAGAAACCAGGGAAAGATGAGTTATGAGAAGGAGAGAGGACTGAGGCCAGCAAAGTGGCCCTGATAAGCAGAGAAAGTGCCCAGTGAGACCACAGCCAGTTTCTCTAGTGATAGCAACGGCTATCCTCCCACGTGCTCCAAGGCACAGCCCTGGGCACCCCGGGCCCCCTGGGCCCCAGGAACGCTTCCTCCTGCTGCTTCACACAGTCCTGTGGGCCAGGCATGACTTTTATCATTCCCATGTCACCAATGAGGAAGCTGAGGCTCAAAGAAGTGAAGTCAGCTACCCAAGGTCTGGAAAGTGGAATCGCTGGGAACGAGCCCAGTAGATTTAGCTCCAAGTCTCCCTGTTTGCAAAATAGCAGCTCAGACTCAGGCGGAATTTGTGAGTGGTGGACATGGTGCAGCGTTGGGCCTCCAACTGGAAAGAGACACAGCTACCAGGGAGATCTTTACATATCAGGACATCCTGACAAGTCTTCCAAGCTGCTGACCTCACAGTTCTTAAGGTCCAAAACCTCCACCAAGTGCCTGCCTGCAGGCAGTGTCCTGCCCAAGGAAAGGCAACAGACCAGTCCTAGCCAGAAGGAGCCTGACCTGGGGAACCGTGTTTGCTGGTCTGACTCTGTTACTAATGCATTGTAGGATCTTGGGTAAGTCTTTGGGCCTTCATTTCCCCTGTCTGCAGAAGGGGACAGTAAGATTTATTGTGACTATCAAATAGGATTTTGGTTGGAAACATTAAAAATGTCAAATATTTATTGAGCACCTACTATGTGCAGGCACTGTGCTAAGTATTTTCCATGTGTTGTCCCTTGTTTAATTCTCACCGTAATCCTCTAAGGCATTCTTACCCTCATTTTACGATGAGGAAACGGAGGCTCAGAGAGGGTTAGAGATTTGTCCAAGGCTAGTCAGTTGAACGTGGTGAAGCTGAGAGGGAGCCTGTGTGACTGACTCTATGGTGAACATTTCACCTGCTATTGCCTCTCATCTTGCTGGAGTTTGAACACTACAAAAATACAAAATATATTGTTGATCACTATAATAGTAATAAAGTCAATATTGCACAAAAATATTAGCCCACCCACTGTTGACCTTTGAAGAGAATGTTGTATTTGAACCCTTCAAGGCCTTTCCACGGAGTTGAATGACAGCGATAGCTTCCCTTTATTGAGGGTCTGCTCTGTGCCAGGGCCTACACATTCATTACAGACAACTCCTGCCATGATCCCACTAGCTCTGGGATGAAACCAAGGCTCAGAGAGGTGAAATCACTTGTCCAAGGTCACAAAATAAGTGGCAGAACAATCTGGATTTGAACCCAGATGCTGATGCCTGGGCTTGGGAGGATGGGCATCTGGGATGGCAGTGAGCACGGGCACCAGACCTTCAGGATCTTGCCTCACCTCTGCACCTACTGCCATCCCAGAGCTCCCTTCCCAGGTGATAGAGACAGGTGAAAAAGGGTGACCCCTGCCAGCATGGGGTGGGGGTGGCCCTGGGCTAAAAGATACAAAAATAAAAGTCTGGAAAGGGGCTTATTTAAGAAGTTGAAATGATCAGTCATGCAAGGCTATTTGAAGATGGGGGGTTAACATTGATGGGGACAGTCACGATTTGACATTTAGAGATGCCTGCTGTGTTGGGGGTGGGAAATCAGAGGTGGTGTAGACATGGTGTTGGCTCTAAATAAGTGTATAGTCTGGCTGAGGGAAGACCTAGACTCAAAAAACTGAATCTCGGGTAGGAAGTGACCGATGCCCTGAGAGGTGCACAGGTAGCATCCCAGAGACGCTCAGCGCAGAGAGACGAGGGGAGAAAGGCGTTCTAAGAATGCGCATTTCGGAAGAAAGAAAAGGAAGAGACTCTGGACCCTGGGAAGAATCTCTGGACTAGGATTCCAGGCTCATGCTGGGCTGTTGGACAGCCCTGGGCTGCCCATGTTCTAGTTGTGTGACTCGGGGCACACACACTGCATCCTTCCCTGAGCCTCAGGCACCGTCATGGCGTGCTTACTGGTTTTTCCTTTCTACCTGTATTTAATTACCACCTCCTCGATGCCGGGCACTGTACACTGCAGATCCAGGGGTGAAGAGAACAGGCAAGTTTCCCTGCTTTGATGGAGGTTACAGTCTGGTGGATTAAATATAGAATTCAGTGTGGCCACGAGTATAACTTGCTTTGCCCAGAGCCCGACCTGCAGTATCCAGGAGCTATGGGGACTATAATTAGAGCAAATGAACTTGAGCCTCCCTTGCCCTGACTTGCTGGGTGACCTTGGGCAAGTCAATTCACCTCTCTGGGGCCCAGTTTCCTCTTCTAGAGATTGCCTCCAGCTGTGACTCTGAGATTCTACAACCCTTCCCATGTCCTGCACTGGCAGGGCCTAAGGCCAATTCCATCCATGCAGTTTGAGTCCTAGGATGTGGGGACAGCCTTGGTGTCATTGGCTTCCCTGGTCCTGGGTCCCCAGAGGATGAAAAGAAAAGAATTGGGGACCGCTAACCACTAAGAGCTCAGGTCATAGATCTGGGGTGGTCTCCTGGAGCTGGGGGAGGACACAGGGACCAGGGACCCCTAGCCCATGACTTATGACTCTTCTCCGCTTCAGTCGGCCCCTGCAGAAGGGCAGCCACCCCATGTGCAAGGAGCATGAAGATGAGAAAATCAACATCTACTGCCTTACGTGTGAGGTGCCCACGTGCTCCATGTGCAAGGTGTTTGGCGCCCACCAGGCCTGCGAGGTGGCCCCGCTGCAGAGCGTCTTCCAGGGACAAAAGGTACTGGCCCAAGCCACTTCCAACCCCAGCCTGGGCCTGCTAGGCACGACCCAATGATTCAGGATGTGGATTTGATCCCCGTAGATCTGCTGAGCCGGCCTTTCAGGAATAGTCCCTCTGGAGGGACTTCCTAGGCTGCGGGGACAGCAGCCCTTGCCTTCCTGGGGGAGGTGGCTGAGCTCATGGGTTATACTTAGAGCCACTTGAGAACACCTGGGTGTGGCCAGAGGGGAGAGACCAGACCCCAGGGCCAGGCCACCAGGGTTCTCTCAGGCCACGACTTCTACATCCCAGTGTGCTTTGGGCCCCAGATGCCTCTTCCTGTGTCGGTCACCCCTCCAAGTCTTCAAACTCCCCTGCAGCAGGAGGCAGCTGGGAGCCCTCTCCCTGGGCTCCTGGGCCTGTGGCAGCCCTGCCATCCTGTCCAGGCAGTAGGCTGTGGTCCCTCATTCCGTATTCTTTCCTCCCTACCTCCCTCTCTTCTCTTGGTCTCTCTCTTCTAGAACTCTCCAGCTCTATTTGTTTTCTGCAACCCTTCTTTCCTAGAAACAAGCCCTCCTCTGCTAGTACATTGCTGTGTATTTTGGGCAGCTCATTTCCCCTCTCTGGGCCTTATCTGTAAAATAAGAGATGCACTATCTCTCTGATATTCTCTGCTCTGGACCTGAGCTGCACCTCAGAAAGGGGCTCTTTCTAGCAGAGAGGGGAGTGAGGTTGCCATTTTGCTGCCACTCCCAAGAGGGCAGGCCCTGAGACTATTTCTGTCTCTCCTCTCCTGATTCCCCACCCCTCCTGTCTAGACTGAGCTGAGTAACTGTATCTCCATGCTGGTGGCGGGGAACGACCGTGTGCAGACCATCATCACTCAGCTGGAGGACTCCTGTCGAGTGACAAAGGTGAGAGGAAGAATAGCTCTGCCTGGGGCTTCGAAGCCTCCCAGTGTGGCCCGGTCTCTGGGGTGAAGGCTCACCCATGGGATGTAACTAAAGGTTGGGGCCTGGAGCCTGGAGTGTTCAGGCAGGGATGGTGGGGGAGGGACTGACTAATCCACTCATCCACTCACTCAACAAATGCTTCCAGAGCACAGCTGTGTGTCAGGCCCTGCCAAAGGTGCTGGGGATGGGGTTGTGAGCGACACACCCAGCCCTGACTTCAGGGAGTGTCCCACCAATAATTCCCAGCATTTATTCAGCACTAGTAGTTTTTAGAGCATTGTTCTCCAGGGTGCTGTAGACCAAGGCTTCTCAAATCACCCTGGGGTCTTGTTAAAATTCAAGTTCTGATTCAGTAGTTCTGGAATGAGCCAGGAGATTCTGCCTTTCTAACAAGCTCCCAGCGTTTGCCAAGTTGCTGGTCCATGGACCACACTTCGAGTAGCTTGACTGTAGAGGCAGAAGGAAACTTTCCTATCCTTGCAGAAGCATCCAGGATTTTCCATCTCTACTTGGAGGGGGGACCTGGAGATGTGATGGGGGGAGGGACCATCACATGTCTGGGAGACAAAGAGTTGTGTGAAAGATAGGTTCAAAGGAAGGTAGGAGGACATTGTTTCCACCCCTGGGGGCCCCCAGGCTGATAGAGGGTCTTAGAGACCTCAGTGTGATGAGACGCCACTATTATACCCGTCTTACAGGTAAGGACACGAAGATGTAGCATCTGTGTTAGAGAAAAGGGACCCTCAAAGAGGAGGCCACTGGGGGAGGAGCTGCTTCTTCACCTCTGCTGGGACCAAATGATGCAGAGCTTTCTGAATCCAGTCTTGGTCCTAAAGTAGGGGGAAGAGTGTGTCTTGGGGACACACAGGAGGCCCAGAATATATCACCCCATCTGACCCTAGAGTCTCTTTCTCTCTCTCTCTCTCTTTTTTTTTTTTTGAGGAAGATTAGCTCTGAGCTAATATCTGCCGCCAATCCTCCTCATTTTGCTGAGGAAGACTGGCCCTGAGCTAACATCCATGCCCATCTTCCTCTACTTTATATGTGGGACGCCTGCCCCCACATGGCTTGATAAGTGGTGCCATGACCGCACCCAGGATCCAAACCTGTGAATCCCGGGACACAGAAGTGGAGCGCGCCAATTTAACCACTACATCACCAGGCTGGCCCCTAGAGTCTCTATTTTAGAGGGAGAGGGTAGCTTTCTCCATGACGCCAGCCTCCAAATGTCACTGGTGTACTAAGTAACTATGAAACTTTAGCACGTGCTTTCTTCTCGCTCAGCCTACATTTCGTCTTCTGTAAAATGGGGGTGTAGTAAGATCTCTTCCAGCTTTAGAGTCTGTATTCCTAGCACACCCATCCTGGGAAGGAAGTGTTGGGGATAGGGAGGAGGATCCCACAGGATCTGACTCCAAGATTTCTGTCCCCAGGAGAACAGTCGCCAGGTGAAGGAAGAGCTGAGCCGGAAGTTCGATGCACTGTATGCCATTCTGGACGAGAAGAAGAGCGAGTTGCTGCAGCGGATCACGCAGGAGCAGGAGGAGAAGCTCAGCTTCATTGAGGCCCTCATCCAGCAGTACCGGGAGCAACTGGACAAGTCCACTAAGCTGGTGGAGACAGCCATCCAGTCCTTGGATGAGCCTGGTGGAGCCATCTTCCTCTTGGTGAGCAGGACTAGGAAGGTGTGGGCAGAGTCAATTCAACTCAACAGCTCTGTCTAAGGTTCAAGTTGTGCTCCATCATTGATCACCTATGTGCTCTTGGGCAAGTCAATTTAAATCTCTCTGAGCCTCAGTTTCCTCATCTGTAAAATGGGCATGTTACACACCTACCTTCTTTCTTCTTAACTGACTTTATGAGGATCAGATAAGAGGATGTTTGTAAAATAGCTTTGGAAGCTGCAAAATGCAATGTCCATGTAGAGACTATTAATTGAGTACCTACTGCAGGCCAGCCACTGAGGTGGAGACACAGAGATGAACAAGACACAGCCCTGCCCTAGGAGAGCTTGTTGGGGGAGACAGGAAGGGACCAGATATAAGATTTCACAGTTCATGGGGCTGGCCTGGTGGCACAGCAGTTAAGTTTGCACGTTCCGCTTCGGCGGCCCGGGGTTCACTGGTTCAGATCCTGGGTGCAGACATGGCACTGCTTGGCAAGCCATGCTGTGGTAGGCGTCCCACATATAAAGTAGAGGAAGGTGGGCACGGATGTTAGCTCAGGGTTAGTCTTCCTCAGCAAAAAGAGGAGGATTTGCAGCAGATGTTAGCTCAGGGCTAATCTTCCTCAAAAAAAAAATTTCACAGTTCAGTTCAATAAAAATTTCCTAAGTACATACTGTGGTCTAGGCTTTAGGTAGATGTTGGGTATAAAAAGGTGATTAGAATATGATTCTCATCTTGGAGATGTCAGGGTTTAAGGGTGTTTAGACTGACACCCCTAGAATCCAAGCTTCCTGCCAGGATGATGGGAGGGTCCTAGAGTGAAGACCAAGACCTGTGCGGACGAGGACGGAGGGAAAGATCCAGGTTCTGGTCAGCTCAGGGCGGGGAGCAGGTCACAACTGGGCTAGGGCCTGGCACCAAGCACCCATCTGTGGCCCCCGGTCACTGGTTTTGCTGATTTCCTGGGGCTCCCCTCCTGCAATCCTAACCCTTTGCTCTCTCTCTCCCCCACAGAGTGCCAAGAAACTCATCAAAAGGTCAGTGTCTCTCCAGGGCTAAGATCCAAGGCCTGAGCTCCCCCCTGGGCCTCTTGCTTTCTCCACTGGGCCTCCCCCTTTGCATGAGATCTGCTGGGAAGGTCTGGTCTCAGGCTATCTTTCCTGACCTTTGCATCCCCTGCTTTCTTGGACCATCTATTCTGCTGTTACTGGAGAGGAAATATTCCACCTCTCCAGGGAGAGCTTCCAGGTGTAAGATCTGGGTGTGGGCACAAGCATGTGCACTGGTGTGAGTTGGAGCTAAGATACCCTCTTCCTTCACTGAGCTGTGGGGATCTCACCCTGCCTCTCTCTCTCTCTCTCTCTCTCTCTCTCTCTCTCTTTTTCTCCCCCACAGCATTGTGGAAGCTTCCAAGGGTTGCCAGCTGGGGAAGACAGAGCAGGGCTTTGAAAACATGGACTACTTTACTTTGGACTTAGAGCACATAGCAGATACCCTCAGGGCCATCGACTTTGGGACAGGTAAAGGAGGTGGTTGTGTCACTTATCTGTTTCCCCTCCTCGACCCCTGGAAATCGGCTTCCTTCCGACTGAGCCCCACGGGGAGGCAGACACATTAGCAAAGATGCCCAGATATCAGTCAAACTCATACAGCTAACTTCTGGATGGACCCAGCCTAGCACAGTGCCTGGTACATAATCATTGCTCAATAAATTATGTACGGATCCACTGCAGGAAGGAGTCTTGGGGCAGTAGAAAGAGCATGGCAAGTGGAGAGGGGCAGGCCTAAGTTCAAATCCCGGTTCCACCACTTGTTATCTGCGTGACTTTTGGTGAGCCTTTCCATCTCTCTGAGCTTCATTTTCTAACTTTAAAAATTAGGTTAATAGTGGGCCTGCTAATAACGACCACCTCATGGTGCTGTTGCAACAAATAAGATAGCAATACAGAAGAGTTTGTAAGGTACTAGATATATACTAGTTATTGCCTAGAGCTAGTCTTAGCTTCAGCTCCTTAATGCTACTATCTATGATACTCAGGCACCTTAATTTATCTTTATTATATCCTCATTTCTGTTTGTAATTACTCTTTCATAGATTACCTGTAATAATATAACCATAACAATAATAAGGGAAAATGAGGAAGCCAGGTGAAGAGCAAAGATGTTAATAATTTGCTGGAGGTCACACAGTTGAAAGGTAACTATTTAGCGACAGAGAAGGAGAGGGAGGATCTGGTTTTGCTGAATGTTGGTCTGAGAGATGTTGCTCCAACGACCAGCTGAGGGGGTGAGGGCACCCCGGAACAGGGAAGAATTGTAAGCAGACCAGCATGAGAAAGAGAAAAGCTTCTTGGCGCCTCTTGTTTTGGCTCTCCTGCAAGCTTGCAGAATCTGGTGTTGAATCTGTTCTCAGAACCCCAGATATACCCCATTCATAGCTAAAGACAAAATGCATCCCAAAGCCAACAGACTGGGGGGTTTGCATTGCTGTAGATTATCTGTTCCACTGTCACCCTCCCTAAGCTAAGATATTCACGAGCGGACCACACTGTGTGAACGATAGGACATTGTGAAGACCTACGCTGCCTTCTGTCATCTCCCTGAGCCTCAGTTTCCTCATAGCTAAATAGGGAAAGTACCAACAGCTACCATTTCTTGAGCACTTTCTATGTCTCAGCCACTGAGCCCTTGACATAAATTCTATCATTTACTGCAACAAATTGATGAGGTAGTTTCTGTTGTCTTCTCCATTTTGTAGTTGAGGAAATAAAGCCAAAGGAAGGTGTTCGATTTGCTAGAGGCCACGCAGCTTATAAGTAGCCCACACGGATTCCATCAAGGGCCCCCTGGCTCACAAGAGCCTTGTGAGGATTATATGAGACCAGTGTGTACAGCTTAGCTCAATACTTGGCATAGTAGGTCTTCAGCAAATGCCACTGAGAGTGGTTAATTGTGATAACGATTAAACAACAAAATTCTGGATTACGCACAGATCCCAGCTACGTGGCTGGAATTTTGGCTGTCATTTTGGAGGCAATAATTCTTTTAAGCCTCTCCCCAGACACTCTTGACAAATGCTCTGACTCTGTGGTGACCCCGTCAGGGATGTTCCCTGATAGTAGAGCTTACAGATGATATCCCAGGACGGGAAAGTGAGGACACAGGTTGCAGCTCAGTCACTCTGTCTGGGGCTCAGTTTCAGAGAGCTAATCAGCAGGTGGCCCCAGAAGCGCTCCACCCCCACCCCATATCCACCCCTCTGTAGGCTGAGGAATGAGGAAAACTGGACAGGGAGTGCTAGGCAAGCAGATTTCAAAGGCTGAGCAACTTGCTTCAGGACAAGGACTCTGATCCCTGAGAATCAGGACTTTTTGTCCCATTCTCCCCAGGTGATGTTTATCTGTCTGAGAAATGTAGAGAGGCACAAAGCGTGCTTCCCCAAAGTCCTCTCTCGTCACGGGTAGATCAGGGGATAGAAGCTGCTGCTGCTACTGGAACAAAGGAGCATCTTGACCCTCTCTCCCTTGGAGGGGTGTGGGCAGGAAGGAGGAGGAAGCCAGCCTCTGTGCAGCTTGGGTTTGGCAAGCCCATCATCTCCCAGGCCACTGATGTCACTGTATGGCCCTTTGACCCCAACGGGGCATGGGAAGGAGTTTGGATAAGTGCTGTCTCTTGCCTGGTTCTGCTTGGAGCAGCTCCTCTGAGAAACCGGCCCCATTCTAAAACACAATTGTTCTTTGTCACATACAGATGAGGAAGAGGAAGAGTTCTTTGAAGAAGAAGATCAGGAAGAGGAAGAGTCCACAGAGGGGAAGGAAGAAGGTAAGAAGTTCACCTACCTCCATTCATTCATTCATTCATTCATTCATTCGTTTATTCCACAACAACGTGAAACGCAGACTGTGTGCAAAGTGCTGTGCTGGACACTGGGGATGATGCCAATATGGGCTCATGTTCCCACTATGTGGTTTTAAACCTTTTAATGGTAAAGTCCTGTTCCTTTTACCCTTAGAGAAAAAAACTCCAAACTATTCATAATAAAAAGCTCCCAGTTTATGTCTAAATGACCTTCCTAAATGGAAAGCGATACAGCATAACTGTATTGACATTTGTAACTGTATTGACATTATTGTAAAAGCAAGGGCACTCATGAGCCAGGCTCAGCCCACCGAAGTATTTTGTTTGGCCAGCACAATGTTTAACATTTTTTTAATTAGTTGCCAACCTTTTTAAAATTAGGAGTTTTTTTAAGGAGTTCTTATTAAAGGAGATTTCAACTCAGAATCTGGATTTCCACCTTCTTGTGAAAATTTAGAAAGAGCTAACAATGTTGGGCTTGCCCTTCTCCCTAGTCCCAGAGAGCTGGTGCTGGGCAGTGGCTGCCCTCTGTGGATGGGTCATGCGCTTCCCAGTTTGCCCAGCCCCACCACTGTCAGCCTGCCTGCTTTGCCCATTCATGTCATCTGCTAGCCCCTGTAGGAATGTGCGTTTGCCAACCTGGCAGAGTATAGTTAAAAGCCTAGATTCTGAATCACAACTTTACCACGGGCTAGTGGAGTGATCTTGGGCAATTCACAACTTTTCTGAGTCTTGGGTTACTCATCTGTGCATGAGGGCATAATAGTCTGACCTCAAAAGGTTATGGTGGGCAGTAAATTAGATATTCATCTAACACGGTGTCTGACACATAGGGAGGTTATGTTTGCTAGTTAATACGTTTGCTAATGTTATTATTTTTCAAGCCCAGTTATTATTGGAACTAAATTCCAATCCAGCTGAAAAATACAGGGTAGTCTTGGAGTTTTGTATTGGATGTGAGATCCATAGTGTTTTGGCAACCAAATTCTAATTTGATTTAAAAAGGAAGAGGTTGGACTATTACCCAGCCATAAAAAAGAATGAAATCTTGCCGTCTGTAACAACATGGATGGACATAGAGAGTATTACGCTAAGTGAAATGTCAGACAGAGAAAGACAAATACTGTGTGATTTCACTTATATATGGAATCTAAAAACCAAAACAAACAAACAAAATAAAATAGAAACACATTCATAGATACAAAGAACATACTGGTCGTTACCACAGGGGAGGGGAGTGGAGGGATGGGTGAAACAGGTGAAAGGATTAAGAGGTACAAACTTCCAGCTACAAAATAGGTCCTGGGGACGGAATGCACGGCATGGAGAATATAGTCAATAACATTGTAGTAACTTTATATGGTGACAGATGGTTACTAGACTTGCGTGGTGACCCTTTCGTAATGTATATAAATGTCGAATCACTATATTGTACACCTGGAACTGACACAATACTCTATGTCAGCTATACTTCAATTTTAAAAAAATGGGAAGAGGCCAGGCAGGAACTGGAGTTTGAAATTTTATCATGGCAGCTTGGTGAGCCCTGGATGCCCTGAGTCCCTGTCTCACCTCATGTTTCTTCATCTTTTTCTTTCAGGACACCAGTAAGGAGCTGGAAGAGGGAGAGACCCTCGACATGCAGAGAGACTGGGGAGGGTGGGGATGGGCCCAGCTGCCTCCGTGACAGGCCCAGGGTGGGAGGGGTCAGGGCCCCTGGCGGGGCAATGGGAAGGTGTGTCTTCTCTCTGCTCAGAGAGCGGGGACTAGCAGTAGGACCCCCACTGCTGTGTCCAGCAGTCACTCAACCAGAATGGGAAACGTGCTTGAAACAACCACACAGGACATTTTTCTATGTTGGTGCAAAATGGAATATTTTGTACATTTTTAAAATGTGATTTTTGTATATACTTGTATATGTACGCCAATTTGGTGCTTTTTGTAAAGGAACTTTTGTACGATAATGCCTGGTCATTGTGTGACTGCAGATTGTTAGGAAGAGGGGAAGGAAGCCAGGTTGACAGCCACCCACTTCCTTCCCTCAGTGGGAGGGTGAGTAGCACTCACAGGCCTAGAAGGAGATAACGTACTGTATTTCCATGCCCATCCCTGACGTAGGGGCTGGTAACTGAGTTTGTGATATATGTTGTTTTAATAAATGCACAGCGCTCTCTTCCTGTGATTACTGAGGGAGTTGGGGTTTCATTTGGCTTCTTTTTCGGGAAAGTTCAGAGTGGACGGAAAGAAGGCCTGATAGAAAGTGTGCGACAGGGGGTAAACGGTGATGGCAAGGCTGGGCTTCTGTCCCACCAAAGAAGTTCTTTAAACCAGCATTGCCCAATGACAGCTCCTTAGAAAACTGGCCCTGAAATGATCCTCAAGAAACAGGTTCAGTGCCTTGTTCTCTGGTTCTCCAGAAAACAGAGCCTGAATTTTGCAAAGCCTCAGTGCTTTAGTCTAGGACAGTCCCGGGGAGGCTGCGTGAAGGAACGGGAAGCCAGGGAGCAAACACAAAGTGTCACATCACTGAGCCGGCCACAGCTCCACCCAGAGACCCAGCTGCGTGCTCAGTCCTGTGAGATGTTTCTAACATGTTGTAAAGAACACAGCAGGACTCAAAGCAGCTCATCAGAGGGAAGGAGGGAGAGGGCTCTGTCTGCTGGCTTCTTGCAGCTCCTGTCTCTCGCGACTGGAGTTTGCCTCCCAGAGCTTTAGAATGAAAGAATCCTTGCCCTTCCAGGTTGCATAACTTGGCCCCTTCGGGCAGCTGCTGCGGACGCTAGGTGGCGCCCCCTCAGTTGCCTCTGCAGGGGGTGGGAGGAGCAGCGCCTCCGAGGTCCGCTTGGACTGGGCGTGGGTGCTGGAGCTGCCGCTGCCTCCGCCGCACCGGGCACAATGGCGGCTCTGCCGGAGCCCAGACTTACTCCAGGACAGGCCGAGACAGCCACCAGTGCTCGGGGATGAGGCTGACCCAGGCCGCAGTAGCATCCAGGCTTTCCATGGACAAGGGGCCAAGGGGCTGGGAGAGAGGTGAAGCTGAGCGAATCTGAGGCGGCACGTTAACTGGGTCCGAGACACCCGGAGCTGATAAATTTGAGGAACACTGAAGAGTCTGTCCCACCTTTTCAACATTCACAACACAGTAGCAAGTTAAGCTATGTCACTTCATACAATGACTGGTCCATCGAGTTCATGGTGTTCGGAACACTGTCTGACCTGTAAGGCTCTTCATATTTTTTTGTGGATTGAATATTTAACCCGGCATTTCCCAGCTTATTCATTCACATGACATCCTGCAGAACGGGCGTTCTGTGGAACTCACTTTCTGAAAGTGCTTGAAACCCTCCCGCCTCTCCCCATTTTCAATTCTGCGAGTTTTTCCAAAGCTCAGTCCCTAACTTTAAATTTCAGGGAATCAGATTTTGGTCTCATTTCTAGCCCTTTCTCAAGTTCTGAAGCATTTCTTTTTTAATTTTTAAAGAATTGTGTAATATAATACACACACAGTGCATAAAACTAGTTGTAAAGTTTAATAAATGACTGTAAAATGAAATCCTGTGTTGCTGCCAGGCAGGTTAAAAAAAAAAGAACATTGTCAGGCCCCAGAAGCCCTCCATGTGTCCCTCCCATCATAACTTCTCCTGCTGCGTGGCGGTAGCCATTATCCTATCTTTTTTAATAATCACACACTTGCTTTTCTCTTCTTTCCTTTTTTTTTTTTCATGCTTTTTGGTGAGGAAGATTGGCCCTGAGCTAACGTCTGTTGCCAATCTTCCTCTTTTTTTTTCTCCCCAAAGCCCCAGGACATAGGATAGTACATGGTACATAGGATAGTTGTATATCCCAGCTGTACGTCCTTCTAGTTCTTCCATGTGGGACGTCACCACAGCGTGGCTTGACGAGCACTGTGGAGGTCTGCACCCAGGATCCGAACCTGTGAACACCGGGCCGCCGAAGCAGCGCACACAAGCTTAGCCACTATGCCACCAGGCCGGCCCCTACGCTTGCTTTTCTTTATAGTTTTGTCTTCTAAAGTAGCTCCCATAAAAGACTGAAGGAATTTGAGGCCAGAAAGAGAGAGGCTTTCATCATTCTGAAATCACAAGAATCAGTATTGCAATCCGTCCACATTCAGTCTCTAGATTTCTTCTCCAGGTTACTGATTACCTGGGAAACAGGCACGTCAGTCTACTGTCTCGTCACTTATCAGAAGGAGGAGAGAGGACAGTCAAGGTTCTGTAGTCAAAGTTTAAATTCCAGGGAGATATCTGTTAATTGCAAATAACCCCTTATTTGTCTCTACTTTGTTACACGAACAGCTCTGCCTGTCCTTGCAAAGCAGAACAATAAAGGGCAGTAGGAAGGGTTCTTGATCAACAAGCTTCCTGTAGGATCATGCTGAGAGAGTGGAAATTGGCTTCAAAGGGGTTATTCCAATGAATCTTGAACATAGTTTCATAGGCTGCTGCATTAGAATCACCAGAGAAGGCTTATTTTTCCCTAAACCTTTAATTCTGGAAAATTTCAAACATATGGATAAGTAGAGGGACTAGTATACTGTACCCTTACATACTCATCGCTCAGTTTCAACAGTTATTGACATGCTTGCTTCTTCTTGACTATTAGCCACTCCCCACGCTGGGGTTATTTTAAGGCAAATCCCGGATATCATGTCATTTTATCTTTCAATACTTTAGATAAAAGTTCTTTTATGGTGGTTACCAGAGGGAATGTGGGGGTGGGGGGGGGGGTGCGGAGGAGAAAGAGGTGACTGGGCACATGTGTGTGGTGATGGATGGTAATTAGTCTTTGGGTGGTGAACATGATGTAGTCTACACAGAAATCGAAATATAATGCTGTACACCTGAAATTTATATAATGTTATAAACCAATGTTACCTCAATAAAAAAATAATAAACTTTTTAAAAAGTTATTTTAAAAATCATAACCACTATACCATAAAAAGTGAACAATAGGGGCCAACCTGCTGGCGTAGGGGTTAAGTTTGCACACTCCACTTTGGTGGCCTGGGGTTCACAGGTGCTGATCCTGGGCATGGACCTACACACTGATCATCAAGCCAGGCTGTGGTGGGCGTCCCACATAAACAATAGAGGAAAATTGGGATGGATGTTAGCTCAGGGCCAATCTTCCTCACCAAAGAAAAAAAAAGTGAAAAATAAATAATTCCACAATAGCATTCAAACAGATGTTTTAAAAATATAGATTCCCAGACCCCCACATCCACAGACTCAGACTCTGGTTGTAGAATGTAAGAATCTACATATTTTTATATATAGGTCTCTGAGCTAACATCTATGCCAATCTCCCTCTATTTTATACATAGGACACTGCCACAGCATGGCTTGATGGGCAGTGTGTAGGTCCACGCCCAGGATCTGAACCTGCAAAGCCCCAGGCCACCAAAGCAGAGGGCTCGAACTTAACCACTACACCACTGGGCTGGCCCCTGAGAATCTGTATTTTTAAAATAAAATTCCTCAGGTAATGTTGACATCTGAGAACAGCTAAGTGATTTGCATACGACTTCCTGGAGATGTCTGAAGGAGCCAGGTATACAAGTGGACCTGGCAGTTTTCAGTATATCAAAGTCTTGATTAATTATTTAGTTGAATTCTTGCAAATCAATTAAAATACATCATGGGAAAGTATTAATTTAAAGGAAACTTGGCATAAATGTTTTTATAAAATGCATATACGTGTCTGGATCCAATTTATAAATCTGCATTTATTGAGAATTTACTACATGACCTGCATTAAAGGGAACAAGGGGACGTAAAAGACACTTTTTAAAAGTATAAATCTTTCGCCCTCAAATAATTTCTAAGGCATTAATCTGAGCATAGAGCAGTTCAAAACACAACACAACTGAGATGGCCCAGCAAGACACTCCTGTGAACAGCACTCCCCTCGCTTACTCTCACCTGATTAAGCGACCAGCCCTATGTTTGTCTACTTCTTTACTTCAGTCCAATTCACAGGGATTTAATTAAGTGCCCAGTAGGTGTTCAGAGCTGAGCTAAAATGTAATAGAAGTGCAAAATAAATCCCTTCTCTCAGAGAGCCTATAATCTAGTGGGGAGATCATGTGAATACATATCTGAGATGACCTGCGAGAGCTTATGCAGAGGGCCTCAAACTTTACTGTGTGGAAAATCCCCTGGGAATCTTGTACATATGCAGATTCCCAGGCTCCACACCCAAAAATTCTGATTCACTTGGTCTGATGCAGGATCTGTGCTGGTAAACAAATGGCAAGCAATAGGATATATTGGAGTATGTGAGGAAGCCATTTGGTGTAAAACAAATTTGGCCTAAACTTGTTTTTTCCAAAAGGGGCTGACATGGCCATTGAGCAAACATTGTATATCCGCTTTAAGCATTTGCTGTGTCCCAAAGGCAAGAACGAATGCTCTTAAGATATAGGTGCAACTTTCCCTACGTGGCATTTCCTTGAGGATAAGAATCTCTCCCTAGGCTAGGAATTAATTGCTGCTCCCACCCTCTGACCACCCAGCTTGAGACAACAGACCTGCTACCTGCTGTGTCCATCAATGGCTGTGCAATCTCGTGACTATTGTAAAAGGGACATTTCAATCACATGTGATACGTGCTCTTCGACTGTATATAACCACTCTGTACACCCCACACTTCTTTGGAGTGCTCCATTCTTTTGTGGAAGGACTTTCCTGGGCCCTCAAATCTGGCTCATAATAAACTCACCCCAATTTTGATTTATAGATTGGTTACGGATTATTTGAGTTGACAATGCAAAAGATGATGAGTGGAGCCAAGTTAAAATAGAGCCAGAGAGGGCATTTCAGGACAATTGCCTTGCACATCTTATGTTCTTTACCTTCCAAATTGGAACAAACCATTATTTTCCAAGAAGTCAATCAGGGCAAGAATATCCTGTTTGTAAGGACTGATGAAACTGGACTTTGCTGATGACTGAATCACTAACCAGTCAATGAAGTACAAATCAAGCCTTTTGCCTGATGACCAAATCTCAAGCCAATCTATGAAGTACAAACCTAGCTTAGCTTCTCTAGCACCGATGAACTCCTCTTTAATACAACTTACCTCATTTTCCTCCCTTTTTCCCACAAAAATTCTGAGCCCCTCTCCTGTAATCAGAGCACATTTGAGTTTCTACTCAAAAGTGTTTCTCTCAAATTAAAATTCGTGAGACCCCCAAATAAACTTTTTGCTTCTCTTGCAGTTGATGCCCCTTATCTGTTGACATTACGTGGTGTCAGAAGTGGGATCCAGAGTCCACCATGCAGACACAAGCAAGGTGGCTGCAAAGAGTCCTTTGTGCTCTATCGTCTCCTCCCAGTAGCTCCAGCTCCTGGGGGTGAGTCCTCCTGGGCCCAAATCTCCCATCTTTGGTAGAGATTCAAACTCTTTAGTTGGGTGTCCTTTGATACCAGTTCTGGCCATCCTTTTGTTATTGGCTTTAAGGAACTTCTCTTTGCTTTGTTCCTTTGTCAGGCCTTTGTTTCTTTGGTAAGTACTTACAAATGGGAAGTCCATTTTATAAGGGGACTGCTGAAGGCCAGCCCCTGTTCTGGGACTCCTGCTGGCTTTATGTTTAAAGAATACGGACTTTCAACATGTAGACTTTTGTCCTGCTGGATTTGCCTTACTCAGGACTATTTGAGGCTTCACTGGCCTAAATAGGACTCCTTCGAAAATCCTAAATTGGTCCACTTGTGTGCTCAGTTGGAAAAAATTATCAAACCAAACAATTGAATGGTATCTTGATGCCTCTAAATGAAACACTCAAAAGCTTGCTTCCCTGCAAGCTGTTAATTCTAAACTCACTGAGGCCAATCCAGACCTCTCTCAACTTGCACTTCTCTCTCTGTCCTTTGAAGCTGTAAATTTCACCGTCTTTAGAATGTAAACGCCCCAGGAAACAATTGTCTCCAAGCCAACTCACAGCGATTGCCATCTGCGAGGGCTTCTAGATTTGAGATACGGGTCTGTGGGTTTTCTCCCTATCTGGTGAGTGCTCAAATTCTGTCTTTTGTGTCATTTGTCAAAACAGCTGTAGCCAGTGGGTCAGAAGCATAGGTAACAACCTGGGGCTTGCAACTCGTATCTCTTTGTCTCTTTTTGTCTCTTTCTCAGGCTGTGCTTTAATGTGGGAATTCCATATTCTAAAAGTTCCTGAGAAGTTCCTCCCTCAGGAACTCCAGCGGGATTTATATTTAAGAACTATGATCCTTCCTCTTCTGAATTTTTGTCCCAGCGGACTGACAATACTAAAGATGATTTTAAAATTAGGGCCAACACTTTGGGGCTCCTTTGAGCTTCCAAAACTTGTCTTTTTGCGCACTAGATTTGAGAACCGTGGACCAGACAAATTGAATGCAATCTTTAATTTCTAAAGACTCAAGCACGCCACCTTCTGGCACACTTGCTTAAAAACTATGGTCCCAGAATGTGTAAATATTTACAAAGAGGAGCAAAATCTTACTAAGCTTGTTTCATGTCCTAAGAGCTTGGTTTGGTAACCATCAGGTTGGGGGCCAAAATATGGCCAGAGAGAAATGTGGGTTGCACCCCATTTACAGCCATATATGGCTGGACAGAAATGTGGGTTAATGGGGCCGGCCCTGTGGCCAAGTGGTTAAGTTCGCACACTTCGCCGCGGCGCCCAGGGTTCGGATCCTGGGCGCGGACATGGCACCGCTCTCAGGCCATGTTGAGGCGGTGTCCCATATGCCACAACTAGAAGGACCTGCAACTAAGAATATACAACTATGTACTGGGGGGATATGGGAAGATAAAGCAGAAAAAAAAAATTGGCCACAGTTGTTAGCTCAGGTGCCAATCTTTAAAAAAAAAAAAAAGAAAAGAAATGTGGGTTAAACTCTATTCGTGGCTAGGGTCCTACCAAACTGCAGCCAGCCTCAGGGGAATTACATTGACCATTGGAAGGAACATTCCAACTAGATAAGATCATTTGAGAAGTCCACTTAAAAGCAAAGGCTTCAAAATTCCAAAGTAGCCTTATTGAAAGTTTCACTGCAAAAAGCTAATGAAAAATTAAGATACAAGAGGTACCTAAAAGAAAAGACTACAAAAGACTCTTAAGTTAATACCTTTACAGACACCTCCATATCGACTTTCAAAGGAGGGCCTGATATGGGCCCCTCCAAGAGTTAATGAGACTGAGAGATTTTTCTGGTAAACTGCTACATTATTCCCTTAAACAGTCAAGGGGAAACTAAAATTAAAAATTAATGGAGTTGTTGAATACTGCCAGAAATATTGACTGTTTGTCCTGGCCGAAACCTCACAAGATATTTGAAAGGATTTGGTAACTTATGATCAGAAATTTGGCGAAATTGGAAGCTGATATTCACAGCCCAATAGGCCTTCTTCCTTAATTTAACACAAAACTATGTACCCAGAGGGAAAGAAGCAAATTAGGGATGATGTGGTTGGACGGGTAGATCAGCCTATAATGTCATTTAAGTTACAACCCAATTTAGTTTCTGAGGAATTGACAGCAACTGTCCTTATCTTACAAATCTTTGCAAAACTGGAAATGCAACTCTAGAGGTAGTTCAGATTCCACTGGTTCCCTTTCACCCATCCCCAGAACCTCCCTTATTTATCTCAAAAAGGCTTGCAGCTTCTCTGGGGGAACTGTTATCTAGACCAACACCAATTTCTAAGACTGAAGAACCAAAAAAGGAAAAAAGAGGCAAATGACTATAGAAGCACCCTTGCCACAAATCTAGCATCTTCTCCACAAATATTAGTAGAGAAAAAAGCTTTAGCCATCTAAGCAGATAACTTTAATTTATTCCATCTGAAAGAAACAAAATTTGAATCCAACTATTCTTTTATAACTAGTGAGCTTTGTAGTATTGTACCTGATTCATGGCAGTAATTCCAAAACAATAGCTATGTGGTCCCTATGTATGTTTGTCTATATATACGTTTGTTGTAAATGTGTGATATTTTTCTACCTCCAGATGGTATTATCAAATTTAATTTGTAGAGATCTCTATTTAATCAGCTTAAAACTTAACTAGCGCTATATAAATTGAGTATACTCTCAAAAACGTATTAGAAACTAACCCAAATGTTTTTCAAGTTAACGTCACAAACTTTTTTTGTTCTACCTAGGTTTACTAAAAGTCAAACAAATTCATGTTATCTCTGTTACAAAATTCAGCACCAAAAAAATTGATGGCTGACTTTATCTAATGTCTCATGATGTTTTGGTAGGTAATCTAAAAATAATTACTGAGAACAAGTAAATTAAATAGATGTAAGTAAAACAAAAAGGGTTTTAGGTGAACTTTTTAAAAATCATAATTCCAATAGAATTTATTTTTATTTATTTATTTATTTTTTTGGTGAGGAAGATTGGCCCTGAGCTAACATCTGTGCCAATCTTCTATTTTGTATGTGGGACACTGCCATGGCATGGCTTCATGAATGGTATGTAGGTCTGTGCCTGGGATCTGAACCTACAAACCCTAGGCCCTGAAGCAGAGCACACAACCTTAACCATTATGTCTCTGGGCTGGCCCCTAGGCAAACTTTTTAAGAATAATTGTGTGTTATGGTATATGCACTTGAAAATAGCTTCCAAAATCTTTTTAGTAACTTGAAATTTTAGAGTTTTACTAAGTTAAGTTAAATGATGGAAAATTCATTGAATATCTAGATAATTTTCAAATAGGATAAAATACTGAAACATTAATTGCTGAACAAGTTTAAGTTTACCTACTTTTGGCTTCTTATTACAGCAAAACTAAAAGATGTCTGGCTCTATTAGCAAACGTGTCCTGTGCCACATTAAAATAAAACTTATGCCCTGAGGAAATGTATGTTTTCTGTAAAAAAAGGTATAAAGAATGGAGATATTTTTGTGAAGAAAGTAAATTGGTCCAGAAGTAAAATTCGTTATCGAAAAGAATGAAGAACAAATTCTGAATATAAAAAGAAAGTTATAGGAGGTTTGTGGAAGAGGAACCGTGAGAAAAGTGTTTTATGCATGGTCAAGCTGGCTAAGATTGGAATGAATTTAATTAAGTAAATGTTTTAATATCAAAATATACTGGTGAAAAATTACAATTTGTTTTTTCTCTCTATTAAAAGACAAAGTCTTCTCAGATTATTAGTCTGTTCTTTTATTTTCAAAGATTGGCACCTGAGCTAACATCTGTTGCCAATCTTCTCTCTCTCTTTTTTTTCCTTCTTCTTCTCCCCAAAGTCCCCCAGTACATAGTTGTATATACCAGTTGCAGGTCCTTGTAACTGTGCTATGTGGGACGCCGCCTCAGCATGGCCTGATGAGCAGTGCTAGGTCTGTGCCCAGAATCCGAACTGGCGAAACCTTGGGCTGCTGAAGTGGAGTGCACAAACTTAACCACTCTGCCATGGGGCCAGCCGCCTGGTCTGTTCTTAATAAGAAATTATAAACAAAGTTTCTTTACTTTTAATATAGTCTGCCTGGGAAACAAAGATTCTCTGTTTTGTCTTTATCAGGTCTTTGATTACTTTGCTTAATAGAAAAGCTGAGTCTTTTCTATTAAAAGAGTTAAAATTTTGCAGCTATGTAACCTTCTGTGTTTGTCTTTGAAATCTTTTTGTCATTTTGGTTAAACAGATAATTAGGGGGCTGGCCTAGTGGTTAAGTTCCTGCGCTCTGCTTTGGCAGCCCAGGGTTTTGCCAGCTCAGATCCTGGGCACCCGACATGGCCCCGCTCGTCAGGCCACGCTGAGGCAGCGTCCCACATGCCACAACTAGAAGGACCCACAACTAAAAGTATGCAACTATGTACCGGGGGGCTTTGGGGAGAAAAAGGGAAAAATAAAATCTTTAAAAAAAAAAACCAAGATAATTAAATATTAAGTTTTATAATGATCCGTGATCTAGTTAGGAAAGTGTTTTAAAATCTCTTTGATATTTTAGACAAACTTCCCTAAATCAGATTCTAAATGAAGTCTTTTTTTGAACTCTAGCTAACTTTGGGATTTTACAGAGGATCCCTGAAATATCTCAAAAGATTTGTTCTCAGGGCCAGCCCCGTGGCCTAGTGGTTAAGTTTGCTGTGCTCAGCTTTGGTTGCCCTAGTTCAGTTCCCAGGGGTGGACCTACACCACTCGTTGGCACCCATGCTGTGGTGGCAACCCACATACAAAACAGAGGAAGACTGGCAACAGATGCTAGCTCAAGGCGAATCTTCCTCAGCAAAAAAAAAAGAAAGAAAGAAAGAAAAGAAAAAGATTCATTCTCTCTCCTTGTAAAAAGATGGATATCAAACTAATTAGGCTTATCTGACATGTTGAATTACATGGGAAGGATTGTTAAGTGGGAAATAACATTAAGCTTTCTTTATGCTATGTCTTTATGTATTATAAAAGTTCCAGAAATTATGTGAAATTCCTGGATATTTAATATGTCCTGGTATAAAATGTCTGTCATCAAAATTGAGGCTCATACTAAATATCAGGAAAGTGCCTTAGCTGAATTTCATGCAAAGGCAGTAACAACAGAATCAGAATCTATAAAAGTTATGACACATGTAATTGAAGTTCCTTCTGCTTCTGCAAAAAGAAAAAAATTGACCCCTCATTGCCAGACTCTTGCCAGCCTGAAATCCTTTAACACGGCAACAGTCTGCTCCTGAATCAGAGAAATTAAGATGGGCAAACAATGGTGGTAAATTAAATGAGCAGACAGGGCTATGGGAAATCCAAGAAGGCCACTTGGCTCTTCCCGGCTCCCTGACAAACCCCATTTTTCATTTTTACATTCCTTCACCAACCATAGTGCATTAAGAAAAACTATCTCTGTCCCCAGAGGTCTCAAACTCCTCTCTCTGAATCCTTTAAGCACCTACAGCTAAATTTAATTCAATTGCTACTTAGCATGGGTTATTATTATGTTCTTGTTATTGTATGTATGTTTTCCAGATGGATTAAAGCCTTCCTTTGCCACAAAGCTGATGCCCTCACAATGGCAAAGAAACTGCTGGCAAATTATTTCCCACTTGGGGTCTGCCTTTCACAGTCTCCAGTGATCGAGGCACCCACTTCACTGGGCAAATCATACAAAGCTAAATGAAAAACCTTTCCAACTTCTTGGAATTGTCACTGTTCCTATCATCCTCAATCATCAGGCAAAGTTGAGAAAACTAATGGAAAACTGGATTCAAGCAGAAAAAATATTAAATTACATGGGACTATGTGAACTGAGGAAGATGTTCTAATGTTTTGTTCTTCCAGATTTAAAGAAATATTTTCTCCTAAGTGATCAACAATTTGATCCTTTGTGACCAAAGGTAACATACCTTTGTGAACAAAGATGAAACATTTACTTTTTCTCCCTACCTGATCCCTACAGAATTCAGAAACTCTCAGTGAGTATTCTCATTTTCGCTTACATAAATAATCAGGCCAAGTTTTTAATATAAACAAATTAATTTTACTGTGATTATCTTTGGTAAAAAAAAATGCGGGTAATAATGGTAGAGAGAAAAATTATATTTGCACCTTTGTAAATATTGGATTCTAGTCATGTTAATTGTCTTTGAGATTTTGTCATAGACCTGTGGACAGGACTCCCCTGGCCTAGGGTATTACTTTTGGTCTTGCCAACTGTTCACAGTACTCTTTTGGAAACCATGAGCTGACTCCACATGGGACGGTCACCAGTAGATCAGTGTCTGTTGGTATATAATCTTCTCCTGATTCTCTGTTGTCTTATGCTAGTATGAGCAGCTACTACAAGTCTCCAATGTCTTATGCTCGAGCCTATTATCAACAGGTTAAAGAAGCTTTCCCAGATTCCAATTTAAAGGGTCCTCTTGGGTACAGTCTAGAGCCTGGTGACTGGGTATTCTGGAAGCATCATCAGAGAAAGACAGCTCTTAAGCCCCATTGAAAAGGACCTTACCAGGTGCTCCTAACCACCAACACTGCTGCAGAACCAGAAGGCACTGAACCTTGGAGATACAGCTCACAGCTGAAGAAGGCTCCCCCTGACATTTGGTCCCGTACAAATGCTGGAGATCTCCAAATCCAATTGACTAGGAAGAGAAGCAGCTGATGGCTGAGGCAGACAGCTTTCCCAAGACAGCTGGACCAGGCCTGTATACCTCTTACTCACTGTTGCTTCTTACCTTATTTTCTCCATCTTTCTTGGAAAGACAATACTCTTATCCATATGTCCCAATCTATTACAAAAGGGGAAATCTTTCTGACTATTGGCCTTGTCATCAGAAGCCTCATTCTGTACATGAATCTAGAGAATCCTTTAGCAAGTTTAATTACCTATCTTTCTGCCATTCCTCCCCTAATTCATCATGCTCAGTGTCTAGAACTTCTAGCCTAACCAATCAAACCTCCAGAGATTTAAGAGGTGACATTTGTAACTCTTGTAAACACCTCTTGTTTTACTTGAGTAAACACCTCTGGCAAGGTAGAGCTAGAACTGGACAGAATTCAGGCACAAGCCAAATGGTTGAATGCAGTGCCCACTGACATCCTGTTGCTCTCTGATCTCTTTAGCTGGCTGCCCAGGCATTGCCTCCTGGTTCACATCGATTCCCTAATTTGGACTTAGCATCTTGTTTGTTATTATAGGAATTCTCCTTGTTGTAAAACTTTGTCTCCTCTGCATGTCTCAATGTTATAAAAAACACCATTCAGATAACGGTTGCTAAGTGCTTTGAAATAATTACCAAGACTTAGGAAACTTCACATGAGAAACTTCAAGGAACTGCAGAAGATGATTATCCTTAAAAGAACTTGACCCAAGAGCCCTGCTCTGCTCTGGTGCTCTTGTTCCTCAAATTTGGCCTAAAGGGGCCTAAGGAAACTGCTTTCCCTCCTATGTGGGACATGACATACTGGGACTAAGCCTTTCCTGGCAATGAGGGACCAACGATGCACTGATGGGTGATCAGCAATGCTTTTGGAGAAAGATCTTGATCAAAAGGGGAAAATGTGAAAGATGACATGAGTGCAGCCATATTAAAACAGAGGCGGAGCAGCCGTTTCAGAAGAATTGCCTTGCGTGTCTCATGTTCTTTATCTTCCAAACTGGAGAAAACTGCCAGCATTCCAAAAAGTCAATAAGGACAAGAATATCCTGCTTGTAAGGACTGATGAAATTGGACTTTGCTGATGACCAAATCACTAACCAGTCAATGAAGTACAAGTCTAGCTTTTCGCCTGTCGACCGAATCTCAAGACAATCTACGAAGTATAAACCTAGCCTTGCCTCATGGAGCACCAGTGAACTCTTCCTTAATGCAACTTACCTCATCTTCCTCCTTTTTTCCCACAAAAACCCTCAGCCCCTGTCTTGTAACTGGAGCACATTTGAATTTCTACTCAAATCTGTGTCTCTCAAATTACAATCCATTTCCTTTTTGGGTGAGGAAAATTGACCCTGAGCTAATATCTGCTGCCAATCCTCCTCTTTTTGCTTGAGGAAGATCAGCGCTCAGCTAACATCTGTAACCATCTTCCTCTATTTTATGTGGGAGGCCGCCACAGCATGGCCTGATCAGTGGTGCAGTGTCTGTGCCTGGGATGGAACCAGTGAACCCGAGGTGACAGAAGCGGAGCATGCAACCTTATCTAATACACCACCACACCAGCCCCCCACATTGCAATTCTTGAAACGTCAAATAAACTTTTTGCTTCTCTTGCAGTTTATGCCTCTTATTTGTTGGCACCTGGGACCTGAATTTTAACACTTTCTCTAGGTAATGCTGAGCCTGTAGGGTCTTAGACTATAGCAGGAAAGCCAGGAAGTGTGAGATAAAGGTTTTCCACACTGAGAGTCCAGAGGAGCTGCTGCGGGGCAGGGGAGAAGGGATGGTGGTGGTGGCGTCAGCTCTGCCCAGATGGCGACTCCTGCTGAAGCGCCACACTGCTCCATGTAGGAGTGGAGATAAAGCTGGCCACTCCGGATTCTAATCGGAGCGAGCAGGACAGGGGGAACTGGTGCTGCTTCAGCGGCAAGGATGGGTCGGTCAGTCCCAACCAGACCTAAGGAGGGCTACTCCCCCAGCCTGAAGGGAGGCATACCCCCAACCGAGGAGCCTCGCAGCCGGAGCGGAAGAACACGGCCGATCTCAAGGATCTGCAGGCTGAGGAAGAAAACCGATCAAGCCCTCAGGAGTCTCCGGCCCGAGGGGAAGACACAAGCCTAGCGTCAGGAGCCCTTCTTCTAAGAGCCACTTTTCTGCTCTCAGGGCACCCGAAGTGGATTTCTACAAACCAAGGTCCGAAAACTTCTCGGTAGGACGCGGCCGGCCCCGGCCCGGGAGAGTGCGCGCAGCCCTCGCCCAGTCCTAACTCAGTAAGTCCAGGCGGCAGCGCGGGGCGGAGGCGGTTAGGCTTTTCGTCGCAGGCCAGGTCGCTCCTCGGGGGGCACTGGGGCCCGGTGCTCGGGTGCAGCGACGGGGCGCCCTTTGCAGCCGGCCACCTCCTCCCCCTTCCCCGCCAGCTTTTGCACACGACGCGCCGCGGGCCGCTTCACACGGAGTGGCGGAGGCCGGATAAGGCAGGCGGCCGCGGGGCGCAGCGGCGGGGTCGAGAGGCGGGAGCGCTCGGCGCGCGGAGCGGGTGCAGGAGCGACAGCGGGACGGCCGCGGCGGGCCCGGGGCGGAGCAGGCGCGCAGCGGAGCGGGCGGGCGGGGGGCGCACGCCCCGGGGCGGCGGGAGCGGCGCGCGGGGTCCTCCCGGCAGGTGAGTGCGCGCCGCCGAGCGTCCGCGCGCAACTTCAAGAGCGCCCTCGGCCGGGCGATAGCACGCGGCTTCCGGGACCCGGCGCCCGGCGCGCATGGAGGCCACGGAGAAGCAGCATCTGTTGGACGCCAGGTCCCGAGCCGGGTAAGGCGAGAGCCTGGGGAGGAGCGGGCGTTGGAGCGGCATCAGACGCACCTCCCCGCTTGCCATCTGGCAGTGGATGGTTTTGGCGGCGACTTGAATTGGGACCGCACAGGAGGGCTGGGGAGAGGTAAGGAAAAGGGGAAATCGAGCGTGGGCACGAGGATCATCCTTCTCTTGCGGCCGAACACAGATCCTGACCCCTGCCCGCTAGTGGGGAGTCTGATACCTGGAGCCCCGCCCCCGGCCCAGCACTTTGCCCCCGGGCAGCCCTGTCCTGGGAGGCCCTGTGTCCCCAAGTGCGCAAGACGGGGGATCTGCCCTTCTCCCTGAGCCTGAGCGTTTTTCCTTCTCCGCGCTCTGCTGGACCAGCCCCGCCCCTTGGCCGTTTCCCAAGGTCTTTGCTTTGCCTCCTCAGGGCCCTGGGAGGGATGCGGGAGGAGGGAACATCACGGGCCAAGGCCCCAAGACTCCTGGACTGGTCATTTCCCCAGCACCCACCTCCGAACACGGGCTTCTGGTCCCTCTTCAGGGACTGTCGAGTTTGGAGTGTCCTCAGCTATTCTTCCAGTTGGACACATGGGAATGCTAAGCCCCCTCAGAGAGATAGGACTAGAGTCTGCCCTCCTTGCCCCCTCAGCTCCCCTCTCCCTTCCTCTCTGGTCAGGTCTTACAAGGGGTCTCTGAGGCAGGATGGGGCTGGCTGGATCCCTCTGCCTCCACCTGGCCTGGACTTGCAGGCCATTGAGCTGGCCACTGAGAACAACCATTACTGCCACGCCCAGAAAGATCTTGACAGTCACTGGGACCCCAAGAAGGAGCGAGCCCGGCGCCAGCTCTATGTGGCTTCTGCCATCTGCCTGGTGTTCATGATTGGGGAAGTCATTGGTAAGGACTTTTGCGCTAATTAAATTAAACTGACGCATTGATAGTCTGGATGAGCCAAAGGCTTTTCTCCTGGATGTTCCCAGTAATGTTAATACTAATAACCCTAATTATTGAACACTCACCATGATAAGTCCTTTATATACACACTGTCTCAAGCAATCCTCATAACAATTTTGCCTGTTGTATGGGTGCTGTTATTCGCCTGATTTTACAGATGATGAAACTGAGGAACGTTAAAGTTAAGTAACTTGTCTAAGATCGCACACAACTAGTAGGTAAGGGAAGGGCTGAATGCCTAGAAGGAAAGAGTGTTTACTGAGTACCTACTATGCTTTCCAGGCCCTATTTGAACTTGATTTTCATGTTCACCCTCTAAGTAGATGTTGTTAGTCCCATTTCACAGATAGTAGAAGTCGAGGCTCAGAGAAAGTAAGTCACTTGCCCGTGGTTACACAAGCTAGTGGGTAGAGAGGCCCCAAATCCAATGTCTTTCTCCAGAGCCCATGGTTTCCCTGCTGCACACACAGTCGGGGAAGTTGGCTCCTTGGGAAGCTGATAAGGATCCTCCATCCTCCTGGTCCTGCCCCTGCAGGTGGGTACCTAGCACATAGCTTGGCGATCATGACAGACGCAGCCCACCTGCTCACTGACTTTGCCAGCATGCTCATCAGCCTCTTCTCCCTCTGGATGTCCTCCCGGGCGGCCACCAAGACCATGAACTTCGGCTGGCAGCGAGCTGGTGAGGGACCAGATCGGGATGGGGATGGAGATGGGAGAGGACGCTGGTCAAGACATGGGTTCTTAGGTGGCTGCAGTGGGTGGAACCCTGAGTGAGGCCAGGAGGCTGACTTGGATGGGGGAAGAGGATGTCAGCCTTGGCTTCTGTCCTTTGGGAGCTCCCTGTCTGATGGGGGAGCTCTGATCCTCTGTCCTCTGGGAACGCCCAGCCTGCAGGGAAAGAGTTCGCCTTCCTAAGAAATGAAATGGCCAAACTTCCAGAACAAATGACTGTGGCATGAACTCTGCACATAACTCCATGGATCAGCTCTGGGGGGTGGGAAAGGTCAGCAAAGTCTTCTGGAAGATTCAGGCTTTACACACTTTTAGTTCATTTCTGGGCTGCATTGTCATTTTCCTCTTGGTGGGAGATGATGGCCCAGCCCATCCTCCTCAGAAGTCTCAGTTTGCCAGTTGAGCAAGAGGTATAAATTTTAATAAGTAAGTTTCTTTATATGTAAAACCAAAAGTGTTGACCCAGATGACTTGTTAAGTTCCTTGTGGCTCTGACATTCTCAGATGGGTGAGTGGTGGGGTAGGGTGCCACCATGCCAGCCGTCTTTACCAGACCCAGGCTCTGACTTTCCTGGGAGATGGAGAGGAGATCACAGAGGGAGGGGGATGCCTCCTTAGCCTTAGAGCCCCATGCTCAGATTGGTGTGGGGGGTTGGGTTCTTCCTCAGAGATCCTGGGAGCCCTGCTGTCTGTGCTGTCCATCTGGGTCGTGACTGGGATACTGGTGTACCTGGCGGTGGAGCGGCTGATCTCTGGGGACTATGAGATTGAGGGGGGGACCATGCTGATCACGTCAGGCTGTGCTGTGGCCGTGAACATCATGTGAGTGTGCCTTGGTTCCCTGTGAGTCTTCCCTCCTCCCACTTCTCACATGCATACCTACATGCCTGCTCCCAGTGGAAGGAGGCCATGCCGCACTCCAGGCCACAGGAACAGGATTTCCCTAATGGTCTAAGCTCTGGCCTCTGAAACACCTGGGTCCTGCCTTAGGCCTAGGCCATGGCCATCAGGAGTTATAAATCTAGGGCAGCACTAACTCCACACCCCCCCATACATGTCAGTGAATAACCTGGGAGTCTTCATACCTGAAGTGGGGAGGGGTGAGTCTAGTCTCGCAAGAGCAGATGTTCCTCACAGCAGAAGTCCTTTCTCAAGCTGATGTGCCTGAAATTGGTCTCAGTGAGAGACAGGGTGTTTAGAGCCTGAGTGTCTCATTTGGGCTCTCTCCCTTGTTTGGTGGCTTTGGGCAAGCCACTTCCCTCTCTAGGCCTCAGCTTCCCAATCTGTGATGGGGGGGGGAGGAACTCGATGACCTCCATGGTGCCCTCCTGCTCTGAAATTTGACACTGGCGCATCTTTGTGCTCAGATTCAGCCTGCCATCTGAAAGAGCTGAGCCCTTTCTCCTGTGGACCTCTGAACCAAGGCCGTGTGGATTGGGCTCCTCACATGGCCAAAGGGATCATGCAGTCTTGGGGATTGAGATTTTTGCCCCAGAGGGAGGCCAGCCCTAATGGGTGGCCTCTTCCTGTTACCTCAGAGAGCCCCTTGGCTTGTCTCCACTTCTGTAGAATGGGGTTGACTCTTCACCAGTCTGGCCACGGGCACAGCCACGACACCAGCCAGCAGCAGGAGAACCTCAGTGTCCGAGCTGCCTTTATCCATGTGATTGGAGATTTTCTGCAGAGCTTGGGCATCTTGGTGGCAGCCTATGTTGTATACTTCAAGGTCAGAGCTGGGGACAGAGGGAAATAGGTCGGGGCGGGGGTGGGGAGGAGCAGGGGAGTGTAGATCATCTGGGGCCTCCTGTCTGCACAGGACCCTTTCCAGATTCTAGCTCCATTCCAGCTCTGGGCAAAAGGTTGGGGAGAGGGAAGGAACATTTATCCAACACCTACCACGCGTCAGTACTTCTGATCTTCATAACAACCCTGACGGGTAGGTGGTAGTGTTTTCTGCAGCTAAGAAAGGTTCAGTGACTTGCACAGTATCACGCAGCTGATAAATTGTGGAGCCAGATTCAAACCCAGGACTGTGTGCTGCCAAAGCCTGGACGTTGCCCACTGCATAGCACAGTGTGGTGTAGTAAAAAGAGCCATGTGTTGGGTTTGGAGCCTGGCTCCACCCCTCACTACCCATGTGCTGTAGAGTGAGTCTCTTGTTCTAATTGATCCTCAATTTCTCCATCTATAAAATGGGGATGTTGGACCAGATGATGTCTAAGATTCCTTTTAGTTCTGTCCATGTCTCAGTCCCTTAGGCAAGGATGTATGGGAAGGGACTGTGCCTTATCCTGAACTGTGGTCTGTCCTGCCTGTTCTTCTGGACACAGAATGAAAAGTAGAGAACTGGGAGGCAGGGCCAGGATGAGGCTCGTGCCCAGCCTGCAGAGAGACCCTCTCCCCAACTCAGTGCTGGGTGGGAAGGGAGAAGGGAAGCTGACCTCTGCCTTCCCCTTTTCTTGTAGCCAGAGTACAAGTGTGTAGACCCCATCTGCACCTTCCTCTTCTCCATCCTGGTCCTGGGGACAACCTTGACTGTCCTGAGAGATGTGATCCTGGTGCTGATGGAAGGTAACCCGGGCTTGGGGCTCCCTTTTTGCTCTTGGCTCTCCAGCTCTAATTGAAATTCAGGGCAGGGGAATCCCAGCAAATTGGCCGGGAGCCATGATCTGGAGCCTGGCATGGGCTGAAAACATCCTGGGGCCCCGGGCCAACCTTGGCATCAAACTGGGCCCTCAGGTGTGGCTGTTCCTGGAAATGTCCCCTGGACTGTACCTTCCCTTCCTCCTGGCCCCAAGAGTGCCTCCTCCCTGCTGAGATGTGTCCTCCCTGCCTAGCCAGGTGGCTTCTGGGTGGTGTCTGTAGCAGCTGGCACTCCAGCTCTTCCTGATACACTTCCTCAGTCTCCAGCAGCCTTCCCTCAGGCAGAGATGGGTGAGGATTATGCTTCCCATTGCACAGGGGGCAGACTGAGGCTCAGAAAAACAGTCAGTGTTGGACATGGCTGGGCTTCGAGGGGTGGCAGATGGTCTGCCCTGAGTTACCACACTCATTCACCAGCTTTCACGGTGCCCCAGCAGCTTGTGTCTCGGGCCTCTGTGTGGTCAGGGTTAGTCTGAAGTTGGGTGCCAGTCTGGGGTCAGCAGGAGTGTTGGGCTGCACGTCAGAGCTTTTTCTACAAGAAGGTGACTGATGCAGGTAAAAGTGACAATGATGCTGCTCCACGTGGGGGTGGAGATCCCCACGTTCCCTTCTTCCTTCTTCCTTCCATTCAAAAAAACATTTATCGAGCACCTACTAAGGGCCAGGCACTGTTCTAGGCACCAAGGATATGGCAGTAAACAAGACAGTCCTGCTCTCAGGGAGTTTCCATTTTAGAGAGGGAGACAGACAAGAAGCTAACAAATAAGATAATTTCTGACAGTGTTAAGTGTGAAGAGGAAAATACAACAGAGTGACATGATGGGGATCATTTGGGGGGTGGGGCGACGTCAGATCTGCGTGCCAAGGAGGTCTTCTCTGAGGTGACATTTGAAGAGCAGGAACAAGCCTGGGTGGGAGGGAGCAGTTTCCTTCAGCCCCTGTCCCTGCCGTCCTCAGGGACCCCCAAGGGCATGGACTTCACGGCTGTGCGGGATCTGCTGCTGTCGGTGGAGGGGGTGGAAGCCTTGCACAGCCTGCATATCTGGGCGCTGACCATGGCCCAGCCTGTGCTGTCTGTCCACATCGCCATCGGTGAGTGGCAGGGTACTCAGGGCCGGGTGAGGGAGAAGCAGCCAGAGGCCTGGGGCCACCCCAGATGGGTCCAGCGACCTCAGATGCTTGCAGAGCCCATGCATTGAACCTGGCCCCACGCCGAGCACTTTATACACAGTATTTCATTTGATCACCACAATCCTGTTTATAGATGAAGAAACTGAAGCTGGGGGTGGGGTGGGATGGTAGAGTCATTTGCCCAGGCTTGTACAGCTAATGAGTGGTGAGGAAAGATTCTGAGCCTTAAAGCCAGTGCTTTTCCTGCTCTTCAGGATTGTGCCAGGCATGGGACCCAGAGGGTTGCCTGGTGCAGGCATGGAATCTGGGGGTTCCTTGATGGCTCATGGTCCCCTATCCTGTTCTGCTGGGGGTAGGGTATGAGATTGGCTCCTGATTGCTCCTAAGGGCCCAAGAGTGACTAAACGGTTCTCTGGTGCCTCCCATGGTCTGTCCTCTTGGCCCCCAGCGCAGAATGCAGACGCCCAGGCTGTGCTGATGGCAGCCATTGCCCGCCTGCAGGGGAAGTTCCACTTCCACACCATGACCATCCAGATCGAGAACTACTCTGAGGACATGAAGGACTGTCAGGCATGCCAAGGCCCGTCAGACTGACTGCCTGGCCAGGTGCCAACTGGGGAGTGGCCAGGACCTGCAGATGGCAGGGCTGAGTGTCCCTCAGGCCCAGCAAGACTCTGCCTAGCCCAGCTGGAAACCAGGGTCCCTCTCCTGACCTCCGCTCCATGCTCACTGTGGAGGAGCCTTGCCCTACTCCAAGATTGGGGCTCTTCCCCTGCCTCCCCCCTGACCACAGCCAGCCCCGGCGGGGGACTTGGCAGGCGCACAGCTAGTTGACCCTGCTCCTCCAGCTCCTGGGTGGGCTCCTGGCGGGGCTGAATGTGCGCCTAATCCTCTGCTAATGCTGTCCTACCACAGCCTCGGGAAAGGCAGGGGGGGCACATGAGGGGTGATAGAGGGGAGACTGGCCTCAACGTCCCCTCACCTACCTGCCTCACTTCCCTTTTCCAGTCTGTCTGCCCTTGCCTTATGAATCTGTAAAGAAGCTCTGGAACAGAGCCCTCCCTCAGCCTCTAACAACATGGTTTAAGGGGCCATGGGGGTTGCGGAGTTGTGAGGACGCTGCACTCTCGTACATGTCCCCCTGAGATGGGGAGCTGGGGGGCGATGAGGCCTATCTGTGCCTTCATCACTTCAGCTGTGAGCCAAGTATTCCCCTTTCCTGGAGGGAGGAAGCTTCTGAGTAG
Source organism: Equus przewalskii (assembly GCF_037783145.1). Taxonomy (NCBI): domain Eukaryota; kingdom Metazoa; phylum Chordata; class Mammalia; order Perissodactyla; family Equidae; genus Equus; species Equus przewalskii. Next base: position 29,268,747 of record NC_091832.1, read on the forward strand.
GGAACGACCCGGCTGGTTTCCTCCTTCCTTATTCCCCAGCCCGGGAAGCAGAGACTTCAGCTCGGGTCCTGCCCTAAGAGCCTCACAGTCCCTAGCCCACTCCTCTTGCCCTGATGGTATGGCAGGGGTCGCAGAACATGAAATCAGATATGATTGGGCCAGCTCTGTTGCCGGTATGGCCTGACCTGCAGAGAACTCGGCGCTGGAGGACAGAGAGCCTGTGCACTGGAACAGGAGACACTGGCTTCCTGGGGTGTGTGTGAAGGTTCCTGAACTGGGGGGTGGCTTGTGTTTACACAAGGGGGAGACCTGTCCCCATGTCACAGAGGAGGCAGCATGCCAGGCAATCAGGCAGCCCTCATCCAGCGGTCTGTCTGCCATTGCAAGCAAGTGCCCTTAGGCGAGTCAGTGCCTCTCGTCTGTCTGCCCGCTGAGAATGCTAACACCCGCCTCACCCCGGGTTGCTGTGAGTACTGGAGCCAAAGTCGGCCAAGCACCTGGTGGCTGTTGAAGAGTGGTTACTTTTATCTTCACTCTGGAGAGATGAGGCTCGAGGCTGCCTTGCCAAAGAGCTAGTGGGCTCCCAGCCTCCCCAGGGGCAGCACCGAGTCTGTGTTGACTCTCTCCTGACCCATGTTGGGAGGAAGAGGGGTTGTTCACTTGCATTCCCCTCTGAGCCTCTCTCTTCCCATCTGTGAAATGACCTCTTTGTGCCTTTCCAGCGCTGTCATCTGGGGCTGCCTGTGATCTAGATCAGCAGGTTCTTCAGCCCTTTAAAATCTGTGAGAAGTCATTTGTGTTGGCTTGGAAGTGTGTGTGTAGGGAGACTGCTGGTGGCCGAGCTCCACACCACCCCAATCTCAGGGGAATCAAATCCCCCTCCCCCTAGCCATAGTAGACCCCAGGAACCTGACTCCTGGGCTTTGCTGTATGCTAAGTCCCTACACTCCTGTCAAGAAACAGTCATTGCTGTCCTCCATTTTTACAGATGAGAAAACTGAGGCTCAGAGAGGTTGAGTCACTTCCCTGAAGTCACACAGCCAGTGTGAGGCATCTGGGATTTCTGCCTCATTCCCCTAGGTTTGCCTTTACAGCAGGGGCTGGGGACCTACTCTGGGGTGTGTGTTGGCACAGTGTGAGCCCTTGGGGCTGGCAGTGCCTTCCCCACGGGCAAGGCCATGCCAAGGCAGTTCAGTGTTCTGGGTGCTGCAGCTGTGAATGGGGAGGGGAAAGGTGCCTCTTTTCTGTGGCTGGGGCTGGCCCTCGTGTCCTCCCCACCCTGGGAAGGCTGCCTGGGCTGCAGCTGTGTGCTTCCTCACCCACCCTCAGCTGTTCTTGACTCTGGGCCAGGCTGCCTCCCCTCCCCTGTAACTCCCTGTCCCCACTCCACCTCAAGAATCTAGCAGCCCCATGCCTCCCAAAGGAGAGCCCTCTGCATCCCCAGCTGTGATTGGCTCCAGGGAGGACCTGAATCATCCAGGGACCAGAGGATGGGAGTGGGAGGCCTTGGCGAGGGCTTGGGGGACGGCATGTTCCTGCCAGTGAGCTAGTCACGGGAGTTTCCAAAGCTGCGAGGCCATCAAAGCAGGAAAACACCGGACACCCTGGACCTGGGCTGGACCCACCACCCGCACCATTCTAGAGTCACCCCCATCCCAGAGTCGTGCCTCCCCCCCCCCCCCCCCCGCGCAGCTGCTATAGGGGTATTTATAGCCTGAGCGTGAGGGGGCAAGGACACGCGTTTTATTTCGGAAGCGATAATTTCAGTTCCAGGCGGATGAACCCGGGGAACCCAGTGTCCCCTCCCCCACTTCACTCTCACCGCCAGGGCGCTGGGGACAGCCCCTGCTCCCACCCAAGCCACCTAGAAATGGCCCTTTCTTAGGCCTAAGTCTGTGGACCAAAGGCATGGGGCTATTCTTTCATATCCCTCCCCGCAGTTTTCAGACCTCGGGCTGCACACCGCCCACCCTCCACGTCCCGGGCCGCTCTCCGACCCGAAGGGTGTTGAGAACTTCAGCCCCTTTCCGGGAGGAGACAGCGCGGTGCGACGCTGACCTCTAGTGGCCCAGGCCGGTAATGCAGGCGACGGCCCAGCCTGAGCCAAGGGTCCCAGACCGGGCAGGGGCTGACCACCTGTATTCCCATCCCCTTTTTCACCTCGGTATCCTGTTCCGCCCGGTGGGGAAGGAAGCCCCCAAACTGGCTTCTCGGTATCTCTTTACTCCATCTCTGGGGCGCAAAGATTGCGCTTGGCAACCCAGGCGTCTGAGGGTAGCTGCCTTCCCGCCGGACTAGGAACCCCAGGGGGTGGGGGACGGAGTCTCGCCTCTCACTCTACACACCCTGTCCACACTCTCGCCACCATCGGCCCAGAGCCAACCACGCCGTCGATGTCTCTTCTATCTGTTCGTCAAATTATTTGTGGCGCACCTGCCAGGCCAGAGATAAGAGGACACGACCCTGCCCTCCCCGGGCTCCCAGGCCAGTCCTGGGGCCTGGCGGTGTACCTTGCAAGGCAGCATGAACAGTGTCAGGACTGCGGGAAACACCGGGCTGTGAAAGCGCAGAGGAGGAGACCAAACCCAACCGGGGCGGGGATGGGGGTCAGGCAAGTTCCTGGAGGAGGCGAAGATCTGAAAGACAAGTAGAAGTCAGCTCGGCAGAGAAGTCGAGAAAGGCATTGCGGGCAAGGGGTCAGCGCCGGCACCGCACAGCCGCAGAGCGGGCGCCGCGCACAGGGGAACTGCAGCCAGCTGTGGGACCGGAGGGTGGGGCGAGGGCCCGCCCTCGGGGGCGCTAGGGCTGTGGTTAGCCAATCGGGATCTGCCGCATTGGCTGACTGGCCGCCTTGATTGGCCAGTCCTAAGGGAGGATGCTGAGCCTCCCCTCTCCGCTCCCCCCAGGCAGATGGGGCGCCCCCGGGAGTAGGGCTGGGGTCTCCGCTGCTCCCTCCTAGGGCTTCTCCAGGCTGCGATACTTCTTGCGTAGTACGGACACCGAGTCCTTGAAGAGCACTGGGTCCAGACGGAGGCGGGAGGACACCAGGGGCATGTGGCCGAACCCTGCCGCCATCTGATTGATGCAGTTGCGGACTGGGGGCTGCGGCTCCGGCCTGGGCCCCCGGCCCTCAGGCGCCTAAGAGCGGGAGGAGAAAGGCGTTGGTTCTGTCCTGCCGACGCCCTCCCTCCCCCAGCAGCACGAAGGATTTGGATTAGACAGTGAGAGGGAATCCTCCCTCCCCTCCCCAGCCAGTGCCGACCGCCTGGATCCTCACCAGTGGAGGTCTGGCCTCCTGGTGCTGCTTCCTATAGGGGACCTTGATAGGGGGCAGCTTGGTGACTGCCGCTACTAGGAAGTTCATCAGGACGTCCACACAGGTGGGTGCTTCATCTGCCAGGGCCCTCAGAGCCTCTGGCAGGGAGTGAGTGAAAAGGGTGTGGTAGTACCTGGACAAAGGGGGAGGACGGGGAGAGGCTGCGGCCGAGTTCGCCTCCCAGCTCCGTTCTCCTCACTCTCCCTTTCAACCCAGTCCCTAAGCCTCTTGTGAAAGCCCTGCTCCCCTCTCTGAGCCCTGGCCCCCTCAGAGAGCTCCCACTCCGAGTTCGAACTACCCTCCACTGTTCTGTGCCGTGTGGCTTGTCTGCAGCCAATGGTGTACTCCCTGACAGCTCCTTGGGGCCCCCGCTCCTGGGCTCTGAGATCTGAACTCAGACAGAGCCAGACTGAGGGAGGGATCAGCTGGTTCCAAGGCCATCCAACATGGCAGCCCAAAGACCAGCTTCAGGAAGACTGTGGATTCGCCAGGCTGGTGCTGCTCCAGGTGAGCCTCGCTTCACACAGCCCCCTACAGAACAGCCTGGGCCCAGCCTGCAGACATTAGGGGCATTCTTCACTCTACTGAGAATTTCCCCCAGAGCTCCTGGGTAAATCTACAAGAGGTTCCAGGTTACACATATTTGGTTTAAACATGTTTAAGGAACCCCTCTAAACAGGCTATCCAGAATTCAGTCCCTGTCCCCAAACTGGGGCGCTTCAGGCAGTTTCTGGAAGCCTTGGGACAGTCCCCAGCCCATCACACACACATTTATAAAGCATCAGTTCCATTCTCTTGTCACCCCGCCACCACCACCAAACCCAAACACTGTCCATACCCTCTGCATGGCTCTACTTAAAATAACACCAGCTACCATTTGTTGACCATCTGTGTGCCAAGGACTTCTTTTGGTTTTTTCATTTGATTATCACACCAGCCCTGTGAGGTGAATACATTTTACAGATGAGGAAACTGAACCTCAAGAGAGGTGAGGAGGCCTCTCCATCACACAACTGGGAGGTGGCACATCTGGTCCTTGAAGCTGGACCTCTGTGCTCTAGGCTGATTGCTATGTTCACTCCCATGCCACCCTGCTCCTGGTCCAAAGAAGGGGTCTCTGGCCCTCTGACCCCAGGGCCCATCTGTACCTATGGTAGAAGGCAGCCGAGGTGAGAACCATGGAGAATTCATTGGCCCTCTCAGCAGTGTAGCCCCAGCCGCCCAAGGCCTCATCCCAGAAGTGGTTCCACGTCAGAAAGCCCACCATCCGCTCTGGGAAGCTCTGCCACACCACAAAAGCAAAGTCCACCTGGGGAGATATTTAAGTGGAGGCGTGAGGAAGGACTTCACGACCAGCCAGGAATATCCAGAGATAGGGAGATAAGGCCAGCCTGGCTGAGGGGGACTCGGGGAAGAAGAGATGGGAACATGAAAGTTTCCAGGGGGTGCTTAGGGGACCTTTCCCAATGGGGAGCTAGAAACAATGCTTTTTCTGCTGGAAGCTGAAAATAATGTCTTCAGAAGAGTCTGTAGAAAGCTTCTATTAGATTTCTAAGGAGGAGGCTGATTGGCTTTCTGGGATGGTTTCAAAAGCAGGAGGCTGGACCTCTTGATCTCTGGGAATTTAAGGGGCTGCCAGGGCCCTCAGCTCTGTCCCCATCCACACTGAGCTGCTCCCGGGCCCAGACCTCACCTCACTTGTGGAGAGACTGCTGTGGGCATCGAGGCTGAGGATGGCATCGGTGCTGATGGCATTGTACGGGAAGAAGCGGTCGCTGACCTGCAGTGGGAGGGAGGTGAAGGCAGCTCAGCCGTGGGGACCCTCCCCAGGCTCCTACAGTGAATATCTGAGTATCTGCTAAGCAGGAGACCCTGCAGCCATGGTGTAGAGGGAAGGGTAGAGAAAACAGCGAGGCTGCCCAGAACTCGGACCTGAGGAACTCATCTGACCTCTCGGGACTTCAGTTGCTCCTTTGGAACGGGGTGTTTGGTGTCTAAAGGCCCTTCCAGTTTTGACACCTCAGAGTCCTCTGTTGTCACATAAGATGCTCACCTCTACCCTGGCAGGGGCTGTCAAACATCCTTCATTTGAAAGCAATGGGTCCAGGAGATGAAGGGACTTGCCTAGATCCACACAGCCAGCAGGTGGCTCACACCATCCCAGGTTCTCAGAAGCCACCCCACTCTGGCCCAGTTTGCTGCCATCTGTCTATATTTCCTCTAGATCCCAGGTTTTACATCCAACCTACTCCCTCTGCCTTCCCACATCACAGAAAACCCCAGTTCTCTGGAAGCACAATTCACAAAGGCCAGAGATGGAAGAGAAGCACCTCTATTAGGCCTGCAGCCAAAACCCACTGTCTGATTTCTTCAGGCCCAACTTGAAGTCCAGCTTTGGCTCCGGTTCACATAAAGCGCCCGGTGTGCCCTCCCCAGTTCCCAGCATTCAGGGGCTGACACTCCCCTCCATGCCCCTCCTCATCCCTCACCTTCCTGTGCCCCTCACTGACTGTCAAGGGCACTGCTGTCTCTGGCCACCTGGGTGGTGGTGGCTTCTCGCTGCTCCAGAGAACCAAGATCTAGAAGGAAAGGGGAGTGTTCCTGAAGTCTGCGGCGGAAGGGGGGGTCCCAGGAGTGATCTTTCTCAAGGTGGAAGGAATATGGGGGAGCAGGTGTATGTGTGAGTTTGGGAGGAGAGTGTAGTTGGAGTCGAGGTCCTTTCAATGCTACCCTGCTTGCCTCTGGGCTTCTGGAAGGCAGGAATTCCTGTGACACGAAGGTAGCTACCTGTGGCTTTAGAACAAAGAGAGCCGGTTGTGGTAGCCCCTAGCCTGGGCCCTGACCCCATGCCCCATCCCCATCTTCTCTCAAAGGTTCTCATTCTCTTCCTGCTCCTTTATCTGTCCCAACCCAGCTCCAATGTCCATCTTTGGAGCTGCTCCATCTGTGCCCTGGCTGAGCTAACTGATGCTCTTACTCTCAAGAGTCTGTCTGGCTTCTCTGGAAGTGAGATTTGACAGTCTGCATGCCAGGAAATACTACCTGAATCTGAATCTGGGGTGGAATCTTCCTGCTTTTTCTCTGCATCCTCAGCATCGAGCCCAGGGCCTGGGGCTCAGAAAATGAATGCTGGATGAATAAATGAGTGAATGTATGTGTGTTTACTTCTTCAGCCTCCCCAAGAGGGAGGGAGAGGTGGGGGTGAGGAAAGGAACAAGAACTTTGGGGCTTAAAGAGGAAGGTAGCAGTGGCACTTGAAAATCTTTCCCGTGCCTTCCCCAAAAATGCGTGGTTATCAAGGTCTAGATGTCTTTTTGAGGGTCCTGCCTTGTCCTTTGTCCCCACCTTGGATCTCGGGACACCGGCTGTCAAGGGGGCAGACCTGGGCACAGTGCTGGGAGCCTGCCACCGCCTGGATGAGCTTCAGGGGGGGCTTGCCTGGGGCCCCCACCCAGATCAGGGCGCTGAACCTGCCCACAGGGCGAGAGCCTAGGAAAATGAGACACAGGCTATTAGGATGGGAGGGGACAGAACCCTCTGGAGGTTCTGACCTGAGTTGGGGACTCAGGGAGCCAGGAGAGACGTTGGGGATTTGGGAAGGGGCTGGGCTGGGCTCTATGGTTAAGGCTGGGTCAGACTTGGGGAGAGTTGATGTGGGGACTTCAAGTTGTCCCATCCCCAGGGCATACCCTGTTGTACATGGTAGAAGGGGAAATCCGAGGGGCTTGTGGAAAAAGTGGACAGGGCCAGGAGTGCCCCTGGGGGGCTGTTCCACAGTAGCGAGGGGTGAGCAGATGCTCCAAAGATCCGGTCCTGAATAATCTGTGAAATGAGAGAGGGCTGTGCAGAGGGAGTGGCCAGTGTGGCCATGGGCAGGCTCTGAGGAAGTGAGGACCTGGTATAGCCCCACCCCTTCCCCTTCAGGCTCAGGGGGTGGGGGGTGGAGGCAGCAGCTGCATCACCAGATCACTGGGGACAGAAGGATTCAGATGCAGAAGTCCAGAGTAGGGGGCAGTCAATGATGATATCCAGAGGTGGCAGATGGTGGTGACCTGCTGCCTCCCTTTCCTTCCTCACTCATGGCGACACCACTAACAGGTCCTGATGTTTCTTCTGGACCCAGAATCCCTCCCACCCAGCACCCCAGGCAGCCAGTGCCCGTCAACTGGAATTGGGACATGCTTTGAAATCTATTGGCCACAGCTGTCCTCTACAGCTGGGGAAACCGAGGCCAAGATTGGAGAAGGAACTTGTCCAAGAGATCAGAGCCAAGTCTCAGATTCACCCTAGAGGCATCTTCAAGGGGGAGGCCCAAACACCGGGGCAGAGGAGGTGTGTGGAGAGGGAATGGGGATGAGGCAGGAGCCGAGCACCAGGGCCCCCGTCAGGGGAGTCCCCCTCACCTCCAGAGTGGTATGGATGACCTTCTCCACTGAGGAGAAGTAGGCATCCCATAGAAACTGGGTCTGCTGACGCAGGGCGAGGACCCGCGTGAGAGGCATCTGCTGGAGGGCAGCTAGGACCTGGGGCAGAGAGGGAGAAAGGAGAAGGCGTGGGGCCTTGTCAGGCCCTGACTGACCCCGGGTTGGGGCAACGTAGGTTGGAGGTCTAGGAACAAGAAGCCCTCTCCCCACAGTTCTCCAAGTGGGTTAGGAGCAGCCACCCTTGGCTAAGTCCCAGGTAATTTAGCAATCCAGAGTTCAAGGGTCACACAGAGCTGGGTTTAAATGCCACTTAGTAACTGTGTGACTGTGGACGAGATACTTAACCTCTTTGGGTCTGTTTCCTCATGTGTAAAGTGAGGATAGTAATAGCACCTGCCTCAGAGGGTGGTTGTGAGAATTAAATTAGATGATACATATTAACTGCGCAGCGCAGTGGAGAGGCTCAGTAGCTATTGTTACGAACTCCCCACACCACTCTCACTTCTGGGGGTTCAGGGCTCACACACGTTTTTCAGAGCTGGGCAGATGAGTTTCATCAGATGGAAAAGTCACCATGCATTTTGCTTTCTCATCCGAAGCTCCAAGGAGGTGCTCAGATTTTGGACTTTTGTGGCCTTCCCTTAAATTGGGTATTTAAGTAGTCATGCATGAGTATGGCTGGGTCTATGGAGATCCTCTGGTCTAACTTATCCCATTGTACAGAAGGGGAAACTGAGGCTGGAAGAGGCTCAGGACTTGCTCTCAGAACCCCCAGGAGTCTCTGCCTCCATCTGATCCTATGGGAGCCCCAAAGGCTTGGGGCTGGGGGCAAAATCATCAGTATACATAGATGGGGGATAGGAATGAGGACTGAAGGCAGCCTGGGGGCGGGGATCCCCGGGTCTTCCCATGTCACAGGTCCAGTCCCCACCCCGTAGGCAGGGCCCTGTGCTACCTGAAGTGGGAGCCTCTTGTCAGTGACAATGGCCGCTTTGGTCCAATCGATGACCTCGGAGAAGGGCAGCTCCCAGCGAGGGCTGAGAAGCACAGGGATGCAGCCAGCCTGGGGGGCAGGGGTGTCACTCGGGAGCCCAGTCCCACCCTGCACACACTCACCCCCCTCCCAGTTCCAAGTCAGCAGCTGCTGCTGTTGGGGTCAGGGGGCAAAGAGGAGAGAAAAGTGGGGTTTGGGGGGAGGTTGTTCTGCAGAAGGTGCAGTGAATGTGGCTGCAGGCACACCTGAGTCCCACAGTAAAGGAGTGGGCAGCTCACCACCCCTGCCCATTGGCCTGGGCCCAGAGTACCCTGCCAGCTCAGGAGTGTCGGGGGACAGGGGCAGGGGGTGCCCAAGTTAGGGTTGTACCTGCAGGGCTTGGAGGAAGTGCGAGGCATCAGGACGGTGGCCAGGGATGAGGCAGAAGGTGGCATTGGGTAGCGTTGCCCCAGGGTGGGTCCTAAGGAGGCACAGGAGGAGGTCCCACACATATGAGGCCTGAGACAGCTGCCCCTCACCCTATCTGGCTCCTTGATGGCCCCCAGCCCCCACACCAACACTCCCCAATTCACAATGTGCAAACCCACCACCATGTGCTCATATGTTGACAAACACTCATGCACACGCACACCACTCACTGACACACTAACACAAACACAAGCCTCACCCATGGTTGGGCCAGGAGGCAGGAGCCTAGGTTCCAGCTCTGCCTCTGCCCTTGGTGGGCCTAGACACCTCCCTTCTCTGGACTTTCCTCATTTGCAAAATGGAAGGTGGCGGAACCTGCCGTTTCCAAGGCTGGATTCGACTTGGACTTGGCCGTGCACATGTTTGCCTTCCCACTGCTCTGCCACATGCAGACTCTCTGGCAGCCCTCACCTGCGTGGCCTCCATGCCCTGCCCTCCTCCCATCCTGAGAGCCCAGGCCTGTGAAAGGCTCCTCTGTCATGAGGTGGGCTGGGCCCCTAGCCTGGAACCACACAGGAAGCTGCTGCCCAGAGGCCCCCTTGCCCAGAGGACAGGCCTCCTCTGTTCCTCCCACCTCCTTCCCCCAACCCCAGGGCCACATTCAGGCTGTGTGTGCCTGTGGAGGGAGGGACAGGAGTCACAGGGGTAGGACTGCCCACTGGGGGAAGCAGTGCCCATGACCTAGCTACTGGGAGGTGGGGGTGGGGGCAGGACTCCGGGCTCACGGGCTTGCTCTGAGTGGGACAGATGAAAAGGACCTAGGGGGTCCCAGGATCTTCCTCAGCTACAGCCTATCTGGTTCTGAGCCTGAACCTTCAAGAAGCAGTCTTGGGTGTACTTAGTCAGCCTCTGGACCAACCCCCATTGAGCAGATGGGGAGACCGAGTCTCAGAAAGACCCAAGTACTGGCTCAGGGTCTCAGAAGGGGTTGGGGCAGAACTGGGTTATTTGAACCACCCCAGAGCTGCTGCTTAGGGGTCTCCCAGAGGACCCCTGCCTTCTTTCTCCAATGCTCAGGTGTCCAGAGGTATCTCCTGGAAGAAGCCGCAAGTTAAACAACAGGACACCTTCCACCTAATTAAAAGCCACAGCACCAGCAAGCTACAGCCCTCTCCCCTTCCCCAGTAAAGCCCTAAGGGACTGAAAACCCCTAAGTTGAAGGCTTCAGAGAACCCAGAGACAAAGAGCCTGCTGAATAAACTGCACCCCTGAGTCCTCATTAACCTCCACTGCTCCCCGCTCTGTGTCTTTGCATCTCTTTCTCCCTCAGCCGGGAGCACCCCTCCCTGCCTTGCAGCCCGAGGAATTCCTCCTACTCAGTCTTAATGTCTGAGCTCAAACATCCTCTCCTCTGGGAAACCCTCCTTGACCTCTCCAGAGAAGGCCCCCTCCTCTCTGCTCCCACAGCACCTGTGCACATGTAGTAGTAATGGGCCAAGCTAACCTCTACTGAGCATGCGCTTTCTTCTAGGCCCCGTTCTGAGTACTTTACATGCGCTAACTCACTTCATTCTCAACCCTGTGAGGTGGGAGGTATGTGCTGTTAGTATCCCATTTTACAGATGAGGAAACTGAGGCCTAAAGAGGTTACACACTTCTGAAGTAGGAGAGCCAGGCAGGCAGCTTGCACAGCCTCTCTCTGCTTAACAATGTGGGTCATAACTAGTGCCTTGTCTGTCTCTCCTACAAGACCAAGCTACTTGCGGGCAGGGGCTGTGCCTCCCTCCTCTCCATATCCCCAGGGCCTAGCAGAGCACCTGGCAGAGAATGGGCACTTAATGGGTGCTTAATGAATGCTCAGTGTGCAATAGAGGATAGACCCAGGACCAATGGACCAAATGTCTGCAAGATTAGTTTCAGCACAAATTCTGGTAATGGAGCTGACTGAGAGTAGCCAGTGGGTGACCTTGGGAAGTGGTGAGTTCCCCATCAGTAGAGGTAACTAAGCAGAGGCTGGATAAGCGTGTATGTGTGTTCCTTTAGAGGGGACATCGTGGTCACTGCCAATGAAGTCTTAGTCTATGATTGCATAAGGTGTTTTGCCAGGGAGCCTCAGTGCCCAAGGCTGGAGTTAATGTGGCTCCACTCATGGCCCCAGGGCTCTACCAGGGCCTAGCCGTAGGCAGGGCCACACTGTGACTTCTGTGTGCCCTAGGCACTTTGGCCTCTGTAGGCCCCTGCCATAAAAAAATTATAAAAATGATATTTGATGACTGTGTAGGTATAAAAATGAACATATTAGTTTTATATATTAAATCATTTTCTTCTACTTAAGAGTTCATTTTTTTCCTTCTGATTTTCAAAGAAATGAAAATATTTTCATGGGCCCCTAAAAGTATCACTGGTCCTGGGTGCTGTGCCTCCGGGGCCCCATGGAGATGGGCCAGGGACCTTTAAAACATGCATTGAATCTATGTTAAAAAAAATACAGGGTGGGCCCGGTGGTGCAGCGGTTAAGTCCGCACGTTCCTCTTCTCGGGGGCCCAGAGTTTGCTGGTTTGGATCCCGGGTGCGGACATGGCACCGCTTGGCAAGCCATGCTGTGGTAGGCATCCCACATATAAAGTGGAGGAAGAGGGGCACGGATGTCAGCTCAGGGCCAGTCTTCCTCAGCAAAAAGAGGAGGATTGGCAGCAGTTAGCTCAGGGCTAATCTTCCTCAAAAAAAAAAAAAAACAAAAAAAAACGGGGGAGCATACATACATGTTGTTTGTACACACACAGAGTACCTCAGAAAAGACGCTCGAGAAACTAGAAACGGTATTCAGCTCCAGGAAGGAAAACTGGGTGGCCGGAGACAGGGGAGGGAGGGAGGGAGTTTTTACTGTATACGCTTTTGTACCATTGGAATTTTGTACCATGTGAATGAATTCCCTATTCATAAAAATAAATAAATAACAATTTAAATGGGTGGAGGCTCATTCCAAAGCAGCAGGAGACTGTTCAACAAAGGTGGAAAAACATGGGCTTTGGAGCCAGAAGTGCAGCGTTTAATCTCAACCCCGCTGCTGCCAAGGGCCAGATGAGAAACATGAGGGAGGCCGTGGTGCATCAAGGAGCTTGGCACCAAAGGCACTCCCCTGGTCTGAGCCTCAGTTTCCTGTTCCCTGCAATGGGGATAATAATGCCTCCCTTGAAGGGTGTTTCAGAGGATTGACCATGACTTCTGTAAGGGGGCTGGCACAGCACCTGGCCCAGGGCAAGCTCTCCCCTCCCCCCTCCCGCCAGCCTGGCCAGTGACTGTGAGTCGCCTATTTCTCTGGCCAGCACTTGTTTATTCAGGCCACCTTCAGGGGGCTGGCCCTGTGGCTGTGGGCCTCCCTCTCTCACCCTGTCCCTCTACTGTGTGGCTGGCTCGGCCGGGCCGCAGTCTGGTACTTCAGGGAAACCGAGGCGCATGCTACCCCAGAGATGATGACGAGTCCTGTCACCTGCAGGCGGGCTGAGGCCAAAAACAGAACTTCTTGAAGTTCGGAGGACAATTAGAGGCTGCTAGGCCTCACACCTTGGAAACAGACTTATCAAAAATGCTACTTAGAGTGTGGCCCACGCTGATTAGAAAACCTTGGCCAGTTTTGGCCAATTTTGGATCAATCAATAAACATTTAGTGAGCACCTGCCTACTGTGTACAGCTCCCTAACTTTCATAGCTAAGTGCCTGCTCAGAAAAGTGAGGCAGGGCAATGGAAGCAGAGAGCCTTGTCACCAAAGGTGAGCTCTGTCTGAGCTCCGAGCTTGCGGGGTCTGGGGGGAATCCCCGACTTTTCTGGTTACTGCTGAGGATGCCCACTAGGCGTGGGTCCTAGCAGAAGGGCCGTGAGGGCAGACTGGGGCAATTCTGTCCTCGCCCCCGGCTTCGAGACTCCCTGGAGGCCATGTGCCTTCAGGAGGCAGAGGGATTCCATTCCCACAAGAGCCCTTTGGCTGAGAGAAGCCCCAGAGGCCCCAAGCAAGGCAAAAACAGAGCTTGGCCACCTGAAGAATTCCTGGGAGGGAAGAGGAGCTCAGAATAGCCCGTGTTGTCCTGGCAGAGGGAGGGAGCAGGGAAGGATTCTAGAAGGACAGGTTCCGCCTCAGGTCTGCCTTGGGAGATAGGGAGGGAATTCTCTGCTGCAGGGGCCCTGGACAACCTGAGCAGGCTTTCATTCTTGCCTGGCCAGTCAGCCTTTGGATGATGTGGGCCTCCTGGGGCTGCATAGGGGTTAGAGTACTTAGAGGTTAACTGCATTATCATCTGCGGTGTGTCACCCCAACTAGCCCAGGCAGAGAGAAATTTCTGAACGAGCTCTCCATGCCCCATAGGCCCCCATGCCTGTTATATGTATTCATGCACTCTTACTGGCAGGAAGTTCTTCTGTAGGTCTGACCTAATTCATATTTGCTGTAACCAAAGGCTGTTTCCTTAAGAAGTTAATCCCCCAAATTAGACATAGGAGCAGCTTCCATCTGTGACCAGTTACTAATCTCCATGGCTCTGAGGCATTTGACGGGGTTGATCACAAACTCTTGCTTAAAACTTAGAATTCTAACGCTGAAGGCTACAGAGACAGGAAATTCCATTAAAATACTGGCTGTGCTCTTTCTGGCTGGGAGGCCTCACACAAGTTCCTTAACCTCTCTGAGCTTCAGTATCTGGTACACAAACATTTAAATGATAGCAATAAGTATATTTTATTATAATCGTTATTTATGAAAGTGCTCAGCACAGAGTAAGGACTGTAGAAGTGTATGTTAAAGAAAGTACTAGGGAAGGAGGCATTGGAATAAGAGAAAAAGAGTAAGTAGGGTGAGTCATGTTTTGTGTTTTTAAGGATCCCCAGGGGAGAACTCCGCAACCTGCCTAGGACACCCCTTGCAGCAAATCACTGTCTCGGCGGTAGTGTTCTCTGCTGTCTAGCCTGACTCTCCTGCTGCGGCTGAGGCCTAAATTTGCCAGGACTAGCTGGTTCTCCCATCCCAATCCTGCCCCCACCCTGGCCTCTGGGCTCGCTCCCATCACAGACCCCTCTCATCCAGACCCCAAGGGGAAAGGTCCACTTACTGCTCCGGTCCGTGGTCCTGCTCACAGCGCCCATCCCAGGGGCAGGCAGAGAAGTTGGTGCCTGCCGTGTGCCACCCGCCCCTCTCCTCTGCCAGGGCTAGCAGGGCCACCCTGGGGTGGGGGCTGTGCTGCCGCAGCTGGCCAGGTGCCCCACCTCGTAATGCGTGGGCTTCGGGAAGAAGCGGGAGGGCCACGTCAAAGCCATGCCGAAAGGTGTCCACTGTTGGGCTGGCCTCGGCCACCATTGCCTGTCCCAGCTGGAAGGTCCGGGGGCAGGGGGCTGGGTGGAGACTGAGGACCAGATGGTTCCTGCCCCCATTCCATTGCGGGGGCACCGGGCTGCACTCTCCAGCTGAGGAGTCCCGGGTGAGGGGGAGGAGGAGGAGGCAGGCCTCGGCAGCGTTGGATGTGTGGTAGCGGGACCCCTCAATGGAAGCCAGGATCCTGCGATGAGTCTCAGAGACCGGTCCAGCTGCCGAGTACACAAATACCTTGAGGCCACCACCCCTGCACTTCGAGGCGTCAAAGCAAGCTCCCCAGTCACAGCTGCCGCCACGGGGGCCTTGAGGAGGTTCAGGGGCATCTTCTAGGAGCTCCCCAGGCTGGGAGAAACTCTGCAGGAGCTCTGCATCCAGCCAGCGTGGCCAGCCTTGGGAGGCACCTGCCCGAGGTCTGGTGGGCACTGCCAGGCGGAGAAGGGGGAAGGCTCCCAGGAGGACGAGGAGCCAAGAGGCCGACAGTGCCAGCAAGAGGGCCTTTCTTCTCCATGACTGCATGTGGCCACCCGCAGCCAGGGCTGGGGGAAGCAGGAGGCTCAGGGGCCTGAGGGTGGGCGGCTGGAACCTGAATAACCTTCTAGTTCAGCGCCCTCATTGTACAGCTGGGAAGACTGAGGCTCACCGAGGGCAGGCTGTCTGCGTAGGGTCAACAGCGAGTCACCGGCCAGGCACAAGGAGGCCAAGTAGGACCCAGCCCTCTAGCTTTGCCTTCCTACTGTCAGGACTCTGCTTCCCCGGCCTTTGGACAACCAAGCCAGCCTTTGCTCTCCCAGCAGCGCCCTGTGCTCCTGGGTATTGCTCAGGCTGTTGCAACCCCTGTCTGGACTGCAAGGCCGTGTCCTTCTGCCCTCCTGGCTGCACCCCGTGACCTCCGCCTCAAGGGAGAGGAGGGCTGTCTGCCAGGCCATGGGGGACCCGTCAGGGCTCCCACAGGAGGCAGCTTGGCCAGAGTGCAGGGCTGGACAGAAGCGGGGATGGTCTCCCCAGTCCTCCTCCTGCCTAAGCAGCCCCTGAACAGCCCTGGCCGCCTGTGTGTCCACTGGCAGGCACTCCTGGACTGTGGGCCCTGCGGCCAGAGCTAAAATTAGACCCTGTGCCCCATGTGGGCTCTCAGGGTCAGCTGAGGTCAAGGCCTGGGTGCAGCCAGTGCCCCCTGCCTTGAGGACTGGGAGGGCTGTGGGTCTTGGTCCTCTCCCACTCTGTCGCTGCCCCCGGCTCAGACAGCTCTGTCCCTCCCCCTCCCCCACTAGCAGCTGGTCCTGCACGGTCTGATTGGAGCTATCATGGTGCAGAGGCCAGGGAGCCCGCACCAAACTCCTGCCCCACGGCCCCTAAGCCCTGCCGGTTTCTCCTCCTGGTCCCTCGGTCCCTCGGAGCAGCCTCTGACCAATCCAGATTTCTTTCCTAGCGGCGGCCTGGCTCCTCCCCGCCATCCCTGATTCGCTCCTGGCTGGGAGGCAGGGTCTCCACTTAACCCCTTCCAAACCAGTTTCCTCGACTGCTAATAATAATAACCAGCAGGGCCCACACCTTACCGTTGGCCTTGAGCTCTCACAGCCTCTATCTCTGAATTCTCACATCGACCTTCCAAGGCCGAGGTTTATCACTGTCATTTTCTAAAGACGAGAAAAGTGAAGCTCAGAGAGGGGGTGATATCTTCCTGAGGTGACCCAGCTAAGAAGTGGCAGGATGGGGATTCGAACCCTGAGCTCCTGACCCTCACCGGCAGAGCTTCCCACTGCTCACCCCAGCTGGGTCTGAGTGTGGGGAGTCTACAGATCAACAGATGAGCTAAGAGAGGTTTAGCGGCTGGGAGGGGGCAGGGTGAGTGGTATTGGGTAAATTGCGCCTAACTATTCCCAGGATTGGTCCCTCCTCCTTCAGTATCCCCACCCCCAATCTCATCCAGCTCCCAGCCTTTTCAGGCCCGCCTGGCACCTTTCACTTAGGTGCACAGGTCTGCCATCGCCTGCAGCTCTCCGGGGAAGATCTTGATGCTTGTTCCAGCCAGTATGGGAAGCTCTTCCTGAGGCTGAACTTGACTCTCCATTAGCCCACGAACATTGAGGGTTTTCCCTGCTCAGTGCCTTGATCTGTGCTCGGTGAGGGGAGCCGGGAATGGGTGATGTTGCCCCTTGAGGAAGCGCTGAAGTGATGGGGAAGACGCAGATCCTGGCTGCCAGGAGCCCCAGTCTGATGTGGGAGGCTGCAGGGAGCCAGGCAGACCTGGAGTGGATGCTCCTTCTACGCCTTACTGGCGGGATGATGTTGGGCCTCTGTCCCCTCGTCGCTAGAATGGGGATAATGATATCTAGCAGGAGATGGTTGCCAGGTTAAATCCAGGCCCATCCCAGGGAGTCTGGCAACAAGTGGTAAGCTCCTTTCTTTGCTGGCCTTCCCCTGATCTCAGGGGGCCACTGATCTGACAAGGGAGCCACCATGGGAATGTTATGCCCTCGGTGGGCAGTCAGTCAGGGGGTGGGGCGCAGTTCACACATCCAAGAATGTCCTCAAAATGGCCAACAAAGGGGAAATCTGGCCTCTTCACACTTCAGGGTCAGTCTCTCCCTGCACACCTCAGGTTCCCTCCTGGGAAGGGAGGTCTCTGCACATGCACATGCCTTTCGCTTTCCTCTGCTAACCCTCCTCATCCTCCAGGAATCAACCGAAGCCTCTCTCCCTACAGGAGGTTTCCCTGACTCCCCTCAGGCTGGTGAGGGCCCTCCTCTAGGGTCTCATGCCATTTCTCCATCCCTCTATCCCTGTGCTCATTCATTCATCCAACAGATACTTACAGAGGACTAAACGTGGGCCTGGTTTTGTGCCAGGCCCTGGGGGTAAACACCAAAGAGCAATAATAGCTGACATTCGTATTACACTTGCTGTGTGCCACACGCAGCTCTAAGTGCTAGTGTTTTCGCTCGTTTACTCCTCTCCTGTGGGGGCTTTGAGGGAGATATTATTATTATCCCCATTTTACAGATGGGGAAATGGAGGCCCAGGGAGCTTAAGTAACTTGCCTAAATTCCCATACCTCAGCCAGGATTTGGACCCGGGCAGTCCATTCCTTTAACCACTGCACCACTCTACCTCCTGACTGAGACAGACACGGCCCGACCTCACCGAGTTCACTGTCCCGGAAGGAGACCATTAATCAGGCAACAACAGAACAAGGGAAGGGGGACCACCTAACCCAGGGGGCCAGGGAAGGTGTCTGAAGCAGTGGCACCCACCCAAAGACCTGAAGGACAACAATGTGTTTTTTAGAAAATCCGTGTCCTGCCTGTGTGGGAACAGACAGGAAATGGCAGGAGTGGAAGCAGGGACATCTTTTGTTACACGTCTGTCACCCCACAAGTCATTCATTTTCTCATTCCACATCCATTTAATGAGCCCTTACTGGGGGCCGGGCAGGTGCCAAGGGCAGTGGACAAGCAGACAAAATCTTGTCTTCACGGAGCTGACATTCCAGGGAAGGGATGTCAGCAATAAAGAAACCAAACGAATAAAAGATCTCATATGTTATGTGGCGATAAATGCTACGGAGACAGGGAGGGGCTGCAATGTGGAATGCAAGGACCAGGGCAGGCCGCACTGAAAGCTGACATCTGAGGTCAGGGAGTGAGTGGGGTGTATTTCTAGGGGAAGTCCATTCCGGGAGGAGGAATGGAGGAGCAGCCAGGGCACAGGTTCTGGGGGGAGCCTGCCTGCTACACGTCAGGCCTGATCTGACCTTGTTTTCACAGCACCCTCGGACTGCAGGGGACAGGCTGCCATATGGTCCAAGACAGAAGCCGGGAGCCCTCTGGGGTCAGGTAAGCCATGATGATGTCTTGGACCAAGGTGGTGGGGGTGAGAAGTAGTTGGACGCTGGAGCCAGGGCAAAGAGACAGACATGCTGACAGATTGATGTGAGGCTGGGCCTCAGCCACAGGCGGGATGGAGTTGCCATCATCTGAGATAGGGAAGACTGAGTGGGGAACTGACTTGGAGAAGAAGGCCAGGAATCCAGTGCTGAGGCTAGGAATCGTGGCTCATTCATCATTCCTGTCCCCAGCACTAGTATCATAAATGTCCAACAAATGCTTGTCAAATGAGTGCATGAATGGATGGATGGACAAAGTTGGGAGGGCTAGGTGGCCAAGGCCATCAGGTGAGGGGCTTACGGGGAACACCTGATCCTGCTCCATCTCCCCCACTCCACCTCGGGTGCCCTGGCTGGCTCCCGCCCATGCCCACACTTGCATACACACACGAGCCCTCCCCTACCCTCATCCCTGCAGGGGAGGGTCTCAGGCTGGCCGGGGCCTGGGCTTGTCTGGACTGCCAGTCACACAGTTGCCTTGGGGTTTGGATGGAGGAAGAGGAGGCAGGGCATCCTGGCAGGCAGGACTGAGCTGGGCTCATCCTAAAAATACATCTCTGCATTCTGCCAAGGGCTCCGAGGAGTTCCTGTCCTATGCCTGGGCTCTGATCAGTGGGATGGAAGCCAATGCTTTGGGGAGAGGGGGGTGGGACAGGGCAGGAAGGAGAGGACAGCAATGAGGGGGAGGAGGGGAAGGCCCGGGCTCTGCTTCAGCCTGGGGAGGCTTCTGGGAGGAGCCAGAAGATGGGTTTTTGCAGGGCAGGGATGACACAGGCCTTTATGTGGGTTTGAGGATGAGGAGGTGTTCTGGGTAGCATCCTGGAGCTCTGAGCACTGCAGTGTTTGTTTTGTAGCTGTGGTGGGGTCATGTGGCCTGGGGGCTGCCTGGTGGTGAGGGGGGGCGGGTGATGCCTGAGGGCTACCTGAGCATGTGGTTGCTTCCTGCCTGAGATGCAGGGTATCGTATTGGCCAAGGTGCCCAAACAGAAAATGGGGCTAACATCACTGTGTTTGATCTGAAGTGTTTCTTCTCTGCACCCTGATTCTGCCTCCTTCCCGCCCTTCCTTCTCTGGGTCGGGCCTGAAATCTCCAGAAGGACTATATCTAGTCTTCCAAGAAGAAGGGGCCTGGAGCACTATATAGTGCTGTGGTTAAGAGCATAGCTCAGGTGCTCTTAAAAAGCTGTGTGTTCCTGTGCAAGTTACCTCACCTCTCTGTGCTCCTGTTTCCTCATCTGTAAAATGCTGATAATAGCTCTTTCCTTAAAGGCTTGTTGGGAAGAAGATTGAATGAGATAATAAATGTATGGCATTGAGCACACCGTTCCTGGCACATTAGCAGGCACCTAACAAAAGGCAGACTCTGTCCCTCCTCAGGCCCAGGGGGAGGTGAGATGACTTGCTCAAGGGGCACCAAGCGGTCTATCTGGGGTAGATCAGGACCGGGACTTGGTGTTTCCCTCCTGTATCCATGTTTTTCCTGCTGCATCTCCATCTTCAGGAAGAAGGAAGACACTCGGAGCTCCAGGAGACGATCACCGTGGAAACCCATCTGCTGCTTCTTGTCTGCTGCTGTTTGTTTCCCAGCTCTGAGCGGTCTGGGTGTCTCACTGCAGAATTAACAAGGGCAGGGGGCTGGAGGCTGTGTGAGCCTCTGGGGTCTCAGCTCTCACTTGCTTGTTGTTCAGATAACCCCAAACCCTGGTAAAGGCCTGTGGGACCCCACGACATGAATCCAGCTCCAGCTCCAGCTCCAGCTACCCCTCGGCCCCACCAGGATGAAGAGCAGTTCTTGCTCATAGTGGATAACCCACACCCGGACCCCACCTGGGGGAGGGCCAGGGGAGCAGCCCAGGGGATCTGGGGACAGGAGTTGGGGAGAGCAGCTCTGGCCTCTGTTCCTCCCCCAGGCACTGCCGCGTGACCTTGGACAAGTCAGACCCTTTTTTCTGGGCCTTCAGTTTCTCACCATCAGCCTAACATGATAGCAGACTAGGCTTTCCAGACTAGGCTTTTTAAAGATCTGGAATTCTTACTCAGAAGTAATTCTGACACAAGTTGGCAGGTCAGTCCTTCCCTTTGCCATCCAATCAACACTTGACTTTGTTATGGAAAAGTACCTAAAACTTGGAAGTGAGGCAATGAGGAAACTGTGTGACCTTCATCGGTCCACTGAGCATCAACTAACAAGCCAAGGGTCATGTGACTCCCCATGTGTTCAAGCCTAGACATTTTATGTCTGAGAACTAAGGTGCTAATTTGTAGAAAACAGATAAAATACAAAAGATTTTTGTCCGATAGTGATACAATTGATTTTTGACCCATAGAGATCACCCCAAAGGTTATAGGTCACGCACTGTAGGGCATCTGCAGTTTGGGATCTAACCAGCAATCTTCTTCCAGCATTCTCTGTGCTTCCTTGATGATCATCAGTGAGTCCTCTCCACCAGCTTTGTCATCCTGAGCATGTCCTCACAAACGAGTGACATACAAATTTGACACATGCTCACTATGCATTTGTATGATAATTTTTTAACATTCAGAAGATTCTAATTTGATAGCTCACTGAGCCTCATTTTCCTCTTCTGTTAAGTGGGGAATTCGAGGGAGGGGCTGACACATGTGCTGACCATGTGCCAGGCACTATTGAGCTCTTCACATCCACGATTTCATTTAAGCCTTGCAGCAAAACTGCCAGGGCTGGCGGCTATCCTCCCCATTGTACAGGAGAGGTTAGTGAGGTTCAGAGAGGTGAAGTGATTGCCCCAAGGTGACACAGCCAGTGAGAAATAAAGCCTGGATTTGGACCACTGCCTCACAGGGGGCTAATTCCTGCTTCACAGGTTTATTGTGGGTTCGTTGAATGAGATAACACTTGGGAAAGTGTTTGGTAAGCTGGACAGGTAGGCGCACACGTGAATAATTACAGTCAGCTCCAGGCTGCCTTCCAACCAGCCTCACCTAGACATGTCCCAGGGGCTGGGCTCCCCTCCCCTGGGAGGTGGGTCTCTGCCCCCTGTAGGGTGGGTTTCTGTTACCCAGAGAAAGCTAAGGGGATCGAAGCAAGCAGGCATCGCTGGGCCAGCCCCTCACATGCAGAACATCCCTGCCTGAAACTGCAGGCTGAGCTTCCCGCCCTGGCTGCACCTTGGGGGGCTCTCTTCCTGGGACAGGGGCCTGGGGGACAGCAGGACTGGACAGGCGAAGAATGATTGGTCTTGAAGTCATTCTGTTCCATCCTCCTGAGTGTTTCCTCTGATTTAGACCCTCTCTGAAGGCTCCAGAAGCCATGCCCAGCCTCCCCCAAGTCCTGAACCCTCTCACAGCAGCCTGCACCCAGACACCTCCATCTCAGCCCTGGGTGCCAAAGGGTTAATCAGTGGGGCCAGTTTGGCAAATGTTTACCTAGTAGGCAGGCTGCCTCAAACCTTGGGTAATTAACAGCCTGCTTTCCAAAGCCAGGCAGGAAGATGTATTTCTCCTCTCCTCCCTCCCCAGGGATGCCACTTGGCAGAGTAAACACAGCTTTCCGTTGGCTCTTTGAGGAGATGCCTAGCAGAGGAGCGGGAGCTGGGGGCAGGGATCAGGCCTGGGGGGAGCGGGCCCAGAGGTGGGCTCCAGGGAGGAGATGCAGGGGGCTCAGTCCCATTTTACTTGGACCCTCCTGACCCTGGTGCTTCTCCATGTGGCCCCCTGTGGCATGGGGTGACCCCTCCTCTTAGATCTGTGAGTATAACAAACTGTCTTTTCCATGGCAATCGTCTCCTGATCTGCTGGCCTCGCCGTACCTAAATAATAATAAAACCTATATTTTAAAACAAACTCCTCCAGGGGCTTCTATCACACAGAATAAAATCCAGGCTTCTTTCCATGGTTTAGAAGGCTCTCCTTGGTCTGCCTCTGCCTGCCCTCCATGACCTTATCTCTTGCCCCCTCCCTGGCTCACAGTGATCCAGCCCCATTACCTTCTTTCTACTCCTCAGACCCAGCAAAGCCATCACCACCTTAGGACCTTTCCCCTGGCTGTCCCCTCTGCCTAGAACTTTCTTCTCCCAGAGCTCAGCATGGTGGCTCCTTATTGACATCCCAGGCTCAATTTACATGTCAACTTCTTTTTTTTTTTGAGGAAGATTAGCCCTGAGCTAACTACTGCCAATCCTCCTCGTTTTGCTGAGGAAGACTGGCCTTGAGCTAACATGTGTGCCCATCTTCCTCTACTTTATGTGTGGGATGCCTTCCACAGCATGGCGTGCCAAGTGGTGCCATGTCCACACCCGGGATCTGAACCGGCGAACCCCGGGCCGCCGAAGCTCAATCTGTGAACTTAATCGCTGCACCACCAGGCCGGCCCACATGTCAACTTCTCGGAGAGGACTTCTCTGAACACTCACCTTCAAAGAATAATAATAGCTAGTGCTTCTTGGGTGTTTTCCATGCGCTGGGCACCATTTTATACACTTCCCATGTATTCACTCTTGGAATCTTCCCAACAACCCTATGAGGTAGGTTATTATTATTTCCATTTTGCAAATGAGGAAACTGAGGCTCAGAGAAGTTAAGTGACATGACCAAAGTCTCACAGCTAACAGGCAGGAAAGCTGGGACTCAAACCCAGGAGCCCATTTCCAGAGTCTGCACTCTGAACCACTGTGCCTTATTTCTTGGTGCAGAGTAAGTTCATAATAACTATTAGCTACTGTTATTATTATTGCCTTTGACAGAAGCTGAATTTCACCCACCCATTTTCTTTACATGAATTTAAATTCCTTTAGGCAAGTCACTCACTGTCCCGTTTGTCCCTCCTGCTCTCTATCATTTTATACCAATTTACCTGACTGGCTTGGACCCTGAAGGCATTCATGTTTGCAATCCCTCCTCTGGGTGCCTCTTACTCATTCACTCATTCTTTTTACCAACACCCACTGTGCCAGATGCTGTGCTAGGCTCACAGAGACAAATAAGATGGCAACCTTGCCCTCACGGAGCCCACGGCCGTGTGGGGAAGCAGACGCGCACACACATGTCACTTCACTGCATTGTCATGTATGCTGCCATGGGGATATCAATGAGAGTTAGGGAAGCACCAAAGAGCACAGGGGGATTCAGCCAGGAAGGATTTCCCAGAGAAAGTGACATCCCTGCTGGGTTTGAAAAACTGGACAGGAAGCCAATGGGAAAAATGCTGCACAGGCAAATGAAAACAGCACCGACAAATGGATGGAGGTGGCCGAGTGTGTGCATGTCTAGGGACGAGCCAGTACTTTGCAGGAGAAGGAGGAGTGAATCTGACTGGCTGAAGGAAGTTGATCCAGGTCTTGAGGGCTTCTGGGCTTCCAGCAAGGACTGCACCCTTTGTTGTGGAGGCTGAAAGCAGTCCTAGAAGGATGTGAAGTGGGGACCGACACAGTATTGTTGGTAATGGTTCTGCCCCCACCCCACCCCCATTTTCTGAGAAACCTGCTGAGAAACTGGTACCCACCAGGCCAGCTCATGTTCTGCAGGCTGGCAAGCCTTTACTAGGCATTTGATGAGCTTGAGGATAACAAGGCTAGGGGCCAGTAATTCAGGCCTTCCTCACCCTCTGGGTGTCCCTGAACTAGTGTAGCCTCCAAAAATCATTTTTGATGGGAGATTCTGGGAAGCAGGATGTAGCCAAGGCCAACTGAACTCCTGAAACTATGGACGGAGCCAGAAAGTAGGAAAGGTAATGCCCTCACCAGTTTTCCCCTCTAGGTGGGAGTGGGTAGGATGCCTGGCCTCTCCCTTTGCAGACAGCCCCCTCAGATTGGCCTCCTTTCTCTGGACTCCATGGTCCCCTCTCATCTGAGCTGTGGCTCTGGCGACTGCCTTGGAGGACATCTCCCCAGCTGTCAGGCCTGGGAACGTCAGAGCAGCCTCAGAGACCTCAATTCCTCCCCTTTCCCTCCAGCCAGGCATCAAGGTATGGTAGCAGAACAGGTGGATCTGGGTTTCCATCCTGGCTTTGCCAGTCATTAACTCTAAGACCTTGGGCAAGTCACCTGGCCTCTGTGAACCTTGGTTTCCTGACCTGCAAACTAGGAATGGCACTACTGACATCCCAGAGTTATTGTACCAACTGAACAAGATGGAGTATGCCAAGTACTTGGCACAAACATGATTCTTACCAGTGCTAGACACTGGTGGCTGGAGTCCACCAGGTGGAGGGTGGCAGGGATGGAGTGAAGGTGGACAGTGAATGGACCACAATGGATTCAACACATGTTTCAGCAGAGGAGACAGCAGTTACAAAGGAATGGAGGGTGACAGGGCATGGCAGGATTAGAGAACATTACATTCCCCAAGAGTTTGTTGTGCCTGAAGCAAGGGATGGCTGAGAATGAGGAGCTTGGAGATGAGGCAGGAAAGATTAGCTGGGGTCAGGATGGGAAGGGCCTTGAGCTGAGCCAAAGGGCTTGGGCTCCATCTTCAGGCTCCTTGTCCTGTGATGTAGTGGTTAGGACTGTGGAATGCAAATTCCAGTTCTGCCGCTTGATTTGGTAGCCTTGGGTCAGTAACTTAAGCTCTGTCTTAGCTTACATTCACCCAAAAGCAGACTCTGAGGCTCGGGGGCTGGTAGTCCGCTTGGCAGGTGATTTCAAGAAGCAGAGGTGAGGGCATGGAGAAAGTGAGACGGAAGGGAGAAAGCATTAATGTGCGGTTACAGCCATGAGCAACTGGTGTCGGTTCCCCTGGGGCCCTCGGAGGGACAGTATGAAATGCACCTCAAGTCATCCTATCTTGGGATGGGGAGGCATCAAGTCTCTCGATGGATGAAGGTTGCCCTTGGGCTAGGTAACACCCTCCCCCTCCTTCCTGGCTCATGGATGCCAGGGAAAGCCCTCAGGCAAGGAAGCAGAAGAAGCAAGACCTTGAGTGGAGGGGCTCTCAGTGTGCTGGAAACCACCACGCTGGCAAGGCAGCTCGGAGCAGGGACTGGGGAAATGAGGCACGTACCAACGCCACCTGCTATTACCTCTCCAAGCCCGTTTTCTCATCTGAAAAATAGAAAGAATAAGACATACTTCCCAGGAGGACTAAAAGAAGTGAAGAATTTGAAAGTACCTAACGACATGTCTGACACATAGTAGATAATCGAGAAATGGTAGGTATATTGGACTCAGCTCAGATGCCACCTCCTCAGAGAAGCCTTCCCTGATTGTCCTATTGAGAGTAGCTCACTCCTTTCATTCTTCACCAAAGCATCCTGTCTATTTCCTCTGGAGCGTTTAACATAACATGAAGTCATCTTGGTTACATGTTAGTCTATCATCCGTCTCTCCTCACTAGAATGACAGCACTGTGTGGACAGGGAATTAATCTCTCTACTCACTGTTTGAGCTCCAGCAATGAGCACAGTGCCTGGGACACACTAGGTACTCAATAAATATTTTTTGAAGGGAAGTATTATTATGGTAACAATAAGAGAAGATCAGTCCTGTTCTTGACCTTTATTAAGCATATATTCTGTTTTTTAACAAGATGTTAAAAGAGGATTCATCCAGACTCCAGCTCTGGGTCCCAATGCTCAAAACAGTAGGTGCAGCCGTATTCAGATCAGGACCCAAGCCAATTCCTCCATCACTAGTCCATTGCCCACTAACTTGCAGGCTATGATACAAGAAAGAGCTAAGAGTATTCGAGCAGGTTTCAGCTAAGGGCAAGGGTATTTTGGGAGAGCTTGTCTGAAGGCAATGATTTGAAGAGAATAAAGCTATTGCATAATTTTGCTCTTTCTCAGAGTCAGAATTATGAAGAAGCTAATGAAGTTTAAACTTCAGAGTCCCTTCTGAGGCCCTGGGAGGGGACCTAGCAATGTGTTCACACTGTCAGATGTTTTGCAAATTTTGAAAAAGTGAGTTAAAATTCTTTTTCTTAAAGAAGGCCCCTCCAAATTGTCCCCCCAAATTATAAGCTTCGAGCCTCACAAAACCTGGATCCACCTCTGTCCTCTATCAAATCCAAGCCATTTAAGTGACCAGCGATCCACGGGTTAGCTCATTTAATCCTTGCATCAACTCTATAATGCAGATACCATTGTTGTCCCCATTTACGGATGAGGATACCAAGGCTTAGGGAACAGGCAGTGCCCAAGATCTCACAGTTAGTAAGTGGCAGATCTGGGGTTTAAAGTCCATAGCCTGTCTCCAGAACCCAGACTCTTAATCATAGTGCTTTCCAACGGTATGTATTTGTTTTCTTGTCCACTTTCCCCACCAACCATGAGGTCCCCAAGGACACGAAGACAAGGCATTTCCATACACCCAACACCCAGCACCCAGCCCAGAAGAGACATCAACACATACTGGTATGTAAGGAAGAGTAAAGCAGGCCCTGGTCTCCAGGATCTGGCCTGGCACTCACAGCTGGGCCTTCGTATTCCTGGCTGCACATAATTTCACAGAACATCAACATCAGACAAGGCCACTCTGTGACCATGATGGATCAAGATACAAACAGGACCACTTCGTAAGCATGTCTGAACACAGACATTGTCTAAAACACAAAAAGGCCCAACCATCCCCCTATCTTGTCTAATACTGACTACTGCTTCTTACTAATGACAGCTTTACCTTTTGTCTGTTCTTCCCTCCTTCTGGATAAAATTTATTAAGATCCCCAGTCATAGAATTACCCCGACTTCTTACAGCATCTGATCCAGAACAAAGCCCTGCTTCCTTAAGCCCTCTGTGAAATCATCTAACAAAAGCCCAAATTCTACAAGTCCTTTCTGACATCCTCTTTCTGAGATGCCTCCAAGGTTCCCCATCATGTGCATTTTCCCTCCCTACAACGAGTATCCAACTTCTTCAGTTACAGGTGTGTTTCTGGTGGTCTTCGACTGGAATGGCTTTGACACGGGTGTCATCCATTGATGGATCACTGAGCATAAAATATCATTGTCAAAAGTTAGAAAATTTTGTTCCCCCCAAACGAGTTGATGATCATAGAAAGAAAAATAGTGGTTCTCTCTAGGGCATGGGGATGAGTGGTTATAAACAGAGAAGGGACACGAGGCAAACTTTGGGGGTATTGGAAAGGTCCTACCTTTTGAACTAGGTGATCGTTACACCAAATGTTAAAAAAAAAAAGTTAATAGGTACACTTAATATTAGTGCACTTTACACACTTTTTGGTATACATCTTACACTTTGATTAAAAATGCTTTGTCCACCGACTTCATCAGGTAGTGGGGAGAACAGGAAATCCAAAACTGGTCACTCAAATACCAATCAAATCAACAAGGAAATAATAGAATTAAATGAAAAATTAGACCAGATGGACCTAATAGATATATATAGAACACTTCATCCAAAAACAGCAGGTTACACATTCTTCTCAAGTGCACATGGAACATTCTCAAGGATTGACCATATTTTGGGAACCAAAGCAAACATCAATAAATACAAGAGAGTTGAAATAATATCAAGCATCTTTTCTGATCATAACGCTATTAAATTAGAAATCAACTACAAGAAAAAAGCAGAGAAAGGTGCAAAAATGTGGAGACTAAACAACACGCTTCTCAACAAACAATGGATCATTGAAGAAATTAAAGAAGAAATCAAATATTATCTGGAGACAAATGAAAATGAGAACACGACATACCAAATCATTTGGGATGCAGCAAAAGCAGTCCTAAGAGGGAAATTCATCGCAATACAGGCTCACCTCACTAAACAAGAAAAAGCTCACGTAAGCAACCTCAAACGACACCTAACAGAACTAGAAAAAGAAGAACAAACAAGGCCCAGAGTCAGTAGAAGGAGGGAAATAATAAAAATAAGAGCAGAAATAAACGATATTGAAACAAAAAAGACAATAGAAAGGATCAATGAAACAAAGAGTTGGTTCTTCGAAAGAATTAACAAAATTGACAAACCCCTAGCCAGACTCACCAAGAAAAGAAGAGAGAAATCGCAAATTAATAAAATCAGGAATGACAGAGGAGAAATCACAACAGATACCAATGAAATACAAGAGATCATAAGAGAATACTATGAAAAACTATATGCCAACAAATTGAACAACCTGGAAGAAATGGACAAATTCCTAGACTCCTACAATCTCCCCAAACTGAATCAGGAAGAAATGGAGAATCTGAATAGACCAATCACAAGTAAGGAAATAGAAACGGTAATCAAAAACCTCCCCAAAAACAAGAGTCCAGGACCAGACGGCTTCTCTGGAGAATTCTACCAAACATTCAAAGAAGACTTAATACCTATTCTCCTCAAACTGTTCCAGAAAATTGAGAAAGATGGAGAACTCCCTAACACATTCTATGAAGCCAACATCACTCTGATCCCCAAACCTGACAAGGACAACACAAAGAAGGAGAACTACAGGCCGATATCACTGATGAATATAGATGCAAAAATCCTCAACAAAATTTTGGCAAACCGATTACAGCAATACATCAAAAAGATTATACACCATGATCAAGTGGGATTTATACCAGGGACACAGGGATGGTTCAACATCCGCAAGTCAATCAACGTGATACACTACATTAACAAAATGAAAACCAAAAACCACATGATCATCTCAATAGATGCAGAGAAAGCATTCGACAAGATCCAACACCCATTTATGATAAAAACCCTCAGTAAAATGGGTATAGAAGGAAAGTACCTTAACATAATAAAGGCCATATATGATAGACCCACAGCCAACATCATACTCAATGGACAAAAGCTGAAAGCCATCCCTCTGAGGACAGGAACAAGACAAGGGTGCCCACTTTCACCACTCCTATTCAACATAGTTCTGGAGGTGCTGGCCAGAGCAATTCGGCAGGAAAAAGAAATAAAAGGAATCCAAATAGGTAACGAAGAAGTAAAACTCTCGTTGTTTGCAGACGACATGATCTTATACATAGAAAACCCCAAAGAATCCACAGAAAAACTATTAGAAATAATCAACAACTACAGCAAAGTAGCAGGGTATAAAATTAACGTGCATAAATCAGTAGCATTTCTATACACTAACAATAAACTAACAGAAAAAGAACTCAAGAACTCTATCCCATTCACAATAGCAACGAAAAGAATAAAATACCTTGGGATAAACTTAACCAAGGAAGTGAAGGATCTATACAATGAAAACTACAAGACTCTCTTGAAAGAAATAGGCGATGACATAAAGAGATGGAAAGACATCCCTTGCACATGGATCGGAAGAATAAACATAGTTAAAATGTCCATACTACCTAAAGCAATATACAGATTCAATGCTATCCCAATCAGAATCCCAAGAACATTCTTCACAGAAATTGAACAAACAATCCTAAAATTCATATGGGGCAACAAAAGACCGCGAATTGCTAAAGCAATCCTGAGCAAGAAAAACAAAGCCGGCGGAATCACAATCCCCGATTTCAAAACTTACTACAAAGCTACAGTGATCAAAACAGCATGGTACTGGTACAAAAACAGGTCCACAGATCAATGGAACAGAATTGAAAGCCCAGAGATAAAACCACACATCTATGGACAGCTAATCTTCGACAAAGGAGCAGAGGGCCTACAATGGAGAAAAGAAAGTCTCTTCAACAAATGGTGCTGGGAAAACTGGACAGCCACATGCAAAAGATTGAAAATTGACCATTCTTTTTCTCCACACACCAAAATAAACTCAAAATGGATCAAAGACCTAAAGATTAGGCCTGAGACAATAAGTCTTTTGGAAGAGAATATAGGCAGTACACTCTTTGACATCAGTTTCAAAAGAATCTTTTCGGACACTGTAACTCCTCAGTTGAGGGAAACAATAGAAAGAATAAACAAATGGGACTTCATCAGACTAAAGAGCTTCTTCAAGGCAAGGGAAAACAGGATTGAAACAAAAAAACAGCTCACTAATTGGGAAAAAATATTTACAAGCCACTTATCCGACAAAGGGTTAATCTCCATAATATACAAAGAACTCACACTGCTTAACAACAAAAAAACAAACAACCCGATCAAAAAATGGGCAGAGGACATGAACAGACATTTCTCAAAAGAAGATATGAATATGGCCAATAGACACATGAAAAGATGTTCATCATCGCTAATCATCAGGGAAATGCAAATCAAAACTACACTAAGATATCACCTTACCCCCGTTAGATTGGCAAAAACATCCAAAACCAAGAACGACAAATGTTGGAGGGGTTGTGGAGAAAGAGGAACCCTCATACACTGTTGGTGGGAATGCAAACTGGTACAGCCACTATGGAAAACAGTATGGAGATTTCTCAAAAAGTTAAAAATAGAAATACCCTATGACCCAGCCATCCCATTACTGGGTATCTATCCTAAGAACTTGATATCAGATATCTCAAGAGTCCGTTGCACCCCTATGTTCATTGCAGCATTATTTACAATAGCCAAGACGTGGAACCAGCCTACATGCCCAGAAACTAATGATTGGATAAAGAAGATGTGGTATATATACACAATGGAATACTACTCAGCCATAAAAAAAGACGAAATTGGCCCATTCACAACAATGTGGATGGACCTCGAGGGTATTATGTTAAGCGAAATAAGTCAGTCAGAGAAAGACGAACTCTATATGACTCCACTCATAGGTGGAAATTAGTATATTGAGAAGGAGATCTGATTGGTGGTTACCAGGGAAAAGGGGGGGTGGGGGGAGGGTACGGAGGGGGAAGTGGTGTACCCACAACATGACTAACAAAAATGTACAACTGAAATCTCACAAGGTTGTAATCTATCATAACATTAATAAAAAAAAAAAAAAAAAAAAAAAAAAAGGTAACTTAGCAACAAGGCAAAGGCCAGAGTGGGATGGTAGCGGACTGGAAAGGAACCGTGGGCTGTTGGAGGATGGGATCTATGATGAAAAGGCTGGAAAATCAACCCCTTTCTGAAAACTTAAAGCATTTGTGTTGTTTATCCCAGAAAAGACTAGATTGGGAGGAAATGCAATTGAATGCAAGTATTTTATTTCGCAACAGGGAAAAGTTTGGGCCAAGGCAGGTCTTCCTAACGGTGACAAAGGAGGTAAAAGAGCCTGTGACATCCCTGTCCCTGGGAAGTTTAAAACGCCATTGGCCAGCAAATGTCCCCAGTGTGGCCTGGTCTAGGAGTAGGAGACAGAGAAACCACCCCCAGTTGCCCCTTTCGTGACTAGGGACTCTGGTTAGTCATGAGTGTTCTGGGCCAGCTGCACAGCACTGATTAATTAGCCAAAGAGAGTCACTCTCTGATCTGCCATAAGCTTTTTATGTTCTGCCACCACTGCCACCAACTACAGCTTTAATTAAATCTGGGGCTTAATTACCACAGTGCAGCGCTGCCATCACTCTCCAGATGACTTTATCTCGGCTCCTGGATGGATGGTGGTGGCGTCAGTGTGTCAGGAGGAGAGTTGAGCCTAAAGTAGTCTGAAGCCCAGACTCTGGATGCTGGTGATTTGAGGGTATGTGGGGTGGTTGCGTGGAGGGATCAGCTGTAGGGCTCAGTGCCTGCCCTCAAAGAGCTCACAGTTTATTGGAGAGCTAAGACCTCCCACCTAGGAGATGGGACAAGGTGGTGTAAGCCCCCAAATGAGAAGTGCACACAAATATCCCAGCAACTGAGTGTGCTGAGGCCCCTTGGCACTGGAAGGATCAGGGAAGCTGCATGGAGAGGGAGGGCCTAGAGGAATCTTAAAGGAAGAACAGGATTAGACAGGCCACCAGGCAGGGCAGAGTACTAAGTGGAGGGAAGCCCATGAGTAAAAGTGTGGTGGTAACAGTGAGAACCTGTTACATCGGGAGATGGGTGAGGAGGTAAATGTAGCTGGGGGCAGGGCAGAAGAGAGGCGATCCCTACTGCAGCACAGCATGAGCAACGCTTCTGAGAAAGTAGGTGAGGGGCCAGGTTGGTGAGGACCTTGAAGGCCAAGCTAAGTTGGGACCTCATTCAGTAGGTAGCAGGAAGCCGCTGAAAGTTTTGAAGCTGCCTGAATGATCCAAATTTGTTATGGAAGTTTACAAGAGTTTGAGGATGCGGCCCTGCCTCCCTCCTCAGGTGTCTCTCTATTCCATCCCTTGCACACTGTGCTCCAGCCAGAGTGCAAGACATTCTCCACGCTCCCTGTACTCCTGGCTAAGCCCTAGTCCTTCAGTTCTCAGTTTTAACACCTCTCTGCGATGCTTTGCTGACACCATCCCATTTCCCCCATTAAAACATATATCGCTGGGTTGTAATTATTCATTTGGAGGATTCATAGCGGAATCCTCCGCTAGATTGTGAATTCTTTTGAGGCTAGGGACAGTATATTGTTACCAGTGTGTCCTCAAGAACCAGCATAGGGCCAGTAAAGCGAGGATGCGTGGAGAGGCTGGTCCGGGTTTAGGCAGGATCAGTGATCTCTCAGGCTCCTCCCTGTTCTCAGCCAGTGAGTCTCTGGAGGACAATGGAAAATCACGTGTCAACAGGTACAGGTTGGTAGGCAATGTGCCCTTATTTTGAATTATCAGTCTCATATTCTCACAGCAAGCAAAGTAATGGTAGCGGAGGGAACACAAATCAAGCTCCAACCGCCTCCCCACCTTTCTAAGAATAAAGCCAGGCTGTGGCTATTTCTAGGCACGCCTGGGAGTTATTTGAGGGATGGTGAGGCGGAAGGTTACCAACCGGGACTACAAGAAGTAACCCTCCGCGGGAGCCTTGTAATCGTGGGAGCGGCTCCTCGACCACCAGAGGGAGGACTGGCACCGCAGCCTGGGACTTGGGCGGTTTCCCCCAACGACGAGAGGCTGCATAGAACTCTGGGAACTGTAGTCCTAGGGTCGTAATGCAGAATCTTACGCGGTGCACGTCGGGAGTTATAGTTCCGGACAGAGAGGCGGGAAATACTTTCAAGCGCCAGTCCTGAGTTCTGGAAACTACAACTACCGAACGGCCACGGACTCCGGGACAATTTCTCGTTTCCGTCCAGTTGTCCGTCTGGGCTACTTCTGAGAGGTCAACTTGACTGGGTAAGTTTGGTTGGAGAACGTTCCGCTTCTGAACTGAGGTGTCTGCAGACTTTCTCATATTCCAGCCCGGTTTGGGGGCTCCTCGTTTCAGTCCCAGGAACTCTACATTAATCTTTCATTTTTTCTGTTTCCTATTCAGACACCTCCAATATCCACCCGCACCCTGAACCCTCCCACTATCATCTCGTGCCCTCGTTCCCGGCGCCCCTGGAATCCCACGCTGAGCACTCGTTTCAGGACCCGGCCCCCACAGCACCACCCTGAGCCCACAGAATCACCTCTCTGATACCTGGGCGTCGTTATGCTCCACACCTTCTATACGCTTCACTCTTACCTTCACTTTCCTGTTTTTCATGCTAGTAAAGAAGAATCGCCATTTCTTCTTCTCAATCTGGGGAGGAGCCCAGGACTCGAAATCAGCAGACCTGGGCTTCAGTCCAGCTCTGCAGCTCTCTGGCTGTGTGACCTTGGACGAATCATACAACCTCTCTGGGACTCGCTCTCTTCATCTACAAAATGGAGATGACAGTTACTCTGTCAGTCTTAGGGTGAGGATGTGTTGTGGAGCCCATAAGCTAATATGTGTGACAGTGCTTTATAAACTGTAAAGCCTCCATGAGCGAGAGAGATTACTGTTATTATAATTATTAATGCTCTGGCACTCTCTTACTTTGCCTCCTTTTCTAGCTCTGTGTCTTGTTGCTCAGGCCTGCCCCTTGGGCGCTTGGTGTTTCCATTCTCTCAGAGTAGGATATTTCCTCATGTTCTCCAGAGACCAAAGGTCAGACTAATGAGCTTCAAGTCTCCGGAGAGCTTTGTCTGAAAGGAAGCCCCAGAGAAGTGCTTATCTTGGACTCTGTCCTGAAATAGCCAGTGATGAAAAGTCCACACAGCTGGCAGAGGGGCGGTCCCTGCTGCCTGGAAACAGGGCCCCAGCAGGAGATGGACAGCTGCAGTGTAAGCCTTATCCGTTCCCTCTCGGCTCTTTTGGGCCTGTTGAGTAGACTCCGGTTTTGGTAGGGGTGTCTCAGACCCGAAAAGGCTGGGAGGAAAGAACCATTTTGCCAAAGTGTTTATCCAGAAAAAATGAGAGAGACCTTGGCTGGGTATGATGAAAGAGGGACATAGCATTGTGAATTAATTCCAAACATTTTATGAGCACTTAGAATGTATCAGGCCCTAGGCAATATCAATTTTCTTATTTAAGTTTCACTTACGAAGCGTCCCCATTTTACATAGAAGGAACTTAGGCTCACAGAGGTGCTGTACTTAGTTATGCAGTAGTCTCCCCTTATCTGCGTTTTCACTTTCCCCGGTTTCGGCTATCCACAGTCATCTGCAGTCCAAAAGTATTAAATGGAAAATTCCAGAAATAAACAGTTCATAAGTTTTAAATTGCACGCTGTTCTGAGTAGTGTGATGAAGTATCTCACCGTCCTGCTCTGTCCAACCCGGAACGCGAATCATCCCTTTGTCCAGCGGATCCACACTCTGTGCGGCGCCCTTTAGTCACTTAGCCATCTGGGTTACCAGACTCACTGTTGGGATGTGGCAGTGCTGGTGTTCAAGTAACGCTTACTTTATTTAATAATGGTCCCAGAGTGCAAGAGTAGTGATGCTGGCAATTCGGACATGCCAAAGAGAAGCCATAAAGTGCTTCCTTTAAGTGAAAAGGTGAAAGTTCTTGACTTAAGGAAAGAAGAAGATTGTATGGTAAGGTTGCTGAGATCTACAGTAACTTTGATTACAGTATATTCTTATCACTGTTCTATTTCTTTTTCTTCTTTTCCCCAAAGCCCCCCGCCCAGTGCATAGTTGTGTGGTCTAGTTGTAGGTCCTTCTAGTTGTGGCATGTGGGATGCCACCTCAGCATGGTGTGATGAACCATTCTAGGTCCCCGCCCAGGATCCGAACCGGCGAAACCCGGGACCGCCCAAGTGGAGCACGTGAACTTAACCACTTGGCCACAGGGCCGGCCCCATATTAACTGTTCTGTTTTATTATTATTTATTGTTGTTAATCTCTTGCTGTGTCTAACTGATAAATTAAACTTTACCATAGGTATGTATGTATAGGAAAAAACAGTATTTATAAATAGAGTTCGGTACTATATGGTTTCAGGCATCCACTGGGGGTCTTGGAACATATCCCCTGTGGATAAGGGGAGACTGCTGTAATAAAAATTAGAACTACCATCCATGGTTATAGTGCCTTTTATATATCAGGTGCTTTACATACATTATTTCATTTAATCCTCATCAACAATTTCATGAGTGATTATTATTATTTCTCTCATGTGGATGAATTATGAGAGGCACAGAATTTAAGGAACTTGTTCAAGATCCCTCAGCCAATTAAGTGTCAGAGGTGGAATTCAGACTGTGACCATAGTCTTTCTTTTCCCACTATATCATAGAGTCTTATTTTTAGATCAAAAAGACAGAGATTGAACAATTGAGAGAGTTTGAGTCAAAGCCAAATAAAGGAGCATTTATTGGTCCCTTCTGTGTAGGGAAAGCATGAGGATAGATGGTTTGGCCTACAAAGAAATATAAAACAGTCATTACCTCTGTAGTATATCTGAAGAGATAAGGCATAAGTGTGTAAAAAATTAAACAGCATTCACTGAATGAGTTGGTTATTGAGACCAGTTCTATGCAGGGCACTACATTAAGCCTAGTGACTGGCGGGAACCTGCTTCAGGTGGCCACGGGGATTAAACCAATGAAATCATAGTCATTATTTCCTTAATGTGAGAGTGGTGGACTGGAACACCGTGTACACTCAGTAAATATTTCTTGCTTGCACATATATACGTACCAATCCAAGAGCTGTCCTAAGGCAGCCTATGATTGGTTACCAGGTGAGGGATGCAGGCAGTGCTTAGAGTTGAGAGGAGTGAAGGTTGGATGGACTTGGCAAAGCCTCACAGAGGACCGGAGCTTTGCCTGGGCCTCGATGAATGGGGCGGGTTTGGATGGGTGGAGAGGCTTTTGGATAGGTACCACCAGGAGCTGTTAAGATAAGATGAAAAAAAGAAGGTAGAGACACCTGGGCTTATTGCCTTGGAAAATTCCATGGCGTTTATTAGAAATGACTCTGGATGCTTTGTGTGGATGTTTCTTAGGCAAAATTTGCATGCCAGATTGGCTTTTCCCATCTCCCCTTTCTACTTGGGCATCAGTCGATGCAAGCCCAGGGAATCCAGATTCATTTTCATGTTAGCCTCACTCTGGCCAATTCTCTTCTTTAGTTTTTATTTATTTCCAAACTTAATTTAGTTGGTCACCTTCCCAGAAACTTTGCAGGACTACCAGAGAGTTCTACTCCCCTTCTGTTTGGCTGTTTTCAGGTCCACTCATCCTAATGCTTATCCCAAGCACTGTTCTCTCTGCGACGTAAGACCAAACTCTCTTCCCATAAGCAGCTGCTATCGTTCTGGTCACCCGGTTCTGAAACCTGACTCATCTTTGCCTCTTCCCTCTCCCTGGACTCTCCAAATCCACTCCGTTGCCAAATGTTATTGTTTCTACTTTTCACTCAATCAACAAATATTCCCTGGATACTACACTAGGTGCTTTAAGTGGGTGATTTCATTTTATCTCCATAGCAACCCTGTGAGGATGGATAGGATTCTCATCGTACAGATGGGGAATTAGGCTTAGAGAGATCAGATAACGTGCCCAAGGTGAGAAAGCCCGGCAGCAAAGGAGCTGGGGCTCAAACTTGGGTCTTTCGGGCTTCATATCTCTCATATCTTTGACCTCATTTCCAGAGTTGATTCCAACTCCTTAGCTGAGCACTTGAGGAAGAGCTTCCCTCCAAATCTGGTCATGACTTCCTTCTCCCACC
This sequence comes from Equus przewalskii, assembly GCF_037783145.1. NCBI lineage: Eukaryota > Metazoa > Chordata > Mammalia > Perissodactyla > Equidae > Equus > Equus przewalskii. Next base: position 29,305,979 of record NC_091832.1, read on the forward strand.
TTTGTCCGTTGCTGACTACTTGCTGTTTGTCACATGTGCCTTCTTACCTCTGTGCCTTTGCTCATGCACTTTCTTCTGCTTGAAAGTCAACTTTCCCCAGCTTCCCCTGCCTCCACTCTCAAGCTAACGGAACTCTCTTTCTTCTCAGTGCCCCTGTGGTATTTTATCTGACCCTCTTTGATGGCAGTTAGAACTTGCTGCTGCTTCACTGTCATGTGGGTGACATGTGCCTTGTGCCCCCCCCGTAGGTCTTCCGCGTGTATGCCCTCAACAGCAAGGGGAAAAGGTCAGGGTCTGGGGCCAAGCAACACACGTTCAACTTCACTCTGGCTAAACTGTCTTCTGACTGTATCAGGAACTTAGCTTCTTTTTTAAAAGAACTGGTTTATTTTAAAATTTGCTTCGGAGAAACAAAATGAAGAAGTCTGTAGTAGAAAGAAAATCATTTATTATCTTCCACAGTTAAAGAGAATGATGTTAGGATTATTGGTTGTTTGGGGTTTTCCATTGGAAGTTGGCAATTGGGAAATCTATGTGTAATAATAGTTCTGCTGGTGACCTTGAGCAGCTCACGTAACCTCTTAGGACCTTGATTTCTTCCTCTGTAAAGCACATGTGTGTGCTGGGTAGAGGGTCAGCCTGGGGAGATGATTCTGGGGAGGATTAACAGAAATGATCTCTAAGGTCTTTTCTTGCCCAGACATGCTTTAACGTGAATTCTCTGATCCATCCCAGAGCGTCTTAAAGAAAGCAGAAAATGTAATGATTAAAAATATAGGCCCAGGACTCTGTGTGTCAGCTTAGATGCTTTGAGTTCCAGCAATAGACATCTAAACTCGGTTGATTTAAACAAAAAAGGGGATTTATTGACTCATGTAACTAGAAAGTCTAGGAGTTTCTAGATTTCAGGTTTCAGATGTAGTCTAATCCAGAGATTCTTAATGACTTCACAAATATGACTCAAAATTTCTCTGTAATTCTTTCAGCTCTGCCATCCTCCGTGGCTGCAACAGTTCAAGTGGCTGCAGCAGTTCAAGGCTTCATATCTGCACATCACTCTAGTTCAAAACCAGAAAGAACGTTTCCATGCTCAACCATCAAACCAGAGTCCTGGACTTTACTCTGATTGGACCAACTTATGTCAATGTGCCAACTCTTCATCCACATACTGACCAGGAGATACCGAGGGCTGACTGGCTCAGGTCAATTAAGGTCCATCTCTAGAGGTTAGGGAGTGGTCAGCCCCATCCAAACCACAAGGCACTGTGTGGGAGGGCAGGATAGAATGGGTATGGAGAAGTTTGACCACATTCTCCACTGTTACAGCCACATTGCCCGTGATCAGATTCTGCCTCTGCTAGCTGTATGTTTTTGGGTAAATTACCTAACTTTGTCAAGCGTCAGTTTCCTCATCTATTAGATGAGATAGCAATACATATCACAGAGGATTGATGTAAGGCTTCAGTTAAATAATATATGTAAAGCGCTTAGTATAGTTGCTGGCAGGAGTACGTGTGATGATGATGGTGCTGGTGGTGATGAGATTGAAGAGAGAGCGCAATGTTATTAGCCCCAATTTAGGAAGCTGCCAAGTTACGGGAAGGTTATCGAGTCAGGCGTGTGCACACCTGCCGTGTTGAAGGCTCCTGTTTGATCTGCTGCCACCATCATACTCTTCCCTATCTCTGCCCTTTTTTGCTCTTATATTTTGTCCTTTCTAGAAATGCTTTCCTTTTTCTCCCCTGCCTCTTAGTCTTCCTATTTCAAGGCCCAGCACAAGTGCCACCTTCATAGTCCATAGGTCAGGTCAGTGATTTTGTATGTACATAACTGAGTCTCCCCATGAACAGGATCAGTAAGGGTTAGGAGCTCAGCTCTGCAGTAGACAGACCTGGCTTTGCCTCCTGTAGGCAGTGTGACTTAGGGAAGTTACCTAGCCTCTCTGTGCCTTAGCTTCCTCTCCTGTAAAACAAGGTCTTAAAAGTACCTTCCTCAGAGAGTTGTTGAGAGAATGAAATGATGTAACGTATGTAACAAGCTTAATTCAGTGCTGACTCTGAGTAAATAAGAGATCTTAGTAGTTACTGTCATTCGCAGCCTCCTGAGGACAAGGTCTGTGCTGTATTCTCTGCAGCAGTTACAGCCGTGCTGGCCACTAGTAGGTGCTGAGAAAACACTTGGTAATGGGTTTTGAGGAGCTTTTGGAAGCTCTCTCTGCTCTTCACAACCATCTCCTCACCACCACCCCCAACAACAAAAATAGCAGCCCCTAGGACCTTGGCAAAGTCACCATAGCAAAGAAAATCACGTGGAAGATTGAGTCACGGGCAGTGAAGTTGGGGTGATAAGGAGGGTGGACGGGTAGCAGATAACATGTATAAGCAACAGGAAACCAGCAAGTGGCTATTCTGTGTTCCACCCTCCAGGCATCAAGTTCAGCACTGCCCAAGTCGTTGCTCCTTTTAACTGGTAATGAGATGGGGGTCGGCCAGTCCATGGGCTTTCCATCTGTCGCAGGACCCCACCTCGTAGGCTGCGGGGATGTAATGGAGGGTCAGGGTCTCCAGGTAAGTGTCTCCAGCTCCATCTCTGCATTTCTCTGCTGCTTCTGCTTGCACGGTGACTTATCGATAGCCACCTGATGGCGCAATTCTGGGTGGGGGGAAACTGAGTTAGAGCTGGTCTAGATTTGGTTATACAGCCCCCGGGTCTGTCCTCGCTGACCTTTTTCTTCCTCTTTCAAATTAGAAACATCTCAATAGAAATGAAGTGTTCTTTTTCAGCCAGGAGGAAAGCGGGGTTCTAGCTTCAAAGGAAGCTCTCAGATCCTCTCACCTGTCTTGAGAGCAGATGCTTGTACTGGAAAGGTTTTTGATCTCATCCTAACCTGAGTGTATGAGAGGAAGAGCAGTGGACCGTGTGTCATTGGCCTTTGACTCCCTGACCTGGATAGGAAAGCAGTCTCCTTTTTCTCCTTTCCTGCCTTCGCCTGTTTTCCCCTCCTGCTTTGGTTCTGGACTTTCCCTCTGGACTTTCATAGGTCCTTCTCTGCTAGCCCTTCGACTCCCCCCTCCTGTGTGAGAGGCGCATGCTTCCTGGTAACCTCACACCTACTCCCATGTGAAATGAATGTCCTGCTGTTCCCAAGGGCCAGCCTGGAGGTCTAGCCTGGGTGACCCACCAGTGCCACCCCATTCAGCATGAGAGGCTCCTCCAGGGCTGGGCTCAGGGCCAGATTTAAATCTTTCAATGTACTAAGCACTGAAAATATTTTACTGTCCCCCAGCTGTAATTCAAATTACAGTCAGCTATTTGAAATAGCATAAGCCTTCCATGTAGGCTAAAAATAAAATTGCTTCTTTCTGGATTTTCTGAATGCAAAATTCAGGTATATGCACGGAAGCTTGTTTCCCGTTTTGGTGCCCTGCTTTGCTGGTGCCCCAAACACCTGCTGAGTATGTCTGCTGGGAAATCTAGCCGTGCTTGGGCTCCTTGCTCTGAGCAGCTGCTTTCTTCTTTCCTACAGGGGAGCTTCTTCCGACTCTTCTACCCCTGCCAAGAGGCAGAGGTGCCCACGGAGCAGCCCCTGTGGATTCCCCGCTATGAATACTGCACTGGCCTGGCCGATTACCTGCAGTTCAATAAGCGCTGGGGAGGATTGCTGTTCAACCTGGCTGTGGGTAAGGGCTGGCCTCACCCCCAGGTGCTTTCCCAGCTTCTTGGTTATGTTCCTAGGAGGTCCCCAGGTAGACACAGTACCTTATAGCTTTCATTGTCCAGCTCTTCTGCGTGAGGCATCCATCAGCCAGTGTGGTGTGGGGAGTTGGGAGAGAATGACATACATAAGAGCTTTGGTTACAGAGTTAGACTGTCCTGGATTCAAATCTAGACTTTATCATTTACTAACTGTGGGGCTTGGGCAAGTTAACTTGTCTGAGTATCTGCCTTTGCAGGATTGTCATGTGGGATGTATTAAAGTCTCTAGTGCAGTGCTTGGGACATGGAATGTGTTTCAGAAATGGTGGCTAGTACGCATTTGTTCAGCATGTGTTAATTCCACTCTGTGCCAGCTATAGTGTAGATTAAAGAAAACTACCAAGGAGCATACTGTCTCCTGCAATCAGTTCCCCCTCCAGCTCTCCCTTCTTCTGGGTAGGATCACACTGAATCATCCCCTTCCCCCAAAGGAATTCTTCCCATTGCCTTGGCGTTTCAGGGATTCACCCCACAGTTCTTCAGTACTTCCCCTCTGGATTTATCTTCCTATTGTGTTCATGCTCCCTAGGGAAGAAAGGGGGAAAGAATAGGTGACTGATTGCCTTGGGCTGCTCGGGGGAAAAGGGGTTCTCTGAGAGAAGAGACCCAGTGGGATTATAGCTCTGGGGCAGCCAGAGATTCTATAGCCCATGTCTCTGCTAGGATCTTGTCGCCTGCCTGTTAGCTGGAATGGCCCCTTAAAGACCAAGGACTCTGGATACCCCTTGATCATCTTCTCCCATGGCCTGGGAGCCTTCAGGTAAGAGCTTCTCTCCCCCAGACCTTGTCATATTCCTTGTCTGGTGATGGCTACTGGGTCTCAACTTATTCTCGAAGGATAGAGAGACAGACCTTTCCATCTGCCAGCTGTCTTATCTACCACTTGCTTCATTCCAGAGCTCTGGGTCCGTCTTCTCTCGAAGGCCTCTCCCAAGCCCCTTCACCTGGTGGAGCCTTTCAGCAGGCTTCACACCCTTTGCTCACATGTTCCAGCATTTATGTAAATATACATTTGTAGCCCAGAAGTACAAGAAGGAGCTTGAGCTTTATAGTCAGAGAGTCATTAATCCAGCGTATATTGAGGGACAGTCTGCTGTGGTGCTGGCGCAGCAGTGAATGAGTTAGACTACCTGCCCCTTGCGCTCGGGGAGCTCGCCGCCTCCCCTGTGCACCGCGGCCACTCCGCCTGTGCTCGGGGTGGGCTGGGACAGTGGTAGAACTCGCTGAGCCTAGCTTTCATCGTCTGTCGAATGGGGATGCCGCTCCTACATGGTGGTTGTGAGGATTCATTTAGTCTGGCACCTAGTAGGTGTACAAGCATGCCAGGTCTCCCGTCCATTTCTCTACACAGAGGAATGTGGGGTGGTGAGCTGTAAGATTCTTCTACTAGACTTCAGGAAATGCTGGCCTGTGTTATAAGTCATATCCATTCAGGATCCTTCCCATGAATTCTGATTTCTACACCTTGGTGTGTGAGATAGCTTAATAACCGTGGTACGTATGTTCCTATCTAAGCTTGTGAATGTTTTCTCTATATGTTCATTCATCAACGTGTAAGTCTAGTTTATGTCCCAGAGTGTGACATATCTGAATGCATCTGTTTTTGCCTCCCCACCCCCCAAATCATGGTCCACACTGTAGCCAGGGAGATCTATTTTAAACCCAAATGTCATCTTGTCGTTCCAGCACCTAGAACCGTGCTCGGCATGTAGTAGGTGTGCAGTAAATGTTTCTTGAATGAATGTCACTTCCCAACTTAAATCTTTTTTTTTTTTAAGATTTTATTTTTCCTTTTTCTCCCAAAGCCCCCCAGTACATAGTTGTGTATTTTCAGTTGTGGGTCCTTCTAGCTGCAACATATGGGTTGCCACCCCAGCATAGTCTGACAAGCAGTGCCGTGTCCACAGCCAAGACCCAAACCGGCAAAACCCCCAGCTGCAGAAGCAGAGCGCACAGACCCAACCACTTGGCCACGGGGCCAGCCCCTTAAATCTTTTTAATAGCCCTTTGAACTTAATTCAGCTCTTGTCATGGTCTTACCTGGATGCAGGTCCAAGATAAAGTTCCCAGCCTCGTGTCTTGCTACTTGCCCCACTCAAGCTCTCCAGACAAACTGACCTTCTTTCACTTCCAGAAAGGCACTGTCGTTTTCTGCCTCAGGGTTGTCATCTCTGCTGTGCTTTGTGGCTGTTCCCTTTGCCCAGAATATTTGTTGTTCTGCTCTTCTCTTCCTCTTTTCCCTCTCTGTCTTTTGTCTGGCTAATTCCAGATTCCCTTCAGGGTCTTAGTTTGGATGTCACTTCCTTAGGACACCCATCCTGACCTGTGTGTTATGTCAGGTTTTCCATGAATGTGCTTTCATAAGACACTGTGTACTTCTCAGTACTTAACATCATTGTAACGAATTATTTGTGTGATTATTCTTTAATATCTGTCTTTCTGACTAAAGTCTAAGCTCCCTGAAGGCAGAGACCGTGTTTGTCTTCTGTCTCTCCCAGTGCCTAGGACAGTACCTGGAAAGTGGTAGTTTCCCAATAAATGTTTATTGAGTGAATACAGGGGCTTTGTTTTGCTCGGTTCTCACTCATTCAGCAAATGTCTGTTGAGCACCTGCTCTGTGCCAGCCCCTTAGCATGAGAAGAAAGTGGGACGTACAGAGATAAACAAATCAAGGAATTTGCATCCACTAGAGGAGCCGGAATATGGACTCATATAACTATAGCCCATGGCAGGAAGTGGAGGGTAAATGTGGTCATGGGGCTAGAGAGCCAAGCAGGTGGTTTTCAGTGTTGCTTTCTTATTCAGTATATTTAGTATCTGCTATGTGCCAGGGCCTGTGTTGGGTATAGGATAGAGTCCCTGCCTTCAGGAAGATTGTAGTCTACTGGGGAAAAGAAGCTAAGAAACATCCTAAGCTCACATATTTTATATAAAGCGCAGGTGAGCACATGACTTTGGAGACTGGTCTTTTTTGGTCTAAGAATCCGTGTTGAGACTTCACGGCTCAATAGACCTGGGTGAGCCAGTTATAAATACTCTTCATTAACCGGAGTGAAATTCCAGGAACAAGGGTCGGGGGGAGAGGGACATGGTTTCCTCTCGTTGCATCTGTGGTTGATTTGGGATCTGAAATCCTTCCCATGGGTCACAGACCCATGGCTTCCCGTCTTAGGGAGGGGTATGTGCATTAAATACTGCCTAACCATTTGCCGTGTGCCGTGGTCTCCTTGGGTTCCCACCTAGTCCTGTGAGGTAGGTGGCAGGGGCTGGGGGTGACTGCAAACAGGCTCTGAAATGCAGGCTTGGCCAAGGTTGCACAGTGATAGGGATCAGAAATCTTTCTGGTTCTTTAAGTTCAGTTCACAGCCTCCCCCAGAGAAGTGAGAGAAGGTGAAAAGAAGCTTAAGAAACTGGTCTTCCTGAATCAGTTAGGATCCACGTAAGTTGTACTTAACAGAAAACCCCCAAACGATAGTGACCTAAGTAATAAAAATTTGTTTCTTGCTCAGATAAAAGAAAGCTGGAGGTAGACAGAGCTGATATGGTAGTTCCACAAAGTTATCAGAGAACTAGACTTCTTTTCTAATCTTGCTCTGCCACGTGTGGCTTCCATTTCTAAGGATATCTAATGACCCAAGGTGGTTACTTTAGCTCCAGCCATTACATCCACATTCCAGGCAAGAGGAAGTGAGAACTCTCCTGAAAGTTCTGTGTAACACAACTGCTTACGTCCCGTTGACTAGAGCTGGTCTGTCCATTGTAATAGCTTCTAGCCACTTGTGGCTTGTGAACATCTGAAATATGACTGGTCCAAACTGAGATGTGCTATAAGTATAAAATACACACTAGTTTTCAAAGACTTCATGTAAAAAAAAAGAAAGCATTTCATTAATTTTTAAGTTTTGATTATATGTTGAAATGGTAATGTTTTGGCTATATTGGGTTAAATAAAATATATTGTTAAAATTTATTCTACCTGTTCCATTTGACTTTTTAAGATATGTCTACTAGAAAATTTTAAATTACTTATGAGGGCAGCATTACATTTCTGTTTCTGGGCTAGAACTTAATCACACAGGCAAACCTGGCTGCATGGGAGGCTGGGAAATGTCATATTTTGTTGGCATGACAGTGTCTTCAGCTGAAAATCAGATTCTGTTATTAAGGAGGAAGGGAAAAATGCATATTTGGAATAGACAATTAGCAGTGTCTGCCATATTCCTTTTTTTTCTGGAAAGTTGAGGACACACCAAAAAATCCACATGCTAAATCACAGATACATATTTGCATATTTAAAGAAATAGCCAGAATCCCTGTCCTCAAGGAGCTTACCAACTGACTTGGGAGATATGCAATATATAGACGATAAAAATGCAATTGAAGTAGCCCAACTATGGAGGTAGGGGGTGGAGGAGATGAGCGGGTGTTTGCATGGGGTGGGAAGATACCCTGGTTCGATTTGCACGTGCTTCCCGGAGGAGGATGCTTGGAGCCTTGGTGAGAGAAGGTATCCTGGCTGGAGGAGCGGCGTGGGAAGGGCTGCTGCAAATGAAACTTCCTCCATTCCATCTTCTGAGACGGCCGTTAGCAGTGCATGGTTGGAATGAGGGCTAAGGGTGAACCATTCTTTTGATTACTTCTCTCTGTTCCCTCCTGAATCTCTAGGACGCTGTATTCAGCCTTCTGCATGGAGCTGGCCTCCCGTGGCTTTGTGGTTGCTGTACTAGAGCACAGGTGAGGGGTGACAGTCATAATGAACTGTCATGGGTTGGGTGCCTGCAGCGGGCTAGGGTGTAGGCTAGTCCCCTATCTATGTATTGTTTCCAGTCCTCACAACCATCATGCAAGGCGGGTCTTATACCCATTTTAAAGGTGAGGAAACCAAGATTTCAAGATGTGAAATAAATTGCTGAATGTTACACAGCTGAGTTGGGATTCAAACCCAGGTCAGTCTCCGAAGACCCTGTTTTTTCTGCTCTCCTATGTGTGCCCTCACATCTTTTTCCCTACTAGCCAAAAGATGATCCAAAGTGTCTTGGATGAAAAGGAGGATTTGGTAAAGGGGAGAAAGGAGCTCAAGAGTGTCTTCTGGTTTCTCTCTGGTGGCACGTGTATTTCAGGGATGGGTCAGCTGCGACCACCTGTTTCTGCAAGCAGATCCCAGAGGAGAACCAGCCCACTGATGAGGTGCTGGAGAAGGAATGGATCCCCTACCGTCAAATTGAGGAAGGGGAGAAGGAATTCCATGTTCGGAATTGCCAGGTAGGCCTGTGCCGGTTGGGGAGGAAGAGTTCATAAACCTGCCCTCCCTCTATGCACTCAATAAGAAGAGTTTTAACTAACCTGCTGTCTTGAAATCTCCCTCACAGTGGGTCTGAGCTTGCCACATCGGAGAAATGGGGTATTAATCAAAACTCTTACAATTGCAAGTGACAGAAACCAACTTAAACTTGTTAGGCAAAAAGGAAAATTGATGACGCTTATCTAAGCAGACTCTAGGGAGGGTGGGACCCCTGGAACCAGACTCAGGTGGCATCAGGACTTGTTTTTCATTCCCATCTCTGTCTCTTCTGCTGGGTGGTCTCATCTGCGAACCAACTTACCTTATGAGGTTAGGACCCCAGCTCTTGACTGTCTGAGCTTGCATAAGTTTGACCTCACTGTCTGAGAGAACAGGGCTGTTTTGGGGTTGTTCCCCTGACACCTGCCCCAAGCTGCAACATGAAGAATCCCAGAGAGAGATTCCTAGGCTGGGGAGAAGTACCCAAATGGGAAGTTCCCATCAGAAATAGATTGTTAGATTTTTAGGGGGTGAGAAGTAATCCTCGAAAGTCAGGGTTAACAGGAGAAGTGGGGGCGGGTAAGTGATGGCAGATAAAAATAATAGATGTGTGCTATAAATGGGCAAGTAGAATCCAGGACTGGGTTGATAATACGAACACTCTTATTTCTAATTGTTTTCAAAACGCTTCCTATACAGTGTCTTGTTTGGTCCTCCTGACAACCCCATGGGTAGGTAGGTACAGTCCGAACGGTGGGCCTGACTCCATTGTACTGTTAGGTGATGCCTGTGTGAGCCATGGCAAGGGTGCTGAGCCTTTCTCAGAACATGGGGTCCACAGTGCCTGCTGAGATGGGGTGGGCACACTATCCCTGTCTTCTTCCCTGGCTCTGTAGGGGGATGGGATTCTTACTGCAGTGTTCCGGCTCCTACTGGGACGGTCTCTGTTGCAGGTGCATCAGAGGGTAAGCGAGTGTACACAGGTGTTGAGGATCCTGCAAGAAGTCACTGCTGGGCAGACCGTCCTCAACATCTTGCCTGGTGGGTTGGATCTGATGACCTTGAAGGTATGGCAGCAATTGGAGTGACCTGGAGCGCATATATTCATCGGGACTTTCTTGGTTACAAATGACAGAAACCTAACTCACTAGCTTAAACCAAGAGAATTGATTGGCTTGAATAACTAGGAAGGCCAAAGGCAGCCTGGCTTTAGGCCAGCGTTTCTAGATCCAGGGTCTCAAACATTGTCACCAAAGCTCGGGCCCTCTCTCCCTTCTCCTGGCTCAGGTCCGCCCTGTGTATGTGGGCTTCATGCTCACCAGACTCTCTCCAGTAAGCAAGAAAGGTGGTGGCTGGCAGTCCAAGCCTGCGTTTCAGCTCAGCTCCAGATTTAAAAGGAAAGGAATTTCTGTTAGCTTTCACTAATCTGGGAAGGCTGTGGCCCTGCTTGGGTCACATGCCCCTTCAGGGCCGATCACTGTGCCCCAGGGATGGGATATTCTGATTGGCCACCCTGGGTTATACAATCACTTCTGGGTCAGGGGAACCTGGCACAGGACTGACGGCCCCACAGGGCCACATGGATAAGGGAGAGATGGTCCCTGCCCGAAAGGAAGGGCTAGCGGGCAGCAGACAACCTGTGTCTACTGCAGCCTAAACCCTTCCTTTGAGGGACTCCCAGGAACCCTCCCAGGAGGATAGAAACCATCCTGGCTATGGAATTTGGTGCCTATAAAGGTACATTCCTCCCGCCTCCACCACCAATTTTTTCCCCCTGATTTCAAAAGTAGCTCTATTCAGAGAACCAAGAAATCACACAAAAGCATGAAAAAAAAGAAGCAAAGAATTTTTTTTTTACATTTTGATGTTTAGTCTTCTAGTTCTTTAAAATGCATAACATAAATGAATGTATTTTTAGGGGCCAGCCCAGTGGCATAGTGGTTAAGTTTGCATGCTCTGCTTTGGTGGCCTGGGGTTCATGGGTTTGGATCCCAGGTGCAGACCTGCATATTGCTCATCAAGCCATGCTGTGGCAGTGTCCCACATACAAAGTAGAGGAAGATTGGCACCAGATGTTAGCTCAGGGCCTAACTTCCTCACCAAAAAAAAAAAAAGAAAGAAAGAAAAAAAGTATGTATTTTTTAAAGCAATAGTGTAACCATTTAATATAAGCTGTTTTGTGGCCTTTTTCTTCACTTAGCAAAACAATATGAATGTCTTTTTATGCCATTTAATATTTTTCTATGGCATGATTTTTAGTAGCCATGTGATCTTCCATTGTGTGAATGAAAATGGTATATATATAATATAGCAATTACTGCTTTATGAGTGCTTTCTAAGATAAGAGTTCCTCTTATGAACTTCTGAAGTAAGCATTAGTATCTCTTTATATAGAAAGAAAGACAGAATTAAAGAAACCGAGTATCTACACAAGGTTACACAACTGAGTAAATGGTCGAGTCAAACTTTAAATCGGGGCTTTTTGATCTCAAAGCCTGTGCTGTGTGCCCCAAGCCTCTTTAGAAAATACCTTTTAAAGGCTCTAGTGAAGTCTCCCAGGGAGAAGCATCTGCCTGGATGGCCAGTAGGGAAGGCAGACCCTGAAACCTAGCGTGCTTCTCCCAACTGTTTGGTGTGTGTCGTCAACCCCACCAGACAAGCAGAGCCCCCAGGCCCCAAAGTCCAGGCCTGTATGCCTGTGAGCCTGAGACAGGCACTGGGGAATGGCCGGCTACAGTGTAGCCGGATTAGTGAAGACGCAGCCTCCTGGAGAAATGCGGAATTAAAAGAGCTAAGTAAATTTTCACCCATCGGATTAAGATCTGGAAGTTGGTTTCTCCCTCTGTTGGCAAAGCTGTGGGGAGTAGATGCTCTCTTCCATTGCAGGGAGCGCACAGACTGCCCCATGCAGGGCAGGTTGGCAGCACTGTCAGCAGTACAAATGCACATGTTCTTTGACACAGCGATTTCAGTTGTGGGACTGTTCTCCAGTTACCTGCACACATGCAACGTGATGTGTGTACAAGATGAATCATTCCAATGTTGTTTGTAATAGCAAAAGATTGATAGTATCTTAAATGTTCACCAGGAAGGGAACTGGTTTAATAGATTGTGGAACAATAGATGTATTAGTTTGGCTAATTTAACACATATACCCCAAATCTCAGGGGCTTAACACAATAGAAATTTATTTATCTCCCACATAAAGTCCAGAATGGGTGCTCCTATGCAAGGAGTCATTCAGGGATCCAGGCTCCTTTCATCTTATAGCTCTGCCTTCTTCCACTTGTGAAACCCAGCTTCACTGTGTACATTAAGGCAGGAATGGGAAAGGGCATGGAGGTTTGTACGAAGAGTTGTTATGGACCCAGCCTGGAAGTGGAGCTATCATTTTCACTCACATTCTCTTGGACACGTCTGTATAGAGTCTACTGTGTGTCCAGGAAGAAGAGGAACAGATTTGGTGGTCAGCTAGCTCTCTATACCATGGTGAAGCCAAATATAGTTGTAAAAAAGGATAAGGAAGCTCATTATGTACTAATATTATTATACAAAAAGGTAAGACACAATATCACCTGTAAAAAGGGGGAAAGTATGTGTTCATGTGCACCTGTATTTGTATAAGTAAGCTCTGCAAAGACGCATAAGAAACTTACCTGTGTGGGGCTGGGCCGTGACCTAGAAAAAAGAAGCTGAAGAGGCCCCCAAGCAAGATGTTGATCTGAAGGTACTGAGCAAAGGGGGAGAATTTAGATATAAAGCCTTGGGCTAGAAATTGAGGAGAGCACAGGTTCTGGGCAGAGGCTGGGCAGCCAAGCCCAGAGAGATTTCCCGAGCCCCTTAGCAGGCAGCTGCAGTGGCTTTTTCTATAACCATGCCCCGAAGGCTTCTGGGGACAAACAGAAATCGATACTTGCAGAGCATGTTGGAGCAAGCAGGCTCGCTCTGCTGGATAAGTCAGGACAGATATCCAGAGGAGGTAGAACCTGAGTTGGTTTCTGTACACACAGGCCTTGCTTCAGAGCGAAGTGGACGGGCAGCAGGAGCTCCCTCATTCTGCCCTCGACTTGGTGCACGTGTCATCCCCCTGACGGGTTGTAAGGCAAGGATCTAGAGGATGGAGAGAGTTCTTATTCTTAACATACTCTTACACTGATGAGTCAGTGTGGAATCACGTAATTTCTATCCATTCATTCATTCATAGATGCTTGAATGTCTACCCTAGTCCACGTATTGTAGGTGGTACAATTACAAAAGATGAAAAACATGGTATTCAGAATTCCTGCCTGCAGAAGGCCGTTCAGTCCAGGAATTGCCTGACTGGCTGCTCTCCGGTGGGCAAAAGGTTCTTAATATGTAGAGGGGAGTGCATCTACTGGATTGTGCTTCTGCATCACTATCTCACTGTTTCTTCCTCTTGCCCCTGAAGAATTCCTAAAAAAGCTGCCCTGCTTTTCTGGGTGGCTGAGTTCTCCACTTTCCTCAGGGCAGCATTGACATGAGCCGCGTGGCTGTGATGGGACATTCGTTTGGAGGGGCCACGGCTATTCTGGCTTTGGCCAAGGAGACCAACTTTCGGTAAGTTTCCCAGTGAGGCTGCTGTTAGCTCCACGCACCATTCATTCATTCAGCAAGTATTTGTTACACAAGTACTCTGTGCCCGGCAGTGTTTTGGGGGCTGGGGATTCAGTGGGGAGAGAGAACAAGGTCTCTGCTTTCATGGAGTGATGTCATTGTGGGAGGAGATGGACTAGTAAACAAGCTAACTGAATCATCGAAGCCCCAGCACCAGGTGCAATGGAGGAAATAAAATAGGCTGATATGCAAGAGTATCTGAAGGCTTCTTTGAGAAAGTGATGTAAGCCAAGACTGGAGAGGCAAAGAAGTCAGCCATATAAAGGTGTAGGGGAACATTCTAGGCTGAGGGTACAGCTAATGCGAAGGCCCTGAGGTGGAAAGAAGCTTGCTAGGTCAGCGTGGGAGGAGCATAGTGGGTGAGGGGAAAGCTATTCGAGATATGTTCAGAGAGACAAACGGGCCAGATCACAGGGCCTTAGGCCAGAATAAGGAATGGACTTCTAAGGAAGTTAGATTTTATTCTAAGTCTGATAGGAAACCGTTGAAGGACTTTAAGCTGAGAAAAGTCTTGCATTTTAAAAGATCTCTCTGGCTACTGTGTGAAGAGTGGGTTGTAGCAGGAGGAGATTAAAAACAAGGAGGCTAGTTAGAGAGGCTGTTTCAGAGTCAAGGTGAGCCACGCTGGATGTGCTTTAGGATGGAAGGAGTGGAATGGAGAGAAGCCAATGGAGTCAGGGTATGTTTTAGAATTTTCGAGACTTAGTGATGCATGAGCTGAAAGAAAGAAGGGAATCAAGGGTTTTCGTTTTTGTACCTATCATTTGAGTGGAAGATAATTATCCTTTATTCAGATGGAGACGATCAGAGGAGCATTGTGGGGGAGGGGCACTAATCTTAGGGCCTTAGTCTTGCTCCTGGTGACAGAGATTACTGCTTGACAAACTGGCCAGGTCTTTGCATTGTGGCGCCAAGGCGGCTTTTCCTGACCTCCCCGCCACATACGCTGTGGGCTCACATAGCACCTGTGCTCTCAGGGCACTAGGCTATATTTTGTTGCCTTGTCTGTTCTGTCCCCCCTTCTAGACTGGGAGCTCCTTGAGAGCGAAAACTGTGTCATTTATCTCTGTATCCACAGCACAGGGCTAGGCACATAGTAGGTACTCAATGAATGTTGAATGAATGAATGATTAAACCAATGAAGTGCTGTTTTGTGTAACTCAAGTCAGCTGCCTGAGAGTAGATCCAGGAGAATGAGAAGGTCAGATCCTTGCTCTCAACGAGTTTAAAATCTAGAAAGATCTTTGGTGACAAATAACTGATCTCTATCCAAGGTCTTAACCAAAGGATGTGGGCCCTAGTACCTGCTTCCTGGCTTCCTGAGCCTTCACCCCATGAGAGGGAGGAACTCTGCCCCTTCCGCCACTGCCCTCACTGTCCTTTCCTGGGTTTCTGCATGGCAGTTCCAAATGTCTGGTCCTGTTCCAGCTGTGCTGTGGCTCTGGATGCTTGGATGTTTCCTCTGGAGCGGGACTTTTACCCCAAGGCCCGAGGCCCTGTGTTCTTCATCAATGCTGAGAAATTCCAGACAATGGAGAGTGTCAACTTGATGAAGAAGATATGTGCCCAGCATGAACAGTCCAGGATCATAACTGTCCTGTGAGTAAACACCAAGGTCATGATCCCCAGTGTCCTCTCCATTCTCTACTTATCTGTGCTGGCTCCCTTAATTTCTTCTAAATTGTCCAGAAGTTCTCCCCACATAGAATACATAAATAGTTCCTGAACTTCAGCATCCTCATTCCTTTACAATTTCATTCTGTCCTCGTTCTCCACTTAGCTCCACCTACAGTGATTTCTTCACTAGTTTATATGACTTTATGGATGGATTTACGTCGTGCTTTCTGGGAAAAAAAGTATTGTGAGATTGTGTGTTGGAGAGGAAGAGGTGTGGGTCTGGGTGGACTCCAGAGATCTCTAACCTCATTTGGGAATTTTCTTGGCTCTTTTGAAGACTGTGGATATAGTAGACCTTTGACATTCACAAGATAGATTTTTAAAGACCTAAATTCAGATATCTTTCATAAACCATCTATGTTCTTCCTGAGAGAAACCACATTCTCTTCACTTCCATCACCAGCACTATCAGATGGCTTTCTTCCTGAAGCCATTTTTCACAGAGACAAAATTTTTGAGTGACTTTAAGAAATGTCCTAGGGGGCCGGCCCTGTGGCCAAGTGGTTAAGTTTGCACGCTCCACTTCGGCATCCTAGGGTTCAGATCCTGGGCACCAACATGGCATTGCTCATTAGGCCACGTTAAGGCGGCATCCCACATGCCACAACTAGAAGGACTCACAACTAAAATATACAACTATGTACTGGGGAGATTTGGGGAGAAAAAAAGCAGGGGGAAAAAAAAAGACGATTGGCAACAATTGTTAGCTCAGGCGCCAATCTTTAAAAAAAAAAGAAATGGCCTAGGGGGCTGGCCCGGCTGGTGCAGCGGTTAAGTTCACACGTTGCACTTTGGTGGCCCGGGGTTCGCCAGTTCAGATTCCAGGTGCAGACATGGCACCGCTTGGCAAGCCATGCTGTGGTAGGTGTCCCACATAGAAAGTAGAGGAAGATGGGCATGGGTGTTAGCTCAGGGCCAGTCTTCCTCAGCAAAAAGAGGAGAATTGGCAGCAGATGTTAGCTCAGGGCTAATCTTCCTCAAAAAAGAAAAGAAAGAAAGAAAAGAAAGAAAAAAAAAAGAAATGTCCTGTACACAGGAAGTGGCTTAGAGCTGCAGGTGCGGGGCTGAAGGCTCGCTGGCTAGTCTCTGACTTGCGCCTACCCTGCGCTCGAGCCCCATGGCACACATGCTTCAAGGATCCGTGGTCCTATTTCAGGAAAACAGCAAGTAACTGCATGCCTTGGACCTCTGGAATCAGTCAGGTAGTTGGACCGCCAAGTCCAAAGCCCTGGAATGCTAGGGGGCTCCTGGCGGTCAGTGGCTTCTTCCCTTTCTCCTCTTGGCCCAGGCTTTCTTCCTTGGGGCCAGCCCCTCCCCTTTCATTTTGATTTCCTGGCAGCAGAAGACTGTTTGAAAGTTTCCCCAAGCCACTCAGATTCAGAATAATTGTGACCTCTGGAAAGAAGGGAGGCGGGAGCAGGTGGGCAGGGGTGCACAACAGGAATTTAACTGTTGGCAATGTAGTCTTTCTTAAACAGTGCTGGAGACTCAAGCATCCATTATATTATTCTTTACGCTTTTTCTTGTGCCTTAAGTAAGAGGGTTTTTTTTCCCCAAAGCCCTCCAGTACATAGTTGCATATTTTAGTTGTGGGTCCTTCTAGTTGTGGCATGTGGGATGCCGCCTCAGCGTGGCCTGATGAGTGGTGCCATGTCCGCGCCTGGGATCTGAACCGGCAAAACCCTGGGCCACCGAAGCGGAACACCCAACTACTTGGCCAGGGGCCAGCCCCCCGATTTTTTTTTAAAGTCAATTTTTCTGCATGATATCCAAGTTTAGTGTTTAGATTTTCCTTCCTTCATTGAATTGACTAGTAAATTTAGTTATGGGTAGTTTAGCCCATAATGAACCTAGTGAGAATTTCAACCTCAAATGTGTTTAATGTCAAAGGACTTACATTCTAATCCAGAAACCCTCTTTTACAAGTGCTTGCCCTCACTGTTCTGATGGCTTAACTAAAGGCAAGTCATTCCTTTTTCCTGTTTGTTTGTAGAACAGTTCTGAAAACGGAGCGAATATGTTTTGAGAATGTTTGGAAGTCACCAGGTGAAAGTCACGTTGTAGCAGTTTATAATACCACGGGAATGGCAGGTGCTGCAGACCGTGCCTCCTTACCCGTGTCCCCACTCCAGCTCAGCCTTTTCCCTGCACGTCAGGCATTGGGGCCCAGGGGCTGAGGCAGCTTTGAAGCCAGGCACACCTATGTTCAAATCCTAACTCTGTCCCTTACTAGCCATGTGACCTTGGGCAGATCATTTCTCTGCTCTGATTCTGTCAATGGGGAAAATACTTCCCTTACAAGATTGTTGTGAAAATTAACTGAGATAATGTGCATAAAGCACCTTGCACGTAGTGGGTGCTTCACAAGTGTTTGTGTGCCCTAGTCTTCAGATCCCTACCAGTTATTTGTTTTTCTTTTCCTCTAGTGGTTCTGTTCATCGGAGTCAAACTGACTTTGCTTTTGTGGCTGGTAACTGGATTGGTAAATTCTTCCCCACTCAAACCCGTGGGAGTTTGGACCCCTATGAAGGTCAGGAGATTGTGGTGCGGGCCATGTTGGCCTTCCTGCAGAAGCACCTTGGTAAGGAGAGGCCTGGGGCTCGTGGGGCAGCCTGAGGGTCCTTAGATTTTTCTGCACAGTGGTCTGTACTGACACGTCTCGGGTCAGGGAGATTTATGGCAAAAGGAAAACCTGAGTGAAGGAGAGGGTTACATAGAATTTAGGAAGAAGACTTAGCTGAGAGTTTGGAAATCCTGACTCTGTTTCTTACTGCCTGAATGACTTTGGCCTGGTCACTTAACTTCTCTGAGCCTTGGTTTCCTTGCTGTAAATGGAACATTCGCTTCTCTGCTCCACTACCTCTGTCCTAACTCATGATCACTCACCTTATCTACTTTGTGGAGGAGGTTCTGATGATAAATGGGCTAAATTTGTGGAAGTGCTTTAAAGAAACAAAGCATGGAAGGATTGTTAATAATGTCGTAAATCACAGACTAGCTAAATGGCAAGGCCTGTTGAGGTCTTTGGTCCAGCCTCCCACCCAGAGGAGATTCCCTCATATCTTCCCTGCCGCACGCTCAACCAGCGTGGAGTGTGCACTGCTATGAGGGTCAGCCCTCTCCACCGCTGGGAACTTTAATGGGTTTTTTTTTTGGTTCTTGTTTTTGGTTTGGGGTTTTTTTGATGAGGAAGATTAGCCCTGAGCTAACAACTGTTGCCAATCGTCCTCTTTTTGCTTGAGGAAGATTGTCCCTGAGCTAAGATCTGTGCCAGTTTTCCTCTGTTTTTGTTCTTTGTACGTGGGATGCTGCCACAGCATGGCTTATGAGCAGTGTTGTAGGTCCACATCTGTGATCTGAACCCACGAACCCCAGGCTGCTAAAGCGGAGCTCATGAACCCAATCAGTACATCACCAGGCCGACCCCAAAACTTTAAAGGTTTTAAGAGTTGATATTGTAGTTAAGCTTTCTTGGGTTACAAGAGCTGGAGATTCACTAATTTACCTCTAGAAAAAAGGGGAGTTTGTTTATGAAAGTATACCTGGCCAGGTGGGAAGTAAAAAGGTACAGGAAGCAAGGTAGCTTGCAGGACTGACTTCTCTCTTGGTCTCTCTCATGGGCTCAGTCTGTTTCTTCCTCTTGTGACATCTCTGTTTCTTTTTGCTCCAGTCTCTGTTTTTCTCCGTTCTGCTCTGTATTTTGTCTCTTGTTGATAGCATCTGTTTTTTCAGTTTCTACTTCCTCATAATTTCCATTGGCTTGAACCACTCATGGCTTGTTCTCTCTACCTCGTGGCCTCCTGTCCTCTTCAGCTCCCACTGCTCACTGCTGTATTTTCTTGGATTTCTTAGACCAGATTCCCAGGAGAGACAAATTGATTGTACCAGCTCATCTTTATCTGCCAAAACACATTGTAGGCCACTGCCCAACCTAGGCCTGCAGCTCCCCTGATCAGATGTCCCTTTCTGATCCAGTCAGAATGGAGTAGGCTGCCACTGTCTGCATGAGGCTGATCCCTCAGCAGGCGCTGTGCATAGGGAAGTTTCCTTTAGAAGGGATCCAGGTTGACCGGTGTTCTTAAGGTTTGACCTAACTCTAATCTAACGCTTAGATGTGATACTTTGTAACTCCTCCCCACTTGCCCTGGTTATCCCCTCAAGAGCTATCCAGAGAAGCCTCAGACCCCTGCACATGGCAGCTCTTTAGATAATTGAAGTCACCTATGGTGTCCTCTCTGAGTTTTCTGTTCATTAAGCTAAGTGTCTGTGGTACCTGCCCTGTTCCCCATGATGCCATTTATTACCCCCTTTGGATGCACTGTGTGTCGGTGTGCCTTTCAATGTGTGGTGTCCTGACTTGAACACGATGTGCCAGCTATGGTCCGACCTGAGACTGGTTCAGCAGGACTGTCACCTCTATGCTCTGGACACCAGACTTCTAGTTAGATGGCCTGAGTGCATTAACATTTCCAACAAGTGCCTCACAAATTTGGTTTGGATTGAGTTTGCTTTTAAAACATATCTGTCCTTTTATAAATGAGTTGGCTTTTTGAACGTAAATTTACATTTATGTATTTATGGCTGTTCATTTCATCTTGCTCTTCATGGGCCATTATTCCAGGCCAGGTGTAGAGACTTTAGGTTTAATAGAGACCATAGAGGATCATTCTTAGCACCTGGTAGGAGAGGAATGGATCTATGTCTCAAGACGTTAATGGGGCCTGACTACATCGTCCTCAGCCCACTTTCCCTGTTTCCTCTTAGGCACCATGTCATCAGGTAAGAGCTAAAGATGACAAGGGAGCCCACCGGGGCATGATTGGGCTCCCTTTAGTAGCAATGCCTGTTGAACTAGATGCTCATTGCTGAAGCCCAGCAGAAGAGGAGATGGAGGGTAGGAGAGTCTTAGCCTGTCGGAAGTTTGTTGAGGACTTTCTCTATGCCAGGCCTCCCACTAAGTACCTTAGGTGCGTTGTCACATGTAATTCTGAAGACAGCCCTTTCTAGTAGGTACTTTGATTATTAACTCCGTTTTATAGATGAGGACACTGAAGCTTAGGAAATTTAAGTAATTTGTCCAAGGTTATCTGGTTATGCAACCCATTCTTCTCTTCTCATTCTCTCTTAAGCCCACTCCACTCAGGCTTTGTATCCCCGTCCTCCATGAAAACTGCTTTTGTCAAGGTCACCAGTGACCTTCACATACTAAATCCACTGGTCAGTTGTCATTCTTCATCTCATTGGAACTCTCAGCAGCCTCTGACAGAGTTGATGACTCCCTCTTCTGTGAAAGCCTGTCTTACTTCCGGGATACCCCACTATGGATTTCCTCCTATCTCAGTGTCTGCTCCTCCTCAGCCTACTTTGCTACTTCCAGGCTCAGTGCTTGGACCTCTTCTCTCTGTATCCCCTGATGTCATCTAGTCTCATGGCTTTAAAGGTCATCTCCATGCTGACAATTGCCCTGCTACCTGCTCAGCAGTTCTGCTTGGACATCTAACAGACATCACAAACGAAAACCAATTTCAATGGTTAATAGTAACTCCATCCTTCTGGTTACTCAAGCCAAAGTCCCCAGTCTTGTCTTGTCTCTTCTCTCACACCTCCCATCCAACCCTCAGAAAATCCTATTGGCTGTACCTTCAAAATATGTATGGAATGTCATCTCTTGTCACCACTGCCACAGCCGCCATCCTGTCTCGCCTATGTTACTGTAAGAGTTTCCTAACTGCTGTCCCTACACAGTCTTCTTAGTCAAGCAGCCAGGGCGATCCTGTTAGAAAGTAAGTCAGATCTTGCCACTCCTCTACTCTGAATCCTCCAATGGCTCCCCATTTCTCTGAGAGTCAAAGCCAACACCCAGCATCCTGCCTGGCCTATATGATGAGGCCCTCCAGTCCCTCCTGACCTCCTCTCCTGCTGTTCATCCCCTGGCCTGATTCACTCTCATTGCACAAGCCTCCAACACTCCAGGTACCCTCCCACTTCAGGCCTTTGCACTGCTGTTCCTGCTGCCTGGAACACTCTTCCCATATACTCTCGGGGCTCAGTCCCGCCTCCTTCAAGTTTTTGTTCAAATCTCACCTTCACAGTGGGGGCCACCCTGACCACTCTTTAAAACACTATACCTTCCCTTCCTCCCCTCACCCCTGTCCCCCGGCCACCACCACAGCTTCTATCTGGCTCTGTTTCTTTCTATAGCATTTATCACCTTTTCATATCCTGTATAATTTATTATGTTTAATGTTATCTCTGCCTACTAGATTGTGAGCTCTATGAGGATGAGAGTTTCTGTTTGTGAATGTATTTTTAGCACCAAGAGCAGACTGGCACATAGTGATGTGCTCAGTATTTTGAATTAATGAATATGTAGCACTTATTTGTGGAGGACCTATTCCATGCCAGGTTCTTGGCAGGGCACTGGGGATCTAAAGATGAAGGAGAGTGTCCCTGCCTTCTGTCCCAGGCTTTGTTTTAAACAAGGACACCATTTGCCTGCTCAGCTGTGCCCCAGTCCCTCTGCCTGAGGCCTTGGACCCTTTCAGAATGTTCTTCCATGTGGTTAGACCCATCTGCCCATGATCCCAGGGCTCTCTCTTGAATCATACCCGGTGTTATGCTGCTCCATGATGTTGCCACCCTATTCCTTCTGCCCTTCACTGAGTGGGCACTGGATTTGCATCCACTGTCTGGCGTGTGAAGGAGCTCTTCTTGCTTGGCAACATCCCTGAGCTTGGAAGTAGGCATTCCATCTTCTCACCCTCTCTGACTGGAGTTTGAATTCTGTCTCTACCACTCACCGACTATAATGACCTTGGACAAATCAGGTAGCTTCTCTGAGTCTCGGTTTCCTCACCTGTAAAATAGGACTAATAATAGTACTCAGCTCTTAGGGATGCTATGGAAATTAAATGAAACAAGGCTTGTTTAGCACAGTCCCGGGAATAAATTATCCTTCAATAAATGTCACCTTCTGCTAGTATTATCATTATTGAATTGTTATGGGTTAAGCAAGTCATTTATGAAGCACATTTATAGGGGCACCCAATGAATGATAGTTACCGTCATTGCTACCACCATCACAGCCACCAGAACCAGTCCTTTTAGTGTTCCAGGGGCTCCTTTCTCTGGGATGACCCACTAAATCCATGGTAGCTGCTCTTTGATCTAAGCTTACGCCAATTCGCCTAACCTTCCTGTTTTTTTCCCATTCAGACCTGAAAGAGGACTATGACCAATGGAACAATTTCATTGAAGGCATTGGACCATCGCTTACCCCAGGGGCCCCCCACCATCTCTCCAGCCTGTAGGCACAACTGGCCATTTGTAAAAGGTCACTGAGCTGAGTTCCCATTTGGGGCCTGCCCAGGGACACCTACAGCCTCAAGAAAGTGGTCAACATGACCCTTCTTCATAAATTGAGAGGGTGTAATCACACTGCTGATTGGATAACTGGGTACTTTGATCTTGGACTTGTTGATCTTATACTTATGGTGGGACTTGGTTTGCTTACTGATTGGCAAACTGACTTTCTGGGGCCTGAGCCCTGATGGTGTGGGGAATAAGCAGTGGGGTGGGGCTGGGGGGGACCCAAGCCCCAAGCTGAGCACTGTTAACCCAGCAAGGCTACTCCCGCACCTTGGGCCAGTGTGGCTTCTGCAGCGGAAGAAATGAAGCCAAAGGATGGAGTGAAAATTCCCACCTTCAGGACCTCTAGCCCAACCTGGCACTGTCTCTTCCTACCTCTCAGCCTTCTCCCTTTCCAGGGCCACTTGGTGAGTTCTAAGCACTTTAGGCAACGTTCGAGGATACGGACCACCATCAGATTTTCTGTTTATTTTCAAGCCTTCCCATTGCATGAAACATAGTACTGGGCACTGAGTCAGGACTCAATTATACTTGTGAGCCCATGGAGAGGGGCAGACAGCACTGTCCTCATAGCAGAGAGAGAGAAGCTGAGGTACAGAGGGGTACCTCAGAAGCTCTAGATGTCTTGGGATTTTGCTAAAAATGTATCTTGACAGGAAGCAACACAAGTAGGTTGAGACGAAGAAGGTAGAGTAACAGCGTTGAGTAGCCATTTGAACAGGTCCTCAACACAAGAGGGAGGTAGTTTGGTCAGTTAGAGTTCAGGAAGCCACCCCTGGACAGGTCTGGGAACACTGTGGTCTTGCCTCTTACCTCAGATATCTTGAGCCTCAGCTCGCTCAGAATCAGGGTGCTGTAGTTGTCTGTTTTCTGGCTCTGAGGCCCTAGCCTCAAATTTAAGTCAAGATATAGACTGAATTTCCATTCTGTTCCATTTATACTATGAATGATATTAATACTCATGTTTGCCTAATGATATGTTGGAATATTCTCTCTATTTAATCTGCATTAGAGCAGGATGGGGAGCCATCTGGCAGTAACTTTTCCTTCTGTCTTTCTTTGTTCACTTACCACTTGTGCCTATGTGCAAGAAAAACTTTAAAAGAAAAGGAAGTCTTCCTAGGGATCTAGTTCAAAGCTGTCTGGGAACATCAACCTGAAACAGCCCTCCACACTCCTCTAGGCCTTTCACCTCCATCCAAGTAGGGGACCCCAGAGGAGGCTAGAGCAAAAGGGAAATGCGTCTCTACGCGATGGGTCCAAGGTCAGTGCCACCAAAGCAAGCTGGGACTAGGTCTCCCACCTCTCAGCTCTTCTGTCTGAGGTGAAACATCAGATCCGTTGAGGATGGACCTTGGGAAGACCTGTGAATTCCCGTGAGACCTCGCCTCCGGGGAATCATGAAAGCCCTGGGCTCTAGAGTTCTATAGCTGGTTTTGAGTCCTGCCTCCACCACTACTAACTGGGTAAATTTGAGCAAATTATGTTCTCTTTCCAATCTCCATTCCTGCATTTCTAAAATGGGCATCTGCATTATAATAGTTAGGAGGATTAAGTGAGAGGATGTATAACCCATGGGTTATTTAAAAGTATTTTTCCTACTTTCCAAACGTAGGAGATTTTTCTAGTTGTCTTATAGCAGTTGTTTTCTTGCTTAATGGCTTTTGGTCAGAGAAAATGACCCATATGGTTTTCATCCTGAAAATTGCTTCTTGGCCCAGTGTGTGATCAATTTTATAAATGTTCCATATATGCTTAAAAAGACTGTATGTTCTGAAGTTGTTGGCTTGCTGTTTTACTCAACGACACATTATGGATTTCCTTCTATGAGAGTGCATACAGATCTATAATAGGGCCTTCCCACCCCCAAATGGGGACCAGCGCCCCTCCGCACTCACAGAACCAGTAGATGCCAGCTCTTGTGCCTGGGGCTAGTTCTGCAGATGCTGAGGGGCCAGTTCTGGCAGCATTAGCACGTGAGACCCAGCTTCTACCTTAGACCCATGAATAATGCAGGTGTATTTTTTAAAGATTGGATCCTCCCTAGAAAAAGAAACTGTTCAGAAACTGGATCCATCTCCTCCATTCAGTTCATGTTCTGGTAATGACCTATTTATCCAGCAACATTGGAATAGGTGAATTTTCCATATAGCTGCAAATTATCCTTTAAGCCACAAAATATAATATTGAATATTTTGAGTGGTAATTTACCAAAAAGATAATGCACACATTTTTTAATGTGAATTGACCTCATTTAATTTTTTAGGATGTTTCAGTCAGGATAAACTGATTATATGGCAGTAACAAGCAACCTCAAAAAGCAACAAGTTTATTTCTTGCCTGTGCTACTTGTCCTCTGTCGTTTGGCTAGAGGCTCTGCTTTGTGCCATTTTTATCCTCATTTGGGGACCCAGGCTGGCGGAGCTGGCACTATCAGAAGTGTGCTGCCAGTCACATGGTAGAGCTGGAAGAGAGCATGGTGAAGCACCCACCAGCTCTTGAATCTTCTGCCCAGAAGTGACACTTGTTATTTCTGTGCACATTGCATTGGCCAAAGCAGGTCATCTGGCCATACCTAACATCCCATGCCATCCCAAGAGAGCACAAATATGTGTGACCAGGTCTAATGTCAGAGCAGTGGCACCCTCTGGTCTGGGAAGATGTGGATAGCTGTTTGCTCCTACACCGTGTGGCTCCCGGCAGCCGTCTTCCTAGTTGTTTTAATTGCTTGTCATAGTTTGTGCTGTCTCCCTTGTGGTCAGGCGGCCAGCCTTTACTCTTCATTGCCTTTAATCTGCCAGCCCCTAGCAGCTCTCGCTGTTCGCTTCAAGTTTATAATTTCTGATTAGCCACGTGATTTCCCACTGTCCGAAGTAAAACTAGGCAGGCACTGAAAGACAGCTTGAGGGACTCTGCTGCAACTAAAGTGTGCTGCCTTTAGTGCTTGGACCCTGTAATCCTTCCTGAGACTGCTCAGAAGGGGTATCATAAGGCCTTTGGTCCTTCATCCTGGCTTTTGGTTAGCTTCCAGGGAATCGAAAAATACCAGATAAATGGCCTTTAGGTAAACAGGGTGGCCCAGCATATTGATAGCATGTCCTGATAAATTGCATTCTAGTGAATCCTTTCCAAAAGCAAAGAAGATGTCTTGGGTTTCTTTTGCATCTTCTTGTTCCCCATCCTATTATAGGACTGTACCGTGGAGGCCTCCTAGTGGTGTGTTGTGAAGTTTCTGAGCATGGGATGGTGCGTCAGTTAGGAAGGAAGGTAAGTAAATACAGGAAGGAATGAGATTCTCCGTCCCTCCCACTTCCTGGACGTGTCAGGGTGAGACTGGCTGGGTTCTTGCTATGCCCCCAGCACGGACCCCAAGCCCCTTTCCAGTGTGTGTCCTGACACAGCTGTCCCAGTTGCCCTTCCTCAAGAAGACTACTGGGCTCTTGAAATGTCAATTGATGGACTCCAACTCTGTGTCTTGGCCTTGTAGGGGCCTTTATCTGCCCCCTTTTCTTCTAGGGCCTGACTTATCTCTGGGCCTGCAAGGTAACGGAGGAACAGGACAGGCCATACTCTATACTCAGGACCCATCCTCATTTCCTAATGAGCTTCCTAGCTCACTTCCTGTCCCATCACAGCCAGATGCAGAGGCCAAGTGTCCCTGGCCATGACTGCATGGCCAAATGATGACAGTGATAACCACTGTGGTAGCCAACATTTTGGGGGCCCTTACTGTGTGTCAGGGACTATGCTCAGTGCTTTATATGCATCATCTCATCTGCTTCTCACCCCGTGAGATCAGGTGGAATTAGCCTCATTTTATGTACAAGGAAACAGAGCCTTAGAGAAGCGATTTGATAAAGCTCTCACAGCAAGAATTTGGCAAAGCTGGCGCTTAGGCATAAAAATCTGAGCTCTCGATCACTGGGCTGTACTGCCTAATATACATACTTGGTTTTCCCCTTCCACTGCTCTTTCAGCTGTCGGGGTATGAGGGATGAAATTTCATCACAGATTGAATCATAATGTCAAACTCTCCAGCAATTTCTGTATGATGTGCATTGAGATTCGGTGACATCCTCAGCACTGTTGAGAAATGGGTTGGGGGAAAGGACCGCGCCTCACTGACTGGGCCAGGTGCTCTGTGGATTTGATAGATGAGGAAAGCAGTTCAGGGATTAAGAACGTCGTCTTTGGAAATCAGACAACTCCAACACTGTTAGCCCTGTGACTTTGTGCTAATTTATCAACTTCTGTGAGCTTCAGTTTTCTCATTTATAAAATGGGCGGTCTAATAGTATTTACCTCTTAGGGTTATTGTAATAATTAAATGAAATAATGCCTGTAAAGTGCTCATCACAGTGTCTGTACTATCCTAAGGGTGTAATAAAGATTAGCTATCACTATGTGGTTTATTGGGTTCTCCTTACATACCTGTAAGGTTAGGTATAATTTGCCCTTGTACTGAATGGACACGGATGGTCTTGGTCTAAATTCTTATTCCAGCTTCTCCAGTTTCACGGTTACCTCCCTCACAGAAGCCTGCTAACTGCCACTCAACTGCTGCCGTTGTGTGAGGCTGGAACTAGAATAAGGGAGACAGTTTTTCCCCTCTCTTTGCTCTGATTTCCCTGCTCCTCACATCAAAAATCAAGATCCGCACCATCGTTCCAGCTTTGCAGGCTCTCTTCACCACCAGGAAGAGTCTACATGTTTAGGTTCTGGTTTGGGTTTTAATTTCACGCCTGATCATCCAAACGCACACGTCTGTGCACCAAATGGAAACCGAAGGTCCTGACGTGTTAAACGGGAGAATCGGAGATGTCCGTGTAGAGGTTGGGCGAAGGGAAGAGGACCTGGGGATGGGGAGTTTGTAGTAGAGACTAGTTGTGTTCATTTTTGTCTGCTGCCTTTGAGGTGGGAGTGAGGGGTTAAAGTACCCTGTGACCTCGGGAGAAGCTCCTCAGGGCTGAGGGCGGCCTGCGAATGACCTCTGCACAGCTCTCTCCCTCACTGCCCTGTCCGGTTTCCCACTAGGTCCTCTTGTTTCTTCCCTCTTGGTGATTCTCACACCCAGCCTGTTCTTTCCATTTCCATCAACTCACCCCTAGAATAATTTTTACGATCTCTCAGACTCTAATCTTTCTTTCCCCTGCTTTCTGCTGCCAGATCTGCCTAAAATACCACTTTGGTATCAAAGTACCTGCCTAGCAAGGTGATCTAATGGAAGAAGGACCAAACATTGTCTGGAGCCCTGGGTTCTTGTCTCAGCTCTCTCACTCTCTCTTGCTCTGTGACCTCCTGTGTATGCTATTCCTCTCATGACTTCAGTTTCTCTGTCTATAAATTGGAATGTTGGGGGCGGGATTGAATTGGCTGATCCCTAAGGCCCCTTCGGTGCTGGCATTTCCCGTCTCGTTCACTGAGTGGTCAATCTAAGGCCTCCCTTTTTTCTGTAGAATTGCGTTTCTCCCACTCATTCTGTCTGGTCTTGCCCTGCCTCCCCGTCCTCTGCTTCTTACCATGCACTCTTCTTTTTCCGCAGTCTCCTGAACGTGCCCAGCCACTCCCCAAACAAACATGCCTGCCGTTTCTCATGATATTTTCTTGCTTGCAGGGCCTTCCCAACTTCCTTTCTAAATATCCAAATACTACTAATCCTTTAGGCCCATTTCTAGTTCCACCTCTTCTACGAAAGCCTTCTTGATTAGATTCAATGAACATTTGATCTCTTGGCCTCTTGCTCCCCAAGAGAAATACATTCTATGCCATATTTAGTATTGCACTTTATTGCATTGTTCCAGGAGCGGGACCCATCTGTTGGAAGGGAAAAGCAGCCTCCTGTTGACTGACATGGGGAGCAGGGATCACTGTCCCCTCCCTCCGACCCCTCCCCGTCAGCAGGCTTCTTGTTCCCCAGCCAGACTTGGGAACAGCTGGTGTTCGCCCAGCCCTCTGATGTCTCCAGCTGCCCCTGCTTCCTTTTCTTTTGGTTTTTCCACATCCCAGCTGTGGGGCCCAGGGCAGAGCCCGCAACAGTGCAGCCAAGGGCAGCTGGAGTGAACTGAGATACGTGGACATGTAGCATTTGAGAGGTGGAAGGAGGGCAGAACCGAGCACGAATCACACCAGTGTTGAAAATGAGGGAAAGCAGTTTGCCAGCTAATTTTTCCCATCTTGCTTTCATCTAAAAAAAGAA
Organism: Equus przewalskii; assembly: GCF_037783145.1. Classification (NCBI taxonomy): domain Eukaryota; kingdom Metazoa; phylum Chordata; class Mammalia; order Perissodactyla; family Equidae; genus Equus; species Equus przewalskii. The sequence goes on from NC_091832.1 coordinate 29,334,892, forward strand.
GCTGCTCAGAAATACAGTCCTCTTCAGCCTGCTAAGCCAGATGGTCCCTAGATGCTCAGCCTGCCAAGTGTGCATGTATAATTATTCATCTTCGTGGAATCACACCCGGGTCTGAATCCAGACACTGACACATTTTTGCCATTTGATCTGGAGCCAGTGAACCCTCCCGAGCCTTTCTTTTTCTGTAAAATGGGGTCACTAATGTCTGCTTTGCCCACCTCAGGATTTTTTGGAGGGAAAGGGTTTCAATGTAAGAGTGCTTTGCTATTACAAAGCACTAGACAAATATATGTTGCTATTAATAATAAAAGTGCCATATTTTGTTTTTGCCATAGTGTGCTGCTACTTAACGAGCACCTTTCTGTGCTAGATACTGAGTGTTTTACGTACGTTGTATCATTTAATCCCAACAACATTCCTGTAAGGTAGTGCATGTTATCCTCACACACAGATGAGGAAAGTGAGGTTCAGAAAGACTTGCTGGCCTAGCCACGGTCACCCAGCGTGTAAGTGCTGGAGCCAGGATTTGAACCTAAACTGTTGGGTTCCAAAATCAGTGCTCTTATTTCCTGTTCTTTCCTATCTCACAAAAAGAAAGTGGTACTTTACCTTACATAGGCTAAAATAACCCACAATTTGATCTCTAGTAAATGCCCTAAGCAGTTATATCATACAAAGAGTCATTTTTGTTCAAGACCTGACTGAATCCTGATTGAGTTTACCTTGAATTGTTTTTCTAGCAGTAGATTCAGGCTGGTTCCATCCATCCTTCCATCCATCCATGAACCTCATCTAAAGTTAACAGTTCAGGGAACAAACCGTTAGTACCTTACTCTATAAACCATGGAGCCAACGAGCTGGGAGAAACATTTTTAAAAGTCTCTAACCCACATATTGTAGATTAGTGATTCTCAGCTCTGGATCCACATCAGACTCACTCTGGAACTATATAAAAATGCAGATGCCCTGGCCACATCTCCAGAGACCCAGAGAAGCTGATTCAGAAGGTGTAGGGTGGGGCCAGGTAGGGGTGTGTGTGTGTGTGTGTGTGTGTGTGTGTGTGTGTGTTTTAGAAGCTCCAGGGGCTGATACACAGCCAAGTTTGAGATCCCTTGCTATGGTTTAACACTGTTAGCCTATTTTCTCTTTTATGGAACAAGAGTAATTACTAGCTGAAAATATAGAATCATTAAATTAGAATTGAAAGAGCCTTTAAGACTTTTGGTCCTTGAGGAAAACAAAACTCAGAGAAGTTCAGCATGTAGCTGGCAGACTTGAATTAAAATCCAAGTCTTCTGCCTTCCAGGCTAGTGCTTTAGATACATCCTTGGGTGCCAGGGTTTTGTTGGATTATTAAGAAAATCTGAAAGAAAGAAAGAAAGAGAGAGGGAGAGAAAGAAAGAGAGAGCAAGGAAGGAAGGAAGGGAAGAAGGGAGGGAGGGAGGGAGGAAAGAAGGAAGGAAGAATCCTCTAGACTCACTCACTGTGACAACCGTGACTCTAGCAACCACACGTTGGAGTTTGTGTGAAGGGAAGGAGCCTAGGCTGGAAGGCCTGTGAGAATCCACTTGGATGGCTGTTCTCACGCGTGTTCGTTCATTGTACAGGCACTTAATGAGGCCTGTACTGTGCTGGCCCCGTCCTCATGGAACTGACTCCAGAGGGCAAGGAAGGCACATCCACAGGCCCTGTGTGATGAGTTCTGTAATCGGGGATGTGTAAGGCTCAGAAGTGGCACAGGGTGACCAGTTCAACGTCAGCAGAGGAGGAAGACTAAAAAGGCTTCATACTGTATCATATACTTGACCTTGGTATTTGTATTAGTTATCTATTGCTGCATAATAAATTACCCCAAAATTCAACAGGTTAGAACAAACATTCTATCACACTTTATGGCTCAGGAATTCTTGAGTGGTTTCGCTGAGTGGTTCTGGGTTAAGGCCTCATGAGGTTACAGTCAAGACATCATCTAGGATTGCTGATATCTGAAGTCTTGACTAGGTCTGGAGGATCCACTTCCAAGTTGGCCCACTCACATGGCTGTTGGCAGGAGGCCTGAGTTCGTCATCGTGTGGAGCTCTCTATAAGACTGCTGCTCAGGACACGGCAGCTGGCTTCTTCCAAAGCAAATGACCCAAGAGAGTAAGATGGAGCTGGAATGTCTTTTATGACTCATCTTTGGAAGTCATACTCCATCATATCCACAATATCATATTATTACAGGTCAGGCCTATTCAGTGTGGGAGGGGACTATCTAGGGGTATGCATACCAGGAGGTGGGAGTTTTGAAGGGGTCATCTTGGAGTCTGGTTACCATGGTATTGAAGATGAATGGAGTTGTCCAGATGGATGAGGGAGAAGAAAGGCCTTCCAGGCAGAGGAAATAACATGCAAAGGCACAGAAATGTAAATAGCAGGGCTTAGCATTTTCAGGACATTGTAACTTTGGAGAAAATAGGGAGAGAGGAGAGCTTACTGAAGAAATCAGAGAGTGCCTTCTATACCAAGTGAAGGAGTTAGGCCTTTATCATGTAGGCCAGTGGTTTTCAAGTGTTTCTGCAGATTGGAATCACGTGAGGAGATTTTAACACTTCCAATGCCAAAGCTACACCCGTATCTGTCAAATAGGACTCTCTAGCAGTGGACCTGGACATCAGTGGTTTGAAAAGTTTCTCAGGTGATTCCAGTATGGAGCCAAGGTTGAGCGCCCGTGCTGCAGGCAACATGAAGTAAGTGAAAAGCTCAGAGTCATGTCATCAGATTTCTATGTCTGTGATGGGAAGTGCAGTTTGCCTTCTCTACAAATTAAATATTAGAACTAGAAAGGCTCCATCATCTGTACTCACCCCCTCACTCAAGTATTAGATATTTTGTCATCTCTACTACCAAAAATTAAGCAGAAATAGCTAATCGTGAGCAGCCCCAAGTAAGTTCCCAGCATCCTAAATTGCCTGTTATTTATAAACTTCCAAAGCTAATGTTGATGCCAACATTCTTATATTAGCATAATTGTTCTTGAGGGTTTTTTTTTCCCACTTAACACTGTTTCGTATATCCATTTCTCTATTTCTGCGTGGTCCTCACATCCACCAGTCTGAGGAAGTAGGGTATAAAGGTTAGGGGCATGGCCTTCCTTCTGAGTCAGATGGACCTCTGGATTTGAGTCCTGATGTCCTCACTTATTAACTTGTTGGGTGACTTAACTTCTCAGGGCTTCAGCTAACTCATCTTAAAAATGGCAGTAATACCTACCTCGAAGATGGATGCTTGAGGATGTTAAATGAGATCGTGCCTGTCAAGACCTCTGCTGAGTGCCTGGCAAGCAGTTAGTCCTCAGTAAATGTTTGTTAGTATTCAGCATTCCAAAAGGCATTTTAATATTCTGTTGCATCAACGCCCCCCGCCCCCATTCCCTGGGTTTGCTTAACAGTTCTCTCTGTTGCCAGGGTGTTTGAGCCATTTCTAGTTGTTTTAAGCTATAATATTGTACATTTCTTTGTATAAATTGTTGGGGTGTTTTTCTGAACATTATTTCTCTTATTTTTTAAGTGTAGGAACTGAAGATTGGAGAGGTGAAGTAACTAGTCAAACAAAGGTCATGCTGCGTGTTAGTGGCAGAGCAGGGACTGGGGCCCAGGGCCCAGATACCCTGAGTCTTCACCTTGTGTTCTTTCCACCCTGCCACCCAGCTCCCATCCTCCCTGGAGACTTGAAGACTGGCCCTTCTTGGCTTCTCTTCTCCAGGATGAATGATTCAGATCTCCTGTTGTGTCGTCTGACATCTCCTATCCCACCCTTTCGTCATCCTGGAGGTCCCTCATCAATCCAGTATAATTGGAGCAGCATCCCTCCTGGTCCCCTGGGGAGCAGGAGCAGACGATGACTAATGCTTTGGAGACGTGGACCCATCTCCTGGCGCCTCTGGATCTCTGCTGGTTGATTTCGTACAGTCATATGGGGATGGGCACCCTGTCTGACTCAGACCTACCCCTCTGTCCTACCTGGAAAGCTGTCTGATTTCATCAAATCCATCTTCCCAGAAAAATAGAGCTTACAGGGACCAGGGAGATCATTCTCTGTTATTTAAAAAATGAGGAAACTGAGGCTCGGTGATGCAGGTTGATCAGGCAGATCTGGGACTGGGACCCAAGCCTCCTGACTCCCATTGTGGTGTTAGGGAGAAGGCACTGGAGGCAGGCAGGCCTGGGTATGAATCCCAACTGTGTGAACTTGGGCAAGTGAGTTAAATGATGCTCAATTTCCTCTTCTGTAAAATGGCGATACCCAGCTCAGGGATGTTATAAGGATTAAATGAGATAACTAATGTAGAGCATGGAGCACTGTGCTCAATGAATGCTAGTTATTCAGTAGAGCACAGTGGGTAAGACTTTGGGCTCGGGGGTCAGAGAAACTGTTCAAATCCTAGACACCCACTTATGAGCTGTGTGACCTTGGACGACAGTTAGCAAGAGCTAAAACTTATTGAATTTACTTGTTCCAGGCATTATGCCATGTGCCTTAGAGATATTATTGTAAGTAACTTTCCCACTTTTCCCTGCCTTTTATGAGCTGGGACTCATCAGTATCCTGATTTTTTTGAATGAAGACACTAAGGCATGGATCAGTTTTGTCATTTTACTTCACCATTCCGTATTTTCTGATTATTCTCCAGTCTAAATTCTTTTCTGCCAAACACACCCATCTTCTCTCTCTCAATGCAGGAGAATTTTCTCCTTTTGAGCTTTAGAACAGGCCATCGTCTCTTAAATACCCCCTGGCCTCTTCTCTTCACCAAGTTCTGTCCCTCCGCTCTGTTCCAGCGTTTCTGCTGACTCTCCTCCTCTAAGATACCCACCCTGCAAGCCTTGCATAAGCTGCTCCAGCATCTTCTCTCTCCTGTCTGCTGTCAGCTCCTGGATCTATTCCTCAGGTTTGTTAGGTTCACTTTTCTTGGTATGAATCTCCTCTCCAGGTCCTCTTTTGCACCCTGGTTCCCCCTTAACACAAAGGACTTCCCGAAGGACAAGTGTCCCTGGCCAATTCAATTCAACCATCATCATTCCTGCCTTTGTCACTGCTGGGCCAGGTGTTGGGTACTGTCCTGACCATTAAGCCAGGCTGACATACCACTCACCCCTGCTCCATAATAATGAAACTCAGATTTCACACTGAAACATGTCAGTCTGAAAACATGAGTGTCGGCAAAGATATAGGGCATCAAGAACACTCCTACCCTTCAGGGCGGACAGCAGTAAGTCAATGCAATCACATGGGAAATATCTCATAGAGCTGAAGATGCACAAACGCTACACTCAACCATCTACTCCTAAGCATGTACCTGAAGAAACCCTTGCTCATGTGTGCAAGGAAATACAGACAAAAATGTCTCTTACAGGGGCCGGCCCCATGGCCGAGTGGTTAAGTTGGCACACTCCGCTTTGGTGGCCCAGGGTTCTGATCCTGGGCATGGACGTGGCACCACTCATTAGGCCACATTGAGGCGATGTCCCACATGCCACAACTGGAAGGACCCACAACTGAAATATACAACTATGTACTGGGGGGATTTGGGGAGGAAAAAAGATCTCATAGCATATAAATGTTTCTTCATGACAAAAGTTATTGTTTCCTAAAAAACTGCAAGTCTTAAAAAATAATGAAAATATTGAATTTTTCTTTCTACAAATAAATTTTAATTCACGCTAAAACGAGGCTTTGAAAGCCCTGAGGGATCTTTCCTCCACACTCAGCCTCTCGGCGTTTTCGCTCTTCTTAGAGCATGTCCCTCTCTTCTCAGGTGAGGAGGCACCAAAGGCAGCCCTGGGTCTGGGAGGTGGGAGGAGTGAGGCCCAGAAGAAAGGACCCTTTTCCAAGGAGGAGATGTGTATAATGAGCTGAAAAAAAACCATTAAGGATTGTTTTGAATTTTTTTTCTTGAGGCCCCCAAATTTAAATTACCTTTGTGGGAACTCTTTGGGATTTTTTTAAAAAACCCTGAAAGTAAAATATATCCTTTCATTGTTTCCCTTCCCCTCCAGATGATGTTTGAAAGAGAATATGAAGAAATCCAGAAAAAATATTTTTTTTGCGTATTTCTTCACATTTTTATTAGAAAAATAGTATATGAGCATTTAAGTAAAACTTTGAAATTTTAAGTTGTACTTATTTTTTGAGGAAGTACTAAGTCATAAGGTTCAAAATGATACACAATGTTTTCCTCCCATCACTGTACCTTATCTCCCTAGTGTTAGCAATTTCTTGTGTGTCTCTTGCATTAATTTTGTATACATGAGCAAATATGAAAATATTGAATTTTTTAAAGTCACATTTTATTACAATTTTTTTGTTGTGGCAAAATATGCCTAACATAAAATTACCATTTTAACCATTTTTTAGTGTACAGTGCTGTGGTATAAAGTACATTCAGGTTGTTGTTCAACCTAAAAAATCACGTTTCTTAATGAGTTTAAATATCTAGATGGGGGGCCGGCCCCGTGGCCAAGTGGTTAAGTTCATGCACTCCGCTGCAGGCGGCCCAGTGTTTTGTTGGTTCGAATCCTGGGCACAGACATGGCACTGCTCATCAAACCAAGCTGAGGCAGCATCCCACATGCCACAACTAGAAGGACCCACAACGAAGAATATAGAACTATGTCCGGGCGGCTTTGGGGAGAAAAAGGAATAAAATAAAATCTTAAAAAAAAAAACTAGATGGTAAAACCTAGTAAATTTGGAAACTCCTATGTTGTTAACAAAACATTAAAAAACCAGTGTTTTACTTTATCCTAGTGTTTAATTGCCTCTTTTTTTCTTGTTGACATAAAAGATATGTGCTCTTATTTTTTTTTTTTTCTTTTCCTTTTTCTCCCCAAAGCCCCCCGGTACATAGTTGTCTATTTTAGTTGTGGGTCCTTCTAGTTGTGGCACGTGGGACGCTGTCTCAGCATGGCCGGATGAGCAGTGCCATGCCCGCGCCCAGGATTCAAACCGGCAAAACCCTGGGCCGCTGAAGTGGAGTGCGCAAACTTAACCACTCAGCCGCGGGGCTGGCCCCTATTTTTTTTCTTTCTAATCCTCGTGCTTCTGTTTTTTCCAACTTTTTATTATGAAAAATTTCAAACATAACGAAAAGCTAAAATAATAGTACAAGGAACACCTATAAATCCACCAATTTGATTCAATGATTTGGGTACTCTAATTCATGTGGTTTATAAAATGTCACCTTCATGGGTCTCTTGGGTTAATTCTCCTTTCCTGTGTCCCATTCAGGTCCATTTCTTTCTAGAATGCCTTTTTCATTTTGCTTGAGTATGCATACTTTTTTGTAAGGATGTGTAAGAAGGAAACTTGGAATCCTTATAGAACCCCAGACGTCTATGCTAATTTGACTGGGGAGTGAATTCTAGGTACAAATTCATTTTTTCCCTCAGAATTTTGAAGACCTCACTCCTTTGTCTTCCAGCATGCAGTATGGTTGGTAAGAGATCTGTTGTCAGTCTAAGTCTTGGTCCTTTATTTTTGGAAACTCTGGAGGCTAACCTTTATCTTTGTGTGTGAATAATGCTGCGATGAACATGGGGTGCATACGTCTCTTTGTATTGCTAATTTCATGTTCTTTGGATAAATACCCAGTAGTGGGATAGCTGGATCATATGGTAGTTCTATTTTTAATTTTTTGAGAAATCTCCATACTGTTTTCCATAGTGACTGCACTAGTTTGTGTTCCCACCAGCAGTGTATGAGGGTTCCCTTTTCTCTACATCCTCTCCAACAATCTCCAACATTTGTTGTTTTTTGTCTTGTTAATTATAGCCATTCTGATGGGTGTGTGGTGATATCTCATTGTAGTTTTGATTTGCATTTCCCTAATAATTAGTGATGTTGAACATCTTTTCATGTGCCTGTTGGCCATCTGTATATCTTTGGAAAAAATATCTGTTCATATCCTCTGCCCATTTTTTGATCGGATTTTTTATTTTTTTGTTGTTGAGTTGTATGAGTTCTTTATGTATTTTGGAAATTAACCCCTTGTCGGATATATGATTGGCAAATATTTTCTCCAAGTTGGTGGGTTGTCTTTTCATTTTGCTCATGGTTTCCTTTGCTTTGCAGGTTTTTTAGTCTGATGTAGTCCTATTTGTTTATTTTTTCTTTTTTCTGTCAGTTGTAACTGAGTAGACGTGGTATTTGAAAAAACGCTGCTAAAACCAATGTCAAAGAGTGTACTACCTATATCTTCTTCTAGGAGTTTTATGGTTTCAGGTCTTACATTCAAGTCTAATCCTTTTTTCTTTTTTTTTGGAGGAAGATTAGCCCTGAGCTAACGTCTGCTGCCAGTCCTCCTCTTTTTGCTGAGGAAGACTGGCCCTGAGCTAACATCCATGCCCATCTTCCTCTACTTTATATGTGGGATGCCTACCACAGCATGGCTTGCCAAACAGTGCCATGTCTGCACCCGGGATCCGAACCGGGGAACCCCAGGCTGCCAGCGGGAACGTGCGAACTCAACCACTGAGCCACCCAGCCGGCCCCAAGTCTAGTCCATTTTGAGTTAGTTTTTGTGCATGGTGTAGGATAATGGTCTCCTTTCATTCTTTTGCATGTGGCTGTCCAGTTTTCCCAACACCTTTTGTTGAAGAGACTTTCCTTTCTCCACCGTATGTTCTTGGCTCCTTTGTCGAAGGTTATCTGTCCATAGATGTGTGATTTTATTTCTGGGCCTGTGGTTCTGTTCCATTGATCTGTGTGTCTGTTTCTGTGCCGGCACCAGATATACTTCTCTTTTTGATGGAAAGATATTTATGAATAAAGAACTTGGTTGATTAGTATAGATAGATAGCTGATGTAGGTTTCCTCTGAACTGTGTGAGGTTTTTTTTTTTTTGAGGACGATTAGCCCTGGGCTAACATCTGCCAATCCTCCACTTTTGCTGAGGAAGACTGGCCCTGAGCTAACATCCGTGTCCATCTTCCTCTACTTTATATGTAGGACACCTGCCACTGCATGGCTTGCCAAGCAGTGCGTAGGTCTGCACCTGGGATCTGAACTGGCAAACCCTGGCTTGCTGAAGCAGAACATGCAAACTTAACCACTGTGCCACCGGGCTGGCCCCTGAAGTGTGTCAGTTTTTCTTTCACAGAAGATCTCTTTCCTGAGCAGGAGGTCTGAATGTGGGCTCTGATTAGTGGGCAGGGCTTGTCAATAGCAGGCTTCCCTTTAGGCAATCTTGGGATCCCCATAAGTGCCAAAATAAGGAGTGGAACAATGTGTTAGGGGTCTGTTAGTTGCCACTGACAGAAAAAAGACTTGATCTAGCTTAAGCAAAAAGAATTTATTGGCTTAAGAAGTCGGAAGGGGGGTTGCTGACTGTCTGCCTGGTGGCAAGATGGCTGCCAGTAGCCCCAGATTCGCATCATCTTTATAGTCCACAATCCCCAAGGAAGATCTTAGAGATGTTCTCTCCCAGGGACCATATATTAGACCTCATGGAAGGAGGCTGTCTCTGCTTGGATTCTGTACTCTCCTCTTGGAACCAGTCACTGTGGACAGGAGATGGGACTGAAACTGGCCAGGCCTGAGCCATGGCCCATCTCTTACGCCCGGGGCAGGCATGACACTGTGACTGACTGTTTACCAGAACCATGTGTGATGGCAGAAGGGCAGGCAGCCTCCCAAATGGCAGAATTCCAGGTGAACAGACCACCCATATCCTCATAAAGATTCTAGGGCAGTTCATTCCCAGATGGAGCTGCCTCTTTCTTTCCCTTCTGGGACCTCTGGCTTTTTCACTCAGGAACCCTCCCTAAGATCTTTCACTTTGTTTAGAAAGTACTTCCAATACCTTTAGCAGATTTTAAAACAGCTGTTCAACCATGGATGCATTGACACAGCACTGTCCATATGAGGACATTTACCCTAAAAACCCAATCATTACCTTTATAACTTTTTGGCTATCAAGTGGTACCTGCAAAGCAGACATCTTCACTTCCACTCTGAGCCCGACTCAATACCCACTCTCACCTCTGGAAATCAGGAATGATCTGCAGTGGAGAGAGAGTCAGACATGGGAGAAATCAGGAATGGAGTAAAGGTCAATGGTGGAATGAAAGCCAGGGGTTGGGTGAGTGTCAGAGAGAAAGTAAGGGTTGGATATGGCTTTCTTAAGCTACTTGGTAATCTTTTTAATGGTAATTTAATATTTTGACTCAGTTTATGTCTCCCACGTCAAAATGTCCCCTGTATCAAACTGGCTTTGCCAAACTGCCCTGCTTTGAGGCACAGTTGAAGTGAGACTCAGATGGCTGACTCCCAGGCCAATAATCTTATCAAATAGGGCACAGTCTCCAGGCAGAGTGGGCCCAGGCCCAGGCAGGGCACATTCCAGGCCCAGACTCTGCCCTCGTTTGTCTCCCATGGGTCACTGCCTGAGCAGTTGGCCTGAGCAGATGCTCCACCCATCCTTTGTCTCCCTCCCCAACCCTCCTGGGTTGCAGATTAGGAAGGTGGGTGTGGGCTAGCTGGCTTCTTCCACCCCCCAGCTCCCACTCCCAGCCCCTGCCGCTTAGTCTCTCCAGCCTCTTTGTCTTTGATAAATAAAGCTGAGGCCCAGAGGATGCCTTCACCTTCCTGCTCCACTCAGTTCAAAATTCTGGAGCTGCAGCGCCTGTAAGACACCCTCTAAACTGCTTTGGGTGGGTGGGAAGGAGATAGGCCACAGCCCCTGGCTCCCTGGACCCATGTGAAAACAGAGCGATTGCCTGCCCAGGGAGCAGTCCCTCCTCACTTTAGGGTCTCAGCCTTGAGTTGCTATTTTTATTTGTTTTTTGTTTTGATTTCTCTTCATTTTTCTTCCCCTTTGTGTTTTCCCACACTCTCATTCTTTGAGTAAGAGGTGCTGTCTTAGTCAGCTCAGGCTGCCGTAACAGAATACCGTAAACTAGGCAGCTTAAATAACAGACATTTCTTGCTCACAGTGCTGCAGGCTGGAGGTCCAAGATCAAGGTGCCAGCTCATTGGGTTCCTGGTGAGGCCCCTCTTCCTGCCTTGTAGACCGCTGCCTTCTTGCTGTGTCCTCACATGGCAGAGAGAATGAACTCTCTTTCTTCCTCTTCCTATAAAACCACTAATTCCATCATGAGGGCCCCACGCTCACGACCCATCTAAACCTAATTACCTCCCAAAGGCACCATTTCCAAATACCATCACACATGGAGTTAGGGCTCCAACATATGGATTTTGTGGAAAACAAAAATTCAGTCCATAATAGATGCTTGTAGAAATTTTTGAAAAATACAAAAAAGTAAAACAGAAGAAAGGCACAATCTATCCTACTATCTAAAAGTAGTGTTAGAAACTTCTAGCATATTTCCTTCAAGTAATTCTCAACACCTACTTTAAAAATATATATATCATACATAAAACTTTGACTCTTATAAGTATTTTCTCATACTGAACAATCTTCATAAACATTTTATAACATTTATGTATTCACCATTTTAAGTGACTAAATAATATTTTATTCTATACCTGTACCATAATTTATGTAAGCAATCTCCTAATGTTGGACATCGAGGTTATTTTTACTGTTTTACTGTAAAAATTAACATTCCTGTACTGTGTCTTGACTATGGTGGGGGTCCCACAAATCTACATGTGATAAAATTGCATAGAACTTAAATACACACAAATGAGTGCACCTAAATAGTGAAATCTGAATAAGATGTGTGGATTGTATGAATGTCGGTTCCTTGATTATGATTATAAAAGATATTGTTGTATATTGTATATTGTAACAATACAAGATATTATTATTATAGACTGAATGTCTGTATCCCCTCAAAATTCAGATGTTGAAGCCTAATCCCCAATGTGATGGTATTTGGAGGTGGGGCCTTCAGGAGGTGATTAGGTCATGAGGGTGGAGCCCTCATGAATGGCATTAGTGCCCTTATGAAAGGGACCCCAGAGAGTTCACTTGCTCCTTCTGCCGTGTGAAGACACAGCAAGAAGATGGCCATCTATGAACCAGGAAAGAAGCTCTCACCAGACATGTAATCTGCTGATACTTGATCTTGTAATTCCCAGCCTCCAGAAATGTGAGAAATAAATGTTTGTTTTTTAAACCACCCAGTCTATGGTATTTTTGTTATTTCAGCCCAAACAGGTTAAGACAGTTGCCACTGAGGAAAACTGGGTGAAGGGTGAATAATATGGAAGCTCTTCATATTATTTCTTACAACTGCATATTAACCTAAAAATTAACTCAAAATAAAAAGTTTTTTAAAGATCCACTATAGTAGACATTTCTTATACATTTATGTGTACATCTCAACTTCTAATTATTTCCCTTGAGTAGATTCATATGAGAGAAAATACTTAAAAGAAAATTCAGGAAAAAATAAGAGCTCTTGATCTCAGCACATTGGGGGTTACTGGCCATCACCCAAGAAGCCTTGTGAGCATAGAAAACTGGTATGTATGTCAGCAGAGGAAGAAGGGTTAGCTGTACTCACAGACTGTTGTACAAATCCAGAATGCCAGCTCACTAACTGACAGTGAGAAATGTACGTGGAGAGGACCATACTCCCATCCCTTGGCTAGAGCTTTTTCTCCCTGTCAGCCCTCCATTGGCAGAGCCACCTTATAATCAGAAGACTGATTGGCGATAGGGATGCAGTCAGAGCAAGGGGGAGTAGGTGACATTATCCCAATGTTAAAGCCATCAGGCTAAGGCCTGCTGCACACGTCTCCGTAGCAGGGCTAAACCACCCACCAGGGACAGACAGATGGGTTCTCGGGCCAGGGCACCTTTCCCTTAGCAGTGCTTGAATGGGGACAGCCTATATTTGCTTTTGTAACTCTCCACGTCTGTGCTCCCAAGGTTTGCTAACCCCTGTTCCAATCAGCACACTGTTTCTTTAGGTGTATAAATATATTCTAGCGAGTTACAGCCAGATGTTGTTGGCTCGGGAGCCCATCCATCTCATTAAGGTACTTGTCCTTCACCCCTGCTTCAGTGGACCTCTGGAAGGCTCCTATTCCCCCTGAGATTGCACGCAAAGTTTTGAGTATATGGTCAAATGTGCATTTTTCTGGAGAGAGAGTTTGTTGTGTTTATCATATTTTCAGAAATGGACATCACTTGAATAGTGAGCATCACGTGGCCTCCACGTTCCAGGCCTTGTCCTGAGGGTTTTACATACAATAGCTCAGTTAATCCACACTGAGGTCAAGAAACTTGCTCCCAGTTATCAGTTTGGGCAAGTTAAAGAACTGCTGCTTTACAGTGACTTGGTAAATCTCTCCTCTGCTACGGTGGATGTCTGTGCTACAGGGAAGTCTTATTCCCCCCACCCCACCTCTTACTGTCCTAAATGAAGAAAAAAGTTATTGGCTACAAGTGCCCACAGGATCCATGCCAAGTGAAGCTGTGGGATGGTTTTGTTGATTCTTCGGAGAGATTGGGCGCCGCTGTCTGTCCCAGTTTCTCTAGTTACCTGCTTTACTTTCTCATTCACAGGTCCCTGTGTGCACTCAAATTAGATGCGGAACTGGCACCTCGTGTCTGCAGCTCATCCGCTTTGACAGCCTGGATGCCATCTTCTCCTATAAATGCCCTTTCTTCCAAAGCAGGCCTGCTGTCTGTTACTCTCTCTTTTACTCCATCAGAGTCTAGAACCTTCAGGTTCTCTAGAGGATCACTGGGTGCTTTTTATCAAAAGTGGTGTGCATTTCCATCAGCTTTGCAATGGAGAGTCAGAAAACGGGTTATTCAACGTTCATGTATTCACTGAACAGTCATTAGTTTTCCACACACTGTTCTAGGCATTAGGGATGTGAATGAAAATCTTTGCCCTCCTGAGCCTCGCTTTTAGGGGAAGAAAACAGACCATAAACAAATAAAGATCTAGTTGGTCAGATGCTTTGAAGTGCTGAGAAGAGAAACAAAACAGGGGCGGAGCATAGAGCCTGGGATGAGGCATCACGTCAGATGATCAGGGAAGGCTTCTGAGAAGTGACAAGTGAGCAGAGACCTCTGTGGTGGAGTGGAGAGAGCATGGGTTTTGAGGTCAGGCAAGCCTAAGTTCACATCCTGGTTCTGTACTTTTCATTGTGTGGCCTTGGGCTAGACCCCTACCCTGAGCTTTAGTTTCTCCATTTACAGCATGTAGATAAAAGTACCTGCTTTGTGAGGATGTTGTGAGGTTGGAACAAAATAATACATATATAAAATGTCTGGCACCAAATACATAAATGGGAAACACTGTCGTAGCTGTTGCTAGATTATCCTGAGGGGCCATCCGGTCCAATTTCCCCTTCTTTTTGGAGGGTCTTTCCTGGATCCTGAGTCCAGTGCCAAGATGGGATCTAAACCTTCTCTAGTGATAATTTAGATGAAAGCCACTCTGCAGCAATTCGAACACTGCTCTCTGCAAAGAGAGGCTTTTTGTTTTAAGAAGGACTCCTCGTATTTCTCTCTTCTCCCTGTCTCATGGGGTGTAGTCTTCAATCCAGTTCACTGATTGCAAAAACCTGGATTGATTCAACACACTTGATCTATTTTCATCTCTCTACCACTTGCTTAAAACAAGGAGCTCATTGCTATTCTGCCCACGGCTGCATCTAAATCATAACTGGGCTGGGAGTTGAACGCATTTTTCTCTCTTCTGCTAAACACCATTTTTATCTCTGCCGAGCCCACAAGTCCTCAGACGACGGTGTCTGCTTTACCGTCCACGTGTAGCCCTAGAGGAGTACACAGGTGTTGAGGACCCCTCCGTAGCTCAGAGTGAGCTTCCCTCCCCATGCGTGACCTGTGTGTCTCCTGCTGAAAATTCTACACCTGGAGCTAGCCAAAGCCACCTTCCAAGCTGTCACCAGTTCCTCCTCCTGTTTTCACCAGCCTTCAGTCCTTGGTGGGGGTGGGGGGCTTTGTGAGTCTTCACGTCTCCTGTTTCTCCCGCAAAATCTTGAATCTAAGCACCCTCTGGCCCCATGTCTCTCCTTTTTTGACCTTTGTTATAAGAGGTAGAAAATTAGCAAAGTGAGGGATTCAAGGAACTCCAAAAAGCAGTTTCATAAACATGAATTAAAAGAGACTCTTGACTCCTAAAAAGAATGATGTCATGCTCTAAATTCAGCCTGAAACTCATGCTTCTTCGTCTCTAATCTTCTCCTGTTCAAGCCTTAATTGCTCCCATCTTCTCCTTCCCATGAGAAGGGTCAGCATTATAATCATCATTTTACAGACAATCCAGTCAGCCCCGTCGGGGAGGGAGTCGGTGACTTGGTCCAGATTAGGATGCAAGGCTCCCCTGAGGACAGCCCGGAGCCTGCGGTGTCCCTCAACTGCCTCATTATTTTAATCCTTATGAATCTTTTCTTTTCACTTAGCCTCCATGCACTTGTGATAAGAAATCCTTGCCCCCGCCATCGCAGACACCAGGTATAAGGAAAGCCACTAGGAAAAAGAATAAGTGCCTCATTCTGCTGTTGGGAAGACTGAGGATAACTGGGAAAACAAAGGGCGAAGGCCCCAGAGAGAGTCAGGAAGACAGGACAGAGCCTCAGAGCCAGCCTCTGCCTCTCAGCCGGAGCCGTTCGGAAACAGCACTAGGAAGGAAAGGGTTTTCCAGCAGTGGAGGTGGTTGGCAGCGAGCCAACTACAAGAATGGCAAGAAAACAGTTCTGAAGCAAGTCAGCCTCTGTTCCATCCTGATTCTGCTATTTACTAACCATGTCACCCTGGACAAGTGACTTTGCCTTTCTGAGACTCAGTTTCCTCATCTGTAAAATGGGAATCATAATATTTCTACCTTGTAGGGATGTTGTAAGGATTGTATGAGATGCTACATTAAAAAATGCCTAGCACAGTGTGCAATAAACAGTAGCTGTAATTATTAAATGCCCACCGTGTGCTAAGCACTATGCCAGTCCCTGGAAATACTTACATGAATAAGGCCAATTTGAGGAGTTTATTGTCTTGTGGACAGGACAGGACATTTACCACACAGCGTGCTGGGAGTGGAGCTGTCTATAGCCTGGAGTAGACTTCCCTGTCTCTAGGTGCAGCTAACTGTGTGAGAACAGAGACTGAACCCATGACCTCAGTAATGGAACATAAAATAATAATAATAATAATAGCAGATAGTGACTGGCCATTTCCAGGGAGACAGTGTGAAATGTCACCATAGACAGCGATTTCATTTTATCCCCTGCAAAGCCTTATAAGATTTGGTGATGAGTAACTGAAGAACTGAGTGTGGCTTTTCTGGGGGCTTAATAAAAGTCATGGTCCCTAGGGCCCTAAGCATACCAACGTCTACTGCAATAAAGGCCAGCATGTTAGGACTGGCACATACCTGGTGGGGGTGGAATAAGTAGCAAAATGGCCGAAGGGGGATTTGGGAAGAGGCTGCTGGTCAGAACCTGGTGCATCTATCTAGTGAGCATAACATTCATATGAGGTCAAGGAATTTAGGCAAATGCCTTTCTATGGGTTTGTGTGGAAGTGAAACCCTGTCCCCGGCCCTTCCCTCAATGGGCTACAGGGCAGTGGCAGGAGAGGTGGGAATGATATGACAGACAGCAGTTTGCCCTGTTGCTGGGCCAGTGACCTCTGCCCACACGTGAAGCTCCACCTGAGGGCGTGCAGGCACGGGTTCTGACTTGAGGCCTTGTCACCCTGCTTCGTGTTTGCCATATCTCTTTTATCTTTCCCCTCCCGGGCATATGATACTTTACAGGGAATAAATTCTTTTTAGCCCGGATACCCACAGATTCTGTAACAGCCTTGTGAAGCAGGTACCTGTCACTTCTTAGAAAACTGAGGCTCCGAGAAGGTAAATGACACATCCAAGATCAAGTAGCTAGAAAGTGAAATCCCAAGACTGGAACCCAGCTTTTCTGGCTCTGAGCCCAGTGCTTCCACTGTTCTAGATGCTTCCCTCCCTGGGACTGAGGATTTGGGCTTTCACTAAGAAGGAGAGGTTCCCCCAAAGGGCCAAGGGATTCTTAGCCTCAAAGCTCCCTTCCTTTTTCTTTTCTTTCTTTCTTTCTTTTTTTTTGGTGAGGAAGATTGGCCCTGAGCTACCAACTGTTGCCAATCTTCCTCTTTTTGTCAGCTGTGCCAGTCTTCCTCTATTTTGTATATGGGATACCGCCATAGCATGGCTTGATGAACAATGGGTAGATCTGTGCCTGGGATCCAAACCTGTGAACCCCAGGCCTCTGGAGCAGAACATGCGAACTTAACCACTGTGCCACCAGGCTGGCCCCTCCCTTCCTTTTTCTGATATCACCTTTCATGTGGGAGGTGGCAGGCACATCTGGAAGCCAGTGGTGGGGGTGGAATGAGCCCCAGTTTCAGAGTCAGGAGGTGGGAGCTCTCCTCCAACTCTGCCATCTCTCCTCTGACCTTGCACAGGTCACCACAGCTCTCAGCATCTTGGGGTCCTTGTCTACTACGGGGACCCTGCCTGCCTCTTGAGTATGATGAGAATCAAAGTAACGAGCGATGCCAGAGATTCTTTGAGAATACTAAAAACATGATTCTGAATATCTTCATACAAAAATGAGGGCTGGTGGCCTTCAGATTGTTTCTTTCTTTCATTCATTCACTTAATGCTGGGAAAATGTTTACTGAATACTTCTCCTGTGCCAGGTACTGTGCTAAGTACTTGGGACTCAAGGAAACTCCCAGGCTTTGAGGAATTCAAAGGGAAGAGAGACATCTAAACAAATGATTACGGCATGTAGACATGAGGGGTCCAGAGGTGCTGTGGAATGTCAAGGGGTGGGGACGGTGAGCAGCAGTTGGAGCCAGAGAAGGTCCCACAAAAACAGGACAAGTAGGAGGTAATGGGAATGGGAGCTATGCAGAGGGGAAGGCAGAGGAAACAGCACGTCCAAGGTACTGGAGGGTATATGAATTTAGCATAGCTGGAGTACAGGTTGTCTGAGGGAAGTGTGGTCGCTGTTTCTTCTTTTTTTTTTAATTAAAATATATTCAACATAAAACATTGTGTAATAGTGGCTGTTTCTTTTTTTTTTTTTTTTGAGGAAGATTAGCCCTGAACTAATTGCTGCCAATCCTCCTCTTTTTTTGCTGAGGAAGACTGACCCTAAGCCAACATCCATGCCCATCTTCCTCTACTTAATATGTGGGACGCCTGCCACAGCATGGCGGTGTCAAGCGGTGCCATGTCTGCACCCAGGCTCCGAACTGGCCAACCCTGGGCTGCCGAAGTGGAACGTGCGCACTGAACCGCTGCGCCACCTGGCTGGCCCCCGTGGCTGTTTCTTATTGTCGGAATGGAGCCTAGTGATTACCCCGGAGTTCTTTCTGGAGCGTGTTTAGGTGTGTATGTCTGTGTATGTTGGTTTGCCTCTCTGAGTTGCAGGAAGAAGCCCACGTAAACGAGATCCATTGAGCTTTGTTATGAGGTTCCACAAGAAGAGAGATTTTTAGGAAACTCTCTCAGCTGCCAGCCAGACATGCTCTGGGTCCCTAAGCTGCCAAGTCAATGCAGTGCTATTCAGGTTACAACCTGAGCTCCGGGGTCTCACCCTCCCCATGAGCACCTGGTGTTGGTTGGTCTTGGTTTCTGAGAGAAAGAGGGTCCAGTTGCATTGGTTTGCTGCTGACTGGCATAACTTGCCCCATCAGACAGGGTTTTCAGCCAAGCCACCATGGTAGGAGTTAGTTTCTATTGGGCCCAGCATACACCAGGCCATCCCATCCGAGGTCCAAGCAGGACTGATTGTAATCACAACCCACTACAGCCTTATGTGGAGAGAACGCCAAGAACTCATATCTTGGGTGGCATTTAATCTGCACAGACTGTGTTATCTATTCTCTGAGCCTTTTTCGGTTGGGACAATAGGTTCCAACGTTGCCATTTCATGATGTTTTTTCTTCTTTATTTATCCTGATCTTGACCCAGTTTCCCCTATGGAGAGCTTCGTGGATTTCTCCCGGGGACAGAAGGAGTTGGAGCTGAGGAGGAACCTTTAGAGGCCACAGTCCAACCTACTTCACAGATGGGGAGAATGAGGCCCAGAAAAGGCAACAGACTTGCTCAAAGTTGCACAGCAGGTCAGCTGCAGGGCTAGGCCTAGAACCAGGTCTCCTGACTCCAGTCAGACTTTTTGGCCAGTATATAAAGGTGCTCCTGCGCTACTGAGGTGTCCATGAAGCCACCTGCTGTGTCCGTGGTAGTGTGCTGTATCCTGGGAAGAGGCAGCCACATAATCCCGGCGCTCTGGGAAGTTTACAGCCAGGGGGTCAGAGCACACATAGAAAAGATAGCTGTCTGATGTAAAATGACCCCGGGGGAAGCCAAAACAGGCAAATTTTACGATGTCCAAAGGAGAGATCTGTAAAACTCTGAACGCCTCCCTGACCCTCCATGACCTTCTGAGAAAGGTGATCAAGATTTTTTGTTTCAGTCTTATTAGAACCAGACAGGCCACAGCAGCACTTCTGGACCCAGCCATGGGCCAGCAGAGAGTAGTGAGGAGCTTGAGGGAATGGAAAGGGGATACGATTGGGGACCTCATTGCCTGTGACCTGTTCCCTCTGCCATCTGTTCTTGCAGATCCCTACTAACAGCCCAGAGCAACTAGGGAGCGGGACCAGGGGTCTTTGAAACACAAATTATCGGGCTTACAGGGCCACTGGGCCTGAGGCTGTTTGTCTTTCCTCTCTCCAAGTGTATGAGGTTTATAAAGGACAAGTGGCCTGTTTTTTCTGGCTGGCCCAGTGTCCCTCCCATGCAATGGCTAGGGGATGCTGTCAGAGGCTCCTAGGAGTGGCAATGGACTAGTTTCCAGAAAGACAAGTTAAAATCCCGCTCCAAGGTGAGCTCCAGAGCCTGGACCCTGGCAAATTAGTCTTGTGGCCTGGTTGCTATGGAGACAGACAGGCAGCAGCTGCGCGGGAAGAGGGACCAGCAGCCTCACCGACATCTAGGATTCTGAGACAGCCATGGTGGGGGAGGGGGCTTCACACTGCCCTTTCTCCCCCAGATGCGAGGCTCCAGTCTGCCCCCCAACGCCCAGACTCACAGGATCTGGTGAGTTGCCAGGGTCACAAAAGGAGACGTGACAGGGCTGGCTCTTGAAAGCCCGGTTTCCCGCGTCCAGGCCAGCACCCTCCTGCTGCACCACAGCTGCCTCCTGCTCCGCTTTGGAAGCAAACGGATCTTCCAGCACTGAGCTCCTGGGCCCTGGGAGGGTTCCCAAGCCCCCTCCTTGGAGGGGGTAAGTCATTAGAGGTGAATCCCAGAGTGCTGGCCACCGGAGGCCAATTTGGCCCGCACCCTGTCGCCATCTCTCTGGAAAACCTGGCAGAGGCTGTGTGGGGATGTGGCCAGCTATTGTCTGGGAAAGGAGCTTGAAGCTGAGCCCAGAGGGAACTCGGCAAATGATGGGGTTTATTGTTCCCTCGTTTGACGCTATGCTGATATCATTAATTTGTGGCTTCAAGCCTTGTCCTCCCTGGCCCGGCGGAAATAATCCTCGGCTCTCCCCTCCTATGGGTTATCTCTGGAAACTGAAGGTGGGAGACAAGGGGCCTGGGATCTAGGTCGCCTGAGTCCACTTTCCCAGCAGAACTGCCAGGAGGTTGTGTTTCTCCTCTCTGGTAAGAGGAGAAATGAGGCTGGTATTGTCTGGGACTCTGCGCTCCTAGGTGTTGCATGTGAGCAGGGTCGTCACCTAAGGGAGCAGAGTCCTAGTGTGGAGGGACAGCAGAGAGCGGGAGAATCGCAGAGGCTACTACTGCCCACCAGCCGGGGCTTTTGATGTTGCTGTTTTAATTATCCGGGTGGTTCATGTGTGGGGGGGTCATTAAAGCAAAAAGTCAATGCCAAAATATAGTAGATCAAGAAAATGACCCAGCCCCTCATCCCTGCTGGAAACTACTGAGAATTTTGTTGAGTATCTTTTCAGACTTTTCTGTATGCTTAGACTTTTCCCCTATAGTATTATTTTTTTAATTACACAAATTATATGAGAATACATTTTTATAAAAGACGCCAACACCACAGATAAGCGTAGAGTCAAAAGCAAAAGTCTCCTTTTAATCTATTCCGTTCGCCAGAGATGGCTACTGTTAACAGTTTCAAGTCCTCCATACATTTAGATACCAAGACAAATACAGAATCTCAGCTTTTCCTTCTTGTGCATAAATGCAGTCATAACATCCATGTCGTTCTGCAAGTCGCTTTTCTTGCCACGATAACATGTTACCCTGTAGCTTTTTCCATGTTCGTATACTAACCCTTCTCCCCATAACTGCAGCTTAAGAGTCTACAGGATGGATGTTCTGTACTCATTTAAGGGGTTGCCTCCGACAGACTCTTGCGTTGTTTACAATCTTTTGTCATTAATATAATGCTTTGAGCACTTGTGCATCTGTTTATGTAGGGTTTATTTCTAGAAGTAGAATTGCTGGGTTAATGTGTCTCTGTATCTTTAATTTTTCTAAATACTGTGGGGATTTATTTTTGAGTGTTTTTTTTTTTTAATTATCCAAGACATGGATGCCCACTGCCAAAAAGTGGGAAAGTATACAAAGCTATATATGGGGAACAAAATCACCCCCCCGTCCCTCCATTTAGTGGCCACACTGATTTTTTTTTTGGCATGTTCCTTCCAATTATTTTCTATGCCTGCTATTGTTACAGTAATCTGATCATACCACATAGATAATTTTCTGTTTTTTTTTAATTAAGCATTTTCCTATGTTACTAAACTATTTTTGGAGACATCTTTTTTATGATTTCATGATAGGTATTATATGTACATACTATAATTTTCTTTTCTTTGTTGTTGGACTTTTGACTAAGGTTTTTTCACTATGATAACACCTCAGTGAATATTTTTTTGCATAAATCCTTGGCTGAAATTCAATAATTTCCTTAAGCTAGATTTCCAAAAGGAGAATTACTGTGTCCAGAGGTAGAAATTTTAGAGAATCTATTTTTTTAAGTTCAATTTTGAATTGCTAATATGTACACATGGTACAAAATTCCAAAGGTTACACAATGAAAAAATGTCCTTCTCCTATTTGGTCCCTCAGCTGTGGTTTTCCTCTTTAAAGGCAACACTATTACTTGGTTTTTTGTTTATCTTTCTTAGGAAAAAAATATATACATATATATATGTAATATGTATATATCCAAATATGTATAAATACACATATATCTTCCTTTTTTATATAGAAATATAGCACATCAGATACATATTTTTGCACTTTTCTCTTTTCTTAATATTTCTTGACAGTTGTTCCATATATAAAATAGAGAACTGCCTCATTTTCTAGAAATATTGCATGGAATGTCTTTAAATGGATGTGCATGATTAAACTAATCAATTCTGTTGATACATTTTTAGGTGCTTCCCATCTGTTGCTATTCGAGCAGTGCAGGAATGAGCGTCCTTACATACGCAGCATTTTGTCCATGTGCTCGTGCAGCCATCTCTGGAATAGATTCCTTCAGGTGGAATGGCGGAGCCCTACGGAATGTGCACTTTACGTGTTGGTAGCTATTGCTGTCTCCACAGAGGTGACCATTTCCTCATTAAAGATAGAGATGGTTTTTAAAGCTCCTGATTCAAATGGCCAAGCTGCTTTCCAGAAAAGTGGTACCTGTTTACACTCTTCACCAGCAATGACACTGGTGCCCTGTTCCCTCCTCCCACTGAGTACGAATAGTACTTACGGTGATGTCTGTGGCATTTGCCCCCAATTGTCATTTTTTCAAAAGGATCCATGAAAGATTAGCAAAAGTGAGCAAATAATTTCTAAAAATTTCTTAATTAAAGCAAAATTAAAAACACAGCATCTGAGAGAATTTCCTAATGCCAGTTTTGCCACAAAAATGTGTGCCCTTGGGAAATTGCTTATTCTGGGACTGTAGTGTCTTAGAGGTGTCGTGAGGAGGAAATGAGATAACATAGTACAGTGCTTGGCACATAACAGGGCTCAAAAGGGGGTAGCTAAGAAGAAAAGTTCCTTAAGGAAAAAATGCCGGCCCTCCAAGTTACCCCAGCTGCGAGAGGAAGGGAGCCGTCCAGCCTCTGAAAAGTAGGCTGGGCGGTTCCAGCTTTGTTCTTTCCCTCAAACTCTCCCGCTGGTCTTTCGTGCCTCGAAGAGGAAAAAGGAAATCTGGCCCCCAGCTCCTGGGGAGAAACACCCCACACCACGACTGGCCCTTAGGAGGGGCTGGGGTCTGGGCCTCACCGGATTCGCCTTAGGCACCCTGCAGGAGCTGAAGCAGAGTTAGTCTTCACTCTCCCTGGAGGTCCCTGCCGCGGAGCTTCCCCGGCTGATCCGAGCCCGGGAAGTGGGCAGGGCAGACCCAGCCCTCCATCTCTTGCTCAAAGCTAACAGCAGGCGGCGGCTGCATGCGCCTCCCGGGGCGGGTCGGACGTTTCAGAGTTGCCTCGGTGGGCGTGCGGCCGTGTGCGCACTGGCTCCGGAGGTCCTTGTGGAATCTCCTTAGCGCTGTTCTCTGCAGCTCTCGCTCCCTTCCAGCCGCTCAGGCACTGCTGCAGGGCCCGGCCAGAGGCAGCCCACCCTCTCTGAGCTGCTGCAAATGGGGCAGGGAGGTGTCACCGGGGCTCAGCTGGGTGCTGGGAGCTGCAGTCCGACTTGGCCAGCCTCTGCCCCGGTTCAGGATGGCCCCTGTGGGCTCTGTGCCTCCACCAGTCCAGCAAGGCTTGGCCTCCCCCTTCTCCCCAAACAGAGCTGCGGCACTGAAAAACCAGCTGCTGGAGACGCCATTTCTGCTCCCACCCTTGTCTTGGCTGAGGAAGAGCCAATCACGATCTTGTGTGTAGCTGTGAGAGCCGCAGGTGGAAACTGCCTCGGGTGGGAGAGCAGATCTGTGAGCGTGGCGAAGCCATTTTCTGGGAGGATTTGGAGTCATTTCCACTCATGGTATAATCACCACGTTGGAGAATTTTACCCATCCCTCCCCACCCACCCTCTTACCCCGTGGTCTTTCCTCGATTCTCCAGGGAGAACTGACAGGGACGACCTGGTGTGGTGCAAAGATGGTGCTACGGGGGTCTAGCCCCGAACCTAACCTACTCTACGACTGTGGGAAAGCAGTTCAGCCCCAGGCCTCAGTGCTCTCATCTGTAACAGTTCAGGGAAGGAATAAAATCAGACCATGGCAAGGATTGGCGAGGTTGCAAGGAAATGGATTCTCTCCGTTTGTCCTTATCTAGGAAAGCTGAAAATATTCATACTCTGTGCCCTGACAATTCTATTTCTCGGTTTCTACCCTGGAGAAATATTTGCACATGTATTCAAGGAGGCTGTCCATTGCAGGACCATTGCAAGACATAACAAACCATTGAAAACAGCCCCATGCCTGTCAACAGGGAAAGTAGAAATACAATAGGGTGTATATGCATAATGGGTCACTCACTGTATCGCAGTTAGAAGGAATAAATTAGATCTATATATGCAGGGACTTGGGTAAAGCTTGAAATATGTTAAGTAAAAACAAAGTTGCAGAATAATGCATAAAACAATACAATTTTTGCAACATAGCAAACAGAGCTGTGGATTTTCTACAGTATATTCAAACATACGTAAAAGCGTTTTTTTTTTAATGACAAGATACACTCCTAACTCATAGGAGTGGCTTTTTCTGTGGAGAGGGACAGGGAGTTGCAACAGCCAGTGGAGGTGAAAGAGAACTTCAGCTTTGTTTGTAATATTCTAATTTTTTCTTTAAAAAAGTGACAGTTCAGGGGCTGGCCCTGTGGCCGAGTGGTTAAGTTCGCACGCTCCACTGCAGGCGACCCAGTGTTTCGTTGGTTCGAATCCTGGGCACAGACATGGCACTGCTCATCAAACCACGCTGAGGCAGCGTCCCACATGCCACAACTAGAAGGACCCACAACGAAGAATATACAACTATGTACTGGGGGGGCTTTGGGGAGAAAAAGGAAAAAATAAAAAAATCTTAAAAAAAAAAGTGACAGTTCATTCATATATTACTTAAGGAATTTTAAATTGTGTATTCATAAAGAAAACACTGAAACAAATGCCACAATGTAAGCCATGGTTAATTCCAGGTGCTGGGGAATATGGGTACTTTTCTTCTTTGTACTTTTGGGTTTCAGGTGAAGTGGTTAAGTTTGCGTGCTCCGCTTTGGTGGCCAGGGTTTCGCTAGTTCAGATCCTGGGCGCAGACGTGGCACCACTCATCAGGCCACGCTGAGGTGGCATCCCACATGCCACATCTAGAAGGACCCACAACTAAAATATACAACTATGTACCAGGGGGCTTTGGGGAGAAGGAAAAAAAAGAAGGTTGGCAACAGATGTCAGCTCAGGTGCCAATCTTTAAAAAATAAAAAAATTTAGGGGCCAGCCTGGTGGTGCATCAGTTAGGTTAGCTAGTTCCGCTTCGGTGGCCGGGGTTTGCCAGTTAGGATCCCGGGTGCGGACATGGCACTGCTTGGCAAAAGCCATGCTGTGGTAGGCGTCCCATATATAAAGTAGAGGAAAACGGGCATGGATGTTAGCTCAGGGCCAGTCTTCCTCAGCCAGAAGAGGAAGATTGGCAGTAGTTAGCTCAGGGCTAATCTTCCTCCAAAAAATAAATAAATAAAAGAAAAAAATTTTTTAAATGCAGGGAAGGGGTTCAAGGGGGACTGGATGACCCATTCAACCCCTCTGCTCAAAGAGCCTGTGAGCGTGGGATTCCAGGGGGGCATCTCTGTGGTCCCAGCCCACCCTGGAGGGCTGGCGATTCCTTGGATCTCCCGCCCCAGGCGCTGCCCAGGCCTGAGCCCAGCCTCGCCAATCGAAACCCGAGGGCTCCAGCCAGGGCAGACCCCTTGCAGTTCACTCCTGTGCCAGGCTGCTCTCCCTTCTGGGCGTTTAGCTGCCCTGTTTCCTTTCCTGGCACCCTCTTGCCTTCCTCTCAGCCTGCAAACTCCCTTCAGGTCTGGCCTTCCCTGCCTCCCTCCTCTGCCCAGGTTAGCTGCTGCTCCTGGGCTCCCTCAGCACTCTGAGCTGACTGCCTCTTTACTGGGAGCTCCTGGGGCCGGGGCTCGCCTTCCTTATTCCTGCACTCCCGGGGCCTAGCCCTGGGCCTGACAGCTCAGAGCTCCTCAGTCACGACCTGTTAAAGGAGCAGACAATCCAGATCAAAAGCAGCAAATTCTTCTTTGGGCCAAGTTTCCTGGTGCTCATTCTAGAGACTCTCAAACCCTAGGGGTTCCACTTGCTCAAGATAAGAGGCAGAACCAGGATTTGAACTCAGAGACCTGGGCTCCAGAGGCCACACCATTAAGCACTATGCTTTGAGCTCCTAATACCCTCAACTTGTTCATGAGCCAAATACGTATTGAGAGCCTCCCACATGTCAGGCACTGTTCTATAATACGGGGGGAAATACACGCAACCCCTGTTCTCCTGGATCTTACATTCAAGCTGGGGGGCGGGGTGTGTCACAGAAAATACATAAATATATAATTTGCCTACAAGTATAAGAGGGATGAAATACACACAACAATGGGAGGAACAGGTTGGAGGATGGGGGACGATCGGGAGTTCAGTTTTAGACAATTTTGGTTTTAAATGCCTGTGAGACAACCAAGTGAAGTGGCAGAGTAGGAGCTGAATAAACAAGTCTGGAGTCCAAGGCATAAGCCCAGGCTAGAGATATATAAATTTGGAAGTCAGCAGCACAGATGGTATTCAAAACCATAGGACTGGTGCTGGCCAGGTGGTATAGTGGTTAAGTTCATGCACTCTGCTTCGGCAGCCTGGGGTTCTCGGGTTTGGATCCCAGGCACAGACCTACACATTGCTCATCAAACCATACTGTGGCAGCATCCCACAGACAAAATAAAGGGAGATTGGCACAGATGTTAGCTCAGGGCCAATCTTCCTCACCCAAAAAAAAAAAAAAAAAAAGGCATAGGACTGGCTGAGATTGCCGGGACATGATTGGGTATAGAGAAGAGGTCCAAGTACTGAGTCCTGCCATAGTTAGAAGTGAAGGAAATGAAGAGGAGCTAGCAAAGGAGACTAAAGGGAACTTCCAGTGAGGTAGCAGGAAAACCAGAAGAGTATAGGACCTTGGAAGCCACAAGAATAGAGTGGTTCAAGGTCAGCCATGGCAAGGATGATAAGAATGCGCAATTGGCCATTGGGTGCAGTAACATAGATGTCATCTTGATGAGAGCAGTGTCCGGGGAGTGATGGAGCACAAGTCTGCAGGAAGAGGGTTTAAAGAGAAAAGGCAGGGGCCAGACCGGTGGTGCAGTGGTTAAGTGTGCACATTCCGCTTCGGCTGCCCAGGATTCTCCGGTTTGAATCCCGGCTGCAGACTTATGCACCGCTTGGCGAGCCATGCTGTGGTAGGCGTCCCACAGATAAAGTAGAGGAAGATGGGCATGGATGTTAGCTCAGGGCCAGTCTTCTTCAGCAAAAAGAGGAGGATTGGTGGCAGATGTTAGCTCAGGGCTAATCTTCCCCCCCCCAGAAAAATCTAACACATAAGGACAGGGGTTGGATTGGTGTTTACCAGAGGGGAAGGGGAGAAGGGAGGGGGGAAGAAGGAGGGGGAAGAGGGCGGGGGGAAGGGATGATTAGGCACATGTGTGTGGTGATGGCTTGTGAGTAGTCTTTGGGTGGTGAACATGATGTAATCTACACAGAATTTGAAATATTATTATGATGTACATCTGAAAGTTATATAATGTTATAATCCAAAGTTACTGCAATAAAAAAATAAATTTAAAAAAAGGAGAAAAGGCGGAGAGGAGTTGGAGACAGTAAGAATGACAACCCTTTCAGGGAACGCTGTTATAGTGGAGAGCAGAGAAGTGGGGGATTCTGGAAGGAGTCAGTGGAAGGTTTTAGGGAAGAATGAATTGCAGTGTGTACACATGCTAATAGGAAAGAGCTGGCAGAGTGGGGAAACTGATGCAGGAGAGGGATGTGAGATGAGCACAGGTCCCCAGGTCCTCCTGTTCATACTTCCACCCCTCCTCTTTCTCCATTTCTATTTTGCTGTGTTTTCTCTTGCTCTCTTCTCCTTGCCGCATTTTATCTTCTTGTAATGAGCCACCGTAGTTGACCTCATCTCTGCGAGCATGCAGAGCAGTCATTCCCCATTCCAGGAAGGATTTGCCAGATTATCTTGACCTTTCTGCATACAAAAGCAGTGCTCTATCAGGCCAGCAAAACAGGATGTCTTCTGTCCCAGATGAGAAGGCATTGACCACCATAGGCCCCAGTAGCCTCTTGTTCTGCCTGACATCATACACCACCAATATGGTTGACCTTTTCTTTGGTATCTTGTGAACCCAGCTGGATTGTAAGGATCTCAAGAACACAGACACCACATGATGCTTCTTTGGGTCCCTCATGATACCTCGTTGGGTGCTGTGCAAAGAGTATTCCTTTACTCCATATTTATTGAGTACCTACTGTGTGCCAGGATCTGTGCTACATGTTCCAGATCAACAGTCCCTGCCCCAAAGAGCTCATGGTCCAGACAGGAGGCAGACATGGAATCAAATAATAGCAAATAAACTTTCAAGTGCTATACTAGAGAAATGTTGGGTGCGGTGGAGGCGTAAAGAAGGGAAAGATTAACTCTATGGGGGAGGAGACAGGGAAGACTTCACAGAGGGGATGGCAATGAGAGGTCACTTGGAAGATGGCCAGGAGTTTCCCAATGGATTGGAGGGGAGACAGCATCACAGGCAGAGGGAGGGTGCAAAGAGGTGCAGAATAGCACCGTGTGTTTGGAAAAGGACGAGTCTTGATATGATGGTACAGTGGGTGGGGGCATGGCAGGAACAGTGGGAAAGGATCCTGGAGAGATGGGAAAGAGTTGGATTGCCGAGGGCCTCATGTGCCATGCTAGGGAACTTGGCCTTTAATCCCACGGGCATTGGTAAAGTGGAAGGACAGGACCAGATTTTTAGAGAGAACCCTGTGGTGACTGGAGCAGAGGTTGCATTGCTTTTGGCAGTCATGGTATTAGAAAAAGTTTATATTTAATTAGATACCAATATTTAAAAGTCAGAAGATTTTGCAAGAAATCCTAAATTCCAGCTTCTCTAGCCACACATTGTTCCAGGATAGGCATCAGCCAACGTGAAGTGGGAGCCCCCTGTTTTGGATTGAATTGTGTCCCCCCAAAAGATGCTGAAGCCCTCTCCCCGTGAATGTGACCTTATTTGTAAATTGGATCGTTGCAAGTGATCGGGATAAGATGAGGTCATCAGGGTTGGACTTAATCCAATATGACTGATGTTCTTCTAGAAAGGGGATATTTAGACACAGACCTAGACATAGAGGGCAGACCATTTGAAGTCATGGGGAGAAGGCCATCGAAAGCCCAGGAACGGCTGAGGCTATCAGAAGCTGGAGGAGAAGCATGGCAGACTCTCCCTCACAGCCCTCAGAAGGATCCAACCCTGTCATCACCTTGATTTCAGACTTCTAGTCCCCAGAACCGTGAGGCAATAAATTTCTGTTGTTTCAGCCACCTAATTGGTGGCAGTTTGTGAAGGCAGCCCCAGGAAAGCAATGCACCTCCCCTTCTGTTTAGACGGGGGCTGCTCCCTCCAGTGAGTGGAGTTGGCAGGTGCCCATGTTAGGAATGGAGTCGAGGGAGGGGGCAGACCGAAGACCAATGAGGAGGCTGCTGTGGGAATCCAGTAGAGTGGGGTCTGTGAAGCCTGAGGCCTGATGCTTACTAATTGATGCAAGGGCTTAGCAGTAAGCCCCTGAAGGTCTATAAATCAACCCTGATCTCCGGTGACACATCTGCTTTTCTTCCCCTCGTGTATTTCCTCTTGCACAGCATCCCTCCCTTCTCCACCTGACACCCCGGCCCCCCCTGCCACCCCCACCTTCCGGGCTTGAATTCTACTCAGTGTATACTTTCACCCGCATTGGAATGGGTGTGATTTCAGCAGCCTTGATTTCAGCTTCCTGTGACAGCTGTAACCTCTGTTCTCACTGAATTGCTAAGATTGCTGATAAATGCCAACCACTTGGAAGTTTTGCAAGTAACCAGGAACATGTTCCCATGCCAGGCTGTGGAAAAATGGGCTATGGAACGGCCCAGAAATTGAATGAATTAAAAGTTACTAGTAACTCCTCTCTGTTTCTAGGCCCACAAGTGCCCATTCAAGAAAAAGATTAGATCTAAAATGAAACTATCCTCCTAGCCTCATGTGGGAGGAAGAGTCCATTTACCTGTTCAAAGCCCCCGGAAGCCCAGCAGAGGGTGAGTGTGGCAACCTCACCATCCCCACGCCATCTTTCTTGCTCATATTTTGACTATTTAGAAAAGATTGGTTGGAAGGAACAATAGAAGGAATCACCCCAGCCACCACGTTAAAAGAAGCGCTACTGGCTAAGGAGACTTGATGTTAACTGCAAAGTCGCGTCCTGAATTGGATCCTGGAACACAAAAAGAACCCCGGTGGAAAAATGAGGAATCCAATTAATGCCGGCAGTTTAGTTAATAGTCGTGTACCAATGTTAATGTTTCTGTTTGGATAAATGTACCAAAATTGTGTAAGATGTTAACATTAGGGGAAGCTGACTGAGGGTATGTGGGAACGCATTGTACTACTTTGCAATTCTCTGGAAACCTGAAATGATTTCAAAATCAAAAGCTTAAAAACAAGTAAAATATATATTTTTAAATGTCCCTGGGATAGTACTTTTTGAATTGCAAGAGGTTGGACTCCAGAAGACACCCTCAGTTATGCAATCTGACCCTCAACCGCTAGGTGTTGCTGAGTGGCCAAAAAGACATCAGCCAAACGATTCAACATTTGCCGAGTGTCTATTCATGACCCTGTAGGGATGCCAAGACAAAGTCCTATGGAATCCTGCCCTCAAGGAGCTTCCTCTCTAGTGAGGGGGACAAGGATGTGTATGGATCGCTATGATACCAGGCGTAGTGTGTGGGAGTCAGAAAGGTTAATCAAGAGCTTGAGAGTAGAGAGAATTTCAATAGAAACAGAAGCCAAGGGACTCAAAGCTGAGGGTTGGCATCAGCAAAACACTGGGATATGTTAGGTATATGACTTTCCAGAGACCTGGGAATAGTCCAATAAAGCTGAAACTTGGAGGATTGGGGGGGGGGGGGCTCGAGGAGAGTTCTCAGAGACATAGGAGGACATAACATCAGTAAGGAGGACAAAATTCTTTTCTATTTTTAAAAGATAATTGTTTTATCATTAATAAAATAATATATATTTGGGCTGGCCGAGTGGTTAAGTTCATGTGCTCTGCTTGGGTGGCCCAGGGTTTCACCAGTTCGAATCCTGGGCGCAGACATGGCACCGCTCATCAAGCCATGCTGAGGTGGCATCCCACATGCCACAACTAGAAGGACCCACAAGTTAAAGAAAAAAAAATACACAACCATGTACCTGGGGGCTTTGGGAGAAAAAGGAAAAATAAAATAAAATCTTTAAAAATAATAATAATAATAATAATATATGTTCACTTTAAGAAGTTTGGAAAATCCAGAACAGTATAAAGAAGAAAACTAAACTCAATTGTTATTTTACCCTCCAGAACAAATATTTTGGTTGGTGCATTTCCTTCATTACATTTTGCTCCCATTTGGGCTCATATTGTACACACAGTCGGGCAGCCTTTGTTTGTTTCATTTAGCATAGCATCATAGGCCTTTCCCCACCTCATTAAAAAAGAATCATAAAGCCTGAAGGGAGTTCACTTAGTCCAACTTCCTCCTAATGCAAGATTCCTTCTTCAACATTGGAGGCTGACTGACAGATCTTTGTCTGGACACCTCTCATAGCAAGACTCTCATTCGTTCTTCAAGAGGTCATTCTAGGGGCCGGCCCTGTTGCCAAGTGGTTAAGTTCGAGCACTCTGCTTCGGTGGCCCAGGGTTTTGCTGGTTCGGACCCTGGGCGAGGACATGGCACCGCTCATCAGGCCATGCTGAGGCCGCATCCCACACAGCCCAACCAGAGGGACCACCACTAGAATATGCAACTATGTACTGGGGGGCTTTGGGGAGGAGAAGGGGAAAAAAAAGATTGGCAACAGATGTTAGCGCAGGTGCCAATCTTTAAAAAAAAAAAAAGAGGTCCATTCTATTGTTAGCTAAGTCCAATGATCACAGAGTTCCTCCATGCATCTTCATTATACTTCCCTATAACTGTCCTTTTTTGAGATGACAGATCTTCAAATACATCAAGAATCAAAGAGTCTCAGGGTTTAATTGATCTTGAAGTAGATGCAGTTACTTCATGGAGGGTCTCAAATGCCATGCCAAGGACCCTTGGACTGTAATCCAAGGGAGTCATCCATTTCTTTTTTTTTTAGGTCTTAGGAATTTTTATTTTTCTCATACGATGTGTGCCAAAGTTTAATTCATCAAACGTTTTCAAGCAGAGAAGTGGCATGATCAGAGCTGTGCTGGTGGATTAATACCATACTGAGGTATGAGTAGGTAATTAAAACCTACTGAGGGTTTATTATGCATCAGACGCAGTGCTACGTACTTTCCATATAGTCCTTATTTAGTTCTGACAACAAAACTGTGAGGTAGGGGCATAATCCCCATTTCACAGATGATGAACTGTGGGCCCCAAAAGGGGAAGTCACGTGCCCAAGCTCACACAAGTAGTAGGTGAGCAGTGCCTGCAGCATCATTTAAAGCACAGGGTGTAAATTCCTGCTGGGACGTGAATTAGCCGTGTGACCTTGGGCAAATCTCTAAAGCTCTCTGGGCCTTTCTCCCCATCCGTAAAATAATAAGGTTATCTTGATAAACAGTTTCGAGGGATGGCTGAAAGCGTAGACTTGGAATCAGACTGCAAGAGCTCTGTGCTTCTGTGTAGCCTCGTTGGACAAGTGGTTTAATCTCTCGCAGGCCTGTTGCTAACACTTGCCAGACCCAGGGCAGGAGGATGAAAGGGAAGCCCACATGGCTTAGGTCTAAGTATGTTAGAGTTAAACATCAAGTTAACACACTATTTTTTAAAAATATGTTTTATCCTTCTACCTTGACAAATATACCTTCCATAATAACCTAGAAAGCCAGGTTTTGAGTTGAGAATTCTTGGATTCCTTGGAGTTTCAGGTCAGAACGTGGCAGAGCCAGCTCCCTTCTCTTCCTACTCCTGGCTCCTGTGCACCCCTGGCCACCATGCCCAGGTTCTGTCCACACCCCTTACAGGTAGCCTGCCCTGGGCACAGGGGTGCACTCACTCACAGGGGAGTGTGTCCTTGGGAGGATAGACCCTGGGAAATGGCTGGCATAGATGCTGAAAGTGGAGTCAGGCCACTTGGACAGGGAATTCTGGAGTCTTGGGTACCCGGAACGTGGTCTAGAAGGGGTGCCCAGTCTCCAGGTGAGCATATCTCCTTGACCCCAGGGGACTCCTTGCCTGTGAGAAAGGGCACGGCTGGAGGAGGGTCAGACTGCAGCCCTGTAAAATGCAGGGCCAGAGCACCGACCCTGTTTGACATATCTAAGGAAGATACCGCCTCTCTGTGCCTCAGTTTCCTTTAGGGTGACCAACTCACCCAGGTTTGCCTGGGACTTTGCTGGGTTTAGCACTGAAAGTCCTACCTCCCAGCAAAACCCCTCAGACCCAGGCAAACTGAGACCATTGGTCACTCTCACTTCCTTATCTTTATAATTAGGCTAATAACATCTCATAGATTGTTGTGAGGATTAAATGAGTTATCCCATGTGGATGGAGTGTTTAGACCAGTGCCTGCCGCATGGTAAGTATTCTATGAGTACGTTAGCTATTATCACTTTTTTCATTTATTTTTTTTGTAGTAAAATACACATAATGTACAATTTACCATCTTAAGCATTTGGAAGTGTTCAGTTCAGTGGTATTAAATACATCCATAATGTTATGCAACCATCACCACCATTCGCCTCCGTAACTCTTTTCATCTTGTAAAACTAAAACTCTATCCCCACTAAACAATAACTCCTCCTTCTCCCCTCCTCACAGCCCCTGGCAACCACCATTCTACTTTCTGTCTCTGGGATTTTGACCACTCTAAGTATCTCATATACGTGTAAGCACACAGTATTTGTCTTTTTATGACTAACTTTTTCACTTAGCGTAATGCCCCCAAGGTTCACCCATGTTGTAGCATATTGCAGAATTTCCCTCCTTTTTAAAGCTGAATAATATCCAGTGTATGTATATACCACATTTGTTTATCTGTTCATCTGCCACTGGACATTTGAATTACTTTCACACTTTAGCTATTGTAAATAATGCTGCTATGAACATGGGTGTACAAATATCACTTTGAGATACTGCTTTCAATTATTTTGGGTGTATGCCCAGAGGTGGGATCGCTGGATCATATCATAATTCTATTTTTAGTTTTCTGGGGAACTACCATGCTGTTTTGCATAGCGACTGTACAGTCTTACATTCCCACCAACCATGCACAAGTGTTGCAGTTTCTCCATATCCTTGCTAACACTTGTTATTTTCTGGTTTTTTGATAGTAGCTATCCTAATGGGTGTGAGGTGGTATCTCACTGTGGTTTCGATTTGCAGGTACCTAACGATTAGTGATGTTGAGCATCTTTTCATGTGCTTCTTGGCCATTTGTATATTTTCTTTGGAGAAATGTCTATTCAAGTCCTTTGCCCATTTTAGAATCGCGTTGTTAGTTTTTTTGTTGTCGAGTTTTAAGAGTTCTCTATATATTCTGGACATTAATCCCTTATCAGACATATGATTTGCAAATATTTTCTCTCATTCTGTGGGCTGCCTTTTTATTCTGTTGATATTGTCTTTTGATGCACATTTAAAAAAATTTTCAAGTCCAACTTGTCTATTTTTTCTTTTATTGCCTGTGCCTTTGGTGTCACATCCAAGAAATCATTGCCAAATCCATTGTTATGAGGCTTTTGCCCTATGTTTTCTTCTAAAAGTTTTATAGTTTTAGTTCTTACATTTAGATCTTTGATCCATTTTGAGTTAATTTTTGTATATGGTATAAGGCAAGGGTCCAACTGCATTCTTCCGCATGTGGATATCCAGTTTTCCCAGTACTATTTGTTGAAAAGACTGTCATTTCCTCATTGAATGGTCTTGGCACTTTTGTCAAAAATCATTTGACCACATAGTTGAGGGTTTATTTCTGGGCTCTCCATCTGTTCTCTTTGTCTATATGTCCGTCTTTATGCCAGTACCACGATGTTTTGATTACTGTAGCTTTGTAGTAAATTTTGAAATCAGGAAGTGTGAGTCCTCCAACTTGTTCTTCTTTTAGCTATTATCATTTAAAAACTTCCATTCTACTAGAAAATGCTAAGTTTCTATAATTGGAGGCTTGGGTGAGAAAGAGGGAAGAATTGAGTCTGACTGAAGTTTTAAACTTGGAAGGCAAGACTCTAGCAAAGCTATTAGCTGAATGGGGAAAACCAGATGTGGTTGGTGGGAAGGTGTCAGTTCAATGTGGGTCATAGGGAGTTTGAAGGCCTTATGGGACATCCATGAGGACATGTCCCGTAGGCAGTTGGAAATATGGTTTTAGAGTTCAGGAGAGGGATGGGAGCCCAAGAGGCAGATGGGGAGTCATCCTCACAAAAGGAATCATTAGAAGAAGGCATGGACTTGGATAAGAGGAATGCGGGTTAGGACAAGGAGTATGAAGACTGGCGGGGCAGCAACATGTTGGTCCCATTCCACTCATACATGCGATACGTGTGCACTTTGCCATATTTCACTGACTCAAAAATGCCATTGATTTTAAGACATACCATTATTTTCTGTACCACTAAGAAAATATGCTGTCAATAATTATGACATGCTATTTATTGGCTATGAGGAACAACTGATTTCAAAGATACAAAAATGTGGGGAAAAAATACATCTTAGAATTAATTAAATGAGATACATGCCAGGCACTGTGTCAGGGATCATAGGGAGGAGAGTGCGATACAGTGATGAAGACCCTGCCTTCAAAAAGCTTCCAATCTCATAGCGACACCTGCAGACACTTCTCCGACAAGACTGACTGTGACAAGTGCTCCAGTGCAGGCACCAGAACTGTTCTGAGGTCAGCTGCTGCTTGTCAAGTATTTACAGGAGTTATTAATATAAGCAGAATTGACAGCCATGTCTTTCTTGGGATTTCTAGTCCTCCCCCTCCTTTTCCCTAATGCCTGAAATTTCTAGGGACAAAACCTTTCGAACCAGTTTTGAATGAATTGAGATAATGGATTAAAACATCATATGGTGAGTGCTGAATTGGTATGACTCTTATAGAAGGCAATTTGGCACTATCCAAATATGAATGCATTTGCCCTTTGACCTTGCAATACCACTCTAAGAATATATCTTGCAGATATGCTCACCCATGTGGAAAATGCGACATATACAAGGTTATTCAGTACAGCATTGTTTGAAATAGCAAATAATTGGGAATAACCTAAGAGCCATGGATAGGGCACTGGTTAACTAGATTATGGAACATTCATACCACGGATCCCAGATCAAGGAAATGCTTGATGTACGAACAAGGAAAAGATCCCTAGTGTGCACTGTTAAGTGAAAAAGTGCCAGGTGCAGAACAGTTACCGTAGACTACCATTTGTATTTAAAATGGGGAATAAGAAGACATTTCTACAAATGTGCTGTGTACGCATGAAGAAACACTAGGATACACAGGAATCTGATAGTGGTTGTGGTGGGGGAGGGAAAGGTAGAGAATTTGGCAGAATTTGGGGTCAGAGAATGGAGGAGGACTTTTTATAGTTTATTCCTAAACTATAGGAATGCACCATCTATTTAAAATGTTAAATTAATTGAATTTTTTAAATACCCCATGAGAAGAGTTAACCCGGTGACTAAATTCCCACCAAAGGGTGAAAGTCTACTATTCATTCATTCATTCATTCATTTATTCAATAACCTATAGTAATCAGGAAACTTCTCTAGCTATTAATAATAGTTAACAAGTATTAAGCACTTACAATGTGCCAGGCATTGCGATAAGAGCTTTCACATACCCGATCTCCTTTAATCCTCACCCCCCTATATGGCGCAGGTGTCTATTATTACAGAAGAGGAAGTTGAGGATGAGCGAGGTTGTTCTTGCCCAGAGTCAACTGTGAACATCCAGGCTCCACCATCCTGGGCCAGACCCGATTCTGGGCACTAAGGATACCAAGACAACACAAATCCTGCCCTTTTGGACTTAGTCTGGTGAAGAAGACAGGCGTGTAAAGTCGCAGATTCACAGACAGGTTTTGAGCAGGGAGGGGAGTGTTAGAGCACGATGCTTAGGGATTAAGGGACAAAGGGAACAGAGAGGCTGGGGACAAGGAGAAAACCACTCCCACGACACCCTTTTGCCAAGGACAGGCCCTCTAAGTAGCAGTGGAACTCGGCGGCGCCTATGTGGGAGACAAGCCCCGCAGCCTCGGAACCAACAATGAACAAAGGCTGCCGGTGCTGTGTAAGAACAGAGGAGATCTAACAACAGCCCGGCTCGTTTGATCAGTGTAGACATCCCTTCTGGACTTTGAAGCCTGAAGTGCTCTCCTTTAGCTGTCTACACAGATCAAATAAGCTGGCTGACTGCCATATCTCGACTTCACTTTGTGCTAATCCACAGTCACAGCCAGCTCCACAGCGATCCGACCAAGCCATCTGAGCAGAGGCAAAAATAATTCTCCTGGGCAAAGATAGACAGTTCCAAGATGTGAATGTTAACTCCTTGCTGCCACTTCAGGAGGGAGCGGATTGAGAAGTTAGTTTGGGGAAGCTTCCAAGAAGGGAGCGTCTGCCCTTTTCCACAGTGAAGTGGCCAAGCTGTTTCTCTCCTCACAGTTGAAAGCCCTTCCTATTTCAGGGCTCAAATACGGACACTTATAAGAGTTGACAACAAAGAGCTGCAGTCTGGCTCTCAGAAAGGCAGCCCCACCCTAAAGAACACGGATCCTCCCAGTGCACACCTTTTTATTCCCAGGATCACTCTTGGGGAAACCTTACCCCAGGCCCCTCAGTCCTCAGGCAGCAGTGATGATCTCAGGGAATCCTTGTCACAGAGACTGGCTGGACAAGGCATCTCACAACAAACCCAGAAGCTAAGTGGCATCGCTAGAAAAGATTAAAAATCTACATGAGTTCTAACATCTTCGTTCCTAGCTGCGGTTTCCATGGAAATAGACATCTGCTCTAGGGAGAAAGAAAAGGTGGGGGGAAGAGGTGTAAGTGGTTTAAAATAATCAGTGTTTTGAAAGATTTATTTTTTTTTCCTGTCACAACATTAATAGTCAGAAATGTGAGATTTTTGTGTGGCAATTTCTCGTATTTGAAAAAAATATGCCTCAAATGGGTGGGACCTTCCTCTGCAAACCTCCAGATCAAGTACAAAGACTTCAAGATAAAGCCTGGTTCAGGGGATAATAGACCTCTTGGCCTTGGGTTCCTTGCTGGTTTCTGTTGCCTGCCAATCTGTTACTTTTCACTGAAGTCTAACCCTCACCCCCTCCAGCCTTTCTAATGATTTGTGAGATTTCGCTCAGAAAAACCGACAGATGGAAACACCTGGCCGTTTCATGGCTAAGTTTGGTCTGAGAGGAAGAAGCCTTTTAGAGCTCAGAATTCGAATTGTTCCTGGTCCTGCTCACATGCTAAGGGAAAACCACTTAGATTGGGGGCGGGGGAGAGGCGACCCCACACAAGGGCGATTGTTGGAGAAAATGCCGCAACAAGCGTATTTCAGGCAACAGCACATTGCTAATTGTCTGCTTTGTGTGGTATGTCTGCTGCCTGTATGTTCCAGTTTTCATTGTCCCGGGCACCTATTAATTGGCTTTATCTCTAGCACATCCCTAGTGACTAGCTGGACACGGGGAAGTCTTCTTAAATTAGGACTGTTGTTTCAGCAGGGTTGGTCCATTGTATTTGTATCTTAGTTTGGGGAAATGGAGCCCACTGATTAATAAAAGGGTGTCTTTCTGCCCAGTCAGGATCTCAAAACAGGTGTGTTGGTGTAATGACCACCACCCGAGGACACAGCCTTGGTGAGGACACAGACCTGGTCAGGGACACAGCCTTAGTGAGGGGAGGATGGGAGGAGAAGTCTGGGAACTACGTTCATTTTATTTATTTTTCCTCTGCCCTTTTTGTGGGAAGAGGCAGGCCAGTCATTCTAAGATAGGCAAGGTCAGACCAATTTCCTTTGTGCCTCTTGTGCTTCTGACCTATCCAGGCTAAGAGGAACCATGACCTTGTGGCTCCTTTGTTTTGATTCTTAAAAAGGGCCCAGCACCACTCTGGGGAGCACGTGCTCCGAGAACAAAAGCAACACTTAACTGCAGTCTGTGCGGTCTCCAACTGCTATTGCTCTTCCCTTCCCATCACCGGCGAAGGGCTGGGCAGAACAGATGGAGTCTGCACTTAAGCCGAGTGACTGTTAGACCAAAGAAGATCACATTCCAGAGCCTCGCGCTTTTACCCCACAGGTCCCTGCTCACAAGCTCAGGGACCCTAGGAAGGCAGCGAGAACGCACACAGTGAGGAAAGGGCCACGCCCGTGACCTGTTAGGGCTGAGTGGGTTAGGGATTATCATGATGTCACAATACAAGTGACACTCGGGTGTCGAAGTGGGGCGCCGAGTCCAGGGGGCCTTACAAGGGTATTGTCCTGTCACAAGGGCTTGGGCGTCGTAGGAGGCGGCCCGGGGTGGGGCACCGGAGGGGCACTGCGCTGTCCGAGTGCTGCCCTTGGGGCGATGCGAGGCACGTGGCTCAACAGAGGCGGAGTCCAGGCGGCCACCTTCTGAGGTAGGAGGGACCCCGCCCCGCCCTTTTCCTAGGGATGGTAGAGCTGGTTCAGACCCAGGCCAGGGGTCACGTCAACGCCCTCTTCCGCGATCAGACGAGCCCCCCCGGCCCACGACTCACACCTGGGGAGACCCCCAAATGCCCCCACCCCTTGCATTGTCCCCCTGCCCCGCCAGCCTGCACTACACTTCCCGAGGTGCCGTGGGGCCCGAGGGGCGGGGCCCACTTGGGCTGTGGGGGAGGGGTCGGCACGTGCCGCCGCTCTCAGCCAATGCGGAGCCCTGCGGGGAGGTCACGTGCCGCTGTTTGGCGCTTTTGTGCGCGCCCGGGTCTGTTGGTGCTCAGAGTGTGGCCAGGCGGCTCGGACTGAGCAGGTGGGTGCGGGGCCCCAGGAGGCGGCGGCGGCGGCGGCAGGCTGGGGGCAACGAGGGGGACACAGCCGGCGGGAGGATACGCGGCAGAGGCCTCCTGTTAGCCGACGGCAGGCGGGGCCGCGGACCCCAGAGGGGCTGGCCGGCGGGGGTCCCTCCGCTTTCTGTGTGGCTCGGGCGGAGCCTCGGCTTTGTCCCTGCTCCCTGGGGGCGCGGCTGTCGTGGGGAGGGGGCGCGGCCAGCTGGGCGAGCCTCGGGCGTTAGCCCCGGGGTGCCATCGAGGAGACAATAGGGGGCGTGGGCCCTCGTTTGTCTCCTTCGTTCCCCGTGCTGGCACGGCCCCGCTGGGGTCCCTATTGTCTGAAGGGGTGGGGCGGCGCCCCCAGGGAGCAGCGGCCTTAGGGCCAGACTGCGGACGGCCTGGGCCGGGCCCTCCCCTCGAACGCCCCCGCCCAGTGACTGTGGGGCCGCTTTGGAGAGGCTAACGCCCCAAGAGGGCTCTCCTGTCCTCGCGGCGGGGGGCGCGACAGCTAGGGTGGCGGCAGGTTGGGTGGGAGCGAAGGGAGGAGGTGGCGAGCCGACGGCGGGGCTACCCCACGGCCCCCTCCCGGGGCCCGCCCCACCCGCCGAGCTGGGGCGGGGGTGGTCTCGAGGTGTTTTTGGCGGGAGTTGGGGGGGGCGTCCGCGCGGGGCGAGCCCGCGGAGGGCGGGGTTACCCGGATAGGACCGTTAGCCCCGCCCACCCCTCCCCTTCCCACGCGCGCGGGCTCCGGGGTGTTGTGAGTTCCGGGAGATTCGAAAAGGCGCGGGGAGGAGGGGGGCGGGGCCAGGGACCGGAGCGCTGGGCTGCTCTGATTGGCCGGGGGCCGCTTTTTCTCGCTGGGCCAGGGCCACGCCCATCCTCGGTCGGATGCTCGGTCTAATCCTCTGCCAGGTTTAGACTCTTTCGCTACCTCTGGTTTTAATTTCTAGCTGTTGGGATCCTGTAATCCTACGCTTTTGATACTAGCCTGGGGGTTCACGAGAGTCCTGACGTTAAAAAAGCGAGAAGGGGTGTAGAATTTATCATGACACGAGGTAGCAAATATTATAACGTAAAACCTAGAGGTTCGTAAAACTAATTTTGCTCGTTGTTGGACAGGGAATTTAAACCCCAAGAACAATAGGAGTTCTACATAATTGGTTAATGTTAGCTTGGGCGTTGTGTTTTCCACTATGGCAGACAGAGACAAAGCAAGGGTGGGTATTTCATTTGCACAATGAGTTGTAGGCACTATTAAGATGGCTCCGGTCTCACTGTTTGGGGGGAAAATTTAGAGTTTACAGGGGGCAAAAAAATCTTGTGACTTAACCTCGCCTAATTTTTAAAATCCGAGAGTTGTTTTTTGAACAAGCAATCACAGTTAACTTGATTTTCTGCAACCAGTGTTATATTTAGTTCCAATTTCCCAGTGTTTCAGTATTTTATAGATTTTTATAATTAGAGTTAATGATGTCTTATTTAATTCCACGGTAGTGATTTTTCTGACATTGATTTATGTGGATGTGATTTGAGGTCCCTTTGGATCGATGACATAGAAATACAAAGAAATTGATTGCATGCTTTCGAAAATCGTTTTCAGGGCTTTCCTTGCCAGTGGATTGTGTAGAATACACTGCCAGTCTCTTGTCTTCTGTTCACCATGGCTTCTTCTGGTAGGTAATCTACTTGGAAAAGCTGAAATTGTGATGGGCTTATGATTTTAGAATAGGAGATGGCTCAGGTCTTAAACTATTAATTTGGCACTTGTATTTTGGCCTTATCAAAAAATCTATTTTATAAATCGGAATAATTAAAGAAGAAAAAATGATTACCACTTGAATGTACTGAGAGCTCATAATTAATTGTTTCATTATTAAACGATTTGGCTTGGTCTAAAGCAAAATTGTGGAGTTTTGCACAAGTCTTCCTTTGTTCATGAAAACGATTGTCAAATACTGATGTTTCAGAATGGTATTTATTAACCCAAAAATGTCGAGCTTTGTTTTTCTGAGAGGCGGTATTCAGATAATTTCTTGCCTGCAAACACAGCTTCTTCATCAGCCCCAATTCTTTTCCTTAAATTGATTTGGTTTTTAGAAAATTAAGAACAGTTTATTGGAATAGGAAAA
This sequence comes from Equus przewalskii, assembly GCF_037783145.1. NCBI lineage: Eukaryota > Metazoa > Chordata > Mammalia > Perissodactyla > Equidae > Equus > Equus przewalskii. The sequence goes on from NC_091832.1 coordinate 29,377,250, forward strand.
CACTGTTCTTCTGAATACATTATAAATATGATCAAATTCAGATATCCAGGTGAAAGAACTGGAGAAGCGGGCCTCAGGCCAGGCTTTTGAGCTGATTCTCAGCCCTCGATCAAAAGAATCTGTCCCAGAATTCCCCCTTTCTCCTCCAAAGAAGAAGGATCTTTCCCTGGAGGAAATTCAGAAGAAATTAGAAGCTGCAGAAGAAAGACGCAAGGTAAACATCACAATTCACAGAAAACAGCTGTTTATTCATGTAATGTTGCAAGTCAGTTTTATTTCCATAACAGGAGGAAAACAGAACTGTAGTTGTGTGGTGGTTATAACCATATGAGAATTATATATGCCAGTGGCTGGAAGAGCATATCAGCCATCATTTATTGAGCTCCTATTATGTACCAGCTCCTCTACTTATATTTTTCTCCTTTAATACAGTGACCCTAACGGCTAGATGTTGTCTGAGATACTGAAATTAGAAAATGGCCTTTGGAATATTGTCATTTTCCTGAGTCCTACAGCTAGTGAATACTGGAACCAGAATTCAAGTCCAGGTCCATCTGAAACCTGAGTTCTTGCTTCTCACGCTTTCTCTTTGAAAAACAGATTTGTTGGTGGATGATCCTTTTTTTGTCTCTTTAGGTTTTGGGTTTCTTTTGGTGTGTGGGGGGGGGTGCAGTTTTATTGTTTTGTGTTTTGAAAGCTGTGCAATAAAAACATTTTAAATTGCTAGTAATGTGATTGTGTTGCTCCCTGGCCATACTGGTATTGTGGCAGCTTTTCTCTAATCTAAGCAATTCTGTGATAAAGTAACCATCTTTAAAAGGAACTAATGAGAAAAATGAACAAATGTTAATATGTTTGTTATAGGAAAATTGGGAACCACAGAAGTTTGTAAATAAAAAAAGTATTCATTATCCTACTTCCCAGAAATAACCATTGTTAACATCTTGGTGTATTTCCTTTTATTCAATATTAGTCTATTCATTAAGAACTTCACACAAATTCTCATTAGTTCCCCTTCCCAGCAACCCTGATTGGGGTGAGTGGGTTTAATTTTAAAATTAGTGAAAACTGGGGTGCAGAAGGGGGAAGTAGTAGCCGGCCCCCGACCAGTGCAGCTAGGGCGGTTTGCAGTCTAGTACAGTTAACCACACAAATACGCATATAGGCCCCTTTTTAAGCTGTTGTAGCATGTGCCAAGCACCTTTCAGTGCCACACGTTGTGTGTATGTGCACTGACCCACTGTCGACACCGAGTCGGTTTCCCACCAAGTGTGGCAGTGTTTGCCCCGGTGCGTCGTCTCCTACCTGCTCTTCTGTGTAGCTGAGTTCACGGAGGAGATGCAGCCAGAGGCTGGACAGGGAAGTTTTTTAGGAGTCAGTCTTGGCCCTGTAGTCATTAGCCTGTGCTTTACATAGAAACTGGCTAAATATAATGAAACTTTTATCATGACTGGGCTTTTGTAGAAAAGAATAAACAGAACCAGTGGCAGATGCTCTGTAGTTTTCCTGCAAGTCAGTGCTTCCAAACACATCAGAATCTGTTTGGTAACAAACTATTCTGAGTCTGTTGAAGGAGGCACACCGTGGTGACAGCTCCAGTGGTCTAGAAGTTAATACAGCTTCCACAGAGAAAAGTTAATGAGCTTTTCCTTGAAACAGAAATCCTCCTGGCTTAAATAGTAATCTGGAGGCTTAGTGTTAAATTTTCTATTATTCATGTATTTTCTTTTTATCAATGTGGCTACTTTTTTATAATCTAATTTTGTTTGGGTAGCCTTTGAAGTTAAATAACCAACATTCTTTGCAGTAAAGTTCCATTCCTAAATGTGTATCACTTAAGTCATCTTAGTACTATTAAGCAGTAAATCTTATAAGGATTTCCTTGAGGAATAATTGGGCAAGAATCTCTCGGCAAACATGGGCAGTTTTCCAAAGTAAATACAAACACGAGGAAAAGAGTATGATTTTCAGTCTTTTGATAATGGATAATTCAGGTCTTGACTTCAGTATCATTTAAAGAGATGTGATTTTCTGCCTCTTTTCAATACCCCCAATTAATAATTTCTTTTGTAATTTTAACTAATGCTAAATACGTTTCAGAGAGCCTAGCGTGTTAAACTTTTTTCCAGTCCCATGAAGCTGAGGTCTTGAAGCAGCTTGCTGAGAAACGAGAGCACGAGAAAGAAGTGCTTCAGAAAGCAATAGAAGAGAACAACAACTTCAGTAAAATGGCGGAAGAGAAACTGACCCACAAAATGGAAGCCAACAAAGAGAACCGAGAGGCACAAATGGCTGCCAAACTGGAGCGTTTGCGGGAGAAGGTTGGTGTCTCAGCCTTGCTTTGAGAGAGGCTAAGAGCTTGCAGTTTGATGCACCAATGAAGTGGCTTGAACTAATGCTTTAATCAAAGGTGTTTGGAGTCTTTGTCATCAATTTGGGGGCTTAACATGTTAAATGAGAGGAATCTCGTTTTCAAATAAGATGGAATGTTCAGTAGTTTCCAGCATAACTGCACATTCCTTGGAAGAAGAGTCAGAGGCTCAGTCGTTAGGTTCCGTGAGTAACCCAGGAAGTTTGAAGATGATGTCTTAGAACTCTAATTATGTGATTCCCATAATATATAATTTTTATAAGTATACAATATGTGTACTGATGCTGTGTTGGGCCTCTTGAGGGCGCCTGACTTTGCGAGCTTTTTTATTTGACTGATGATATTTACTGTTTCTTTACAGGACAAGCACATTGAAGAAGTGCGGAAGAACAAAGAATCCAAAGATCCTGCTGATGAGACTGAAGCTGACTAATTTGTTCTGAGAACTGACTTTCTCCCCCTCCCCTTCCTAAATATCCAAAGACTGTACTGGCCAGTGTCATTTTATTTTTGCCCTCCTGACAAATATCCTAGAAGCTGATGTAGGACTGTATAGGTAGATCCAAACTGTAAGATGTTGTTTTAGGGGCTAAAGGGGAGAAACTGAAAGTGTTTTGCTCTTTTTCTAAAGTGTTGAAGTCTTTCTAATGTAGCTATTTTTCTTGTTGCATCTTTTCTACTTCAGTACACTTGGTGTACTGGGTTAATGGCTAGTACTGTATTGGCTCCGTGAAAACATGTTTGTGAAAAGAGTATGTAGTGGCTACTTTCAAACTGTTAGATGCTGAATATCTGTTCACTTTTGAATCCCAGTTCTGTCCCCATCTTACCAGATGCTACTGTACTTGAATGGTTAATAAAACTGCACAGTGCTGTTGATGGCAGTGACTTCTTTCTATCCAGGTAATAAATTGTCAAGTGATAGAGACCCTCCTAGTTTGTATTTGTTCCAGTGAGGCCTTTGGGCTGGCAGAAATACCCAGTGCGCGCATCACTGCAAGTTCTCTGCCCTCGAGTTTCTCCTGCAGAGTTGTTTGTATTGTCTTCATCCACAATCGTCACTTTGTTGGGATGCCCTGGCCCAGATCAGCTGTTACGAGAGTCTTTCAGATGTTTGTTTGCAAACAGGCATTTTTTTGTTCTTGTGTCCCTGTTAAAAAGGCAGATTAAAGGCACAAATGGTGTTTCTAGAGAACAGTTTAGAGGAAACCTTAAGATGTTAGCTAGAGAGATTCGATGGTTTCTTTGCTTTATATTACCACTGGGGGTGGGGGTGCGTCGTAATACTTTCCTGCCATAGAAGCTCTTGACTCAAGAATCAGAATTTTCTTTGCAGCAACTCCTGTGAGGAGATAAAGGGAGCCTTAGTTTCCAGAGGAGCATTTGACTTGGGTGGCTAAGGTTGACATTACTTCATCTCATATCCCGAGGCTGCAATATCACTGTTGTAATATTGACAGCATTGCCTCTCAATTCAGGGAAAGCCTTGGCAGTTTTCCTCGGCTATTTAGGAAGTAGCCTTAATTACATGAGTATCTGCTTCTCAGACATTTGTGTAAAAGCTTTCGGAAGCCACGCACCTACAGTGAAAGTTTGCAGGGTGACTGCTGATCGTGCAGCGGGGTCTGCGTGTCTCTGTGCATGAGTCTCTGCAGCTCTTGATTTGGGTTTTACCAAACTTCTAAGAAGAATAGCAGCCTATTTTAACCTTCCTCCTATGCTGTTAGGATTAAATGAGTGTGTGTGTGTGTGTATACACAGAGAACATGATGACAACTGTGTTTGGTAGGTATTTAGCACTCCATATAAATAATGACAACTAGTTTCAACCAGAGGCTAGTGAGTGAGCCAAGGTTATACTCTTGAAAGGGTTGTGCAGCTTTTGTGTGCCTTGAATTGACTTACTCATTTACTTAGACCAGGATGATCAACTTCAGAGTTATGAAAACGGCTGAATTTTAAGAGTTATGGCCATGTAGGGCAAACAGGAGCAAGATCAAGTGTAGTTGAATGTAACCATAGATTCAGACAATATCTTAACAAATAGGACAAGGTGAGGCTGGTGTGCAGAAATTCAGCATTGTTCACCCTCAGTCTCTGGCACGTAGTAGGTGTTAGAGTTTGCATGGGTGAGATGGTGTCTATGGGAAGCTAACACCAGTTCTGAGTAGCCGGGATATAAAGACGACCTAAGATAGAAATTCAGAGTTGTGATACTGGGTGTCCTGCAGAGGGCAGTAAGCTTTTGTTCATATGGGACATGAAGAGAAGGGAACAGCTCCAGAAAAAGCAAGATAAGCGTCAAGATGGGCCTGAGGGAGGGTCTCATAGTTACAGCCAGCGCCATGGTGGCCCTGACTTAGTATCAGAGTGGTCCTGAGCTTCCACCTGTGACAGTGATTGTCACAGGGAACTGAAGGGGATGCATCTTACCCACAAAATCAGAAGCCCCGGCTTTTCTATTTCACCTCTGACCTTTGGAGAGGCACTTAATCCTGGGCGTCAGTTTTCTCTTGGATAAAATGGGAAGGTTGAGCTGGGTTGGTTAAGTACTTTCCACTTGAATTCTTTGCATGTAACTTGAAGGAAAGGAGTGGTGGGTGCCCAGGAGCCTCTGGGGAGTGGCTGCTTTCCTGGGCATGGGTGTTCTCTTTCCTGTCCTCAGAGTGTGCATCTCCCGTGGCAGCACTTCCGTTGCAGGTTAGTCTCATAAGGCCAGAATGGTTTGACTGCAGCCCGGAGGCTGTCACCAAGGAGCACACTCCATTCCCTTTGGCTTGAGTGGAAAATGAGGCTTGTTCCTTCTTCCTGAGGCTTTTGTACTTGGACATCATGATTGACCGGCCTTGGTGGAAAAGAGAGATTTGAGGGATGCAAAGAGGGCCCTTAAATCCACATTTAACAAGCACCTAGAATGTGCTCCACGTTGGGCTATGTGCTAGCAATGAAAAGATGAAATGGGGTCCCAGCCATCGTGTGCTTGTGCATGAAGCGGGGAGGAGAATTATAGAACAGCTGAGGGTGCTGTTCTTGGCCATACGCTCATTCTAGAGGAGACTGGTTTGGTGGAGGCCTCAGAGGTCTGGGAAGCTTGGTAGAGGAGGAGGGCCTTGAGCCAGTCCTTTGAGAAGTCAGGTAGGGATCCAAACAGTTATTAAACCCCTGGCAAGCACACAACTGCATCACGCATAGAGAATCTGCCGTAGTTACTGGCTCATGGCAGGCTCTCAACAAAGATCCCCTCTCCATTTCCTTTATCCTAAGCAGTGGAGACTTTAGAAGACGGGGATGGTAGTGTTCAGTGAACAAAGCCATTTTGAGGGAGAGAAAATGGAGGCAGGTTGTGGATGAATTGGAGGGAGAATGCGATGGAGACCCCAGTGGAGGCTGTTGGAGCAGCACAGGACTGAGGCGATGAGGCTCTGAGCTGGAGGGGACCATTGGGCTCTGGGACAATAGATGTGACAGACACCGCATCGAGGAACTGGGAGACTGTTACTGCCAAACAAGGGCAACTGGAGGAGAAATAGGCCAGCCCACCACTGACTTGGAAAATGGTGCTACCATAATAAGCTACTGTTTACTGAGCGGTTACTGCCAGGCGTTGTTACGAAAGTTGCCTCCTCAGATCCAACCTGTGAGCTAGGGGCTATTAACATCTCCACGGTACAGAGAAGTAAACAGGCTTAGGGAGGTTGTGTAACTTGCCTGTGGTCCTAAGCTGGTGAGGTTCCAACACGGGCCGCCTCACTCCAGGCCCTGCACAGGCAGGGGCGGCAGCTCTTGCAGCCAGGCGTCCCCTCTGTTGTCCCGAACAATTCCCCTCTGCCCCAGATTCAGCCAGTGCCACCCTTCCTAAAAGGGCAGTCAGTGACCATCTCTTGTTACTCTGGCATGCCCTTGAAGAGAGGTCTCACCCCCACCCCCATCCCTTTATTATAAAGGTGTTCCTTTCTGCTGTGTGTATTCTCCCAGGGGAGAGTTCTGATTTCCAGCAGTGCTTTGGCACTCATGTAAATCTGTCCTCCCAGATAATGGTTTGGCCACCTTACTGTTAGTTCAGTTGTCTGAATCATGATTAAATGGATTCATTTAGGAACAACAAGAAGATGAAAGCCGGGCTCCTTAGAGAGGAGCTTCCCCCTTTGGACAGGAGGTTGGGCCAGGCACCCTGAAAGCTCCCTTCCAAATCCAGGACTGTGGTTCTGGGTCTTCTCTCCCTGGTGAGATTGCAGACCCCTGAGATCAGGGACCATGTTTCGGCCACTCAGGATTCCCCCACTGAGCTGAACTGCAAGGCCCCAGAAACACTGCTGGCACTTCAGTCTCCTGCCATCTGCCCCCTCCCTCTTCGCCCAAGTTAAACAAAAGGTCCACAGTGTCCCCGTGGCTGAGGCTTCTGCCAGTGGAAGCTGGTATTCTGCACTTAAGCTGCACAAGGAAGGTTTTCGGATGTTTTGTACGTGCACCCAGATTTTTAAAACATAGTTGTGGGGTTTGATGAGCTCTGAAAGACGGCCTCTGGCCCATAGCTGGAAAGGCCCAGCCTTCTCCCAGTGTGGTCAGGAGCACTACCGTCCCTGTCCTTGGGCACCAAGTCCTACTGGGGGCAAGTGAGCTGTGAAATGGATCCAAGGGAAGAAGAAACAGGCCAGGGATTAGCCAAATGCCCACGGCTGCCACCTCAGCAGCATGGTGGGGGCAAAGGGGACTGAGCCTCTGTGGGTGCAGGCGGCCTCTGGGCCCAGGCTTCCAAACTGGCCTCCCACTCCCCTCACTGGCAAGAAGCCCCAGTACGGCCTGGGATGGGGCAGGGCCGGGTGGGGCTCCCTGCCAAGCCTCTTAGGTGCTCTTAGCTCTCCGTACTTCACAACAGCAGCTAATAAGGATTTGCATTATCTCAGTGAAACCCCAGAACAACCCCATGATGTTGTCATACCCCTTTCACCGGCAAGAAATGAGGCAACTGAGACTTAGAGTAGATGATTTGCCCAAAGTGACATAATTAGCAAGTGGTGAAATCAGGAATCAAACTCAAACTTAGGATCCCCATGCTATACTGCAGCTCCTCATGTCGCAAATGTAATTATTATGCAACTATCTTTCAAGTGTGTCTCCCCACCTAGAGACCAGGGACTGTGACTGTCACATTCACCACATTCACCACCTCCAGCACTCAGCCTGGCACACGAGGGGAGGTTAATAAATATGTGTGGAATTAGATCATTTTGAGTGGGCGGGTGACCCCTGTGGGCCTTGGGGCACCTGCTTTGTCCTCGTCCTGTGTGGACCCCCATGGGAAGTGAACTCGATTTCCTAGAAGCGAAGGATGGGTCTGCCCTGGCTTTGCAGATTGGCCTCCAAGGTGCCCAGTCCTTGACAGCGTCCTGCTAGACCCGCCAGCACGGACTGGTGGCCCGCAGCCAGAATTGGTTCGCAGACGTGTTGTGTTCGGCCCATGCTGTGTTCTACATTTTCGAATTAGTTGACAATTAATTCTACTTGAAAATGTGGTTTCAGGCTTATCTGGAAAAAGCAGGAAGATCTGGCAGCGCTGCGCTCAGTCCCACCCAGACACAGTCAGCAGGCTCTGGGCAGCTGCTGCCCCCTTGAGGTGGGACACGCGCTCTGCAGCTCTCCGTTCCTCTGGCCTGCTCCTGTCCTTCGCCGGACAGCAGGCCCCAGCCGCAGGCCTAGAGTTGGTGGTCCCTCACGTAGATGACAGCAACAACATCAGTTGGTCAAACATTTTTTTTAGGTTAAAAGTCCAATCAGTACAAAAAGATGTATAACAAAAAGTGACTCATCTTCCTCTGATGTCCCCCAGCTCCCCTCCCCGCAGGCCACAGATCCCTGTGTGTCCCTTCACAGACGTGCTGCACTTCTATGAGCACAGTCACCAGACACCTCTTATGGGTCAGACAGCAGCTGGGCATCAGAGTCACATGGCACTTTTTCAAAATGTCAAGGGGCCAGCCCGGTGGCGCAGCAGTTAAGTGTGCACATTCTACTTCCTGGTGTCCGGGGTTCGCCAGCCCAGATCCCGGATGTGGACATGGCACCGCTTGGCAAGCCATGCTGGGCAGGCGTCCCACATAGAAAGTAGAGGAAGATGGGCACAGATGTTAGCTCAGGCAGGGTCAGTCTTCTTCAGCAAAAAATAGGAGGATTGGCAGCAGTTAGCTCAGGGCTAATCATCTTCAAAAAAAAAAAAAGTTTTCGAGACTCAGGACCCTTGTCAGACCTCTGGAGGTAGAATTCCTAAAATTGGAGCCAGAGTGTCTACATTTTTTTAAGCCAGTGTTTTCTGTTGCTCAACCAGGCGGAGACCTCTGTACTCAAGATGCAACGTCCCAGACACAATTCCTGCTCCCCAGTCCCCTGAAGTCTGCCAGAGATGGGCCTGGAGCTCCAACTACCTGGGCCACTGCTTAGAGTTGTACAGACTGTACCCTGCGCAGGGGCACCCAGACAAGCCCTGAAATCTGGTCAGACCCTCGAACCAAGGCAGGTGACACCACCTCCAACCCCCAGAGGCGCTGGCACCACCTTCGAATTTACTATGTCAACTGTTCCATGTGAATGCAGGGAGACCTGTTCTGTGATGCAGCAGCGCAGGCGGGGGCCCTCAGTCTGGCTGCAGGCCCGGGATGACTTTCTGCAGGAGGTGATGCTTGGGCCAAGTTTTGTATAGAGTTGGAATCAAAGAAGGCGGGCCTCTACCTGTACGTACTTCTCTCTCCCAGGTCGCCCCACTCCAACCCCGACCCCACAGCTCTGTATGCTTATCAGGGGCCACTGGCGGGGACACTTTAATAACAATGTACATCCTGAAGGTCCTGGGAGACAGACTGGGATGGAAGGAGGGATCCAGCCGTAAGTCAGCGCAGCGCGCCTGGCCTGGGACATCTTGAGGTTAATTGACTTGGTGTCCAGAAGTACCTGCTTAGGGGAACAGGGATGCAGGAGCCTTGTTCCTTCTGGCAATCTGAGAGGTTCTGCAACGCCAGCGTCCACCTCTCAACAGCCTGAATCGATGCTATCAAAGAGGTGTCCTCAGACCATGGCCAATCCACAGACTGTTACCCATCTGCAATGAGCTAAGTACGGAAATGGAAAGTAAGCATTTAGAAACTTTTAAACAATCTAACAAGGTCGGTTAAAGTCGAGGCTAGTATTGCGCATCTTTTTTTAAATTTCATTTTATCTATTAAAATTTTTTATTATAAAATATACCATTTTAACTATTTTTAAGTGTATAATTCAGTGGCATTAAGTACATCCACAATGTTATATAACCATTACCACTGTCTTGTATATTTCTTTCTTTCTTTTTTTTTTTTTGAGGAAGATTAGCCCTGAGCTAGCAGCCACCGCCAATCCTCCTCTATTTGCTTAGGAAGGCAGACCCTGAGCTAACATCCGTGCCCATCTTCCTCTACTTTATATGTGGGACGCCTGCCACAGCATGGCTTGACGTAGCACGTAGGTTCCGCACCCAGGATCAGAATCAGCAAACCCCGGGCTGCTGAAGCGGAATGTGCTAACTTAACCACTGTCCCACCGGCCTGGCCCTCGTATATTTCTTTAATTTTGCAAAAGTATAAGTTCTCAGCAGATTAGAAAAAAATTTTTAATGTCGTTTGAGAAGCACTGGCCTCAATGTTGACCTCTGGGTTCCCAAAGCCTCAAAGGCTTGGGGGAAATAGGCACCTGATCGAAGGGCTTGTACATTGTTTGGCTTCATTTCCCCAAACTGTTGAGATTTGCCCCAGAGAGTGGCATGGCTGAGGCCCAGCCTCCCTGGGCTGGAGGAGCGGACGGATGGGCACCAACCTGGAAGGGAGTGGAGGAGGCCTTGTGCTCCCCGGGCTGGGCAGAGGAGTGCTCTCTGGGGAAAGGCCTGCCCTGTGCCCTGGGCAAGGGGGCCCAATGAGATGCTGCAGGATGTTCTGGCAGCCTTTCCCCCACTCAGCCAGCGGGGGGAGGCGAGTTGGTTTAGACTTCCAAGAATGTCAGCTCCGACTGGAAGGGCCCTCAGTGACCCTGTTGTCTGCCCTCCTTGTTTAGAGGAAGAGCTTGAGGCTGGAGAGAAAGGACTTGCCCAAGGTTACAGCCAGTTAGTGGTGCTCCCAAATCTAGGCCTTTCAGTTCCCAGGCAGGAGCGGGCCAGAGCTGTCTGGAGTCACACAGGGTGGGATCAAGTTCTAGCTCTATTAGCGCCAAGGGGCCTTGGGCATCTGTACCCTCATCTGTCAAATGGGGATAATCCCTCACAGCTGGACGCGTACTGAGCCTGTGCTGGGTTTAAGGAGGGGCCTAGCCCAGGTTGGGGGATAGGCAGGACGAGTCAGTGCCCTGCCCCTCCCTGCCCCTTCCTGCCCAGTGTTCCTCCTGCCGACTGCTGGGGCTTCTCAGCCTGCCACGGCCCCTTGCTGCAGCTGAGGGGACAGAGGAAGACAGACCCTCTCCCTCCAGACTGAGAAGAACAGGGGGCTCATAACCCACCCCACCGGCCCCTCTGAGCCTCTCCCTCCCCAGCTGGCCAGCCCTCCAGGCCCGACCCCTCCGCTAACTCTCTGGGCGTCTTTGAGACATTTTTGTCCTTTCTGGGACTCAGAACATTTAGAAAATGAGGGAGTTGAATCAGAAGAACTCGAAAGTCCATTTTGAGGAGTGGGTGCTGAAGTTTGGATGCTTTAAATTTCTGTATCTTTTCTGGGAGAGTTAAACTCCCAGCATGTCAGACTGGGCCGCCTCGGGTTCCTGGCCACCTGCCTCCCTCTGTTCTTGCCTTTCTCCGTACTTTCTCGCTCCCTCCAGTCTCTCTTTTCTCTCTTATGGCTGAGGTGTTTTGAGCACTTACCATTTGCTATGCACTGTTTAAGCATTTTACATATTCCATCCTGTGGAATCCTTAAAACATCCTTGTGAAGTAAATACTATTCTTATCCCATTTTCCAGACAAGGAAACTGAGGTTCGGAGAGTTACGTCACTGACCCACAGCTGGTCAGTGGGAGCACCATAGGAGGCACTGACACCATTCCCCAGATGGGCAGTTCATTCTGGCCTGAATTCACCTAATTCAAAACGGCGGGTGCCTGTTCTCACCTCCTCCCTCCTGTTTTCCCCAAATGGGCTCTGACTCCCACCCCAGAGACGCCCCTGCTGGGCGCATCACCAGGGCCGTCAGGGAGGAGGGTTTGGCTGTTGGTGGGCAGAGGATCACTCCTCGGTTCCAGTTTCTGACTTGTATCTCAGGTATCAGGCCTCTACCTTCCACCTCCTTCCTCTCCTTTCTCTTCAGATGTCCAAGAGCTGGAAGGTCCCCTAAAGGATTACCCAGAACAGGCCTCTGCATTCAATCACTTATTCATTCACTGAACAAGTACATTTCGAGTCCTCCTACCTGCCAGGCAGTGTTAGGCCCTGGGGAGACAGCTATGTACAGGGCAGACAAGCTCCCTGTCCTCAAGAGCTTACATTCTGGTGGAGGAGACAGACAATAACAAAAGATGATGATGAGTGCAATGGAGAACATGAAAGAGGTGCTGTGACACACAGTGACCGCAGCAGGGGCGAGGTCCTCTACAGAGTAGGTGGGCAGGCGGCAGTGCACTCCTGGCAGAGAGAACAGCTAGTGCAAAGACCCAAAGGCAGGAACCAGCAGGTGTGAGGAAGGAGCACAAAGCCCTGCATGGCTGGAGAGGATGAGCAAGGGGCCCAGGGCAAGGGGGCTGGGCAGCGCCAGCCATGCAGACCTTGGGCCAGGACGAGGGGTCGCATTCTGTTCTGTGTGTGATGTGAAGCCTCTGGGGACTTTAAGCAGGGGGTGATTATGTTTGTAAAGGACTCTTGGGCCACTGCGAGGAGAGTGGATGTAAGGGGAGCCAGGCGTGCGGGAGGGAGAAATGAGGGTGGCTTGGACTAGGGGGGGGTCAATGCGATAGAGAGACAAGGTCAGATTCAGAGTCTATCACAGTGGAGCCAACAGGATGCTGATGGATGAGATGTGGGCCGGGGCGGGGTGGGGGGGTGAGGGATGCCCCCTGGGGTTTTTCGCCTGGGCAGCTGAGTGAATGGAGGTGTCATCTACTCAAATGGAAAAGCCTGGAGAAGGAACTCGGATGGAAAGAAGCAATGTTTCCACTTAACCTTCATGGCAGACCCTGCTAGCTGGCTTCCCAGTATCTATTCTCTCTCCTTCTTTTTCATAATAGAAGGCCGAAAGGTTTTTTTTTTTTCCTTCAAGCATTGACCTGTCTGTCCCCTCCTTCTGCCTTTTGCCCTTTTCCCATCCTCCTTTCTCCGGCCTGGAATGGAGACAGGATACTAGAGATACAGCAGCCATCTTGTGACAACTAGGGTAGAGGCCACTGGATAAGATAGCTGGAGCGGGGAGATAGATGGCGCCTGAGCCCTTGATACTATCACTGAGCTGGCATAGCAGTCTTTGACTGCCTTTCCCCCGGGTTCTTGTTGTGGGAGGCAAATTAATCCTTTTATTTGTTTAAGCCACTGTTTTGTGGCTTTTCATTGCTTGCTGCGGAATGCAGTTGTTGCTAACAGAGTCATGTTGAGTTTGAGATTTTGGAAGAGAAACCAGAATTCAGTCATTCATTCAAGAAATATGTATTGAGGACCTACTATGCGCCAGGCACTGCTGAGAATTCAGCAGTGGATCAAACAGGTAAAAATGCCTGCCCTTGAGGAGTTTATACTCTGGAGTAACCTAGAAGCCGGACCTGACTTCTGGGCTATGCATTCTCATTTGATCCAAAGGTGGTAAGATTTGAACTATAAAGAGGGGACAGGGGTAAAATGTGGCCTGTCTATTCTCACAGGCTTCCTCATCCACCCATTATGTTAGCAAATTGAAAATCAACATATTGGGGTCCACCCCGGTGGCGCAGTGGTTAAGTGCACACGTTCTACTTCAGCGACCCGGGGTTCGCCGGTTTGGATCCCAGGTGTGGACATGCCATCACTTGGCACGCCATGCTGTGGTAGGCGTCCCACACATGGAGTAGAGGAAGCTGGGCACGGATGTTAGCTCAGGGCCAGTCTTCTTCAGCAAAAAGAGGAGGGTTGGTGGCAGATGTTAGCTCAGGGCTAATCTTCCCCAAAAACAAATTAAAAAATAAATTTAAAAAAATCAACATACTTCTCTGGTGTTTTCTATAAGCCAAACACTAGGCTGCATTCTCTCTCTGTGAGGGAGGTGTTATTATTACCAAGCCCATTTTGCAGGAAGGTAAGCAAGCCGCCTCTGTCACACAACTAAGTGGCTGTGCTGAGATTTGAACCCGGGGCTTTCTGACTCCAGAAACTCCACTGCACTCACTGACCCCCTGGGCCACCTCTTGGCCCCCTTTTCCTGCAATCCTTTTGATCGCTGTTTGACAAACCATTTCCTGCTTCCCCTTTCTCCTTGCTTTGGACAGGTACTATGTCTCTTATTCATCTGTATATTCCGGGCACCTAACAAGGGCCTGGCACCCTTCATCCATTCATCCCACTTTTCAAAAAATGTTCTCTGTGCCAATTGCTAGGAATACAGGACAAGTCACAGAACAGCACACCCAGCCTAGGAGGGGGACAGGCAATTAACAGGCGTCACAGTGTGGTGGGTGCTGGTAGGTATCACAGGGGCCAAGAGAAGCACAGAAAAGGGCAACCAAGTCAGACTGAGGTGGTGGGGACCAGTCAACCAGTCGTGGAGGAGTCAGCATCTGAGCTGAGTCCCAAAGGAGAAACAGGAGTAGAGCAGGTGAAAAAGCAGCCGTGGGTGTTTCAGGTGGAGGGAGCAGCACGTGGAGGAACGAGAGAGGCAAGACGGCAGCCTGTGGGAGCGACTGGACTATGACATGGGGGGAGTAGGGAGGCATGAGGCTGGGGGAGGATCTCAAGGCCCTCGGCCAGGGCTAGCAGTTTGGACTTGATTTGGTAGGCACTGGGGAGCCGCCAATGGGCGCTGAGCAGTGTGGACCCTGGTCAGATTTGCCTGGGCATTCTACAAATACTTGATGGAATGAATGAATGAAAGAAGAAATGGTAACTATGGGGTCCCATGCATGTGTCCTGCGGAGAGGAGGGGGCGGTTAATGATCTGGCAGTGGAAGGACAAGGCAGGCAGACTCCCGGACACGAGCCAACCACTTCCCTCAGCTCCTCCTCCCTGGGCCTGTGACTCCCCTGCCTGGACCACTAGTCACTTGCTGGGATCTTTACGGGAGCCTCTGCACTAGTCCCCCTCTTTCTGCCCTGGCCCCTACAGTGTGTTCTCTAACACAGTCCCGGTGACCCTCTGAAGTCGGGTTCTCCACCCCAGCGCTCTGCCCAACCCCTTTGCCACCTCAGCTACATCAAAATGGAAGAAGAAATTGCTGCTCTCGGCGTTTACAATGGCTCTGGCATGTGCAAAGTTGGCTTTAGCGGAATGATGCCCCCAGAGCATCATGGGAAATGTGGGACAGGACAGATACATGGGTGATGAGCTCAGAGCAAGAGCGACGTTCTGAGCCTGAAGCGCCTCATTGAACTGGGCTGACATGGAGAAAGACCTGGCATCACACCCTCTACCCCCAGCTTCCTGTTGCCCCAAGGAACACCCTCTTCTCTTTACCAAAGTTCCACTGACCCCCAAGAGCAATAGGGAGAGGACGGCCCAGCTCAACACCCTCCAGGCGTGCTGCTGCCCGGGTCGGGCCCTCCTCCAGGTGGTTGTGGACTCTGGAGTAGTGTTGCCCTCACAGTGCCTATCAGTGAGGGTGACACCCTGCCCTCAGTGAGGGTGACACCCTCCCCTACGCTGGCCTCTGGACTTGACTGACCGTGACTTGGGAGATGACCTCCTGGAGGAGAGCCTGACGGAAAGAGGTTACAGCCTCGCTACCACAGCTGAGAGGGACTGGTGTGTGACGCGGAGGGAAAGCTCTGCTGCATCACCCTGGACCTGGAGCAGGAGATGGCCCCCGCTGTGTCCTCCGCTTCCTCCCCGGAGAAGGGCTGTGAGCTTCTGATGGTCAGGAGGTCGTCCTTGGCCATGAGAGGTCCAGATGTCCAGAGCGTCTCCTCCAGCCCTCGTTCCTGGGCTTGGCGTCCTGTGACATTCATGAAACCACTTTTAACTCGGTTCTGAAGTGTGCTATTGACCTCTGAAAGGATCTGTGTGCCCACACAGCATTGCAGGGGGGCCAACAGAACGCAGGGAGAAATCACGGCCAATGAAGAGAGTTTCTCCTTAGGCACTAAAAATCCGGAGCGGTGGCTTCCTTGCAGGCTGCTCTCTCCGCCTTCCAGCAGATGTGGATCAGCAAGCAGCAGGGGGACGGGTCAGGCCCTCTGACTGTCCGCTACAAATGCCTCCAATGATGCAACTGCAGAATGTCTGTTGCATGAGTTCATTCACAAGTATAACTTTATCCTGGCAAAATATATACGCTTACGCTGGCCTCCTGAAACTGGAGCAGCTTTTGAGAAGAAATCTGCCCAATACTGAAATGAACACCATCCTCGGGTTGTAAAATAAGTAAGTAAATAAATAAATAAAATGTAGTCAGATCCTCTCCCCTCTCTGCTCAGAAATGTCCTGTGGACTCCCCACGGCACTAAGCCTAAAATCCAAAGTCCTTACCCTGGGAAGGCGCTGCAGGAAACTCTCTGATCTCATCACCTTCTCCTCTGCCCGCTGCGTCCTCAACATGACAGCCATGGCCCTGCTTCAGGACTTTTGTACTTGCTGTTCCCCCTGACAAGCACACAAACGTCACCTCGCCCGCAGCAAGGCCTTCCCTGATCACCCTCTCTAAAACCCACCTGCCTGCCCCAGCATCACGCCCTTTTCCTTACGACGCCTCAGTTTATCTGCAGTACTCATGTGTGTTCTCTTCCCCCCTTTAGGAGAGATGCTTCCGGAGGCCGGAGACTGAGCCTGTCCTGTTCTGTCCTGCGTCCCTGGCACCTGGAATAGGGCCCAGCACACAGTAGGTGAGGTGCCCCATAAATACTTCTTGAAGGAGGACGCCTGGCCCCCTGATGAACCCTGTGTGGCCTGTAACCAGGAGTCACCCTCCACCCCAATGCCACGATCTCTGTCTGCAGCTCCACTGTGTCTCCCACTAGTTGTCAGGGGGAGAGCGGAAATTTCCACTTGAAGCTGGAAGGATAGCCACATTCCCTGGGCTGGACTAGAGGGCCTAAGAGGAAATTTCCATGACCCGTGTCTGGCAGCATGATGGAGTGGCCGGGGAGCCAGGGAGGGGCGAGGGGTGCTCGTGAACCTCTGTGCCTGCCCCCTGCCCAGACTGGAGTGCAGGGTCTGTTTGCAGATCTGCAGATCGGAAACTCCATGCGGGCTTATCTCACACTAGGAGGTCCAGCCTGGGGTGTCCTCCAACCCTGGAGCCGGAAGGATCTTTAGCCATCATCAAATTCAATCCTCTCCTTTTCCAGATGGAGAAACTGAGGCCCAGAGAGGGGAAGCGATGTGTCTCAGGTCACAGAAAAAGCTAGCGACAGACAATGGACTCAAACCCACGGCACCGTCTGGGCTTTTGCCTCTCTTCTCGTCCCGTCCTTCTGTCCCGCCCACCCTTCCCTCCCACGGGCCTGCAGCCAATCTTTCCCAAGTGCCACTTTGGGCCAGCCTGGTGCCCTGGGCCCTGGGCTTCCTGCCCTGGAAGCTCAGGCTGCCTGAGGCTATGTCATTGCCACTTCCTCCTGTCAGACCTCCAGAGCTGCCTGCCCCTCCTCCCCACACCCTGTCCCGGCCACAGACTCTGCTACTCGTTTAAAAATCCTGATGCCCAGGTTGCTCCCCAGACCAATGAGATCAGAATGTCTGGCAGGGGCGGTGGTGGGGGGGGGGGTGGTCCAGGCATCAGGGTTTTTTTTTTAAGATGTCTGGGTGATTCCATTTGTAGCAAAGTTTCGAAACCTCTGTTTTAGCCTTGATAAATGGCACCTCCACCTCCTGTTCCTTGGCCCCTAGGCTGCAGATATTCTTTCTCGGGATCTACTTTCTGGATGCCTGGGCCTGGGCCCCAGGACAGTTCTCAGCTGGGCAATCCCAACTCCTTCCTGCTCCTGCCCTTTGCCCAACAGGTCTCCGGTCTGCCGAGACTGCCTGTTCTGATCTGCCTCACCACTGCCAGGAACTCACTAAATATTTGTTGTTAATGATGTTGATAAATATTTGCTGTTAATGACCTCAGTCTGACCAAGAGGATCCTTGATGTAGAAGAAAGAAAAGGGCTTTTTTTTGGTGAGGAAGATTGGCCCTGAGCTAACATCTGTTGCCTATCTTCCTTTTTTTTCGTTCCTCTCCAAAGCCCCGGTACATAGTTCTGTATCCTAGTTGTAAGTCATTCCAGGTCTTCTATGTGGGACGCTGCCACAGCATGGCTTGATGAGTGATGCGTATGTCCGCGCCCAGGACCTGAACTGGGGAAGCCCAGGCTGCGGAAGCAGAGCACATGAACTTAACCTTTTGGCCGTGGGGCGGGCCCCAAGAAAAGGGCTTTGAGGTGAGGCAAACTTGGACTCTAGTACCAGCCAGTTCTGCTTTCTGTGTCTGGGTCTCAGTTTACTCAGCTGTGAAGGGAGGTGGAGCAGAGGGAAAAATGCCTACCTTGTAGTTTGTTATCAGGATCAAAGATACTATCTAATATTTGTACAGGGCCAGCAGCTTGTGACCGGTTCCTCTGGCAACAGGCTGCTCTTGCCCAGGTGGTGGGGAATGGCGACTGTTTCCATGGGGAGGAAGTAAAACCTCAGGAAGGAAGGTGGCTGTGAGCCTTCCGAAAAGGACCCTGCCCAAGGGGGCTTCCTCCCAGGGCAGGACAACTGCAGCAGAGAGGTGAAAGGAGGGTGCGGAAGTGGAGGGGTGGGGGTCATATGGGACTGGCTAGAGAGTGCCACCACCTTTCCTGGGAGTGCCACGTGCAGTCCCTGCTGGGGAGTTCTCTTGGGAACCCACAAAAGTGCCCCAAGAGGACAGAATCAGCATTTGGGTACCTGCTGTGCCCAGAGGCACCGATGCCCCGTTGCAACCACACCAGACAAAGAACACATTTGCTACCTCTATCTCATCCTCTGAGCTATCAGGAAGGAGAAACTTTAGACTGAAAAGGACACGAAAATTTTGATCGCAAACCAGACCATACTTTTTAAGAGACCTAGAAAGTGAGACTGTGCTTGTCCACCTGAGAGGGAAAAGCTACAGGAGCATCTCAAGCAGGAGCAAGAGTCTCCAGAGAAGTTAAAGGGGCTCTGGCTGGAAGGAGTCCTGGGGCCACCTGTGCCACGCCGAATCGGCTCGGTCCATGACTGGTTCCCCTGGGACTTGTCTTATGAAGCCAGTCTGGGCTAGACATTGATGGGACTGCTGCCAAACGCCAAACGCTGTGTGGCCTTAGCAGGCCCTTTATTTCTCTGAGCCTCAGTTTCTCTAGCTGTGAAATGCCTCTGTTTTCAAAGAGCCTTGCCTGACTGTGCCAGTCTGTAGAAAGATCTGAGATCTCTCAGTTCCAAGCAGGAAAATTAAATGTGTCCTGAGCCCAGAGTCTGAAGCAAACTCTGGAGGACCTCAGGAAGCCAGGCAGGCGAATCTGAAATCAAGCGGCAAGCTGAAAAATGATCTCCTCTGTATAGTGAGGAAATAAAAATGATATTAAATTTGCTGTTTAAAAGATGTTGACTGCAATGTTATTTTTAACAGTTTTATTGAGACATAATTTATATACCATAAAATTTACCTCTTTGAAGTGTGTAATTCAATGACTCAGTGAGTTTACAGAGTTGTGCAACCATCACCACAATCTAATTTTAGAATTAGATTCTGACTCGGATGATTCAATCATCCCAGAGAGATGTCTCAGGCCTATTCCCACCCCCAGCTCTGGCAACCACTAATCTGTTTTCTGTTCTTACAGATTTGCCTTTTCTGGACATTTCAGATCAATGCAATTGTGCAGCACGCGTGTCTTGCACCTGGCTTCTTTCCCTCAACACCATGTTTCTGAGGCTCTTCTATGTTGCAGCGTGTGTCAGTACCTTGTTCTTTTTTATGGCCAAACCATATGATATTGCATGGATACACGGTACCACATGTTGCTTACCTTTTCATCATTGGTAAGACGTTTGGGCTGTTTCACTTTTGGGGCCGTTATGGATAATGCTCCTTGGAACATTGTATATAAGTCTTGGGTGGACACACTTTTCAACTCTCTTGGGTAGATTCACAGGAGTGGAATTGCTGGGTGATACGAAAAGTCTATGTTTGATTCTTTGAGGAACTGCCAAATTGTTTTCCACAGTGGCTGCACCATTTTTACATTCCCAGAGGCAATGTATGAGCGTTCCAGTTACTTCACATCCCTGACACTTGTGATTTCTTTCCTTTTTTTCTTTTGGAAGATTGGCCCTGGGCTAACATCTGTTGCCAATCTTCCTCTTTTTTTTTTTCTCCTGAACGCCCCCCAGTACATAGCTGTATCTCCTAGTTGAAGGTCCTTCTAGCTCCTCTATGCGGGATGCCACCTCAGCATGGCTGGATGAGCGGTGCTAGGTCCGCACCTGGGATCTGAACCGGTAACCCCAGGCCACCAAAGCAGAGCGTGCGAACCTAACTGCTCCGCCATGGGGCCGGCCCCTATTTCTTTTCTTTTTAATTATAGCCATCCTAGTGGGTATAAAGTGGTAACTTACTGTGGTTTTGAGTTGCATTCCTACAATGACTAAGGATCCTGACCGTCTTCTCATGTGCTTGTTGGCCATTCATACATCCTCTTTGGTGAAATATCTATTCAAATTCATTGCCCATTTTAAAGTTTATTTATCTTTTTATTGAATTGTGAGAGTTCTTTACATATCCTAGATACAAGTCCTTTAGTAGATATGTGATATTTGCAAATGTTTTCTTTCAGTTTGACTTATCATTTTTTTTAGTTAATTTATCATAAATGTAAGCGTTTATTTCTGGGTAAATAAAGGGTTATAAGGGTTTATTTCTGGGTTAGTACAGAGTTCTCCTTTTTCAGTGTTCTCCTTTTTCAGAATCGTTTTGCCTATTTTGGGTCCTTTGCATTTTCTTATAAATTTTAGGGTCAGCTTGTCAATTTCTGCAAAAAACACCTCCTGGGAGTTTGTTAGGGATCGAATTGAATATATAGATCAATTTGGAGAGAACTGCTCCTTTAACATTCTGGAGTCTTCCAATCCACGAAGATAAACTCTCTCTCCATATATTTACACCTTTTAAAATTGCTTTCAGCAATATTTTGTAGACCTCCTTGTACAAGTCTTGCACTATTTTTATTCCTCAATATTTACTTCTCTTTGATGTGATTGTATGCAATGTTATTTTATTTATTTATTTTTTACTAGGGTATAATTGACATATAACGTTACCTTAGTTTCAGGTGTGCAACATAATAATTTGATATTTGCGTATATTGTAAAACGTTCACCATGACAAGTCTAGCTAACATTTGTCACCGTAAGTAGTTGAAATGGTTTTTTTTTGATGAGAACTTTTAAGATTTACTCTCTTAGTAACTTTCAAATATGCCATACAGTATTATTAACTATAGTCACCATGCCATACATTACAGCCCCAGGACTTATTTATGTTATAACTGGAAGTTTGTGCCTTTTGACTCCTTTCAGCCATTTTACCCACCCCCCACTCTTTCCCTCTGACAACCACAGTCTGTTCTCTGTATGCGTGAGCTCAGTCTTTTTGTTTTGTTTTTGTTTTTTGTTGTTTTTTTTTTGAGGAAGATTAACCCTGAGCTAACACCTGCTGTCAATCCTCCTCTTTTTTTTTTTTTTTTTTTGCTGAGGAAGACTGGCCCTGAGCTAACATCCATGCCCATCTCCCTCCACTTTATTTGAGGGCTGCCTACCACAGCATGACTTGCCAAGCGGTGCCATGTCTGCACCCGGGATCTGAACCAGTGAACCCCGGGCCACCAAAGTGGGACATGTGCACTTAACAGCTATGCCACCAGGCTGGCCCTGTTTTGTTTTGTTTTAAATTCCATATATAAGTGAAATCATACCATATTTATCTTTCTCTATCTGACTTATTTCACTTAGTATAATCCCCTCAAGTTCTATCCATTGTTGTTGCAAATGAAAAGATTTCGTTCTTTTTTTGTGGCTGAATAATATTCTACTGTATGTAAATACACCACATTTTCTTTGTCCATTCATCCATCAATAAACACTTAGGTTGTTTCCATGTGCAATGTTATTTTAATACTGAAAGAAAAAGAGAAAGAAAGAAAAATAAAAGTATCCTGAATACGCAGCATTTGAGAAATCATTGAGCAAATTATGGTCTGTTCTATTGATGGGACATTTTGGAACTATTAAAAGTGATTGTTATGTGTTTCCCCAGAAAGAGCACTCTGATCATGTTGGACCACAGAGAAGACTGAGGGAAGGGACAATACCTAATTCATCTCCCTTTTCCCAGGACCGAGCAGAGAGCCAGGCACAGACTAGATGCTCCGTGTGGTAGCCACTAGTGCTGGCCACCAAATATTTCTTTCTTCTCCTGTTGCACTTCCTTGCTCCTTCAAGTTAGTTGTGGCCAAGTGACTTGCTTTCATCAACAAAATGTGAATGGATGTGATATGCGTCACTCCTGAGCAGAAACTTTAAAAGTCAGTGAGCAACTTAACCATACTCTTAATCTTGGAGGAGGTGGCTGGCTGCACCATCACACTGGACCCTGCAGTGAGAATGACAAGGACATGCCACTCTATAGCCAATTGACATGTAGAGTGAGCAAGAACTACAGGCTGATTTAAGCTGCTTAGATATTGGCATCGTTTGTTACTGCAGCATAACCTAACTCATCCTGACTATTATGTGGATAAATGTTTGGTGAAAAAAATGAATGGAACTAAAGAGCAGAACATTAAATTCTCTGTCTTTTCTGATTAAAACTATGAAAAACAATGTCGGAATATGGGCTGTAAACTTAAGGAAATGAGGAAATTAAAGCCAGCTAGATTGTTAGAGGTGGGGATTATGGTGAATTCTTTGTCTTGTAAATGTGTCTTTTGGGTTCCTGGACCCAATTCCAACATGCGTGTTTCTAGGCCGGGGGAGACCTTCCACACCACATCAAGCAATTCTTAGACACCAGCAGGAAGTCTGAGAATTCAGCTCAATTCTGACACTATCTACCCAGAGATAGCATCAGATTCCACAGGTTAAACGCTCGGTCCCACAATACTGCCACCCCCTTCAGACACAGGTCATAAGCCCAGGTCATCTCCTGTATTTCTGACCAAGCAGCTATGATCGGAGGTTCAGTTAACTTGCTAGAACAGCTCACAGAACTTTTTGAAGGATATGATAAAGCATACAAACAGCCAGATGAAGAGATACGTAGGGCAATGTTGGGAGGGTCCCGAGCCCAGGAGCTGCTGTCCCTGTGGAGTTGGAGTGTGTCACCCTCCTGGTATGTGGGTGTGTTCATCCACCTGGAAGCTCTCCAGACCCCATGCTATTGGGATTTTCTGGAGGCCTCCTCATGTAGGCATGATCAATTATTAACTCCATTTCCAGCCTCACTTCTCTCTCTGGAGAAATGGAGGGGGAAGCGGGGGGTGCGTGGAGCTGAAAATTCCTAGCTTCTAATCATGGTTTGGTCTTTCTGGTGACCAGCCCACCCCGCCCCAGGAGTCATCAGGATCCCACTCAGAGTTGCCTCAATAGGACAAAAGATGCTCCTAGTACTCTTATCACTTAGGAAATTACAAGGGATTTAGGAACCCTGTGTCAGGAATGGGATCAAAGACAAATATCAGAACAAGAGACGCTCTTAGTGTTGTTATCACTTAAGAAATTGCAAAGATTTCAGGAGCTCTGTGCCAGAAGCAGTTAGAGACCAAATACATATTTCTTATAATAAATTGCAATATCACAGTGTGTTTTAATGGATATTCAGCCTCGCTCATAGTAGGAGACATTCGAAGTAAAAGAAAACTGAGATTCCATTTTCACCTAGCAGATTGGCAAAGATCAAAAGATTTGATACCACACGCAGTCGTGGAGGGAAATACTTTTACGCATTGCTTGAGAAGGTATGAATCAGCCCAACACGAAGAAGCACAATTTAGTAGTATCTATCAAAATCCCGTTTGACTCGACAATTCTATTTGTATGATTTCATCTTACAAATATTCTTACACTCAGGCAAAATGATGCAGGCAAAAGAAAGGTCATTCATTGCAGCATTGTTTATAAGCAAAAGACTGGAAACAATTTAAATGTCCACAAATAGGAGGTCAGTTAAGCAAATTATGATCCATACATACAGTGGAAACTATTCAGCCATAAATAGGCAGGAAGAGGCCTTTTATGTGCAGACAAGCAATGATCTCCAAGAACAGCTAAGTAGAAAAGGAAGGTATCGAACACCCACTGGTATGCTATGTTGTGTAAATAAACCGGGGCGTACACAAGCTTGTGGAGCCAGCATGTTGAGCAAGGCGGGACTTGTGGCTCTGTCGTACTAAAGAAAACAGCTTTGTCTCTTCCCCCCACTGCCTGTTACACCCTAAGTGGGCTTGGTCTTCTTGTCCCTTGGTTGAAACCGAGAGCGGGTCCCTTGACTTCACCAGACACTCTTAGATTTAAAAAAAAAGTTTCCAATCACTGGAACTCCAGAAATGGTTTCGGTGGGGCTGGCCCGGTGGCGCAGTGGTTAAGTGCGCATGTTCCGCTTCAGCAGCCCCGGGTTCGCTGGTTCAGATCCCAGGTGCGGATATGGCACTGCTTGGCAAGTCATGCTGGAGATGTCCCACATATAGAGTGGAGGAAGATGGGCAAGGATGTTAGCTCAGGGCCAGTCTTCCTCAGCAAAAAGAGGATTGACAGCAGATGTTAGCTCAGGGCTAATCTTCCTCACAAAAAAAAAAAAAAAGAAAAGAAAAGAAAAGAAAAGAAATGGTTTCACTAACTTGAGGGAGTAAGAGTCACAGCTTCAGAGACTTCCTCTCCCTTAGCCCAGGCCTGCTCCACCGTGAAGATGTCTTCTTTCCCTCTCTCTTCCCTCCCTCCTTCCTTCCCTCCATCCTTTTCTCCCCTCCCTTTCATGAATTCTGTTGAGCACCTGTGACGTGTCAGAACTCTTCCAGTCCTGGGCACACAGCAGTGACTAGACAGGACTGACGACCTCTGGGAGCTTACATTCTGGCAGGAAGAATCAGACAGCGTGTCAGGGGTGCTGAGGGCCCTGAAGGAAAACGAGGCTGGGAAGGGTAATTCGAGGGGCCTGGTAGGGTGTCGGGGTGGGTGAAGGTCAGGTACCAGTTTACATAGGTATCAGGGAAAGCCTCTCCGATAAGGTGACATTTAAACAGAGATCCGAAGGAAGGGGGGCGGCCAGACATTCAGCTGATCGGAGCCAGGCCCAGCGTGATGGCCGTGGGAGGTGTGCAGTCACACTGGGCCCTGTGCTCGGAAAGGTCCCACCCTTGGTTTAATGTTCTGCTGTCACTATCCTGAAATTCTTAATTTTTGAACAAAGGCCTGCATTTTCGTTTTGTACAGGGCCCCAGAAACTGTGCCGACGGTCCTCTCTGGGGCAAAGTGAGCTCCACACAGAAGGAGCATCAAGTGTAAAGGGCAAGAGGTCGGAACATGCTGGCAGCTTGGAGTCTGGACAGGGAAAAGAACACGTGGTCAGCTTCTTCTCTCTTTCTGCCCTTTGAGCCTCTGCCCCCCACCCCCCTCCACCCCCAGCCTGGAGGAAACGTTACAGGGTCAGGAAAGGTCTGACTTAAGCAACCTACTCTCTTGAGCTAGAGTTCATGCTTTCCAGGCTTGGCAGGGGCTTCAAGATAATTCTTTTTCTTGTGGGGGTGGGGAGTGCTTTCCTGGAAGTCTTGGTCTGCTTTCCGCCCAGATCAGAGCCTGAGACAGAGATAGGAGCAAGGAGTTTGTTTGGGAGGTGACCCCAGGAAGCAGAAGGGAGGGCGTGGGGAGAGTGAGACAAGGAAGGAGGCAGAGCAGGGAGGAGGAGGTGTCGGGCAGACGCTGCTGTAGGCGAGGGAGCCTGGCCTCCGGGAAGCCTGCCCCGCAGGCAGAGTGCCTCCCAGAGCCGGCTGCTTCTGGGCAGGAGCCTGTGGCTTTCTCCAACGGCTTCCACGCACCATTGGGTGAGGGCTGTTTCCAGTGTGTCGCCTACCTGTACTTCTTGCACCTAAGCTAGCGGGCTGTGCTACAGCTTCCGAGGGAGCTCAGAGGCCAGAAAGTGGAAGAGGCCTGGTGGGCACTCGGGATGGGGCTGGGGTCAGTGCTGGCCACCCCTACTGAGGCTGAAATCTGGGGTGGGCGAAGAAGGTGTGACTTGGCTCCCTCTTGCGTTTGCCACACTGGGGACAGTCACTGCGGGGCCTCCCATCGGCAGATCCTTTGCCGAGAGCAAAGCATCTCTATGAGCCAGTTGCTTAGGACGCCCATCCTAATCCTAGGACATCCCAGGACACCTCCAGCCTCTTCTGCTGAGGCCTCGTGGCCCCTTTAGGAGACCTTCCTGGGTTGAGTCCACTGCTGCTGACTCCGGCTGACTCTCCCCTGTGGCCCAATTCTGGCCTAGGGGCAGCATGCACCTGTGGCCTGCTCACCTGAGAAGGCAGCCAGCTCTTTGGGATTCTCAGGCAAGAGTCAGATACCAGGCCACGGAGTCCCAGGGGACACCTGCCACGCCTCTGACCGGGCTCCTTGAAGGCCCCTCACTAGGCTTGCAGAGAGGAAAGCTACCCCATCCCACCCAGCTCTCTCCAAAGCAAACCCTGTCTCCTCTCTAACTCCAGTCTCCGCAGTGCCCCCAGGAGAAAGCCCTCCCTTGGCGGGCTCTCCACATTCCAGCCTCTCCCTACCTTTCTAATGTTATCTGCTGCCAACGGGTCTCCTACACTCCGGCCCCAGAACATGATGGTTTATTCCCCAAACTTACCCCACCTCTCACACCTCTGCATCTTTGCACATGCTGTTCCCTCTGCCTGGAAAGTTCTTTCCCCTCCTCATGGCTTGGTGAATTCCTCATTCTGTAGGACTCACCCCACGTGGCCTTGAGGCAGGGAGCCTCTGTAGGAACTCAGTCCCTCCTGCACTGTGCCCCCGCTGAACCATGCACGGTCGAGATTGTGGTCTTGAGTGCAACAACCTGGGTTTGCACCCTGGCTTTGCTATGTGTATGAGCTAGGAATTGCTTCAATAATGCTGCGTAACAGGCTACCTCACAATTTGGGGGCTTACAGCAAGCCTTTATTTTTCTCACTTATTGGCATAGGGAGAGAGTAAAGAATTGAGATAAATAGTTGGTTATTTATTGCACAGTTACTAGATGCCAGGTGCGTGAGCATACATGTATTCTTTCATTTACTCCTCATGCCAACCCTGTATGGTGAGCATTTTTAACCAGTTTTAGAGTTGAGGAGATAAATAAATGTCCAGAGAGGTTACAGAACTTGCCCTGGGTAACACAGCTGGTGAGCAACAGAGCTAAGACGTGAACCCAGGCAGAATACAGCCACGTGCCGCACTGCTTTGCTGCCTCCAATGAATAGATGGTCTTGTTTTGGCGAAAGGACAAGAAGGGGTTCAGGACAGCTCAGGCACCACACACTGGTCCTTTCTCTTACTTTGGTCCACTGAAACCCTTCCTGATGGTCTCCCGGCTCACAGCCTGACCTCTGGAGCCTTTTGACTCCTTTCAGGGACTTGACTTAGGCCTTCCCAGGAATCCAGCCTCCCTGGAGACCCTGTGCTTCTAGAGCCGAGCCTGGCACCTGGGAGGGCAGCTGCATGATGCACAGGTTCCCAGATAGGTCTCCCTTCCAAGGTTCTGGACTCAAAGGAGTACAGGGCTCTGCGATCCTGGAGCAGTAGGGTCATCAGGCCTTACCCAGCTGGCCTGAGTTGGAGGAGGGCAGGGAAGGGAGGTGTCCTCAGCTGCCCCCTGGGGCTGCTCTCATGATGCCTGGGCTGGGAAAAGGACCCAGAGCAGCGCAGGGCAGGGAAGGAAGTGTCCAGGCTCCCCAGCTTCACTCTTTGAGAACAGTACTGGGTAGCAGGTGAGAGCCAGGCTTTCATCTGGGCCTGCTACCAACTGAGTGGCCCTGGGCAAGTAGCATTCTCCCAAGCCTGTTACCTCATCCACAAACTGAGATCATGACAAAACCCCATCATGGGCCTACAGTGCACAAAGGGGCTTTGCATGAGCCTGGCACATGGCAACTGGTTCATCAGTGACCCCTATTCTTATTTTCATTATTTTTGTCATTCAGCTGTCAACTATCCACGGTCAAGTTTCATGGTTAAGTGACTTTTCTCCCCCAAGCATACCTCCAGGTCCACTTCCCAGAGCCTGAATACACCCAGAGCTATATGACCTGGTACACATCCTTTCTCCCCTCTCGGCCTCAGTTTTTCTATCCATAAAATGCAGGGCAACACACCACCTGGCAGGAATGCATGAGGCCAAATGAGATAATATAACAGTCCTGAGTCCCCTTTCTGAGCCTCAGCTCACCAATTTGTAAAATGGGTTAATAGGGTTGTCTAGATCAAAGGCGATAATCATGACAACAGTGTAGCACATGGCTCTGCGCACAGCAAGAGTTTTATAAGCTATGGCTTTAAAAACAAGACAAGGTGTTCCAAAAATGGAAGCTGAAGCCAAATCACCTTACAAGTTTTTATTCACTATGATAGACTATACCCCATCACGTAGAACATAATCTCCATAATGTCCTTCCTTGTTTTCATTTCCTATACCCTATCTCTTCTAAATGATTGGATTTTCTGTGTCACTTTTCCTATCCATGTGGGTAAGGGAGATTTAACTAATTTTTAAGGGTTTGTCTGAACCCGTTGAAGCTAAGACCTATTTCATCCTATTACATTATGATTATATGCATTTGGTTATAATAAAGAAAAATATGTTCCTCTAGTATCTTGCAGCTGACAAAGAACCTTCATACCAAACGTTTTATTTAATCCTCCGAACAATGCTGACAGGTTGGTATTATGCTTATCTGCATTTTACAGGTAATAAAACCGAGGCCCAGAGAGAACAAGGAGGCTTGCCCAAGGTCACAGGGTGAGTTAGAGATAGTGCCAGGACTTGGATCCTGCCATCACGGCCACAACTGTCTCTCTGAATGGACTCAAAGCTCCCTGAGGGCAGAGCAGGGTCCTTCCCCCACAGTCTCCTCTCAGCTCTTCATCCATCAGGCTGCATACTCCCAAGACAGGGGAGGGGTGTCTCCCCATGCCGCCTGGGCCAGGTCTTAGCACACCAGAGGAGAGGACAACCCCTGCTTTTGTTGGTTCAGTATGTACTGGGGGTCTACTATGTGCGGGGATTCCTCAGCCCCACTCCCGGGGGAGACGTTACACTAGGGAGAAGAAAGTGGGGTTTGTGTGTGTGTGCGTGTGGTGAGGAAGATCGTCGCTGGGCTAACATCTGTACCAATCTTCCTCTAGTTTGTATGTGGGATGCCGCCACATACGGCTTGATGAGCGGTGTGTAGGTCTGCACCCAGGATCCAAACTTGTGCACCCCGGGCAAGAGGAGCGCAACCTTAACCACTATGCCACTGGGCTGGCCCCTGAAAGCGAGTGTTTTAATAGAGGTCCAAACAGTGAGCCTTGGGCTTCAGGGGAAGCTACCTGAGAGGTCTTTGGGTGGGAACTTGAATAAGACGGGGGCACAGAGGTGGGCTGGAGCTCCGCAGGCGGAGCGATGAAGATGGGAAGGTCGGTTGTATCTCCACCAGAAGCCGCCTAGTGAGGGTGGACTGTGTGGGTCTGCGTGGCTTCGGGACCGGGCCGCGGGCTCTCGCTGGGAACCTTCTCCCGC
Source organism: Equus przewalskii (assembly GCF_037783145.1). Taxonomy (NCBI): domain Eukaryota; kingdom Metazoa; phylum Chordata; class Mammalia; order Perissodactyla; family Equidae; genus Equus; species Equus przewalskii. Next base: position 29,406,515 of record NC_091832.1, read on the forward strand.
TCCTGCTACGACGTGCCCCGACCGGCAGCCGCCCGGCCTCGGGAGCCGAGGTTCAAGTCAGCCGGAAGCGGAGGCCGCTGAGCCGCAGCCTCCGCAGCGCCACCGCCGGACTTGCGCAACCATTTCTGCTCTCTGGGCCTCCGTGTCCCCATCTGCACGATGACCCCAGGCCCTCCCAAGACTCCATCATCCGGGTGGGGGTGACCCCTCTCGCCCCCGTGCAACCCGCGGACGCGGCGTGGGAGAGGAAGCTTGCGCAAGGCCAGCCCCGAGCCCGGAGTGAGCGCCGCCGCCCGCCGCCCCCCGGCCCTCCCCCGGGCTCGGGGCGGAGCCGCCGCGCCTTTATCCGTGCGCTCGCCGCCCGCCCCGCGCCCAGCGCTGCTCGGCCGCAGGTACCGGGCGGGGGGCGCGTGGGGGGCTGCGGGCGGCTCAAGGCTGGGCTGGGCTGGGCGGGGGCCGGTCGCGTGAGCAGGCGGGAGGGAGCCCCGGCAGGCCTCTGTCGCCGGAGAGGGCGCACCTCCGGTCAAGAGTGGGAGGACGCCAGGGGACCAGCTGGAGGGGGCGCCGCCGCGAGGGAGTGGGAGCAGGAAGGAGGCGCAGAGCGGGAGCATCTCCGGGAGGAGTGGAGGAGGCCGGAGGAGGCAGGGAGGCAGAGCCGGAGGGGGAGGACGTCTGTGAGCGAGCGGCAGAGGACCGGGCTGGCCTGGGAGGGCCTCGGAGTCCTGCAGGAAGCTAGGCAGGACTGGAGGAGGAATCTGGGGAGACTCTGGGGGCAAAAAGGAGTGTGAGTACCTGGAACTGGGTGATGTGAGGGGCTCCCAGCTGGGAAACCGGAAACAGTGGGAACAGCGCTGCTGGGGTCCAGGAGGGCACTTGCTCCAAAGGAGCCTAGCCCCGTGGGGATGAGGAAAGCTCCCTTCGTGTCAGGAGAGCATGGGGGTTCCCCTCACTCAGTGAGGGAAGGGGAAGGAGCCCCACAGCACTTTCCTCAAGCCCACAGGCTTTGAGGACCCCCAGAGGTTTCCCTGGGTCATGCCCCCCCCCCCCTCGCCCAACGCAGGCCTGGTGGGAGGATGGGGCCAGGTCAGGCCAAGGCTGAGAAGTCTGAGAGTCTGATGGATTCTCAGAGCCTGGCTACCCCTGAGTACATGGCCCAGGACTCCATGTTTTAGCTCCTATGGGAGAGGAGCTCAGCCTCCAGGCATGGGCCTTGTGCCACCTCTGGGCTCCTTGGTGAGAGGCCGCCCCTCTCCAGCTTCAGTTCTCCTGCCCAGCGAACTTGCTAGTTCTGCTTGCTGGTCTCCTTGCTGGTCAATGGTGAATCTCAGCTCCCTTTATTGCCTCCTGTGCTGGGTGACTGTAGCCAGCTCCCCTAACCTCTCTGGGCCTGCTTTTCTCCAGGTTCTTCCCTGTCCTCACAGCATTTGTGAGTCTGATCTCCACGAAAGAATTCCTGTAAGAGTTATCTCGTGCTGATCACACTTTTCAGGACAAATGGAGGCCCAAAGTGCAGTTACAAAAAACCACAAGTGGTTCCTGTTCAGTTTTGGAAGACATGGAAGGACTTTTTCTTTAAACACGTTGGGCCGAGTTGGGGAATTGGTTTGCAGTGAGGGAGGTGACCCACTTGTGGAGACAGCGAGTAGCCAGCCAGAGATGAAAACTTTGCTTGTATCATCTGTGGCCGCCCACTGGGCACCTGGGAGCTGAATACAGCAGATGGAGGGCAGGAGCACTGATTTTGGAGTCAGACCCGTGTGCTCTGCCATCCTGCCCTCGCGGCTGTGACACCGGCTTAGTTGCAGGTTCAAAGAGTTGCTGGGGGGGAGAGGTGAAATGTGTGTGAAAGTCATTGGTAAACAGCAAGCCGCTGTAAGTTACTGCCCGCAGTGCCTGGTCTAGTTAGTAACATTTCAGGCTCTGCCCGACTGTGCTGTCCTTATCAGGACCCTTCAGGAGAGTTTACCTCTGACAGCCGGTGGTTAACACTGGCCTGGCCTTATCATTTTTATCCAATGGGGTTAAACTTTGCCTTCCATGGCAAGATAAAGCTCTCTTTAAGGGAGTGTGCTGAACAGTTGGGGCCAGAGAAACAACAATGAATATTTTGCATGTCAGAAAGGAGGCAGAAGAGGAAGTGGAATTATAACTCAATGATACTTAGGAGTTAGGAGTTCCAATAGGGAGTTAGGAGTTAGGAGTTCCAATAGGGCAGGGTGTTAAAACCCTTAGGTGTTCCCTTTAGCTATTAAATAGCTGGGCTGTTAATTCTCTAAGGGCAGTGTTTTAACTGCTTTATTTGCTGCTGAGGCTCCAGCACCTGGCACATAGTAGGCCAGGAAGGGCCCTTTGAAGTCACTGGTGAATTCACTCTCTCCTTTGACAGGTGGAGAAACAGGGCCGAGAGCAGAAGGGACTTGTCCAAGGTCACACAGGGACTGAGTGGCTGAGCCAGGACTAGAAGCCAACAAAAACAGTGGAGCCAGTGCTGTGCCAGAGCCAACGCCTAGCATCCGTGACTTTGACTCTCACAAGAGCCCAAAAGGTGGCTATTATTATCCTTCGATTGTAAGTGAAGAAACAGGCTCAGAGAGGTTAAAGGATTTTAGCAAAGTCACACAGCTGGTAAGTTCCAGACCTGAAATCCCATTCTCACATAAAAATGGGGACCTGGCTTCTCTTGAAAGATGGGCCCGAGGTGAGTGGTAGACACCCTTCCTTGGAGCCGCAGCTCTCTCCAGTGCTCCATGGTCACTACCTGGGCGCCTTCCCTCTGGTCTGGATTTCCCTAGGCCCGTGGGCTTTTCATTGTGTGGGTGAGCTCCGTCAGGGCAGGGAGCCTGCCTGCTTCATTCACCGTGCGCCCCAGCTTTGCAGCCATGTGCCTGGCATATAGTGAGCGCAGAGTAAAACTATGGCATGGGTCTACCCCGTGGCTGTCCCCTCCATAGCCCATTTCCTACCCCATCCTCCCAACCTGGTCTGCTATTTTTGCCCCCAGAGGGATTAGGGGACTCTGACAGTGTGTATCAGGTGGAGACCAGGAGGAACTAGGGGTGGCCAGCCTTGGTTGAGGAGGGAGGTGAGGAGGTTGACCTTGAGTTCAGGAAAAGGGGAATGTGAGCTGGGAGGGCTGGGGAGCTGCGAGGGGAGAGGAGGACGGAGCTGCTCAGGCTGATGGAGGAAGCCGGACTTGGAGCCTGGAGATCTCAGTTCTAAACTTCAGACAACCTGGAAGCCTTCCAAACCTGCAGGACATGCCCCGGCCTGGCCACGTGCCCCATGTGCCTGTCAGATTAACTGCCAGGGCGGGCCACCCACTTTTCCCTTCTGCCGGCTGCTGGGACTGCTAGGGCTGGGACCCTTGTCCCTGGGGGTTTCACTTCCCGTCTACCTCTGTTGGGTCTGGGGGCAAGTGCAAATCTTCAGGGCTCTGTGAATCCAGAAAGGTTACTCTGAATGGTCTTTGCTGAGAACACTTTAAGTATTAAATAAAGTCAGTGTCTCTAGAAGTCCAAACTCCCGCCAAATTCCCCTGGTCCCTAAATGCACCCTCAGAGAAAGGTAAATGTTTAAAGAAACACAGATAACTTTCTAAGGCCCCCCAATCCAGTGGACCCAGCTATTGAGGGCTAAAAGAGGAATGAGTTTTTTAGAGAACCCCGAGGAAATCTCAGGCTGGAGATATTTTTTATTGATTGATTGATTGATTGATTGATTGAGGAAGATTAGCCCTGAGCTAACATCTGCTGCCAGTCCTCCTCTTTTTGCTGAGGAAGACTGGCCCTGAGCTAACATCCATGCCCATCTTCCTCTACTTTATATGTGGGACGCCTACCACAGCATGGCTTCCCAAGTGGTGTCATGTCTGCACCCAGGATCTGAACTGGTGAACCCCGGGCCACCGAAGCAGAATGTGTGCATTTAACTGCTGCACCACCGGGCTTGGCCCTGGAGATATTTTAAATACTACTATTCTTAGTAGTAATTAGTTACTACTGCTATTAATAAATAATAATAGCAATTGTTTATTGAGTCTTGAAACTGTGCTAACACTTTCTTCTAATGAATTTTATCTTTGCAGCAGTCTATGAGGTAGATAATAATTCCCATGAGGGAGCTAAGGATAAGGGAAGGGGAGTCACTTGTCTTAGATCACACAGCTAATATGTTATGGAATCAGGAGTCAGACCTGGTTTGTCTGAATCTGAAGTCCATCTCCTTCACGAGCCTTTATGTGTCTTTTCTCCTCTCTTCCTGGCTTCCTTCCACTCTGATTCCCGGTGAGGAGCAGACAGAAGCCAGTCAAGTTTGCCTGACATCCCTCAACCAGGCCCTGGACACCTGGTCTCAGCCCAGCTTTGCCTGCCTTGCCGTGTGATCTTGGGTAAGTCACAGCTTTTCAGCTAGCCCTCACTTTCCCCAGATGTTTCACGCAGAGCTTAACCGTGGGCTTCTTTCTGCAGCTAAGGCCTGGCCCGGAGGGCAGAGTTTAGCCTGGATTTGACCGATGTGGGAGTGGTGATGGGGGGAGGGTAGAGGGGTGAAGGTTGTCTTTAGCCCCACCCTCTGGTGGTGACATCACACAAGACAGTCCCTGGAAGTCCCACGCCTGGTGACCCTCACCTGTGGAAGTGCCACTCAGTACTTGGCCTCTGGCAAATTTGTCCCATCCTACAGCGGAAATCATCAGCCCCCAGGCTTGAGAGAAACCCCTAGGTAACTAGCGCAGTATGGGAGGCTTGGAGGGGGCCGTGGAGGTGTCCTGGGCTGGAGTGGGATGCCTGGAACCGGCAGATCCCAGCAGCCTGGTGGGCAGACTACGCAGAGGATGCCCTGAGGGTGCTGTCTGGATCCCCACCCTCACCCTTCCAGCTCATGCTGGACCCCTGCTCATTTCCCCTGGATCCAGGGCCCCTTTCCATGGAATCTGGAGAGGGGAACTATTTCTGAAAGTAGACCTATTCAGATGGAATGGGGCCTCTGGCTGAGGTCTAAAGGAGATAGGGCGGCAGGATCCCTGTTATCTCAGTATGTGGCCTCTGGGTTCTGTGCTTAGGGCCTGTTGTGCTGGGGGAGGGAGAGGGGGCTGTGAGTGAGCTATCACCCCCCTGATGGGGTAGTGAGCCAGGCCTTCCCTGGTGCAGAGCGAGTGGGTAGTGATAACTGGGGGAGACTGAGGTCTCTGGATGTGAATCCGTTGCTAGAAACCTAAGGAAATAATTTATGGGAAAAGACTTGGGTACCTGCTTTCAACCAGTATTTTCTTTTCTTTTCTTTTCTTTTTTTTTTTTTTTTGAGGAAGATTAGCCCTGAGCTAACTACTGCCAGTCCTCCTCTTTTTTGCTGAGGAAGACTGGCTCTGAGCTAACATCCATGCCCATCTTCCTCTACTTTATATGTGGGATGCCTACCACAGCATGGTGTGCCAAGCGGTGCCATGTCTGCACCCCAACCAGCGAACCCCAGGCTCCCGAGAAGCGGAACCTGAGAACTTAACTGCTGCACCACTGGGCTGGCCCTAGAGACCAGTATTTTCCAAAGTAGTTCTGTGGGTGCAGATAGGTGTGACAGGAGGCAGGGCTGTAGCAGAGTGGCTAAGAGGTCCAGTCTCTGCAGTCAGAGAGCTGGGTTCAAATCCTGGCCCCACCTCTCTCTCTCCTTCTCTGACCTTGGGTAATGAGCTCTTAATCTCTCTGAATTTCACTGTCCTCAACAAACAAAATGGGCATAATAATACCTATCTCACAAGCTAGTGATGAGAATTAATTGCAATCAGATTGTAAAGAGTGAGCATAGAGTAAACACTTATTACGTTTGAGCTGGCTTTATAATATGTAACAGGAAAAGGCATCCTTGGCTACGTAAGGTTGGCAAATGTAGGTTCAACAAAGAGAGGCAGGTTTCTTTGCTGCAGGACTTCTCAGAGCCTTTAACATGCTGTTATGCCATAGAAAGTTCAAAGAGTGGGATGTGGAGCATTGGACTGGACTTAGATCACAGGGACTCAGGAACCAGGCCACCATCGCATGTCGTCATTCCCTGGTCTTTGCCCTCCTGGTGCAATGGAAACCTTGCTGGACTGGGCAGTTCTGAGGAAGGCCTTCCTGTGTCCTCGATGTAAAACAAGGGAGCTGCACGAGATGCTTCCAGAGGCCTTTTCTGGCTCCCCGAGGTCCTGAGATGGGAAGACAAAGTTGTAGACCAGGGCGGAGGTCAGATTGTTGAGGCTGAAGCCCAGTCTGTCAGGGAGGAGAAGAAATCCAGTGCTGGCTCCCCAACAGCAAGGCGGGCCAGGGGTCTCGTGCTCTGGATGGAAGTGGCTCCATTAATTAGTCCATCAGCACGGTCTGCTTCTTAACCTGCCCTGTGCCCGGCTGTCTGAGAACAGAAAGGACAAGTGTCTGGGAACAGAAAGGACAAGTATCATGTCGGGGCGCCCCTCGGGCGGTGCTGTGATGACTTAGCTCCCGCCTCCTCCCTGGACTAGGAAAGGCCAGACCCCAGAGATGACCTCAGAATGTAATGCAGGACGAGCTTAGGGATGCAAATCGGGCTGTGGCCTTTGCCTATCAAGCCCTCTGCATTTACTTGGACCATGTGTGATAATTGGGTGGCCTCGGGACGGGGCGATCCAGTGCTGGTGGCAGAGAACACAGTGCTTTATCCTGCCTGGATCTCCTTGTCTCTTACAGTGACTGGTGCAAAGGTAGTTGCAGTAAATATCTGGTGAACACTGAACAGAATACCTGGATGCTGAGTCCAATCAGCTTGTTGGAGGGAGGTTGAGGGAGGGGAGTTGACTGGCAGGTGCCAGCTTTTCAATAGATGTTTGATTTAATGAATGACACAGTGAATAATGATAAGGCCGAATGAAGCAACTGGTATCAGACAAATAGTATATAATTATGAAATGATTAATAGCATTTGCTACCTCGTCTTGCAAAGGGCAGTTTAGGATGGTGGTTAAGATCCTAACTGAGTTCAGATCGTGTCTCTGCTGCTTTCTAGCTAGGTGGGTGGGCATGTACTTAACTTCTCTGTGCCTCAGTTTATTATCTGAAGAATGGGAATAATGATACTTCACAGGGTGTTCTGACGCTTAAATGAGTCAGTTACACATAGAATGCTTCAAACAGTGTCTGGCACACAGCAAGTGCAGTGTAAGCATTTGCTATGATTTGTTTTCCTCTCTGTAACCTCTGTTGTACCATGAAGTTCCTGAGGACAGGGATCAAATCCCCTTCCACTCTGCCCTCCCCTGGATCCAGCACAGGACCTGACGCAGAGAAGGGGCTCAGTAAGTGTTTGTTGAATGAATGAATGAATGAATGAATGAATCTATTTTAAATGCTAAATTGTATAAGCCATTATCAGTTTCCCACAGGGGAAGCTAAGGAGGCAGTAAGGAGGTCCCCTGGAAATGGCAGCTTGTATTGGCCTTCAAGGATGTCACTGGAGGGAAAGGAAGTTGGTACAGGATGTGACATTGGGTTATGTGGGAAATGAGGGTGGGAGCAGGTCCTGCGGTCTTGAATCCTTGGGTAAGGGGTTAGATTTGATTTATTTGCAATTAGCAACCATGGGTGGGTGTGGAAGGGCTGGAGGGGGCAACTTGAGTGGGGGGTATGGCTGAGTGAAAGGGTTGTTTTTATAGGATCAGTTGTTACCGGGGACTTTCAGGAAGAAAGAGGCATTCTGAGTTGGGTCTTGAAGGGTATGAAGTGTTGTCAGGATGCTGTTATGTTGTTCTTTCATTCAACAAACATTGAGCACCAGCTACCTGCTAAGCCCAAGGGGTTCCCAAAATAATGAGACAAACCGCCTATCCTCAATGAGCTTACATTAACAATGTTAATGCCCATGACAAGTGATATAATGGTCACAGGATGGGTATCTGATGGTAGGCACTCAAGTAGAGGAGTCATCACAGGAGGTTCAGAGGGCCAGGGAAAGTATCACAGAAGAAATGGGTTTTGAGGGATGAGTAGGAGTTTGCCTGATATGCAAGAGGAGGAAAGTGTCTCAGGGGGAGGGAATAGCTTGTGCCAAGCTGCAGACATGAGAAACAGCAGGCCCAGGTGTTTGGTAAGGCTGTGGCTGGATGTGAAGTGCATTGTGGTTGAGCAATAAGGTTGGAAAAGGTAACAGGGACCAAATCATGTAGGGTAATGGAGGGTCAGTGAGAGACCCAGGCTGCTCTGAAGGGGCTAGAGGTAGAGGCAGTGGGTCTCTTAGCAAGGTCATTGTCACCACCAGGTGAACACTGATGGCAGCATGAACACAGGAGAGAACAGTGGGAGCTGCTGTGTGGAGCCTGGACTGGAAAGGAAATGGCTGAGATACTGAGCCTCCTTAAGTAATGCATTCCTCAAACATTTATTGAGCACCTATTATGTACCAGACACTGTTCTAGTCACTCGGTATACATCAGACAGCAGAACAATCGTGAGTCAGAATGAAGCTCTCCCTTAGGATGACTCCTCTCCTCTTAAATTCGGTGTAGGGATAAGGGGACGGGAGGAGGGAATAAGACCTGGCATCAGGGCTTCCCAGCTGCTGCTCACGTGGGTGACAGGCTGAGCACCCCAGCCTCCTGACTTTGCTCTCGCCTCTCTTCCAGCTCCTTGTCTGACCCACAGCCATGGCCACGTTGGTGGCCCAGAAGCTCAGCCACCTCCTGCCCAGTTTGCGGCAGGTCCACCAGGAGCCTCAGTCATCTGTGCAGCCAGATACTGTCTTCACGGTGGACCGAGCCGAGGTGCCGCCCCTCTTCTGGAAGCCATACATCTATGTGGGCTACCGGCCGCTGCATCAGACCTGGCGCTTCTACTTCCGCACTCTGTTCCAGCAGCACAACGAGGCCGTGAACGTCTGGACCCACCTGCTGGCGGCCCTGGTGCTGCTGCTGCGGCTGGCCATCTTCGCGGGGACCGTGGACTTCTGGGGAGACCCGCACGCCCTGCCTCTCTTCATCATTATCTTCACCTCCTTCACCTACCTCTCCTTCAGTGCCTTGGCTCACCTCCTGCAGGCCAAGTCTGAGTTCTGGCATTACAGCTTCTTCTTCCTGGACTACGTGGGTGTGGCCGTGTACCAGTATGGCAGTGCCCTGGTGCACTTCCACTACGCCATCGAGCCCGCCTGGCATGCCCGGGTGCACAGCATTTTCCTGCCCATGGCTGCCTTTCTTGCCTGGCTCTCCTGCACTGGCTCCTGCTATAGCAAGTACACCCAAAAGCCCGGCCTGCTGGGCCGCACTTTCCAGGAGGTGCCCTCGGCACTGGCCTACGCCCTGGACATCAGCCCCGTGGTGCACCGCATCCTGGTCTCCGACCCTGCCACAGACGACCCGGCTCTTCTCTACCACAAGTGCCAGGTGCTCTTCTTCCTGCTGGCTGCCGCTTTCTTCTCAGCCTTCGAGCCTGAGCGCTGGTTCCCTGGCAGCTGCCATGTCTTCGGGCAAGGCCACCAGGTCTTCCATGTGTTCTTGGTGCTGTGCACGCTGGCTCAGCTGGAGGCCGTGGCGCTGGACTATGAGGCCCGCCGGCCCATCTATGAGCCTCTGCACACCCGCTGGCCCCACAACTTCTCCGGCCTCTTCCTGCTCACCATGGGCAGCAGTTTCCTCACTGCGTTCCTCCTGAGCCAGCTGGTACGGCGCAAACTCGATCGGAAGACCCAGTGAAGGGGGGTGGCATCTGATAGGGAGGGAGGTATAGTGGAGGTCCAGGGGTCCAGGCTTGGCTCCAGATGGGAACAAGTCCTGGTAAAGTTGTTTGTGTCTGGCCCGCGGTGACTCTCTGCGCACACCTCAGCTGCCACAGGCGGCACTGGCCAGTCCTTGGATTTGGGGATTGGCCAGGAACTGCTGGAGTCCACTCCTGGGCCTGCCCCAGTTCCCTGCCCTAGGAGAGGGGAAGAGAGAAAGATGTGGGCCACCCTGGTTTGCCTCCCCACACTGCCTTTCACTAGGATAAGGATGGGGGGGTCAGTTAGGGCCAGGACCCTGGTTTGGGGCTTCCAGATTACCTGAGAGGGGGTGAAGGTGGGATTAAGGCCAGTCCGATTTGAGCTGAGAGGTAGGGGAGGCCTCAGCAGCCCCCTTACCCAGGTTTCCTGGGTGGATAGGGAAGGGGCGGGCCCCAAGTGTGTGCAGGAGCTTACTGTGCCTTGAACCCCAGCCTGGAGGTTTGGAGCTCCAGGGAGCCCCCAAAGGTAGAAGATTGTGCCAGGTGGAAATGGATCCCATCCAGTGCCCCACACCTCTTCAGTCACTGCCCTAGATGGTGAGCCCCAATGGTGTAGCTCTGGCCTCCGTGTCCCACCCATCCTGTTCCCAGCCTCTCTCCTGGTTCCCTTGTTCACGATTCAGTTATCCAGTATGTGTTTCCTAGGCCTCTGCTCAGAGGTACACCACCGACTGGGCCCCGTGGATCCATACGAGATGATGAAGACTTTAATAATGGAATGAACTGTCAGGGGAAGCACTGAGGAGCGAATAATCAGTGTAGCCTGGGACCCTCAGGGTCTTGGGTTGGGAAGGGTGAGTAGGAGTTTGCAGATTCAGGAAGGACCTTCCCGGCAGAGGGAAAAACCTGTACAAAGGCCAAGAGGTATGGAAGGAGGAGTTCAGTGGGGCTGGAGCTGGCGGTGATCTGGACTCTGATGTGTCCTAGATGCAATAAAGTGACTGTGCTAACAGCTGCCTCTTTGCTTTTTGTCTCCTGTCCCAGCGAGGGGCCAGGAGGAGGTTTTCCCAAGGAAGCTGGGGCTCCTGGGGGTGGGCACAGGGAGAAGGGGGGCAGTTCCTGTTCTATGTTTGCCTGGCGTGTGGGCTTGGGGCTTTATACACTATATAAGTGAACTTTTTTTTTGGCAGGAAAGGCGGAGGCGTTTTGTTACTAAATAAGTTTTAGAAATTAAAAGAATGTGTTTAAAATATACATAATTGCACCTTATAATTTGACAAAGATTTCATTTTTTGGTCTTTCCTTCAATCAAGGAGGATTTTATACATTAACTTTTGTAATATTGTTATATGTAACTTTTGTAATAGTGCATTTTCTACAGTACACAAGCAATATATGTACAGCGAAGGAAAATTAGGAAGTACAGATAAGAAAAGAACAAAACTCCAAATGAATAAGAAATATGGCTGTACTGCTAAAATATCCTACTATATAAATATGACATCTATGGGGATTGTGGTTAGGGTGGAAGGACGGGTGGGTTGCCAGCATTTTTGCATTTCTGAGGGGCTTTGAGAATTTACAAAGTAGTTTCACAAACCTCGTTTGATCCTCTTTAAAATCCAAGGCCACATAGTAAGCCGTGAAGGCAGGACTGAAAGCTAGTTCTTGACTCCAAATTTTTAGCATTCATGGTTTTCTAAGTCCTCTTCCATGTGGTTTCACACTTATGCTTAGATTTCTTTTTTCTTTTTGAATTACAAAAGTAATTCATTTAGGGTCACCATTTAGGGTCCTGTGGAGGACCCTGGCGCACCTGAGCCTCGGCTCCATCCTTCCTTTTGGGATGATTGTGAGGATTCAGCGATGAGACAAGGAAAACCCTGAGCCCCCGGTAGTTATTACTTTACAGTAAGAAAGTGCAACTAATTGAGCCAAAAGAAAAAACACATTCCTTGTGCTATGCTGCGAAGGCGATCACACAGCATAGGCTCCGGAAAGCAACTCCTGAACGAGAACAGAAAGAGCGTGAAGGCTTTCCACACCTGAGAGGAAGGGCGTGGGGGAGGCGTCGGGCGGGGCTTAGGGGAGGAGGCGGGGCCTTACGGGGCGGGGCCGACGCTGGGGGCGGGGCCTGCGCCGGGGCGGCCGCGGCCGCGGCGTAGCCCCGCCCCCAGCGTTGGCGGGAGATCCAAAGTTGCCCTGGTGGCGGCGGTTGCGGCGGTTCCCTGAGGCGGCTGGAGCCCCAGCCCTTGTTCGGTCGGCTCGGCCTCCGCACCCGCCATGAGGCGGAGAGGCCCCGAGGAGGAGGCCTGCGGCGTGTGGCTGGACGCGGCGGCGCTGAAGAGGCGGAAAGTGCAGGTGGGACGCTGGAGCGCGAGCGTCGGGGGAGGGGTCGGGGCCTGGCGGCCTGAGAGGAGACGAGCTCCTGGCGCCGCTGGGCGAGGGAGGTGACGTCGGGGACCGAGAAGGAACAGCTTTGGGAATTCCGAGCGAGAGGGATTGGAGGCTGAAGAAGGAGGAAGAAATGGGGTTGGGGAAGGGTGTCGGTAAATGAGGCGGAAGGAAGGAAGCCCGGAGGGGTCGGGAGAGCGGGACGGCGAGGCTTCGAGAGGTGCGGAGGGGCGGAGGGAACATTCGCTCCGAGGAGCTGAGAGGAGCAGACTCCTCAGGCACTCGGAGCCTCTGCCAGGTGGCGGGAGGCGAGGCCCGGGTGTTGGGAGATGGTGCGCATGCAAATTTATGAAATCCTCCTCCTGAGGGCCCGCCAGGTTGCAGGCCGTCTGCCTGCCCGGAACCAGTACCTTCAGGGGAAAGAGTAGAAGAGACGGGAAGGGGAGCTGGCCTCGTATTTGTTGAGCATCCTCTAGGTGCCAGCTGCTGTTAAATGTTTAAGATGCATTATATATGTCATCACCCTTAGGAGAACGAGGAAACTGAGGCTGAGTAACTCAGGTTCACCCAACTAGGAAGGGTCGGCCATCACACCCAGGTTTCTCGCATATGCAGGATTCTCTGTTAGAAACATTACGAAGAAACAAAAGTATGAGAGAACAATCTTAATGCTTATTGAGCATTTTATGCTGGGCATTGTGCTAAGTATTTCAGATATGTTTTGTCTGTTTGGTACTATTCTGTGGTATATAGTATAATTCCCATTATACGTAAGAAATACCTAGACACTAAAGGCAGGATTCTTGCCCTCAAGTTGCTTACAGTCTTATGGGGAAGAAAAGAGATGGACAGATAATAATAATGATACCTAACATTTATTGAGTGCTTACTGTGTGTCAGGCACTTTGCTGAGATATTACATGCCTTATTGACGGCAGCTACTCACAAAAATTCGGTGAAGTAGATACTGTCATTATCTCTGTTGGATAGATGAAAAAATTGAGGCTTAGATTAAGAAATGTACCCAGGTAATCAGGGGTTCAGGCCCAGTTCTGACTGCTGCAAAGCCCAGTGCTCCTACCCTCTACAAGGCAGAAAAATGTCCAGATGAGTGGTCTCAAGGGAAATGTGATTTTGGGGGCTAGAGAGATGATCATGATTTGAGATTATCAAGGAAGATTTAACCAAGCAGATAGAAGGGGATTGGAGATGGGAAGGGTGCGCTGGATTTGGATAGTTTGGGCAGTAGTCTAAAGACCAGATGGTCAACCTAATCTAAACCATGAATGAGAATTTTTTTCTGTAGGTGGCTACAGCTTGCTGGAATAAGATCAACTGAGGACTGTTAAAAAGCGTCTTACAACTAAAGTCATTTTTTGAGAAGTAGCAAATGAACCACATGCTCCTTTAAAAAAATTTTAAACTTAAAAATGTTTTTGGAGTAGGTGATACATTCATGTGGTACATAATTCAAAATGTGTAGGATGTGCAGTGAAATATCTCCCTAATACTCCTGGTCATCCTTCCCCATCTCAGAGGCCACAACGTTCTTGTGTATCCTTTCAGAGATATTCTATGCATCTGTAAGCAAACTTGTATCTTGTCTTTGTTATAAATAGTAGCATATTATATATTGTTCTACAACTTGCTTTTTTCACTTATTGCATGTTATGAATCATTTCATATGCATTGATAAAGAGCTGCTTCATTCATTTTTTTTTAAAGATTTTATTTTTTTCCTTTTTCTCCCCAAAAGCCCCCAGTACATAGTTGTATATTCTTAGTTGTGGGTCCTTCCAGTTGTCGCATATGGGTTGCCATCTCAACATGGCCTGATGAGCGGTGCCATGTCTGCACCCAGGATTGGAACCAGCGAAACCCTGGGCCGCCGCGGAACATGTGAACTTAACCACTCAGCCACAGGGCTGGCCCCTGCTTCATTTATTTTAAAGACTATGTAGTATTCCAATATTTGGAATAATATCCATTAATGTGACAGTATTATCTTAGTCTGCTTGGGTTGGGTTCCGGTGAGGACTTCCTTCTTGGCTTGTAGGTGGCCACCTTCTCACTGTGTGCTCACGTGGCCTTTCCTTGGTGCACACTGTGGGGACGAGGGGAAGAGAAAGAGAAAGGGGCAAGGAGAAGGGGAAGAGATGGAGGTAGATAGACGTGTGTGTATTTGGCTTGGAGAACAGCAAGAAGGCCAGTATGGCTGGAGCAGAGCGAGGCAGAGAAAAAAGGAGTAGATGAGGTCTAAAAGGTGTGAGAGGGCATACATGGCCAGATCCTGCCTTGTGGGGTTAGGGCTTCAGCAATTTTGGGAGGATACAGTTCAGTCCATAGCAAGTATGTACAGCTGTTCCCCAACTTACAGTGCTTTGGCTTATGATTTTTCAACTTTATGATGGTGGGAAAGCAACACACATTCAGTAGAAGCCATACTTGGAATTTTGAATATTGCTCTTTTCCCAGGCCAGCAATATGTAGTTAGATACTATCTCGTGACGCTGGGCAGCAACAGTGAGCCGTAACTCTCACTCGGCCAGGCGATCATGAGGGTGAACAACTGATACACTGAGAACCATTCTGTACCCGTACAACCATTCTGTTTTTCACTTCAGTAAAGTATTCAATAAATTATGTGAGATATTCAACACTTTATTGTGAAATAGGCTTTGTGTTAGATGGTTTTGCCCAACTTTAGGCTAACATAAGTGTTCTGAGCACGTTTACCGTAGGCTAGGCTAAGCTATGATGTTCAGTAGGTCAGGTGTATTAAAGACATTTTTTTTTTTATTGAGTTATTGATAGGTTACAATCTTGTGAAATTTCAGTTGTACGTTAATGTTTGTCAGTCATGTTGTAGGTGCACCACCTCACCCTTTGTGCCCACCCCCCACCCCACCTTTCCCCTGGTATCCACTAAACTGTTCTTAGTCCATAATTTTAAATTCCTCATATGAGTGGAGTCATACACAGATTATCCTTCTCTCGCTGGCTTATTTCACTTAACATAATTCTCTCAAGGTCCATCCATGTTATTGCAAATGGAATGATTTTGTTCTGTTTCGCAGCTGAGTAGTATTCCATTGTATATATGTACCACGTCTTCTTTATCCATTCGTCTGTTGCTGGACACTTAGGTTGCTTCCACGTCTTGGCTATTGTAAACAGTGCTGCAATAAACATTGGGGTGCACAGGACTTTTGGGATTGCTGACTTCAGGCTCTTTGGATAAATACCCAGTAGTGGGATGGCTGGATCGTATGGTAGTTCTATTTTTAATTTTTTGAGGAATCTCCATACTGTTTTCCATAGTGGCTGCACCAGTTTGCATTCCCACCAGCAGTGTATGAGGGTTCCTTTTTCTCTACAACCTCTCCAACATTTGTTGCTATTAGTTTTAGATATTTTTGTCATTCTAACGGGTATAAGGTGATATTTTAGTGTAGTTTTGATTTGCATTTCCCTGATGATCAGCGATGATGAGCATCTTTTCATGTGCCTATTGGCCATCGGTATATCTTCTTTGGAGAAATGTCTGTTCATATCTCCAGCCCATTTTTTGATTGGGTTGTTTGATGTTTTGTTGTTGAGTTGCGAGAGTTCTTTATATATTAGGGATATTAAGCCTTTGTCAGATATATGACTTGCAAATATTTTTTCCCAGTTAGTGGGTTGTTTTTTTGTTTCAATCCTGTTTTCATTTGCCTTGAAGAAGCTCTTTAATCTGATGAAGTCCCATTTGTTTATTCTTTCTGTTGTTTCCCTTCTCTGAGAAGGCGTGGTGTCCGAAAAGATCCTTTTAATACTGATGTCAAAGAGTGTACTGCCTACGTTTTCTTCCAGAAGCCTTATGGTTTCAGGTCTCACTTTTAGGTCTTTGATCCATTTTGAGTTTATTTTGGTGAATGGTGAAAAAGAATGGTCAATTTTCATTCTTTTACATGTGGCTTTCCAGTTTTCCCAGCACCATTTGTTGAAAAGACTTTCTTTTCTCCATTGTATGCCCTCAGCTCCTTTGTCAAAGATAAGCTGTCCATAGATGTGTGGTTTTATTTCTGGGCTTTCAATTCTGTTCCATTGATCTGTGCACCTGTTTTTGTACCAGTACCATGCTGTTTTGATTACTGTAACTTTGTAGTATGTTTTGAAGTCAGGGATTGTGATGCCTCCCGTTTTGTTCTTTTTTCTCAGGATTGCTTTAGAAATTCGGGGTCTTTTGTTGCCCCATATGAATTTTAGGATTCTTTGTTCTAATTCTGTAAAGAATGTCATTGGGATTCTGATTGGGATGGCGTTGAATCTGTAGATTGCTTTAGGTAGAACGGACATTTTAACTATGTTTATTCTTCCAATCCATGTACATGGAATGTCTTTCCATCTCCTTATGTCGTCATCCAATTCTCTCAGAAAGGCCTTGTAATTTTCATTATATAGGTCCTTCACTTCCTTAGTTAAATTTACCCCAAGGTGTTGTATTCTTTTTGTTGTGATTGTGAATGGTATTGTATTCTTGAGTTCTTTTTCTGTTGGTTCATTACTGGAGTATAGGAATGCTACTGATTTACGCAAATTGATTTTATACCCTGCAACTTTGCTGTAGTTGTTGATTACTTCTAACAGTTTCCCAATGGATTCTTTGGGGTTTTCTATATATAAGATCATGTCGTCTGCAAACAGCGAGAGTTTCACTTCTTCTCTCCCTATTTGGATTCCTTTTATTCCTTTTTCTTGCCTGATTGCTCTGGCCAGGACCTCCAGTACTGTGTTAAATAAGAGTGGTGATAGAGGGCATCCTTGTCTCTTTCCTGTTTTCAGGGGGATGGTGTTCAGTTTTTGCCCATTGAGTATGATGTTGGCTATGGGTTTGTCGTATATGGCCTATTAAAGGCATTTTTGACTTAGGATATTTTCAATTTATGATGGGTTTATCAGGACGTAATCCCATCATAAATTGAGGAAAATCTGTGTATTTATTTATATTTACCAATCCTTTATTGATAAAAAGTTATCTCCAATCTTTTGCTATTTAAAACACTCCTGCAATGAGGAATTTATACACATATCTTTTTGCACATACAGGAATGCATCTGTAGGATGAATTTCTAGAAGTGGAATTACTGGGTCAAAGAATGTCTCTGTTTTTAAAATTAAACTTTGAAACATATAACTTTGTTTAGTAAATACTAAAGTCTCTCCCTTCTATCCAGTAATTAGAGTTTGGGTCACTTCCTGAATCTGAAACACATTTATTTTCTACAACGCAGGAATTTCTGAGAGAGGATCCTGTGTCAGCCGTAGCATTTTGTGTTAACTAAGTTAAATCAGCAGTTTAAAGTTATCTTGCTTCCTTGGTAACCTTTTTGTTCTTCTCTGGTTTGTGAATTAGTATGCAAAAAAGATGAGATTTATCATATTACAGCACAGATAGAATGGTGACCTTTTCCCCCCCAAAATATAGAGGAGAAGGCTAATTTATGGATGGTAGGGAAATATATATATTTATCAAAAGTGATCGAAATGTTCAATGGGTATTTACTACTCTTTGAATCAGGAATATTTGTTTGAAAACAAATATAGCATCCCCCATACCAAGGCCCAGGTAATGAGGCCAAGGCTGCCATGCCTCCGTGGGTAGTCGTCCCAGGAGAGAAGCAAACAGAACTGTCTGCTATTTTGGGGAGAGTGGGAAGTAGTTTGCAGTCTGGCCAGAAGATAGAGCAGTATGTTTGCTTCTCTCCTGGGACGACTACCCACGGAGGCATGGCAGCCTTGGCCTCATTACCTGGGCCTTAGTATGGGGGACGCTGTATTTGTTTTCATTTCAGTTTTTTTTATTATGAGAGTAATATATGTTTGTGAAAAAATGAATCAAATAGTGTAAAATTGTGCTAAGTAAAAACCAAAAAGCTAGGGGCCGGCCCGGTGGTGCGGTGGTTAAGTGTGCATGTTCCACTTCGGTGGCCCAGGGTTCACCGGTTTGGATCCCGAGTGCGCACATGGCACTGCTCAGCAAGCCTTGCTGTGGTAGGCATCCCACATATAAAGTAGAGGAAGATGGGCCTGGATGTTCGCTCAGGACCAGTCTTCAGCAAAAAGAAGAGGATTGGCAGCAGTAAGCTCAGGGCTAATCTTCCTCAAAAAAAAAAAAAAAAGCCTCAGTGGCAGTGGCTACTGTTGACAATTTGGTATCCTTCAAGACATTTTCTATGTGTATATAAATAAATGTCTTTTTCCCTCAGAAATGAGATTATATCAAACATATTGTTCTGCTGTTCACCTTTCACTAAATATATGAGGGAGAACTTTTATTTGGGACATACAGGTTTTAGCCTGGATTTTTAAAAAGGCCATTTTAATTTACATAATATTTAAATTTTGTATTTTAACTTTGCTGCCTCTATTTGAAAACATTGAGAAATATTTCTAACAGGTTTTTCTATACGTTGAAGAGGGAAAAGATTTAGTGTGTGATTTTATAGTTGCTGTCTCTTAGGCATATTACATTTAAAATGTCATTATAACTCAAAAAACAATGTCTATTTCTTATCTATAATACAGTGTAGTTCCTTACCCTTGGAATACGTAGCAGGGAAGGAGAAGTGGACATAACTCAGAGGGAGACAGAAATGTGAAGATATCAGAAATCTTGGCTGAGTCATCCGTGGTTTCTGGGCCAGCCTGGGCAGAGCACTAAATGCCACTCAGACATTCTGCAACTTTACAAACACTGAGTCCATCAGCAAATCCTCTGGCCTTCAAATGTGCTTAGAATCTCATCGTTTCCTACTATTTCCCCCACTGCCACCTGAGCCAGAGTGACCCTTTGCTCACTGTTAAGTTTAAAATCATCTAGTGGTTTCCTATCTTCCAATGAAAACCAAAATCTTCTTTAGGCCCTCAAGGCACGATCTGGCCATGTATGCCCTCTCACACCTTTTAGACGTCATCTACTCTTTTCTCTGCTTCACTTCAACCATAGTGACCTTCTTGCTGGCCTTCGAGCCAAACACCCCTGTGCTTGGGACTTTTGTATACCTCTGCCTGAAGTGTACAGGGATTAGAATGCCACATGCAGGGCCTGCCCGGTGGCGCAGTGGTTAAATCCACACGTTCTGCTTTGGTGGCCCAGGGTTTGCCGGTTCGGATCCTGGTGTGGACCTACGCACCGCTTAGCAAGCCGTGCTGTGGCAGGTGTCCCCCATATAGTAGTGGAGGAAGATGGGCACAGATGTTAGCGCAGGGATGGTCTTCCTCAGCAAAAAGAGGACGATTGGCAGCAGATGTTAGCCAGGGCTAATCTTCCTCAAAAAAAAAGAATGCCGCATGGTTCTGCTGCTTCATTTGTTCACGCATCAACTTATCAGTGAGTCCTTTTCTTGACCACCGTAAAATAGCTTTTCCTGTATCCCCTACTCCTCATGCTCTCTAACTACTTTAGTCTTGCTTTATTTTTCTCCATACCACTTTTCATCATCAGACATACTATATACTATATATTTACTTGTTCATTTATTGTCTTTCGTTCCCTACTAGAATGAAAGTTCCATTAGTCAGTCCTTCAAACAGTACACATAGTAGGTACTCAGTAAATTTTTATTGAATGAGTGAGTGAACGAATCTATCTAGGTTTTGCTTTCAGAAAACCTGTTAGATAGTATTATAGTTGCTTTAGTCTCTCTTTCTGTCTCTGATGAGAGGAAAAGTGGGAAGAATTTGAGCTTTTAGAGGAGAGATGGACTGGAGACTTCCAGTAAAATGGCAGTTAAACTGTGTACTTTTTTATTTTTTTGAGGAAGATTAGCCCTGAGCTAACTACTGCCAATCTTCCTCTTTTTGCTGAGGAAGACTGGCCCTGAGCTAACATCTGTGCCCATCTTCCTCTATTTTATATGTGGAAGGCCTACCACAGCATGGCTTTTTGCCAAATGGTGCCATGTCCGCACCCAGGATCCGAACCGACGAACCCCGGGCTGTCAAGAAGCGCGAACTTAAGCAAGTCTTCTGACTCTTGGTCCAGTGTGTTTTTTCATAATGTGTGAGACATCCTCAGACAATAAAAAAGTAAATAAAATAGTTCCAACTCTTGCAGCAGGGAATATGATAGGTACACAAACAATAGTCAGACAGACCGTTAAGTACCTTAGAGGCATAAGGATATTGTTTTAAGGGTTTAGAGACAGAGGAGATTACATTTTATTATGGGTGGAGGATTTAAAATGTATCCACAAATTGTTTGATACTCCTCTCTTTAAACGATGGAGACTGGGCCTGGCCCCGTGGCCGAGTGGTTAAGTTTGTGCGCTCTGCTTCAGCTGCCCAGGGTTTCACCAGTTTGAATCCTGGGTGCGGACATGGCACCACTCATCAAGTCATGCTGAGGCGGCATCCCTCATGCCACAATTAGAAGGACCCACAACTAAAAGTACTCAACTGTGTACTGGGGGACTTTGGGAGAAAAAAAGGAAAAATAAAAAAATCTCTCTCAAAAAAAAGATGGAGACAAATTCCTCTCCCCCTCTGCTGTATTTGGTGACTAATTAATAGAATGTGATGGAAGTGTTAGAATTCTGAGGCTAGGTCATAAACAACATTGCAGCTTCAGCCTCATTCTCTTTCCAAGAAGCCAGGTGTCATGTTATGGGAATACTCAGGCAGCTCTGTGGAGACATCCACCTTGTGAGGAACCTAAGCGTTTGCTAGCAGGGTGAGTGAGCCATTTGAAAGTGGAGCTGCAACCCTTGTTGATATCTTTAATGCAACCTAATGAGATTGTGAGCCAGAACCACCTACCTGGGCTGCTCCCAAATTCCTGATACGCAGAGGTTGCAAGCTGATAAATTTTTGTTGTTTTAACCTGCTAAGTTTTGTGGCGATTTGTTAATGCAGCAGTAGAAAGCCAGTACAGATTTTGGTTCTGGAAGTGGAGTGCTGCCTAACAAAACCCTAAAATGTACGAGTGGCTTTGCAATGGGGCAAGAAGTGGCAACTGGAAGGACTTTGAAGAGAATGCTGGTGAAAGCTTGAGGAGCTTTTAAGAAACTGTTTTTAGAAGTATGATAGTTTTTGAGGAGGCTGTGGGTTTAAAGGAAAGTGAGAAAAATCTTATTGGAAGCTGGAGAAAAGGAGATCCTTGTTGTGTAGTGACAGGAAGTTTAGCAACACTGTTGGCTATAGTAAGTGGAAGGTAGAAAATGTACCTGATGAACCTCGTAATGTAGCTAAGGAGATTTCCAGGCAGAGTGTTGAAGGTGCTGTCTGGTTTTTTGCTAAATGTAGCAAAATGCCAGAGGAGAGAGAGAAGCTACAGGAAGCCCTGTTAGACAAAAAGGAGCCTAGAATTGCTGATTTTGAAAATTCCCAGCCTCTCTAGGTGTCACACAATGGGTTTTTCTTTGCAGGAAGTTTTTAAATTACTAATTCAATCTTTTTACTCGTTATAGGTCTAGTCAGATACACATGAAAAGATACTCAATGTCGTTAGTCACTAGGGAAGTGCAAATCAAAACCACAGTGAGACACCACTTCACATCCATTAGGATGGCTATAATCAATAAGACAGACAATATCAAGTGTTGGTGAGCATGAAATTGGAACCCTCTTCTGTTGCTGGTACACGCATAAAATGGTGTAGGCAGTTTGGAAAACAGTTTGGCAGTTACTCAAAATGTTAAACATAGTTACCATATAACCCAGCAATTCTGCTCCCTCCTAGGTATATGCCCAAGAGATATGAAAACATATGTCCAAACAAAAACTTGTCCACAGCAACATTTCTCATAATAGCCAAAGAGTAGGAACAACCCAAATGTCCATCAACATTTGGGTAGATGAAATGGTATATCTATACAATGGAATGTTATCTGTTATTAAAAGGGAATAAAGTACCTATACATGCTACAACATGGGTGAACCTCCAAAACATGCTCAGTGAAAGAAGCCAGTCACAAAAGACCAGATATTGTGTGATATATGAAAGGTCCAGAATAGGCAAATCTATAGAGACAGAAAGTAAATCGGTTTCCTGAGGCTGGGGTAGGGTGGGAATGGGGAATGACTGCTAATGGGTACAGGGTTTCTTTTTGGGGTAATGAAAAATGTTTTAAAATTAGATTGTAGTGATCTTTACAAAACTCTGTGGATATACTAAAGAACACTTAACTGTACACTTAAATCGGTTAATTTTATGGTATGTGAATTATATCTCAATAAAGCTGTTAAAATAGAAAGAAAGGCTTCATGGAAGAGGTGGCATTTGAGGCAGACCTTAAAGCAAGGGCTGGATTTTGTTGGAAAGCCATGGAAGTGGAGTGGGCGTTCTAGTGGCACAGGAGTAGGAAATATAAGGGGTGTTTGTGAAACAGGGAGTGAAAGTTAGGGGGTCCCCAGGACCACCCTCACTTCTGACACCAACTGTGACTTTGAGGGTCCCCAAACCACTCTCAGGTTTGATAATTTGCCAGGACTCAGAACTCACTGAAAGCTGTTACACTCATGTTTACAGTTTATTACTGTGAAGAGATACAGATTAAAATCAGTCAAGGGCAGATTCTAGGAGAATTTCAAGCACATAGGGCAGAGTCTAGGAGAATTCCAAGCATGAAGCTTCCAGTATCTTCTTTCAGTGGCATATTGGACAGCACTAACTGCTCCCAGAATGATATGTGACAGTACACACAGAACAGTGCCAACCATGGAAGCCCAACAAGCATTGGTGTCCAGAGTTTTTATTGGGGATTGGTCGAGTAGACATGGTTGACTACTTGTGTGGTTGACCTTAGTTTCTAGCCTCGATGGAGATCAAGCTGATACTGCATGGCCCAAAGCCCCTACCACTGATCACATTGTTAGCATAGACTGTCTGGTATGGCCCAAAGCCTCTTGGAAAACAAAGACACTATCAGGCAGGACATTCCAGGAATTTAGAGATTACCTCTTAGGAGCCAAGGGCAAAGGCCAGAGTTCTCTTTGGTTAAGATAATTTACTACATAGGGAGTAATTCAGTTTGGCTAGAGTGTAGGGAGTATGTAGGGGAGTTGAAGGTGAGATTAGGAGGGTAAACTAGTGCCACGTTGTTGGAGATTCCTGGAAGACATTTGACATAATTGAAACATAGTCTAAGAAGGTTAACCCAACAGTGCTTATATCAGAGTAAGTGGTACACTAAAAGTAGGTTAGCGGAATTTGGAGGATATTGCAGATGTTTAGGTAAGAAATAACAAGGGCCTGATCCAGGATAGTAAAGTTGAACTTATTTATTTTCGGTGGATTATTGATCTCTATAGTTATGCTCAAGAAGGGCCTAAATGTGGGCCGGGGGGGGGGGGCGTCTCTCAAATATTTTTTTTAAGATGTAACTTTGGTCCAGTTATCTACAGCCCTCAATGTCTCCCCCCTTTTAAAGGACCTTTGCATCTTCCCTACACGTCTGTTTACATTTAGGAGCCAGAAATTGGTGCCTGAGTAAGTAGAGGATGATTATAGAAAAAAAAATTTTAAACGTGAAATAGTGCTTGGAAATTGGGAGAATAGATATAGTATAGGCCGATTGTGTGTGTATATATACATATCTGCATGTATACTGTGTACACTTCACACACAGTAATACTTCTATTCAGAAAGTTGACACCTTCCAGGGGAACTTGGAGTATGTTCCAGAATGGGGATTCCTCCTCCGCTGGATTTCCATTGAGACACCCTCTTTCCCATGTAAGTGAGCGCAGTGTTCTTTCTTTCATGGGACTTCGTCTCTGCTATTGAGAGGGCCCCATGTGGCCATTGGTGTTTTGGAAGTAGTTAAAATCAGGGGGGCTTAAACAGATCTTCAGAATTAAACAGATCTTCCTTATTAGGGCAAAACTGATGGTAAATGTACTAAAACGTGCTACGGTGATCTCTGCTATGCATGACATCCTTTAAATGAGAAAAATCTCATTAGCAAGAAGCACCTTTTTAGGAGACTTAGTAATGCTAGTGGATGTAGATATATTAGGTCTCCAATTTAGGAGTTGTGATACTTAGAAGACATTGCTTTTCTTTTATCCCTCTTGAGTTTTCATTAGGTTTAGATGAAAAACCAGGTGGTTCTAAAGAAGATTCTTGCAATAATTTTCTATTGTTAATACTTTGGGAGGAAAACCTTAACAGTTTTCGGTGGGTGTACCCTCTAATACAATCTGTGTTTTGGACCTTATGTGTGACATGAGTTAGTGACAGGAGCTCATGTTAGTCTTGATCATAGTATTAGAAAAGCCTTAGTGTTTTCTGACAGCTTTGTTAATGTTGAAAATGTAATGGGTAGATATATATAAAACAAACCGGAACGTATCCTTGTATCTCCAACTTCTTCCTAAAACATTTATTGAATTGAGTACCCACTATGTGTATTAACCTAGTTGTGTGGAGGACAGAAAAAAAAAAATGTGTGAATCAAATGTCGATCCCAGGATTTTGTAGGATAAATCTTGAAATACCAAGTGATAAATGTCAAGCTCAGAAGAGGAAGAGATCACATCTGGCTGTGGGACTCAGGAATGCTTGGGGCTAAGCTGAAGAATATATAGGCTTTCAGAGTTGGGTGTGAAAAAAGCCCTTCCAGAAGTGAGGAAGATGGAGGACATAACAGGGGCTGGCATCTGTCTGATTGTTATATTACAGGGTGCGTGAAGGGTTTTCGGTAGTGGACGAAAAGGTAAACTGGAATCGGATCAACGTGTGCAGTCCAAGAGTCTATGCTGTGGGTAGTGGAAGACTATTGACAGAACAAGATGGTATGATCACAGTTGTGTTTTAAGAAGATTAATGTAGATATTGGGTGTGGGGCTAATTGAAACAGGTAGTGAATGGGGGCCTGACCAGTTACTGTAATAGTCTAGGACTAGGCAAGAGTTTATGAAATCTTGAACTAGAGTAGTGTGTTGTTCTGCAGGTTTGGAGAGTTTGAAGCAAGTTTTGGGTTAATACTTTGTTACTAATCCAACAGAGCTGACTGAAATTTTGGAGATGATGAGAATCCTGACAGCTTTTCGTGGTCGGATTCCTTAAGCAGTCTTTCTTAGGACATCCTTATTAGGTATCATCATCCTTTCAGCCTGACTCTATGAGGCATGATAGTGACTGATTGGAAAAGGTTTTCTTCCAAAATGTCATCAAAATAATGCTACAAGAGACTAAGACAGAAGGGGGGACTTGGTGATGATGTTGTTGTGTCTCTAGATGTGGGAAGGGATGAGTGTGGGCCCTGGGAAGCATAAAGGAAGAGGTAGCATGTCAAAAATAATTAAACGTGCAGATTCATGTATTTCAAAGTTATGTCTGTTTAGTTGGAAAGTGAAACTTCATGCACAAATTCAAAACCAGAGTGACCATTATGAAAAAAGGAAGTTGGATCAAATTATGTCCTGGAATTGAAGGCCATGTGAATCATAAAAAAAGAGAATTAAATTGGTTTGAAAGCAGAACTTTAAGACAAAGTTGCAGATAAATTATCAGAAGAGATAAAAATAGAATGAGGGCTAAGCTGAGTTTAGATGCTGTGTAACCATGAAAACATTTTCTAATAGTAAGAGGAGTGAAATATATGAGCTCAGATCTGCTTTGATAATAGAGTTGTGGAGTATAAGAAAGGGTCACACTATTGGGGTGACTTGCAGTCCCCACCCCCTCAAAAAACCCATCATTCTCTGTAGGAACGCATGACAGAGGATCCTTGTGATTAACATCGGGGCTCCATAGTTGTAGGAAGTCAGTTTTTCCTTTCACCACTCTGAAAGAAAACTTGATGGGACCATGAATGTGACATATCAAAGGACTAGATATTCTTTGGTTTGGAGGGAATGTACTTCTTGAAGTTAGGTTCTTCAGGGCATTCTTATAGGGTAAGAATTGTTAATAAAGCTATGGCTCACCAAGGGTTTGGTCCTGTAGGGGCCCTATGCCTATTGGACAGGCTTTCTTATACTGTGTATTGTACAGACAGGGGCTGCCTTTATTTTGAGGTAGGGATAATCTGCTCAAGGACTTTGTACCTGGGCCTCTCTCAGTTCCAGACAACCTCTTCTCACTCAGAATGTTAACATTTCCACTGAGATAAATGTAGATCCTTGGAGCCGTGGGTCTTCTAAGACGTCTGTAACTCTGGCAATATCACTCATGACATCACTCTGACCTAAGGAAGGAACATCTTTCTACTCCCGCTGAGAATGGCCAACTTGGTAAAAAGCTTTATTCCAAGATGTTTTGCTAATTGAGGTCTTACTGTTTTCTGACTATCTATAGTTTTCTGTAAGTCTTCTTTATAGAACTTAGCATACTTGTAGTAATTTAAATGAACTATTATTAGTTTGCCTGTTTTTTTCCATAAAGTGTAGGTGTAAGGTCACAAGCCCAGCTGGGCTAGGGTGGCGCGGTGTCGTGCCAAGAGACCAAAGAAATGACCCGGAGACTGCAAACAAGACATAAGGTTTATTGGGTCCTACTTACGGGAGAGTATCCAGTGGCGGCCAGCTGGTCGGAATTGTGCACCCACAACCGCCCCCCAAGAGAAGCTTGCTTAAGTAAGCAGAGGAACAAAGGCTGCATGCTTGCCAAAGGGCTCTCCTTGGTACGACCAGCGTTCCCAGAACAGTAACTCACATGGAGGGGCTTTGTGTCCCTGTAAGATGTAGTGTTCTTCTCGTGGGATAAGGGAGGATCTGGGCTGGCCAGGCCCAGATCATTACAAATCCAGTAGCTGGGCTGCCTGCCCAGCAGGGAGCCGGAAGGACACATGGTTGCAACGGGCCTGGGGGTTTCTGCTGAGCAAGCAAGGCCCAGGCCCTACTGTAGGCTTTACCAGAGCTGAAACAGTCTATTCTGTTCATTGCTCCATTCCCAGTACCTGGCGTATAAGTGTTCAACATTCGTTGGCATACTAACTCACATTATTTCGTGTATCTAGGATGTGTTTCTCATAAAATTTAGAGAGCCATCTGCCCGCTTGGGTTTCCTCATAGCATGGTGGCCAAGTTCCAAGAATGAACATCTCAAGAAAGCAAGGCAGAAATGCATGGTATTTTTATAACCTGGTTTTGGAAATCATGTAGTGTTACTTCTGTCATACTTTATTGGTCAGGCAATCACAAAGTTCTTCCCATGTTCAAGGTGAGGGAGTATGGACCTCACCACTTGATGGGAGGAGTAGCAAGGTCATATTTTAAGAAGAGCATGTGAAATGGGAGATCTTCTATTAGCCATCTTTGAAAAAAGATAATCTATTACAGTTGTTTGTAGGGTTTTTTTAAATTAAGTTCATAATAGTTTACATCATTGTAAAATTTCAGTTGTACATTATTTCTTGTCCGTCACCACATAAGTGCTCCCCTTCACCTGCTGTGCCCACCCCCCAACCCCCTTCCCCTGGTAACCACAGAACCGTTTTCTTAGCCCATGTGTTGTTTATATTCCACATATGAGTGAAATCATATGGTGTTTATCTTTCTTAGTCTGGCTTATTTCTCTTAGCATAATATCCTCCACATCCATCCATGTTGTTGCAAATAGGATGATTTTGTCTTTGTTTATGGCTGAGTAGTATTCCACTGTATATATATACACCACATCTTCTTCATCCAATCATCAGTCGATGGGCACTTGGATTGTTTCCATGTCTTGGCTATTGTGAATAGTGCTGCAATGAACATAGGGGTGCATATGTTACTTTGGATTGTTGATTTCAAGTTGTTTGGGTAGATACCCAATAGTGGGATAGCTGGGTCATATGCTATTTCCATTTGTAGTTTAGTTTTTTTTTTTTTTTTTTGAGGAAGATTAGCCCTGAGCTAACATCTGCTGCCAATCCTCTTTTTGCTGAGGAAGACAGGCCCTGAGCTAACATCCATGCCCATATTCCTGTACTTTATATGTGGGACACCTGCCACAGCATGGTTTGCTGAGTGGTGCCATGTCCGCACCGGGGATCTGAACCGGTGAACCCTGGCCCACCGAAGCGGAATGTGCGCACTTAACCGCTGCACCACTGTGTCGGCACTTATTTTTAGTTTTTTGAGGAATCTCCATACTGGCTGCACCAGTTTGCATTCCCACCAGCAGTGTATGAGGGTTCCCTTGTCTCCATACCCTCTCCAACATTTGTTATTTTTAGTCTTAGTGATTATAGCCATTGTAAAAGGTGTAAGGTGGTATCTTAGTGTAGTTTTGATTTGCATTTCCCTGATGATTAGTGATGTTGAACATCTTTTCATGTTTGTTGGCCATCTGTATGTCTTCTTCTTTGGAAAAATGTCTGTTCATATCCTCTGCCCATTTGTTGATGGGGCTGTTTGTTTTTTTGTGTTGAGTTTTGTGAGTTCTTTATATATTATGGAGAATAACCCCTTGTCAGAATATGATTTGCAAATATGTTCTCCCAATTGGTGGGTTATCTTTTTTTTTTCCCTTGACAGCAACACCTTTTATTTTGATGACACCAGTAGACAGTAGGTATGCTGTCTTTAGGTCACATTCCTCTAGAAAAAGGCACACATACTGGCAAATGAAACGAAAGTTGTATTCCCTTAAGAGCAAGTCATTTCCCAAAATAAACAAGTCTCACTAAGAGGGTAGCCCTTTATCTTAACTACTCTTAAGTCTCTCAAAATACACATGCAAACCCTTTCCACAACTGTCTTAAAAATACTTTTGGTTTTTCTCCTTTGTCCTAATATTTGACAGTTACTATTTAACAACTTTCAACAAAGAGCCAAAATTGTTGATCAAAATTCCAACACTGACTAAGAAGGGGTTTAGGAAGACCTCAGGGAAATTTAATGTCATCCATTTTAAAAACTCAAATTACCATTTCAGTTTAGATGTATAGTATTCAGTTTCTTGGGTTCTTAAAAGGGTACAAATTACATTTATCAAATAGATACAAAGTTAGAACAAAATATATTAATATTTAAAAATATATTAATACTTCAATGCTCAGGGTAACTCCTGTAGTATTTTGTTTGATTCCACCCTTTGTTTTTTGGGGACCGAGTGTTGAATCTCTAAGCGTTTTCCTTGCACTTCCACTTTCCCAGAGAAAGAGTCGATGGCCTTCATGGCCCAGTGCTCGTCGGGGCATCCAGGAAGGCATAGCCCTATTTGACCAAGAACTGGCCACTGTAGGAGATCTTCCGCTCCGCAAACACTTTCTCCAAGTCCGCAGGGGTCACGCTTTCGTTGAGGTTGCTGATGTAAAGCTTGTTCATGGTGGCAGGCTGGGGAGGAACGCGGTCCCTGGCAAGGCCAAGCGAGCGGGCGCAGACAGTGAGCATCCTAGGCTGAGAGGCGGGAGGCCGGCGGCTGCCCTTGCACCCCACCCCTGAAGTTGTCCGGAGCCGGCGGGGAGGGCGGGGAGGGCACGGCAGTGTTCGGGGAGGCCTGGGAGAAGTGCCCGCGGCGCTGGGAAGCGGACAACGCGGCGCTGCTCCTTCCCTTCTGTCAGAGAGGGCTGGTGTGTCATGTTTCTCCCTATCTTTTTGTTTTGATCTTAGTTTCTTTTGCCTTGGAGCTCTTTAGTCTGATGAAGTCCCACTTGTTTGTTTTGTTTCTCTTGTCTGAGAAGACGTGGTATTTGAAAAGATCCTTTTTAGTTCATGTCAAAGAGTGTACTACCTATATTATCTTCCAGGAGTTTTATGGTTTCAGGACTTATCTTCAAGTCTTTGATCCATTTTGAGTTTATTTTTGTGTATGATGTGAGATAATGGTCTACCTTCATTCTTTTGCGTGTGGCTGTCCAGTTTTCCCAGTATGTTTTATTGAAGAGACTATCTTTTCTCCATTGTATGTTCTTGGCACCTTTGTCAAAGATTAGCTGTCCATAGATGTGTGGTTTTATTTCTAGGCTTTCAGTTCTGTTCCATTGATCTCTGTGCCCGTTTTTGTACCAGTACCATGCTGTTTTGATCACTATGGCTTTGTAGGACATTTTGAAGTCAGAGATTGTGATGCTTCCAGCTTTGTTCTTTTTGCTCAGGACTGCTTTAGCAATTTGGGATCTTTGGTTGCCCCATATGAATTTTAGGATTCTTTGTTCTATTTCTGTGAAGAATGTCATTGGGATTCTGATTGGGATTGCACAGAATCTGTAGATTTCTTTGGGTAGTATGGACATTTTCACTATGTTTATTCTTCCAATCCATGTGTATGGAATCTCTTTACATCTCTTTATGTCATTATCAATTTCTTTCAGTAATGTGTTATAGTTTTCATTGTATGTCTTTCACCTCCTTGGTTAAATTTATTCCTAGGTACTTTATTCCTATTTTATTCTTTTTGTTGTGATTGTAAATGGAATTGTATTCTTGAGTTCTCTTTCTGTAACTTCATTTATTAGAGTATAGAAATGCAACTCGTTTTTGTGAGTTGATTTTGTACCCTGCAACTTTACTGTAGTTGTTAATTATTTCTAATAGTTTTCCGATGGATTCTTTAGGGTTTTCTATGTATAAGATCACGTCATCTGCAAACAGTGAGAGTTTCACTTCTTCACTCCCTATTTGGATTCTTTTTATTCCTTTCTCTTGCCTAATTGCTCTGGCCAAAACCTCCAGTACCATGTTGAATAAGAGTGGTGATAGTGGGCATCCTTGTCTTGTTCCCGTTCTCAGAGGGATGGAGTTCAGTTTTTCCCCATTGAGTATGATGTTGACTGAGGGTTTGTCATATTGGGCCTTTATTATGTTGAGGTAATTTCCTTCTATCCCCATTTTATTAAGAGTGTTCATAAATGACTGTTGGATCTTGTCAAATGCTTTCTCTGCTTCTATTGAGATGATCATGTGGTTTTTATTCCTCATTTTATTAATGGTAGTGTATCACATTGATTGATTTGCAGATGTTGAACTATCCCTGTGTCCATGATATAAATCCCACTTGATCATGATGTATGATCTTTTTGATGTGTTGCTGTATTTGGGTTGCCAATATTTTGTTAAGGATTTTTGCGTCTATGCTTATCAGCGGTATTGGCCTGTAGTTTTCCTTTTTTCTGTTGTCCTGTCAGGCTTTGATATCAGAGTGATGTTGGCCTCATAGAATGTCTTAGGGAGCGTTCCATCTTCCCTAATTTTTTTGGAATAGCTTGAGAAGGACAGGTATTAAATCCTCTCTGAAAATTTGGTAGAATTCTCCAGGGAAGCCATCTGGTCCTGGGCTTTTATTTTTTGGTATGCTTTTGATTACTGTTTCAATCTATTTACTTGTGACTGGTCTATTCATATTCTCTGTTTCTTCTTGATTCAGCTTTGGGAGGTTGTAAGAGTCTAAGAATTTATTCATCTTCTCTAGATTTTCCATTTTGTTGGCATATAGCTTTTCATAGGATTTTCTTATAATCCATTGTATTTCTGTGGTATCCATTGTAATTTCTCCTCTTTCATTTCTAATTTTATTTATCTGAGCTTTCTCTCTTTTTTTCTTTGTAAGTCTGGCTAGGGGTTTGTCAATTTTGTTTATCTTCTCAAAGAACCAGCTCTTAGTTTCATTGATCCCCTCTACTTCCCTTTTTGTTTCAATAGCATTTATTTCTGCTCTGATTTTTATTATTTCTCTCTTTCTGCTGACTTTGGGCCTTGTTTGTTCTTCTTTTACTGATGCAGTTAGGTGTAGTTTGAGATGGCTTATTTGGGATTTTTCTTGTTTGTTAAGGTGAGCCTGTATTGTGATGAATTTCCCTATAAATACAGCTTTTTTTTTTTTTGAGGAAGATTATCCCTGAGCCCATCTTCCTCTACTTTCTATATGGGACGCTTGCCACAGCATGGCTTGCCAAGTGGTGCTATGTCTGCACCCGGGATCCAAACCGGCAAACCCCGGGTTGCTGAAGCAGAACGTGCATACTTAACCACTGTGCCACTGGGCTGGCCCCTTAATATGGCTTTTGCTGCATCCCATATGAGTTGGTGTGTTATGTTTTCATTTTTATTTGTCTCCAGATATTTTTTTGTTTCTCCTTCAATTTCTTCAGTGATCCATTGGTTGTTCAATGGCATGTTGTTTAGTCTCCACATCTTTGTCCCTTTCTCAGCATTTTTCTTGTAATTAATTTCTAGCTTCAAAGCATTGTGATTGGAAAAGATGCTTGTTATTATTTCAATCTTCTTAAATTTGTTGAGGTTTGCCTTGTTTCCCAACATATGGTCTATCCTTCAGAATGTGTATGCACTTGAGAAGAATGTATATTCTGCTGTTTTTGGTTGGAGTGTTCTGTATATGTCTGTTAAGTCCAACTTGTCTAGCTTTTCATCTAATTCCACTGTTTCCTTGTTGATTTTCTGTCTGGATGATCTGTCCATTGATGTGAGTGGAGTGTTGAGGTCCCCTACTATTATTACGTTTTTATTAATATCTTAGGTTTGTTAATAGTTGCTTTGTGTACTTTGGTGCTCCTGTGTTGGGTGCATAGACATATTTATAATGTTATGTCTTCTTGGTGGAGTGTCCCTTTGATCATTATGCACTGCCTCTCTTTGTCTCTCTTTACCTGCCTTATCTTGAAGTCTGCTTTGTCTGATATAAGTATTGCAACACCTGCTTTCTCTTGTTTGCCATTAGCATGGAGTATCATCTTCCATCCCTTCACTCTGAGCTTGTGTTTGTCATTGGAGCTGAGATGTGTTTCCTGGAGGCAGCATGTTGTTGGGTCTTGTTCTTTAATCCATCTTGCCACTCTGTCTTTTTATTGGAGAATTCAATCCATCTACGTTTAGGGTGATTATCAATATGAGGGCTTAATGCTGCCATTTTATCACTCGTTTTCTGGTTCTCCTGCATTTCCTTTGTTTCTCATCCTGTGTATTTTCGTCTACCAATCAAGTTATGTAGGTTTTTATGTTGTGTTTCTTTGTTTTCTCCTTATTTATGTCTCTGTTCTGCTTTTTTGTTTAGTGGTTACCATGAGGTTTGTGTTCAAAATCTGATAGATAAGACAGTCCATTTTCTGATGGCCTCTTCTTTCCTTAGACTAAACCAATTCAGTCCCTTTCCTCTTCCTCTCCTAAGTTGTTTTTCTCATATCTTATTCCATCTTGTGTTGTGAGTTTGTGGTTAAAATGACAAGACTGTCTTTGTTTTTGGCATTTTCCTTCCCTTTATCTTTAATGCTATACTTGAGTATTTGCTAACCTGTTCTGATGTATGACTACAATTTTCTGATTTTGTCTACCTATTTATCTCCTTACTTTGTGCTTTGTAACCCCTTTCTCCCCCCCTTTTTTTTTCCTCAGGTATGTTGGCCTTCTTGAGGATTTCTTGTAGAGGGGTTCTCATGGCTATGAACTTCCTTAGATTTTGTTTATCTGGGAAAGTTTTTATTTCTCCATTGTATCTGAAGTATATTTTTGCTGGATAGAGTATTCTTGGCTGAAAGTTTCTGTCCTTCAAAGATTTGAATATGTCATTCTAGTCTCTCCTAGCCTGTAAGGTTTCTGCAGAGAAATCCGCTGAAAGCCTGATAGGGGTTCCTTTATA
The DNA here is from genome assembly GCF_037783145.1 of Equus przewalskii. Classification (NCBI taxonomy): domain Eukaryota; kingdom Metazoa; phylum Chordata; class Mammalia; order Perissodactyla; family Equidae; genus Equus; species Equus przewalskii. The sequence goes on from NC_091832.1 coordinate 29,440,106, forward strand.
TGTTATTTTCTTCTGCCTTGCTGCCCTTAGTATTTTTTCTTTGTCATTCACTTTTGCCAGTTTCACAACTATATGCCTTGCAGTAGGTCTTTTTACATTGACATATTTAGGAGATCTGATAGCCTTTTCCACATGGATTTCCCTCTCCTTCCCCAGGTTTGGGAAGTTTTCTGCTGCTCTTTCTTTGAACAAGCTTTCTGCTCCATTCTCCTTCCCTTCTCCCTCTGGAATATCTCTAATTATTATGTTGCATTTCCTAATTGAGTCAGATATTTCTTGGAAATTTTCTTCATTCCTTTTTAGTCTTAGTTCTCTCTCCACCTCTATCTCGAGCATTTCAACATGTCTGTCCTCTATTATGCTGATTCGCTGCTCTATGATATCTGCTCAAGTGTTCAGGGAATCCGTATTTTGTTTTATCTCATTGATTGTGTCTTTCATCTCCAATATTTCTGACTGATTCTTCTGTTTAGTTTCCATCTCTTTTGTGAAATAGCTTCTGAACTCGTTGAATTGTTTCTCTACATTCTAACTTGTTGAGTTTTTTGATCATAGCTATTTTGAATTCTCTGTCATTTAGATTACATATTTCTGTGTCCTCAGGACTAATTTCTGGGTACTTGTCATTTTCTCTGTGGTCTGGAGATTTAATATAATTTTTAATACTGCTAGAGGGTGTGGCTCTGTTTTTGCACATCGTTGTATTTGGTTGCAGTTACTGCCTATCGCCACTGGGTAGGGGTTAAGAGCTGCATATTCTGAGTGCTCTGCTTTCAGTTGAAATCCTGGGCACTGGAGCTGGGGCTGGTCGGGTAGGGGGAGGGGCACTTTCTTCTGTGTGCTCTTGGGAGTTTTCTCTCTCTGCTCATACTCTCTGCTTTCCTGGGGTGTTGGCTTGATGAGGTCACCCCCCATGATAGCTTTCACCCTGGTAAAGGGCTTCCCTTTAGGCTGCAAGGGTCCTCGGGGATCTTTGACGTTCCTACAAACGAACATCCCCTCCCCCCTTCCTTGTGTCTCAAAGGCCACACACGGTCCTGGGTCACAGTCTTTTGGGGAGGGAGTGAAGTTTACTCTTAACCCTGTTCCACCTTCTCCGAGGGGAGCTCCAGCCTCTCCACCCTCCATCCTATGGCTGTGTGGGTCTCTCACACGTCTTTTGTGTTGTGTTTGGATGTTCTCTGTTGGAGTATGAATGTCTTTTTCATTGTACAGTGGAGGGGAGAGATTACCAGGAGAGCTCACTCTGCCGTGATGTTATTGATTGTAGTGGGTTTTTTTAATCACATTTGGAAAAATTTTGATCTCTCTTTCTTCAAATATATTTTCTGTCCCTTCACCTTGTTTTTTGGAACTCTCATTATATGTATGTTTGATATCCCACAGATCATTAAGACTTTGTTCTTTTTCAGTTTGTTTTTTTGTCTTTTCTTCATTTTGGATAGTTGATATTGCTTTGTCTTCAGGTTCACTGTTATTTTCTTCTGTAGCCTCTAATCTGTTAAGCCATTTGTGAATTTTTCATGTCTTCTGTTTCTCTTATTATTTTCATATTTTCCTTTAAATCCTCAAGCATATTTGTAGTAACTGTTTTAAAGTTTTGTCTGCTAATTCTTTTGTCCCTGACATTTCTGGCCCCGTTTCTAGTATTCCTATTAGCTGATCCCCTCTCCCCTCCCCATTATGGATGTTTTCCTGCTTCTTTTCACATATCTAGTATTTTTTCATTGCATACTAGATATCATGAGTGCTACATTCTTGGGTATCTGGATTTTATTGTCTTTAAAGAATCTTGAAATTTGTTTTGGCAGGTAATTATTTGCTAATTAGCTTGATACTTTAAATGCTTGCTTTTTTTCCCTTAAAGATTGGCACCTGAGCTAACGACTGTTGCCAATCTTTTTTTTTTCCTTTCTGCTTTTTCTCCCCAAATCCCCCCAGTTCATAGTTGTATATTTTAGTTGTGGGTCCTTCTGGTTGTGGCATGTGGGACACCGCCTCAGCATGGCCCAGTGAGTGGTGCCATGTCCATACCCAGGATCTGAACCAGTGAAACCCTGGACCACCGCAGCAGAGCACGCAAACTTAACCACTCGACTACAGGGCTGGCCCCTAAATGCTTGCTTTTAAAAAAGCTTTGTTAGGACAGGTTTGGAATAGCTTTTGCTCTAGGGCTAGTTTAGCTCTACTGCTAACGGGTGATCTTTCTGAAAACTCTACTGAGTGCCCCTGGTATTCAAGAAGGTCTCTCACTCTGGCTAGTGTGGGAACTCTCCCAGCCTTGCGTTAGCTCTGGGAATTATTCAGCTTGCAGTTCTCATTATTTCTTTGGCTTCATGGGGTGTCACCTCACACATGTGTAGGTTAGTATTCAGCAATAGACTGAAGAAATCTCTATGTAGATTTCTGGATGTATTTCTATGCTGTGTGAGTCCCAGCCACCTCAGCTTCCAATCTCAAATTACTCTGTTCATCAAGGCTGCAATGCTCTGCCTGGGTACTGTACTCTCTATACATTGCAGTCTGGCAGGTGCTTCCAAGCAGAAAGATAGGGTGATCCCAGGGCTCACCTCATTTGTTTTCCTAATCTCAGGGATCACAGTCCTAAACTGCCTCTGTCTGTTGTCAAAAATCAGTTGTTTGATATCTAGTTTTCTAGTTTTGTATGGTGAAAGGGAAAGTTCTGTACGAGTACTACAAGTCAAAGTATGAATTTTACATCCAGGATTTATTTCTTTTTTTAACCACTTAAAGTACATTTTAGTTTCCAAATGTAAAAATGAAGTCAACTTGGGCTAAAACTAATAATTTGGGTTCAAGTTTCAGGCCTACTTCCAATTTGCTGTATAAATATTGGCAAATCCCATTTCTTCTTTGGCTTTCACAGCCAAATTGAATTGAAATATAATCCTGTCCTCCCTACTTCTCAGGCATTCCATAATGAGCAAATCGAAACAAAAACAAATGACACTAAATAAGGATGAGGTGATAAAAGTTGACACTTCTCAAACTCTCTGGCCCATCTTCCAATTCATTCTCCAAAGTATAAAGGGTCCCAAGATGAAAGTGTGGTAAGACTGGTGCTGGTTCATTGCTGTTCCTCTTAATAATTGCCAATTATTATTGAATGCTATACAATGTGAGCTTTTTATGAGAATTAACTTGCCAAATCCTCATAACTGCCCCACGGGACAGGTAATATTATTGTCCCCATTTCACACATGAGAATGAGACACAGAGAGATTAAATGACTTGTGGAGGGTCACACAGCTAATAAGTGGCAGTGGTAGACTTGGCACTGATTGGAAATGAAGCTGAGTCACTCTGGAGCCATGCTCTTAACCACTATGTGACTATTTGAAAACTCCTGAAAATGCATTAACTGCTGCTGCTGACAATCATTAATTGTCTTTAAGGGAGCGAGCATCATCCCTGGAATCCCTTCAAGAAATCCTGTTTGTTTAGTCAGCCTATCTGATTTCCATGGGGAAGCAGAAAGATTGGGCTATCGTTGGAATACATGATTCCTGAGAAAAACAAACACCATCAGTATGGCAGGACATGGTGGAAGATGACGTACAGCAAAAACTACCTAGAGAATAGGATCTGAGTGGAGTCCAAAGGGCCCAGTGTGGTTCCAAGAGGGTCACTGGTGTTTATGGAATCTCTCTCGTCTGGCAGCTGTACTGATATTAATAGGTTCTATTATTCTTTTTCTCCCCACTTCTCAGACACACTTAATCAAGCCAAGCACCAAAATGCCAACACTCTTTCCTGGAGAGAGAAAGGTTAAGATTTCTTTTACTCAAAGAAGAACTCCACCTGCAGGCGTTCGGCAGACCAGCATTGCTTCATTCTTCACCTTGCAGCCAGGTATGGTGATCCATCTGGGAGCGCCCAGGGATCGTAAAGGAGTGTGTGCATTTTTCCATGCTGGAATATTTATAAGTGGTGACAGCAGTGTGTTGTGTTAAACTTAGCTGACCTGTTAGAAGAGGTTATAAAACACAAATCATTGCCTTTTGAAAAGCAATGTATACTGTACATGCTTTTCCAAACATACTTTCCTGGTTCTGTTTTTCTTAGTCTAATATTAAATATTTTTATTCCCTGACAGAGCAGTGAGGAAAGGTATACTTGGGAGTTGGGGGTGCCTAAGGGAGCTGATCTGCATTAGTTAGGTATATGTCTTGGATTGGTAACAATGAGTAGTCTGTATAAGATTAATTGATATTTCTGTATGAAGCTCCTCAAATTAGCCAAGGTTCAAAGATGCCTTTTCTTAGAAAGATTGGCATAAAGTTAGCTTGTGTCTCATCCTTTCGCAGTTCCTTGCTTGCATGTTCCTCCTCAGGGGATAGGCTGCCTCAGAGTAGGCTGGGGCTTAGAGAGCAGAGTTCCTGCCAAGTGGAGGGTACTGGGAAGAGAGTAACTCTTGGTGTGATTCCTAGGATTGTTTTGCATCAGCCTTCAAAATGCACTCTCCCTACTCCAAACAAAAACTTAGACACCTTTTTGCTTTAAGTAACTAGGGCAGATATTTTTTAAAAACACTTTCCATTTTAAAATTCTGGTATATTCTATAGTCTGCATTTAATTCTTAGGCAAAATTGAGAACCCTTTCACAAATCATAGGTTCTGTAGTATAATTCTTGGAGAAGGAAAGGGGAAATCAGTCATTCAGCTTTGTTTGTAATTAGTTCTTAGTATAATTTGGGGTGGGGGGGAGTGGGAATTCCATGTCATTTGTCCGTAAGGCAGAACGGGATCCATTTCACGCCTGATCACATGGACAGGGTGGATAATCATAGTTGTTTTTAATTATTGTCCTTCCTACTGGTTGACTTAGCATCTAATTGTATCTTTACTCTCTCTCTACCATGCAGTGTTTGGGGAGTGGGGAACCTACATTCTTCACACTGTCACCAGCAGGTTTTTCAGAGTTGAATGGTTAATGTGATCTTTGAGACCTTACAAAAATAGTGTGTATTGAGCATGTTTCTCAAAGGATAATATCCAGGAGTAATATTTGGCCAGGATCACTATTTAGCAGAAACCACATTAAATTAAAAAAAAAAAGCAAAACTGATGTGCCCTATGTTAAACAAATCCCACGTATGAAAACTCAGGGGGAAAAGTAGGCCGTGGTCTGATTATATGACATGTTTGACTTAATAGGTAGGTCATGTGAAACATCTATATATTTGAGTAGGGGAATATAAAATCTGTGTTTTAGAAAGATCATTCAGGAGAGAATAGAGAGACTGAAAGCAGGAAGATCAGCTACAGAGGTATGTGAAGAGTCTAAGACCCCTGTACTATGTAGTGATAGTAGCTGATACTGATCTCAGAAAAAGCCAACCAAATCCTGCTCGTGGCAGAGTTCCCCTGCAGAACAGTATTTTTTCATGTCTATTTTACTAGGAAAGACAAACAGTGACCAGAGGAGTGTTTCATCTCACGTACAGAGTCAGACCAACAAAGAATCTAAGAAAGACACAACCCAGCAAGGACATCCGACCCAGGGCTTGGTGGATGATTGCATGGCACCCCCTTTAGCCACTTCAACCCCTGCAGACATCCAGGAAGCTGGACTTTGTCCTCAGTCCCTCCAGCCTTCTGCCCACCACAGAACAGGAACCCCATTCTTGACTGTCCTGTCTTTGTTCCAGCCTGACACCTCAGTCTGCGCTGGAGAGAGTAAAGACTCCCTGGCTTGTTCCTTCACTCAGGACTTGGAAAGTTCTTGCTTGCTGGGCCAAAAGGAGGGCGTGAAGGATTCTTCCTGGAAAAAGGAATGGCTTCATGGACCTAAGAAAAAGAACTGTCAGGCTGTGGAGAGACATAGTAAACCACCTGGGGGCAAGGGCCATCAGCCCTTGCACAAGACTAAATTTGAGAAGGTGTCTGCCAAGGAACACAGTAGGGATTTCTGGAGTGAAGAAAACACAGAGTCAGTGAAACAAAGCCCTTGTCCTGTTCCTGTGTTTTCTTGGGACAGTGAAAACAATGACAAGGACTCCTGCAGCCAGCTTTTCACTGAGGATTCTCAGGGCCAGCGGGTTATTGCCCACAACTCAAGAGCTCCTTTCCGAGACGTAACCAACAACAGGAATCAGAGCTTAGGGTGGTTTCCTAACAGCACTTGGGCTCAGTGCCAGGATGGGCCCACTCAGTTAAATCTGCAGCCTGATGTACTCTTTACCCAGGACTCTGAAGGTAATCAAGTTATCAGGCACTAAGTCTAGATGGGTTTGGTTCTAAAAGTACTTTGAAACGAGAGAGATATAGGAAAATATCCTGCGGGGGGTGGGGTGGAGTGGGTTATGTTTGGGTAGGATGGAGGCATTGGATGAAGCTGTTAATTATTGAGCATTTTCTTTGTGTAAATAGAGCAGGTGGTGCCACTTGAGACAGTATGATTGGTATTGTGCCTGTCCCTAAGGAAGAGGTGGCTCGTAAATTCCCTGTGTCAGTCAGGAGCAGTGAGGGGGCAGGGCAGGTACTTATCCCTCCACCAAAGAGACTGTTACTCAGCTTGCACAGAGCCACCTCTTTGCCCTTTCAGATGCCTGACTGGGACATTGCTTCTTACGGATGTGTGTTCTTTTAATCTCTGGCTGTAGTCATACTCACTCAACCTAAGCTTGGGACTGTTATTCCTGACACTTTTTTGTTTTGTTTTTTATAAACTGGTGTTTTGGTTTTTTTTTTAAAGATTTTCTTTTTTTTCCTTTTTCTCCCCAAAGCCCCCCGGTACATAGTTGTATATTCTTCATTGTGGGTCCTTCTAGTTGTGGCATGTGGGACGCTGCCTCAGCGTGGTTTGATGAGCAGTGCCATGTCCGCGCCCAGGATTCGAACCAACGAAACACTGGGCCGCCTGCAGCGGAGCGCGCGAACGTAACCACTCGGCCACGGGGACAGCCCCTCCTGACACTGTTTTGAGTGATAAGGCAAATCTCCCTGACCCAGGTGTACCAGAGCAGGGGGGATAGAGAGATAGCTAGAATGATAGTAGTTTTATTTCTTTTTTGTTATTTTATTTTTGTGGTAACTTTACAGCATTTTAAAGTTATATACTCTATGTTTAAACATCTCTCCCTAAAAAAGCCTGAGCTATATAATAATCTAGATGTGACTGTATCACTCTTCTACTACAAGGTGGGAGAGAACTCCCTTTGTAAAAACTATGAGTCCAAATAAATGACTGTTTACAAAGCTGGCTCTGATGGTAATTAAAACATTACCAATTTTATTTTTGAAACAGCAACTTTTTAATAGTATATGCTCTGTCATTGCCATAGGTCTGATCTGAACAGGAGTCTAATTTGACTTGTGTTCTACCCAAGATGCTATCCACCAGGTGGCAGATTTCCATGTTGCAGGTGTGGTATCTAAAAGGTGTAAACAGTCTCCGGGGGCAAGCTTGCAACTTATAATATGGAACTGCTTTAAGAGCTTAGGGTAGAATCTCTACAGAAAGGGACAAGAGGCTCCTCAGGGAAGTTTTCTATTATTAAAGCAGGACCTTGTAGGAGTCCGTTTACAAAAGTTCACATACCTTAAAAAGGTGATCACAACTCAGAGATGGACACAGCAAATGCACTATCTCTCCAAATCCTTCCTTTAATATTAGATAGTGCTTCAACCCAAACACACACAGGATACATACCATAGAGAAAGGGATCTGAAGGCATCTGAGTCATGCATGGTGTGGCAGGTACAAACCTTGGCCCAATGCAAAGGAGTAGTTAAGGGCCTGGAAGAAGGATGGTACTCTTTCCCCCCTCCATTTCTCTTTCCTACTGGGCTTAAACTAAAGTCCATGGAAGAGAAAGAGTTTTCAATCAGTAGAACTGATGAGGCCCAAGGCCTTAGAGGGTAGATTTGGTTGTACAGTATTACAAAATATATTTAGGAAAAAAACAGCCCAGGCCTCCCAGCAGCAGCCCAAGTGTTAGCTGGTCCAGTGGCCCAACCTCTACATCTAGGTGTTGGACAGGGATAGGGGAGAGGGTGATTGCTGGGCAATGGTGTCAGTTTATGAGGGAGCAGCATAAGATTTTTCCCTGCCCTGTGAACATGTACATAAACATGTATAGCCCCCTCCCCTCAGCCCTGCTCTACCGCAAGGAAGCTGCTGAGAGTGAGTGACAGCTGGGCACAAAGTGTCTGGTGAGACCAGTGATGGGACCTAATGCAGTGAAGTAAGTCATTCATTTAGGACCTATTTTCACACAAGAGCAAGGAAAAACCAGAAACTTCTATCTCACCCTTTAGACTGATGCATTCCAACCTACATTTTTACCTGTAACAAGTGTCTCAGCTAAAAACAGCCTTAGCTTCTGCTAAGGTTTGAAGTATGGGAAACATATAATCCAGCTCTTCTCTCTCAGTCCAAGCTCTAGCTTTCGGCAAGACCGTTGCAGAAGGTTTCTAATTGAGAGGCAGAAACATCTGCGGTGAGGAAGGCAGCTATTGAAGGAATTCCAGGAGCATGAGACTGAGTTTGCAGAGCTGAGTGCTGTCAGTTTCCTTTTCTACTGATATCTTCTTCCTTCAGAGCAAACTTCCTTCTTAGAACCTCAGAGATAAGGACCGCAGGGTCTTCCTCCTTCAATAAACTCCGATTCCTAGAGATAGAATAATAGCTTATATTTATTGAGTATTTACTCTGTCCTGGGCAGTGTTCCGTGTCTTTGAATACAATCTCAATCCTCAGAATCTTATGGGGTAGGTGCTATTACAATCCTCTTTTACAAATGAGGAAACTAAAGCACAGAAAGGTTATATAATTTGCCCAAAGTCACTAATCACTCAGCCAGTAAGTGGTGAATCCAGAGTCTAAAACCAAGCTAGCTGATAGCAGATCTCATTTCTTAACTAGAATGCTTTACTATTTCCTCAAATGGCTATAAGAAATGTGGGCAAAGTAAAGGACCATCAACCAGTGAAGAGTTGGCCTGGAGTGATTAAGCTTCTGCTCCCACATTCTGGTGCTGTCTTTTCCTGGTAGCATATCCCCAGGTCAGCAGTGGAAGTGACCAATGACTCTTGGCTACTCTGACCTTTATTAGTTCTGGTGAAAAGGTGTGCTAAGGATTTCCTACTGCTCTGTCTCCCCATCAGGGAAGCTGTGAGATTTTTTTATAAGAGATCTAGAATTTATAGTAAAATGTCCACATCATAAGGGACCTGTGGGAACAAAAGAAACCCTAGATTGGGGTAGGTTGAAATTACCTGATAGATCATAAAAGACTGTCCTAGATACTTGGAAAATAGTTGCATGAAATTCTAGTGGACTTACATACATATTTACTGGTCATTAGGCTATATATAAGAGCCAAGATTGATTGTTAAACCTTGAAAGCAAAAACAAGAGGAACTGCCTTCAATCTGTCACATTTCTGAACCTTTGCTGACGGGGCTACTTTCCCATTCTTAGTCATCAACCCAGCTCCTTCTATTAACAAGGGAGAAAAGATCCCAGGACATGAGTAGAAGGAGGGGCTTGGATCTAATATGGTACAAGAAGCAAGTATAAAAGAAAGTTTAAGAGTCAATCTCTAAAACACTGACCAAAGAAAACCGCTCAGGGCAGCCCAAAAGCAGCAGCAGCAGCTGAATTTGGGAATGTGGGAAAGAACTGCCGGTCAGTTTGACCAACCTGGCTAGGGCCAGAGAGGGAGGGTAAAAGTGACTTCCCCTAAGGATCGACTACCAGGAAGAAGTGATGGGGAATCACCTAGCCTTGTCTTGTTGTCAGAGGGAAGTGGGGCCAGAGACACAAAGGGATCCTTGCACTACGTGAGGAAACTTCAACAGGAATTTCATCAGCTCAGTAGAGAGACCTCACCTTCCAACCCCACAAAAAGCCTTTTTATCTGCATTAACAAATACAGCTACACACCCTGGCCTCTGGCGGTCTGGATGTCAAACCAATGTTTCAGTGCCCAGGAACCTGCACTTGAACAAGCGCCTCTAGTGCATCCCATGCAGGTGCTCAGACCACACTCAGAGAAACACCTCCTCCTGCGGGAGCTCTAGGGCTTCTCTGCTAGATGAGTTTGTCGACGTAGGTATTTCCCAGATTTCCTCCTGATTCCATCAGAAACACCTTGAGCTCCACTCCTTGGGGGGGTTCTGCTTTAGCAAGCTTAAGGTGTATTTTTTTTCCCTAGATTGGCACCTGAGCTAACATCTGTTGCCAGTCTTCTTTTTTTTCCTTCTCCTCAAAGCCCCCCAGTACATAGGTGTATATTTTAGTTGTAGGTCCTTCTGGTTCTGTTATGTGAGATGCCACCTCAGCAGGGCTTGATGAGTGGTACTAGGTCCATGCCCAGGATCTGAACCAGTGAAACCCTGGGCCGCTGAAGCGGAGCATGCAAACTTAACCACTCGGCCATGGGGTCGGCCCCTTAAGGTATATTTTTAACAAATCTGAGAAATCTGAAGGGCAGCCAGGTTTAAGAACGACCTATGAATCTCAAAAACCTTGTTCTCAAATCTCTGAATCTGCAAGATTGGTTTGCATAATGGATAACTATATTTTAATGCAGAATCCCTCACTTTATGAAATTCTCCTTCCACCAGAAAAGTCTACCAATTTGAGTATTATGCAACCCCACTTTGATGGGTGGGGCATGGGGACACTGTCACTACCAGTATGAGAACTGAAGTGGTAAGGCCCCACCAGGGGACAGAAGTTGGATTAGATGAGCCTTCTTGTAAAATCTCTACTAGTCTCACATTTGGTTGGGTTAGATCACCCCAACCAAATGTGAAATCTTGCTTTTTCCACAAACTGGGGCCCCAGGCCTTAGCAGGCTTTGTGAATAAAGTAACATCGCTACTACTGAGGACTTACTATCTAAGTCCTTTCTATTAGATCAATGGCCATGGGTGACTTAAACAGTAAATAGATCACTAGAGCTCATTATCAGATACTTACAGATCTTGGCTCTGTTTCATGCGGTGAAAGTCCTTCAGGATCCCCATCATATCTGCAAAGCTGCTGGCCTTGGACAGAGAGACACAGTCATCCTCCTCAGACGAGCTGCAGGTAGCTTTGTGTTCTGGTTTGCAACATTCAGGGCTGGCAGAACAAAGCAGGGGGACTGATGGAAGCTCAGGGACCTCTACCTCGTTCTCCTCAGTGATGTCACTAATGACAAAGGAAGTTGTAGAGTGGAATGAGGATCCAAAACAAGGTAAGGGAGAAGAGACATTTGAACTTCCTGGAGATAAGAAATCTGGCGTTAATGATGCCGAAGCTGAAAGAGAAAACAATAGGCATGGATGGACACTGGGGCTAGAATACAGCAGTAATATCTTCTCCTCACAAGCACTGCCTACAAACATTCATTTCCTGGGCTGATACCATGACATCCTAGGAGAGCTCAGGATGCCATCTAACCCAGTGGAAGGTTCCTCCACTACCCTCCCCTCTCAGGATCTCAAGAAGACGCAGAAGCACTGGGTTCTTCCGGTATTCCAGGAGGGCAGAAAAACTCACCCCATAAAGGCTTTGGCTCCTAAAAGCTCTCATTTTGCAGTGGGCTGTGGAGTTTAGACTGAAGCAACAGTGACAGAACCAAGACCTGAATTTGTCCTTTTCTCTAACTGGACTAGTGCTTCTGACTCTGCTCCTTTGAATGCTATCTGTGACTGGAAGAAGCATTCTGCAGCAAAAATAGAATGGTGACCATCCTCCTAGTTCCCCAAATTTTAATGAAGAGAATTTTCTAAGTTTCTAAGAAACACTGATTTTTCACAAACTACTTCCACTTGTCTCTTAGATGACAAAAAAGTAGGCAATAAACATAAATGGAAAATTCAAGTGCAAGTCCTCTATAAAACTGCCATATGACAGAATTAAGTAGGTGAAGCTTTCAAAGAGAACACCATGATTTTCATGTGTTCTACCAACTGATTACGTTTGGAAGCTATGACTTTGAGTTAACGAGGAACAAAAGAATGAGGATGGGAGGAATATGAGGATAAGCCCTGAGTATCTGGGAGAGAGCCACCTGTCGGTGTTTCATGCCGCTGGCCAAGGCAGACTCCTGTTCATTTCCAGTGGTTCTGCCTTAACTGCAGACAGAAAGGCAGACGGATGGAGAGGTGGTCTCTGGTAGATAGGATAAGGAAGGGGAAGATTGGTGCTTAAAGGGGATAAGTCTCTTAGTGGTGGGAAATGCTTATTTCTCATGTTGAAAAAGAAAGCTGCTTAGGGCTCATGGAAGACTGATCTTAAAGACACTTGGAGGAGGGTGGTGGTTTTTGTGGCCAAGGGAGGAAATCTGCCTGGGATCATAGGTTATGCGAAGATTTTGTTCTTAACCAAACCTGTCAGCCCAAAATGGCTGATGGAAACTATCCAAGGAATACTACAGGCTAGACAGGCCTCAGGGCAACCCCAGAACCCTGGGCCTGAGTCCACCTGAACCAGGGACCATCATTTCCTTACCCCTATCCTGTCCAAAAGCCAGGGGAAAAGGAATCACCGGTTATATTCTGGCCTTGGTTTAGGGGCTCCTACCTGCATCACCTGCCACTATTTTAGCAATCTGGCTGCGTAGGTGGCTCAGCTCATCTTGCAGCTCTGTGGTGCGGCTTAGGGCTGGCAAGGCTGGCTTCTTCAAGGCCAGTAGCCTCTCCTCGGACCCACGCAGGTTGGGCACTGAGGCATTGCGCTGCATGACAATCAGAGGGCTGGGCTTCCAGGTGTGCCTCAGGGGGCGCGTATCGCTTCTGGACCCGGGAAAGACAAGTATATCAGTCAGACACAGCTGGCCACTGCACCCCTTCTAAAATTCCTTCATCCACTCCTACCAGAGTAACACAGCCAGGTCCTGCTCCCACTCTGAGCCCACAGCTCTCATTCCTACTGCCCTCAGTCTCTTACAAGCACTCTCCTTGCTGTCTACCATCTCATCTAGGAAGAAGCTTCCCATTCTCCAGCAGACCAGCTGTTGCCTCAGTACCTGACTCGGGCATATGTCTCCTCTTCATCTGCAGCAATCCAGGCGATGTCAGCCAGAGTAGGGACTGGGGGCACATCCCTTAGACACAGGTCAGAGATGTTGGGCAGGGTCTATAGAGAAGCAAAATTCATCAACAAACATTTACTGACATGATGGTGAGATAATGAGAGACTGCAAAATACAAAGGAGGGGCACCTAATCCAGCACTGGGGGTCAGGAAGGCTGGGGGAGAAGAGGGTTCTGAAATGTTTGGAAATAGCTTGAATAAGAGGCCAGAAGCAAGAGAGTTTGTGAGAGCATAATTGAGCATGGCTGGAACAGTGGATGAGGGGGGAATGCAAGAGGTTAGAAAGTGAATTAGGAGCTTTGATTCTAAGACCAATAATGAACCACTGAAGATTTTAAGTAGGGATCCGATTTTAGGTTTTAAAAGATTACTCTGCTGCTGTGTGAAACATGGATGGGAGGTTGAAGAGACCAATTATGAGGCTGTTATATCCTCCAAGCACAACATGGTGGCCTAGAGCAGGGATGGGCCTGTTTTTATACATAAAGTTTTACTGGGAAACAGTTACACCCATTCATTTATGTATTATCTGTGGTTGCTTTTAAGCTACAATTGCAGAAGTGAGTAGTTGGCATAGAGACTGTTATAGTCCACAGCCTACAATATTTACTATCTGGCCCTTTAAAGAAAAAGTTTGCTGACCCCTGGCTAGAGCAAAGGGGTCTTCAGTGGGACTGGCTAGAGTTACCTTTTAACAGAGATGGCCACTGTCTAAGAGTGTCTTGCCCTCTGGTTGTGAGAATACAGGTGCGAGGACATCAACAATCCATTACATCAACAGGCAGTTTCTCCTGGCTAGCTCTTTACAACACCTTTGTAGCTAATTGGGATCTAACAGCAAACTTGATAATTTGAATATTTTAGATGTAAATAAAAAGACATGATTAATTATACAAAAGGAATTATAGTAGAATTCCTTAAAATAGCCCCTCAACCCAAATAAACAACAACCAGGGAACAGGGAGGCTTAGTGACACTATGTTAAATGAAAAATCAGGAGAATTCAATCATATGCTGACCATGATTAGAACAAAGCAAAAAACATGCATCTAGTAAAAGATGGAAAAGAACTTCAACAAAGAATTGGAAAATATAAAGAACCAACCAGAACTGAATATAATAATGGAAATGAAAAATTCACTAGAGGGAATCAACAGCAGAGACACAAAACAGCAGATGACACAAAAGAAAGGATCAGAGATCTAGATGATAGAGGAAATCACCCAAGCTGAACAGAAAAAACAATTAAAAATAATGAGGACAGTCTAAGGGCCCTCTGGGACAACATCAAGCATACTAACATCCGTATTATAGGTGTCCCAGAAAGGGAAGAGAGAGACAAAGAGGCAGAGAACCTATCTGAAGAAATAACAGCTGAAAACTCTCCTAACCTGAGGAAGGAAACAGACATCCAGGTACAGGAAGCAAAGAGCACACCAAACAAGATGATTCCAGAGAGGCTCACATTAAGACACATTATAATTAAAATGTCAAGAATTAAATAAGGAGAGAATCCTAAAGCTGTGAGAGAAAGGCAACAAGTTACTTAGTAGGAAGCCCCATAAGGCTATAAGCTGACTTCTCAGCAGAAATCTTACAAGCTAGAAGGGAGTGGCATGATATATTCAAAGTGCTGAAAGGAAAAATCCTACCGCCAAGAATCCCCTACTCGGCAAGCTTATCATTCAGAATGGAAGGAAAGAAAATTTTCCAGACAAACAAAAACTACAGGAGTTTATTGCCACTAAACAGGCCTTACAAGAAATGTTAAAGGGACTTATTTAAGTAGAAAAGAGAAGACCACAAATAGGAATAAGAAAATTATCAAAGAAAAAAAAATCACTGGTAAAGGCAAATATACAGTAAAGGTAATGAATGAGCCACCTATAGGTATGAAGCTAGTATGAAGGTCAAAAGACAAAAGTACTAAAAATATCTATCTCCATGATAAGAGCTTAAAGGGATATATACACACAAAGAGGTTAAATATGATATCAAAAACATAAAATGTGGAGAGAGGGGAGTAAAAGTGTAGGGCTTTTAGTAAGCGGTCAAAGTGAAGAGACCATCAACACAGATTGCTGTTTATATAGGTTATTATATATGAACCTCATGGTAATTATAAACCAGAAACCTATAGTAAATACACAAAAAATAAAGAGAAAGGAACCCAAACATAATGCTAAAGAAAGCCATCAAACCACAAGGGAAGTGAGCAAGAGAAAAAGAAAGGAACATAGAAGAACTACTAAAACAACCAAAAAAAAGTAATAAGATGGCATTAGGTACACACTTATCAAAAGCCATTTTAAATGTCAGTGAACTAAATGCTCCAATCAAAAGACATCATGTGGCTGAATGGATGAAAAAACAAGACCCATATATAAGCTGCATACAAGCAACACACTTTGGACCTAAAAACACCAACTGGAAGTGAAGGGATAGAAAAAGATACTCCATGCAAATAGAAATGAAAAGAAAGCTGGGGTAGCAATACTTAGACAAAATAGACTTTAAAACAAAAACTGTAACAAGAGACAAAGAAGGCCACATAATGATAAAGGGAACAATCCAACAGGAGGACATAACATTTGTAAATATCTACGCACCCAACATAAGAACACCTAAATATATAAAGTAATTATTAACAGACATAAAAGGAGAAATTGACAATAACACAACAATAGTAGAGGACTTTAACACTCCACTTACGTCAGTGGATGGATCATCCAAACAGAAGATCAATAAGGAAACACTGGCCTAACATGACACGTTTGACCAGGTGGACTTAGTAAATACATACAGAACATTCCATCCAAAACCTGCAGAATACACATTCTTTTCAAATACACGTGGAACATTCTCCAGGACAGATCACATATTAGACCACAAAACAAGTCTCAATAAATTTAAGAAGACTGAAATAATACCAAGCATCTTTTCTGACCACAATGGTATGAAACTAGAAAATCAAGTACAAGAAGAAAACCAGAAAAGCCACAAATATGTGGAGATTAAACAAAATGCTACTTAACAACTACTGGATCAATGAAGAAATCAAAGGAGAAATAAAACATACCTGGAGACAAATGAAAATGAAAATATGACATACCAAAATTTATGGGACATAGCAAAAGTGGTATTAAGAGAGAAGTTTATACCAATACAGGCCTACCTGAAGAAACAAAAAAAACCTAAATAATCTAAGAGTACACCTAAAGGAACTAGAAAAAGAACAAAGCCAAAAATCAGTAGAAGGAAGGAAATAATAAAAATCAGAGCAGAAATAAATCAAATAGACTTAAAAAGAAAAAGAAAAATCACTGACACAAAGAGCTGGTTCTTTGAAAGTACAAACAAAATTTGACAAACCTTTAGCTAGACTCACCAAGAAAAAAAGCAAGAAGGCTCACATAAAACCAGAAATGAAAGAGGAGAAATTACAATGGACACCACAGAAATACAAAGGATTGTAAGAGAATACTATGAAAAGTTATATGCCAACAAATTGGATAATCTAGATAAAATGGATAAATTCTTAGAATCATACAACTTTCAAAAACAAAATCACGAAGAAACAGAGGGGGCCAGCCCTGTGGCCAAGTAGTTGTGTTTGCACGCTCTGCTTCGGTGGCCCAGGGTTTCACCGGTTTGGATCTTGGGCATGGACCTAGCACTGCTCATCGAGACATGCTGAGGTGGTGTCCCACATAGCAGAACTGGAAGGACCTGCAACTAGAATATACAACTATGTACTGGGGGGCTTTGGGGAGAAGGAAAAAAAAAGATGATGATTGGCAACAGATGTTAGCTCAGGTGCTAATCTAAAATAAATAAATAAAACCTGAAAATTACCCCTTAAAGAACAGGAATAAGACAAGGATGCCCACTTTCACCACTCTTATTTAACAGTATTGGATCATAATCCTAGCCAGAGCAATCGGGCAAGAGAAAGAAATAAAAATGATCCAAATTGGAAAGGAGTAAGTAAAACTGTCACTATTTGCAGATGACATGATTTTATATATAGAAAACCCTAAAGAATCCACCAAAACTATTAGAAATAATAAATGAATACAAGACACAAAATCAACAGAAAATCAGCTGCATTTCTATATACTAACAAGGAAATAGCAGAAAGAGAAATTAAGACTACAATCCCATTTATAATCACAACAAAAAGAATAAAATACCTAGGAATAATTTATTTTATTTTATTTTGGTGAGGAAGATTGGCCCTGAGCTAACATCTGTGCCAATCTTCCTCTATTTTGTATGTAGGACGCTGCCACAGCATGGCTTGATGAGTGGTGTGTAGGTCCACACCCAGGATCTGAATCTGCGAACCCTGGGCCACCAAAGTGGAGCACACGAACTTAACCACTACACCACCAGGCTGGCCCCCAGGAATAAATTAAGGAGGTGAAAGACTTGTACACTGAAAACTATAAAATATGTTGAGAGAAATCAAAGACACAAAGAAATGGAAAGGATTCTATACTCATGGATTGGAAGAATTAGCATAGTAAAAATGTCCATATTTCCTAAAGAAATCTACAGATTCAATGCAATCCCTATCGAAGTCCCAATGACGTTTCTCACAGATATAGAAAAAAGAATTCTGAAATTTATATGGAACAACAAAAGACTCGAAAAGCCAAAGGAATCCTGAGAAAAAAGAACAAAGGTGGAGGTGTCACACTCCCTGATTTCAAAATATACTACAGAGCTATAGCAATCAAAACAGCATGGTACTGACACAAAAACAGACACATGGGCTGGCCCCGTGGCCGAGTGGTTAAGTTCGCACGCTCCGCTGCAGGCGGCCCAGTGTTTCGTTGGTTCGAATCCTGGGCACGGACATGGCACTGCTCATCAAACCACGCTGAGGCAGCATCCCACATGCCACAACTAGAAGGACCCACAACGAAGAATATACAACTATGTTCCGGGGGGGCCTTGGGGAGAAAAAGGAAAAAAATTAAAAAAAAAAACAGACACACAGATCAGTGGAACAGAATCAAGACCCGAGAAATAAACCCACACATCGATGGACAGCTAATTTTTGACAAGGGAGCCAAGAACATACAATGGAGAAAGGAAAGTCACGTCAATAAATGGTGCTGGGAAAACTGGACAGCCACTTAGAAAAGAATGAAAGCACACTATTATCTTACACCATAAACAAAAATTAACTCAAAATGGATTAGAGACTTGAATGTAAGACCTGAAACCATGAAACTTCTAGAAGAAAACATAGGCAGTACACTCTTTGACCAATGTCTTAGCAGCATATTTTCAAGTACCATGTCTGACCAGGCAAGGGAAACAATAGAAAAAAACAAACAAATGGGATTACATCAAACTAAAAAGCTTCTCCACAGCAAAGGAAACCATCAACAAAACAAAAAGACAACAATTGGAAGAAGATATTTGAAAATCATGTATCTGATAAGGGGTTAATATCCAAAATATATAAAGCACTCATACAACTCAACCACAAAAAAACCAAACAACCCAATTAAAAAATGGGCAAAGGATCTGAACATCTTTTCAAACAAGATATACACATGGCCAAAAGGCACATGAAAAGATGTTTAACATCACTAATTATTAGGGAAATGCAAATCAAAACTACAGTGAGATATCACCTCATGGCCATCAGAATGGCTATAATTAACAAGACAAGAAATAACAAGTGTTGGAGAGGATGTGGAGAAAAGGAAACCCCTGTACACTGCTGGTGGGAGTGCAAACTGGTGCAGCCACTATGGAAAACAGTATGGAAGTTCCTCAAAAAATTAAGAATAGAACTACCATAGGACCCAGCTACCACTTTTGGGTATTTATCCGAAGAACATAAAAACAATAATTTGAAAAGATATATGCACCCCTATATTCATGGCAGCTTTATTCACAATAGCCTAGACTTGGCAGCAACATAAGTGCCCATCAACTGATGATTGGATAAAGAAGATGTGGTATATATACACAATGGAATACTACTTGGCCATAAAAAATGATGAAATCTTGCCAGTTGTGATAACATGGATAGACCTTGAGGGTATTATGCTATGTGAAGTAAGTCAGAGAATTTCAAATACTATTATGTCTTGACTCATAAGTGGAAGATAAAAACAACAACAAACACATAGAAACAGAGATTAGTTTGGTGGTTACCAGAGGGGAATGGGGAAGGGAGGAGGGAGAAAGAATTAATAGGGTGCATGTGTAGGTTGACAGATTGTAATCAGTCTTTGGGTGGTAAACATGAAAAAAAAGAACTACACCAAAACATTAATAATTATTTGTGTCAAGACTACATGGATTATAGGTAATTTATTTTCCTTTCTCCTTTTTATTTTCCATAATTTAATATTTTTACATGGGTAATTTAAAAAATAAAACAAATCAGCAAGATTCCCTTAAATAATATTTAAGGTAAAGGTAATTACAACAGAAATCCACGGATAATTTCTCAAAAACTCTCCTATACATGAGTTAAGTCCAGATGTTTCTGCTACAAATTGTTTGGTAGGTGGATCAGGAGTTTATGGCTCTTGCTTTTAGACAGGGAACCTGGGTCTTACAGGAGTGAAGTGATATTCCAAGGTTACAGAGACAAGGACTCCACTGACCCAGGAGCTATTGCTAAGATGGGTCATTTATGGGGGGCCTCCAGCTGCTCTCCCTCATTAGCCGGAATATTCCTCTGCTATTGGCAATTAAATGAGTTAACATATATAAAGTACTTCGCACAGTGCCTGGCACATAGTATGCATTCAGTAAATGGTAGCTAGTATTACTAACACTACTCACGCCTACTCCTGCTCTGTGGGTGCCTATGGTCTTGATCATCTCTGCCCAGCAGTATCTGGCCAAAGGAATGGAGAGGTTATAGCCACGTGTTGGGGCAAGCTCCACTGAGTCTCTCACACTCCTTAGCTGTGTTCCCTTTTGTTGCTGATGCTTGAGGCAGCTAGGGCCACATCCTGCCCCAGCCCTGTGGGCAATTCTTGATAATTAGCAGTCTGGCTCATGGGGCAGCCCCCTCACCCCATCCTACACACTTCCCACCCTATTCCTGACTCTCATACCAACTCTGACACCACTTCTGACTCCAGATCCAGCTCCTACACAGACTCTGCAGCGCAGCACCTGATATACAAGCTCAGCTTCCTCATTTCTGTATCCATCTGGGCCCCCATCTTTTCAGGCATATATTTCTATCTCCTGTGTGTAGGCAGAAAGCTTAAGTATTTCTTTTGTGTCCCAGCTCCTCAAATGCACACACGTTAAGCATCTAGCCTGGAGCTGGTGCTTAATCATTAGTTCTCAGAGGGAGGCAGCTGGGACTAATAAATGCTACTTAGCTTTCCACTGCAGGAGGAGGTCTCAGAGACATGGGCCAGGCAAGAATCTCTGCTGCAGAGTTGGCGCTAAAGGCACCCTAGACACAGAGGTAGCCCAGTAAAGGAGTGACCAGACTTGGCCAGAAAGAAGAGGATGGGGAGTAATGGCCTCAGGGAAACACTAAAAATAGGTGGCTAAGTAGCCAAGTCTTAGGGCTGGTGGAGAAAAGCAGAGTTCACCTCAGAGTCGCACACAGCACTCAGTCTCCCGCGGGGGGACCTGCCAGGGTTGCAGGCAAACCCTCAGAGCAGAGACATGGCGAGTCTGGAGATGTGGCTCAGCAAGGGCCTTCAGCCCGCACTGATAAACGGTATTGCTGGAACCTGATGCAATCTGAGTCGCTTAGCAGAGGCATCAAAGATGCAAGGTTATTAATTTATGAGCAAGTTGGAAGCCTGACTGTTGTGGTCACAGGTTTGTGTACAATCAGGAACTCACAGTGACCAGGGTCCATTATAAGCACTTAAATATTTCTTGACAAAATGAAAAAGTGACCAAGAAAGCAACTTGCCTGGCAACACTAAGGAGTCTGGGGTACAGAAGCAGCACCATCCTCCCCTACTCTCTGGGTCTCTACTCTCCCTGCCCTTCCAGCGCACTCACCTCAAAGGACGCCCGGGGACATGGCTTCAGGGGCAGGTTGGTCCCGATTCTTCTCACTACACTGCGAGCAGCCCCATGCGGCTTGTTTTGCCAGATTGGGATGGTCTAGAGCAGAGACAGGGACAGCCACAACCTCAGAGATGAATCCAACTACTGTCCCCGTCCTATTCCCTTTAGCAGGGAGACTGAATTCCCCAATCCCAGGGACAGGGCACCCTGGGTAAGTCAAGTCTCAATTATGAGTGAGGGCAGGTTCCCCAGTCACCAGCCTTCACCTTGGCCAGCCACCTCAGGGTACACTTGCTGCTACCAAGGCGCAGTCAAGGTTGGGAGGGTCCAGTGAAGGGGATAGCTCGGTGTAGGGATCATCCAGGCTTCCCTCCCTTCCCTCTGCACAGAAAGGCAGAAACACGCCGACTCCTTAACGTCACCAAGATCATAGCTGGTTCTGCCTGTGGGGAGTGGGTGCAAGGGTGGCCTCCCTCCAATTCCAGGCCTCCAGGGGAAAGGAAGAATTAACTAGAGGGTCTCCGAACTGCAGCAGACCCAGCACTCAGCCTTCCCCACCACACCCCTGCCCTGGGAATGTCCCTTACCACATTGGCTTCCATTTCCGACATTTCAACCGGCTCCTGAACTTGAAGGACCAAGCAGCCACAGGGCAACTCTGGGGGCTCGGGGAGGTGGGAGGCGTGACTCCTTCATATCAGGCCATCTTAGGGAACACCAGACTTCTCTTCTGTGAAACAACCCCCACAATGGGGACTCAATGGCCACCACACAAGCCCCATGAAACCAGGCCCTGCAGAGCCATGACCAACACCAAGGTTTCTCTGACACTTCACAGGGGAGAAAACCAGCCCCAGAGGCTGCCCTCACTCAACAATGGTTTCTCCAAATCTAGACCCTTAAAGGTTCTGTTCCAGACTTGCTACATGAGCTTGGCCAACTGGGGGGAGCCTTCCTGGGCCCTTAGGCTTCCTGAGGCAAAACTTCCAAACATGTAAACAGAACCCTCTGGTAGTTAGAAAGCTCATGGGAAAGCCAAAGTATAGGTACCATCCAAGCCCAGCACTCATCCTTGAAGATGAGATGTAAAAGCCCAGCACGTGCCCCTCGGCCTGGCACTCCGGGGCCCCCGCAAGGCAGAGGTAAAGCAGACAATGGGAGAATGAACGGCCAGCTCCAGCCAGTCTCAGTCTACTAGGCTCAGGGAAGAGAGCCAAAAATTATCCTGGCTCGGCCACCTACTGGCTCTCTAGCCCTAGACAAATCACTCAACCTTTCTGAATGTTGGTTTCTCCATCTGTAAAAAGAGGACAAGAAGAGCCGCCACTCTAGGTTACCTTACAGATCAATCAGTGAAACGGGATTTTAAAGTGCTTAATGAACTGTTAAAACATGATACAGATGGGTGAAGTCACTCCTGACTAGATTCTTCACAGCTGCCCTTGCATGGTGAGCAGATGTAGTCAATGAGCTCGTTCGTTCTCTCGTTCATCAAAAACCAACAATACCCACTCTGTGCCAGGCCCTGTGCTGGGCACTGTAGGGGCTGTGGAAGGAGTAAGACACAGCCATGCTCTCAAGGAACTCACGGTCTAGGAGAGAGGACAGGAATACATAATTCCAGGAGAGGCTGAGTATCACTGCTTAAGAAGGGCACCCCAGGCAAGTAGCCAGTTCAGCGCCCTGGTCCCAGAGCCCCATGATGAGCTCAGAGGAGGTAGGAAGGGAAGAAAAACAGCAACAGCACAGGTCCAGGGCAGGAAGGTGAGAGAGATGTAAAGAGCAGAGTGGACATGGCGTAAAGGTAAACTGGGGCTTAAGTCACGAGCGCTGGGAAGGCCCGGGTGAGAAGTGGCTGGGCAGTCAACGGGCAGGCTCCGAACAGGGGACGACGGACTGGACTGACCAGAGCAGCTCTTTCTGGAAACCTCCCTTGTAGGGTGTCTCTTTCACCTCTGGGAGGGGAGTTACCATTCCCTTTGTGATACCTATGAGGAAAGGAAGCTGGAGAGAGGAGGGGACGCATCTGAGGTCACTCAGTGGTCATGCCAGCAAAAGCACCCTGAGTCTGGTTCAGATCCTGCCGCCTCCTGCACGGGCCCAACTTCTCAGCACAGTTCAGCCTTTCATCAGAGTCCCCGTGTGCAGGCTCTGTGCCGAACGTCAGCGCCTCCACAGGCTCCACCTAACAGCGCCCCCCTGGTTTCTCGCTCAGGTCACTGCAGCCATATCCTCTCCAAACTTGCCTCCAAAGACTCAGCCGGGCCTCTAACTCTCACAACAGCCTGAGGAATCTTTCTAGAACACACTGCTAGTCACACCATTCCTAGGTTTGAAACAGGATAAAACCTAGCCTCCTCAGCACAGCCTGCAGGGCCCTCCACGGTCAGGCCCAGCCTCACCAGGCGCACTCTCTCCCGGTCTGGACCAAACCCAGCACGGCCCCCCGCCCACACCGGGCCCTGCACACTGCGCAGCCCCCACACCAGCTCAGGTCCTGCCCACACCGTTCCTCTGCTTGACCACCACCAGCACCCTCTTCACCGAGCTCCTTCCCATTCTCGGGAACTCAGCTCAAGCATCGCCTCCCCTCCCTGACAGTCACGTCCTTTACTGCCACCCCGCACTTCCTCGGGAGTTCTCACGATGCTAACTGGGGAACTGTCATGTGCTGTTTGTCCAAGGGCAGGGACTCCCCAGGCACAGCACTGCCCGCCTGGTACATGGCAGGCGCTTAAACGACGGTTCAGTTAAGACACGAACGAACGGGAACAGCGACGCAGCCTTCAAGCCCCCGCCCGGGCTGTCACTGGCTGAAGACGCCCTCGCTCGCCGGCAGCGCGGGCTAGGCTTCCCGCCGCCGCGCTCCCGCAGCCCCTCTCCAGGCCGCCGTCCCGATCGCTGACCCGGCCGCCCGCCGGACCCGGGCGCTCCTCCGGAGCGTGGCCGCCCTCATCCCCGGGCCGGCGCCCCGCGGAACTTCGCCGAGCGGACAGCCCGCGCGGGCCGGGCCGGGGCCGCGCCTCCCCTCCCCCGCACAGCCGGCCGCAGGCCAAGGTCGGCCAAGTGCTCGCCGCTGGCCCAGGCGGAGCGAGGCGGCGGCCCGGGCCGTCGAGGAGCGCGGCCGAGAGGAGAAGCCTCTAGCGGAGCTCGGCCCCCGAAGCTGGGGGACTCGGGCGAGTAACTACCCCTTGGGGACTCAGTCCCCCCTCTGCCAAACGAGGCAGACAACACCGGCTCCCGCGAGAACTAGCGCGGGAACAGGAGCCGCGGGCTTCGCACAGCGCCCAGCACTAGGCCGCGTCGACTGCCGGCCCAAAAGCCGCGCTCCCGCCTGCGGGCAACCTTCTGACCTAGTCTCACCTCAGACTCCTGCCCCGGGACTCACTCACCTCACGGCCCCTCCTACCACAGCGGGCCGCCCCGCCCCAACCGCCCTCACTTCCGCTGACCTGCCCCCCGGAAGCGATCCTTTGCAGCTGCGCACCGAGCCGGGCCCCGGCGCCCTCGGAAGGCGGGCTCCGATCCGGCAGCTGTAGCGCGGCTCCTGCGGGGGCGGGGCGGCCGCACGTGCCGTTCGCGAGGGAGGGACACGCCCATCCCGCGAGGCCACGCCCCCGCCGGTCGAGCCCTTGGGAAAAGTTGTCTGCGCTTGGGGATTCCGGAGGCCTGATTGGCTGCATACCCCGCGGGTCTCCGCCTTTGCTGTTCTCCACGTCTTGTCCCGATCCAGCCTTGGAAGCCGAGGTCTCACTGTGTCACTACTCGCCCCTCAAATTGTGCGGTGTCTGCTGTCCCCACCCCTACCGCAAAGTTGAGAATCCTCACCCTGGCGTTCCAGGCCTACCGGACCTAGCGCTTGCCTTGTCTCATCTCGCCCTGGTCCCCTTCACAAGTTCCTGCTTCCCATCCAAGACCCTCTACGGTCCTCTCCAGCAACAATGGGCCTCTTTCTCTGACTCCTGTCCTCCAGCGCTTTGTAGCTTTCTTCCATTTTAGCCTTTATGTATCTCTCTTTCACACAAACACACACGGTATATTCAGTAAGTTGGTTAATCAGATGGGTAGATGGATGGGCAAGACCCCAGAGTAATTCCTTCCAGGCTTACTCACCCATTCCCTCTTTGCGCTCGAACTCTCTCAGTCCTGGTTGCCGTAGCATCCAGGCCTGGGTCACGTGCCCTCCTCCGACCTCAGCACGTGGCTGGGCCTGGCTCCCGGGCTGCAGTTCTTTGCTCTCAAAGCCTGCAAGTTCTGTCTGCCAGGGACAGGACAGCTTCCCGGGTGGACAACCTGTGCGGTCACACAGGGTCTCATGATTAGAAGAACTCCGTGCTTGTTTTAATACTCTGCTGTTGCCCTCTAAAAATATATATATATACACACCTATATATGTATATATATGTGTATTTTAACAAGGGGCCCAGCATTTACATTTTGCACTGGATTCTGCAAATTATCTACCTGGTCCTGGCCAGAGACCTCAGAGCTTGTCCACCCTGCTCTCCACCATATTTCATATGATGATGGTTGACTTCCAGATCCAACCCTCTTTCCAGGATGGCAAATTGTTGCTTTAGTCACTGATTCCTCCCCCTGGGCAATGGCAGGTCTTACAAATCCACTCCAGCTGTCTTTCCTGGGTGTGGTAGATGCTGTCTTGGTGCCCTACCCAGATCCCCTTTACTCAGCTGGTGAATCCACCCTCCAGCTGCTGTGTTGGCTGCTCATAGCTGCCCCCTTCCCTAGAAAATTGCCCTTGCAGGAGGGAGAATGGAGGCTCTAACCCGAGAAGTTACTCTACCCCCCAAGCCAAAGACTGATACAGGGACAAAATGTCAGTTCAAGTTGGTGGTGTGGTTTATGCTCCAGAGCCCTTCCCCTGTGATCAGGCCAAGGCTGGTAGGCTTTGGGACTCTATCCCTGCGCAGCATTTTTCCTTTCCCCACTCTGCTTCACTCCTCTTTTACAGGTTTTTCCTGAAGTGCAGTCCCTCAAAAAAGTTACCTAATGCCTGTCTCAGGCTCTGCTTCTACAATAATGTTTAACTTCAGAATCTTTCTCAACACAAAACACCAAATTCTAAAAATACTAAGTTCTAGGTGTATCACAAAATTATTTTAAGCAAGGCATTCAAGCCCTCTGGTGACAGAGTAGTAGTCCCTATATGCATTCCAGCCATGCTCCCTTGCCCATCTGCCAAGCCAATCCCACCAAGGAGTCAGACCAAGGACCGAACTGAACAACATCCCACTCAAGGAAAGGCACTTAGAACCACCTTTGTCTCTCCAATTTTATTATAGGACATGTTGGGGACATGGGAGGGAAGTGGCAGAGGGGTAACAGAGGGAAGCTGAGTGCCCTCCCCGACCTTGACCTTTGAGGCACAGTGGGGTACAGGCAAAGGTACCAGATGAGGATGCAGAAAACAAGAAATCAGTGCCTTCCGTGGAACAAGACTCGCTCCACGTGGAGCCAGCCCTTCAGGACCAGCAGGAGGGGAAGAGCCTGCCGGGTGGGGAGGCTGAGTCTCTGCTGACACTGGGGGGCTGCCGCCCACGCCTGGAAGCACGGAGATGGGCTCAGCTGCCCTCCCTCCCTCTAGGGCATGGAAGCACTGCCTCCCAGAAGGGCACAAAGAACTTGGCTGAGCTTGCTGGCCCATGCCTTATTCAGTCTGGAGATGGGAAGGGAAGGAGACATTTTGGTTCAAAAGGCTTCCTTTTTCACCTCAGTGAAAACAAGCAGGGGAGAGAGATGGCGGTGCAGTGCAAAACACACACTCCGAGATGGAGACGCAGGCTGAATCTCAACTCCACCACTGAGTGACCTTGGTTAAGTCACTTCACTTCCCTGAGACTCAGTTTCTTCATCTGCAAAATGGGAACAATTAATATCCTCCTCACAGATTTGTTGTGAGGACTAAATGAGAAAACACATGTACTCTTAACAAAGTGCCTCCCGAGAGGGAAGGCTCTGAGGATACTCCGATGGCAGGCAGGAGCTCGGCAGACGGGAGCCTGGAGTGTCTGAGGAAGCGTCTGCCTGGCTTCCTCTTCCCTCTTCCTGTGGGGCAGGGGAGCCGGCTCAGCTCCACGGCCTTCATGAAAGCCCAGGGGCCTCTCATGGGCCCGAGCAGAGGACAAGGGTAGAGTTGGGGGTACGCCAACTCTCTGAGAACCTGTTTTTAAAAAAGCTGGAAGAGGAGAAGGAAGAGAGGACTATTTCTTCCCATAGGTGCAACTGCGGAGACATCAAGCTGGACCCATCCAGGATTTCAGATCCAGCCATCATGGGGCAGCCGCGAGGAAGCCATTGTCCCTCCTTTCTCCTCAGCGCTGGGGTTACAAAAATACCTACAAACTGTGAGGAAGTTCACATAAAAACACTTTTCTGCATGTATAAAAAAGAGACTGGCCATGGTCAGTGGCTCAGGACATGGACCAAGGCCCTAAGAATGGCCAAGGAGGATCAACAGCCACCCACTGGCGGACAAGCTGGTCTGAGCTGCCCTGGCAGCGGAGGCGGCGCCGGCCCCAGGGAGGCTGTGTTCTTTGGCTGGGCTGCACTTCTGTGGAGCTGGGTCTGAGGGGCAGGAGGTGTTGGGGGCACTGGTTCCAGCAGTCCTACTGTGACCCTGTGCTGGGGGAGGTGGGGCGTGCCCTTGGCCCTGGACTTCAGGGACCCCTCAGGGGACTCCCTTGCTAAGGGCAGAAGCCAGCTTCACAGTAAACTTTCCCAGACAGCTGGCCTCCAGCAAGTCCCGACACAGGTTCTGGGGTCCTATGATTAGCAGGATTGAGTGGTCTGGGACAAAGTAGCCTTTCCCCTTCTGAAGGAGGGTTCTGTCCAGAGCCTCTAGAAGGATGTTTCCAACTGAGACCAACCCCACTGGGGACATCAGGCATGGGAGGGCAGCCAGGGCTATGGCCAGGAAGAAGGCTCCAGACAAACCGGAGTGCTTGCCTGGTGCCCTCTCCCCGCCCAGGCCAGGGCTTCTTGATGTTTCTTTTGGGAGGGAGGTGAAAGTAAAGAGAGAGGAGTGGCCCTGTCTTCCTGGCACCCACTGCTCCCTATTCTTCACCCCACAAGGGCCTGGACTATGTGCCTGAGTGGTTGAGGTCTAGGGAAGTGACCCCAGGCCCTGTTTTGGGGGTCCTAAGAAGCTTCTGGAGCCAGGTGGGTAGTAAAGAGCTGATGGTGGCAGCCAGAGCTAGAGGTTCATCCACTTGGTCAGCCCAAGGAAGGACCCCTTGTTTACCCCACATCACTGAACGCAAAGCCAGGATGGCCACCCTTAGTTGACCTCAGACCCCACAGGCAGCCTGGGGGGCAGGAGGGAATGTCTGAAGTTTGAAATGTGCGAGAACCCCTGGCCCCGGGCCAGAGGGGCCTGTCCATCAGTGCTGCGGGCCTTTCTTTTCAGCTCCCCACTCCAGCCTGGCTTCCACTAGGGCTGGAGGAGGGGCAGGCCGCGCCGAAGGCCCTCCTTCAGGAACTGCATGTAGGTGGCTGTGGACGGGTCTTCAAAGGTGGACGAGAAGCTGAAGACGTTGCTCTCAATGTCCTCGGGCTTCATGGAGGTGATGTCCAAGAAGTAGTTGGCGTTGATGTGGTGGACCTGGGAGAAGGGCTGGGTGAGGAGAGCAGGGGCCCGTCCAGGCCCAGCACCCCCTCTGCTCCCCGTCTCTCAGGAGAAGCAGCCCCGTGCAGGCCTGTCCTGGCTCGGAGCGGGTGGCAGACAGGCAGGGCTGCTCCCCTCTCCTGCCTCTGCTCACAGGGGGCCCTCTGATGACACAGCTCTTCCATATGGCATCCATGAGGCGAAAACCGAATGGCTTTCAGCATCACCTTTCCCTCACCCCCACCCCCAGCATGACCCTCTTGTCCTCAGTTCCCGTGACCCCTGAACTCCACACTCCCTTCTGTCAAAATGCCCACGCACTCGATGGGCCTGCTTCCCTGTCTGCCTCTCGCTCCAGCTAGGGAGCTCCTTAGGGGCAGGTGCCCGGTCAACAAACGAGCTAACAAACAAATCAACAAGCAAGCGGAAGACCACGGCCAGGCACAGTGCCCCGCAGAGTTCTGGCTGCCAGCTCCGTGAGCCTGGGTCTGCCCGGCCGGGCTCCACCACGGTGGGCGCCAGCGCACGAGCGCGAGCTGGCTGCCACTCCCCAGGCCCTGCCTCCCCTACACCCCGGGGCCCAGTCCCGTCACGCTGAGTCCAGGACAGTGGAAGCCTCCGGTGGCGCCCTCTTCTCACCGCCCAGGCCTCATGGGTGTCCTGAGGGACAACTCTTCCCGGCCACTTCCAGCTCTTGCTCCTGCACTGCGCCCTGCTGAGCGCCCGGGAAGCTGACCACCCTCCTACAGCCCCACCCTCACCATCCTTTGGGACTTACAGGATAACGAGCAGCCTCGCTCAGCAGAGCAGGAGACTCTGAGGCTCCCAGGCAGGCCTGGCTGCAAAACCAGCTGCCCCTCTAAATCGGCAACTTGTGCCACATCTCGGGACCTTTCTGAGGCTCAGTTTCCTTGTTTGTAAAATGGGTATTCATGATATCTATCTCCCAAAGCTGACGTGAGAAGCCAATAAGAGGACGTGTGTGCGTGCTTATAAGAGGTAGTGTCTCGAGGCTTGGCCCGGCCTGGCCTCCCCTGGTCCTCTATGCCTGTCACAAGGCCTGGCCCTCCCTCCTCCTTCCATCCTAGGGCTGGCCATAATGGCCCAAGGTGAGCCTTCCTTTCCAGCCCATGTTCCTGTCCACTCTGCTGCTAGACTGTGCTCATTGCTACCTGGTCCCCAAAGTGCTACTGAGGTCCCTCTTCTCACGGGAGCGTCCTGACACCCGTACAGGGCAGGCAGCGTGGGCACCATAATTCCTGTTTTATAGATGGGACAACTAGGGCTCGGACTGGCTAAGAGACCAGCAGGAAGTAGTGGAGCGAGACTCAAAGCCTGAGGAGGTGTGCAAGCCTGAGCCCCCTGCCGGCCGCCTCCTCTGGCCCAGGGCCTGACGTGGGGCTCGGCACGGTGGCGGGGGTTGCCTACCACAGTGCCGTTGGGCAGGCAGATCATCATCTCCACGGGGAAGCTGTACTTCTCCAGGTGCAGGTCAGCCAGCTTCTTGTGGGACGGGTTGTCCTGGTTGTTCTTTGGGGACAGGTGGGCACACTCTGAGGTCTCATCTGCAGCACTCTCCCAGGGCCTCCCGTGGAGCCACTCCCACCCACCTACCACTCACCTGCAGGTCCTCCAGCTCCTTCACCAGGGACCATGTGCTGATGAAGCTCTCGTTGAGGAGGGCGAGGATGGGCGAACTTTCCAGGACGGTCTCCCGGAGAGTCCGCCCTGAACCTGTCAGGGAGAGGCAGGGCCAGAAGAGTGAGGCCCCCCGACAGGTCCTGCTGTGTTTTCTATCAGCATAAACCTCATGGACTGCAGAATGGTCTGAGCACCCAGGTGAAATAAGCTATGCAAAGAGCCTGCCACAGAGTAGGTGCTGAATAAATGGTAGCTGCAATTAATACCAGTAACATACTAGCATCTTGGGCTAAGATTTGGGGTGGGGGTGTACCTGGCCCAGGGACTTATAACAGAGACAACGTCATAAATCCACTAAACTCTGTGCCCCAGGGCCTTTGGACAGACTGTTCTTCTACCTAAAACATTCTTTCTCCTGTCACTTGACAAACTCCTACTCATCCTTCAGAGTCTCAGCTTAAATGTCACTCTCTCCAGGAAACCTTCCCTGACCCCCCCCCAGTTACACATTCTCATGCCACTCTGGACCTTGCTTTGTGTAACACTCAGCATGCTTGCACTTATTCACTCAATGTCTGCCTTCTGCACACACTGTGTGCTCCCCGAGGACAGAGACTGCTTCTGACTCCCTTACTGAGAGACTCCCAGGACCTAGCCTACAGCTTGGCACAGAAGGTGCCCAGGATGTTTGCTGACTGACTGCACGAGGGCAAGGGTCTTTGTAGCCAGTGTCAGACACCCAAAGAACTTTGCACTCAGAAGGTCTTTGGAGTGTTTTCTGAGTAAGTGAATGCATGCCCAGCCTCTGGCACTATTTTTCCTCAGACTTGTGTGTAACACTTTACAGAACACAGGCATTTTCACAACTCTAGGCAGTATGTTACCCTGTCGAGAAAACTGAGGCTCAGGGAGGAAAAGTCACTTGGCCAAGGTCCCCAAGCTGAAAACAGCTGAGCTGGACTCTTTGCATTGTGTCCAGCAGCTTCCTCTGAGCTCAGCTCGTCAACCCCCAAGCCCTCACCCCACACCCCTGCCCTGTGTAGCCCTGAGTCCCGCAGGCTCCAACAGGACAGTCCTGTTGGTCTCAGAGCCTCCTGCACCCCACAAGGTGTGAAGTGTCCCCCCATTCTCCCCTTGGACTGGTGGGGTCTCCCTCACCTCAGCAGGACTGGTCGTCCAGGGCCCCCCACAGCAGGATCGAGTGCACCAGCTTGTTCTTGGCCTTGGCTTGGTCAAAGGCCTCGGTGAACGGCAGGTAAGTGACCTGGGGTCACACGGAGACAGAGAGAAGCTACTGTGTGCAGCCAGGGTTCCGTGTAGGGTGTTCAGTATATAATACGTGTGTGTGTATGTAGCATATGTGTGTCTGTAAACATGTATATATAGGTGTGTACAGTGTTTCTGTGTGTGTGTGTGTGTGTGTGTGTGTGTAGGTGCTTGCAGGGTGTGTGTGTCAGTGTGTGAAGGGGTGCTGCTAAACCAGGGGAGGCCTCCTCCAAGTTCAGATGGCAAAGGGGAGGCTCCCCCTTCCCCTGGCTGGGTCCCACAGGGAGCCAGCCTCAGCAGCAAGCCATGCACTGAGCCCAGTGCCCTGTGCCCAGCTGCTGCCCCCACAGGCCCGCCCCAGCCCTTCGGAGCCTGACCCTGGCCCATGCCTGCGCCGCCTCACCTTCTTGAAGGGGTACATGGCCACCTCCAGGCGCCGGGCAGCCTCCTCCCAGCTCAGCTCCTGCTGCCACTTGATCTCCTCAAACACAAACTGGAGGGGCTCCCCCGAGGGCAGGCGGCTGTCGATCAGGTTGCCATCCTCATCCAGGATCACAGAGGGCACTGAGGGGCCCAGGGCCTCCAGCTCCATCTGGGCCAGAGGTCGGCAAGAGAGGATATCAGTGAGGGGTGTCTGAGAAACGGGCAAGAATCCTCAGGGGGCCCTCAAAGACACCCCCCTCGTTGCAGAGCTGGGAAGACTGAGGCCTAGGGACAGGCAGGGCCTGGTCAAGGTTATGCAGTGAATCCAGGACAGAGCTGGTGTCCAGCCAGGGCTCTGTCCACCACGTGAGTCGTCTCAGGGCCCACGGCAGATGCTGGGCTCTGTGTGGAACAGGGGGCTTCTCAGAATCCTGCTTTGGGGGCAGTTGGCCTCAGCCTGCCAGGAGCCCTGTCCTTCACCCTGGATGCCCTGAGGCTCCCAGCCAGCTAGGCCCTCCCTGCAGCTGAGCCCTGCTTCCTACCTGGGCAGGGACGACCTGTGTGCCCACCTGGGGTATGTAGCCGATGTCCACCTCCATGTTGCTGCTCTCACTGGCCCCGTACAGCCACTCCATGTCCACATTCAGAGACCTGGGGGCAGCGAGAGGGCGGCCAGGGCAGAGCCCCACCACTGTCAAGGCCCATTAACCACTCTGTCAGACTTTACCTCGCTGAGAGCGCACAGCTGACCCCATTTTACAGACGAGGACACTGAGGCTTGGCAAGGTGAACCCAAGGTCTTAGAGCCCTGGGGTCCTGACTGCAGAGCCTGGCCCGTTCCTCTTCCTCAGGCACTGTGGCCGCACCACCCTCCCCGGCCCAGCCCTTTACAGTTTAGAGGGCTTTCACACCCATGTCCCGTGTACTGCCCACGACCCACGACTCTGAGGCCGAGGTCATTAGCGTCCCCCGCCCAGGACAGGAGTGGCGCAGGGAAGGCCAGCACTGGCCGCCCTGCGCTGGCCTCCTCTGCTCCCTCTCCAGCGGGAACTCTGGCCCTATCAGGTGCCATCTGCAGATCTGCCACACGGGGGCGCCCCAGGACTGGCAATCAGGCCCCTTGGGAGGGGTGAGGCCGCGTGGGGCGAGCTGCCTTCAGCAGCCCAGTGGCCTGGTCCTTGGACACATGCCCAGGAGCAGCTGGTTCTGCAGCTGGCTATTTGGGCCTCTCCTGTTCCATCCAGTCCAGGACCCCCACCTCCAACCCTGGGCTGGAGGCAGATGTCCCCTGGGCCTGGAGCACAGGTGCTTGCTTGGGGAGGGGAGGGAGTAGAGCTCATCCTTCCTCCTCATTTCCCTGTGGCCGGGATGCTCCCTCCCTCCAGGGAGTGAGAGGAAGGCACTGCTGCTCCTGGGGGCAACTTTCTCTTCCCTGGCTATCCCAACCATCCCCTCACTGCTGAGCAGGAGTCAGCCTCCAATCTAGCAGATGAGGAAACTGAGGCCCAGAGAGGGCCATGGCCTTGCCCACAGCCACACAGTCCACTGGTTCCACGGCCAAGACTTAACTATGGGCCACCCAGCTCCTAGCCCAGGTCTTGTTCCTGTGCAAAGTCACTCAGGCCCACTAAGTGGCCACCAGCTGTCAGGGAGGAATCTGGAAAGACTTGAGGCCAGGGCCTCTGGGTCCCCCGCTCCCATGACAAGGCTGACCCTGAGCGGGTCAGGCAGGCAGGGAGCTGGCATGGATCAATCCCAAGAGCTCCCCCTCCCAACTTGTTCTTGGAACGTAGGTGATGGGGACCTGCCCTCAGGCCTCTGCCCGTGCTGTTCCTTCTGTCTGGAAAAGCCTCCTCACCCCCCAGGCCTCCACTTAGATGACCCTATCTCTGGCAAGACTGGATGGACCCCGACCAGCCAGGTCCCTGCCCCCTGCTGGCCCTCCCCTAGGTGCCATGAGCAGGCTGTGGTTACTGTTGGAGGTCTGTGTGTGGGCCTGTCGGGGGTCCGTCAGCAGTATGCAGGCAGGGAGGCTCCGCTTCAGGGCCTACTGGCTGCTGCACTGGGTCCCAGGCAGAGTGGGGGGCAAGGACCACACAATGCCTGAGACATGCTTCTCAGATGATGGAATGACCCCCCTCAGCCCACCTTGGGCTGCCTCCTCCTGGATCCGCTCCAGGCTTTCCTGGTTCTGGGGAGCAAAGGGGGGATAGAGACTGAGGGGGCCTCTGGGCCCCTGCATGTGAACTCCTGGAGCTGGGGGCGGGGACAGCCAGGGCTCCCACCTGTGGTTGGGCACGAAGAGCCGGAAGTCACGGACGTGGGTGGCATCTTTGGAGAGGATGATGTGGCCGGTGAACTGGCCAGGAGAGAACCAGAAGGGGAAATCGGGTGGCTCGCTGAGCTGGAACTCGGCATGGATCCTGTGGGGAAGAGCCCGCTGGGAAGAGCCCCTGCTGAGCAGGAGCTTGCCCTCCCACTTCTGCCCCAAAGCTGGGAACCCTGGGCCGGAACCTTGTGTGGGGCAGAGGGCTGGGCAGGGGAGGAAGGAGAGCGTGCGGGGCAGGGAGAAGGCCCGAGGCCCTCCAAGCGCTGCCCGTCCTTCAGGCCCCAGTCCGTGCGCTCCTTCCCCAGAGGCCCTGCCTGACTCTCCCCTGAGGTCTCAGCCTGAGCTCACGCGGCTGTGTGACCTGGTGTCAAAGCTCTTATGCACCCCCTTCTGTGTGGATGACAGTCACGGCCACCAGCCCGTGCCAAGCACACTCCACGCCTTTTCTCTTCCTCCTGGGAGGGAGTCACCGCCACCCTGATCCACAGATGAGGACACCGAGGCTCAGAGAGCCAAAGCTGCTTGCCCGAGACCACAGGGTGGTGAGTGGTGGAGCTGGGGGCCCCAAGTCCAGCCCTGCCCTCCCAGGGCCGTGCCTTCTGTGCTGCCCTGGAATCCCAGGCCCGGAGCGGGGCACGCAGGATGGGGCTGCGAGGACCACTCACCGGAACATCACGGTGTAGTAGAAATCACTGATGGCGGTCAGGCAGGCCACAGCCCCCTGAGGGGCAAAGCGGGTCTTCACGAAGGGCCGCGGGTGGAACATGCTCAGGAGCCGGTGGATGATGACCTGGGGGAGGGCAGTGGGACCCCAGGCTGGCCTGCTGGGCCCTGCTCCCCTGGGTGAGGGTCAGCTCTGAACCTGCAGGCCCAGGGACCCAGGGAGGGGGTGGGTCCAGAGGGAGGTGGAACAGGTGGGGCAGGCCTGGCGCTGGGGGTCCAGTTCAGGTGGGGAGGGGCCATGCCTGGGCTGGGGCTCAGGGCCCCGGGGCTGCCATGGCTGCCCTCACCTCCTTGCCCTTGGGCGGTGGCGGGTAGAAGCGGTTGTTGGACAAATAGCCGGTGAAGACGCTCAGCTCACTGGGGATGATCCACCAGGGCTCGCCCAGCTCCACGTGGCCCCGAGGCGGGAGGAAGGGCTGGAAGTGGCGGGCGGCAAACACCGCACTTGGCGAGGCTGCGGTTGTCCAGTTGCGGAGGCCAGACAGGGCCAGGCGGGAGACCTGAGGCAGGGAAGGCCGAAGCGTGAGGCACTGGGAACCGTGATTTTGGGGTCCCCTGTGTCGTGCGTGGGTGGAGGTCTCCCTCGAGCCCTGGGCCAGCCCACAAGCCAAAGGAACAGAGGCACCAGGGGAGGCTCCTGCCCTGGTGACCCCGCAGGCCTGGCACTGTTCTGCCAGAGCCGAGGCTCATCTCACCCTCCCCAACCCCCGGCCCAAGAAACAACGTCCCTGCGGCCAACTCAGGCCCAGCCCAGGCCAGAGCAGGCCTCACACAGTCCCGCCTCAGTGCTCTGCACAGCCAGCATAGCAACCGGGTGCCACAGCCCTGCCCTGGGCTTCCTCGCCCCCTCCACCCGCCTTGCTTTCCGCTCCCCAACACCCCCACCAAGTCTCCTCCTGGTGCTAATGTCCCACTGATGAGTCAAAGTTTGGCTCTGGAGCTAAGTCAGAGGAGGGAGACCATAGCCACCTTTTGGGTGAAATCTCCAGGGTCAAGAGCAGGATGAGACCAGAGAGAAGGGGAGGGAAGGCGCCCCCCACAGAGAGCGCCCTGCCTAAGCACAGCCTGCGCCACACTGACTGCGCGCCCCGGCCCACGGCCTGCCCTAAGCTGTTTCCTCAGTAATGCCCCTCACTTCTGTCTGATGAGCTGACGGGCCTGTCTGCACGTCTGCCTGGGGCACAGAGGTGGGACCCTGAGCTAGCAGCTCCCTGGCATGCTCCACCTTCAGCAGCTGTCCCCTGCCCTTCTGGGCCGCAGGCAGCAGTCCTGTCCACTGAGGCATCAGCCACAGGAGGGTGAGTGCCTGGCAGCCCCGGGGAGCTCAGCCCCCAGGGAGCTGCCCCAGTCTTTGATAGCAGTAGGTTCCCCCCCTTCCCCACCTCCACGTGGGGCCCCAGGCTCAGTGGGGAGGGGGGTGGCAGGAGAGAGGCGCCAGCTCCCACCAGGAGGGATTTAACAGGCCGGCTCTCAAAGCAGGGCTGGCTATGAGGGCCGGGTGGAGCCCCTGCTGCTGGGGCCTGCTCACAGGCTGGGGAGCTGCCTGCTGCGGGGACCTGCACTCTGTGGGGCTCGGCTAGGGAGGCCAGGGCGGGGGGTGCTGCTCCTGACCCATCTCCCCTCTCAGGGAGGGTGTGCCCCCAGCACCTGCCCCACATTGTTCTCGCTGCTCTGCAGGGCACTCATCTGCTCCAACAGCTTCAACCACCACACCAGGCCCATTGCTGCCAAACCCATCTCCATCCAGATCTTTCTGTGGAAGGTCAAACTTGTGTTTTGAACCACTTACTGGACTCTCCTCCTGCACAGCCCCCAGGCACCTCAACTTCAACAGTTCAAGCTGGCCTCATGCCTTCTCCACCAGACCCACTACCTTTCTCTCATCCCCATTGGAGCAAACGGCCCACCAGGCACCTGGTCACCAGCCAGAAGCCTGGGTCACCCCAACTCCTCTGCCACTGCTTTCCATTGCAGCCACGTCCTGCCTTTCTTCCTTTCCCGCATCCTCCAGGCTGTCCTTCATCCCCGTCACCACTGACCCCCACCACCTGCCTCCCTCCTGGGAACTGGTCTTTTGCCTCCCATTTCTCCCCAGCTGCCAGCTTGGAAACAGGCTGAGGAGGGAACTCTCCTATTTCAACATCTGTGACGGTAATTTGCTGCTGCAGAATGAAGGCCGAAGTCAGGCAACAGAAGCCCTTTGCGTTCAGACAACTTCCCTGCCAGCCCCACTGACCGAGACGCCCTGGACATGTGTCCCACGTGCCCTGGGTTCAGCCACATCAGCTCCCTGCCCTCGGTTGACCGGCCTGGCCCTTTCTGCCTCAGGCCTTTGTTTATATGAAGTGACAGTTCAACTGAGACATAAGAGCTGAGTAGGTGTGGGCTGGGCAGGGAGAAAACGTCATTCCTAGCCGAGGGAGCAGCATCTGAGAAAGCTCACAGTTGGAAGACAGCCTGGATGTCTGAAGAGGCTGGAATAGAGAAAGCGGAGAGGAGAGGATGGGAGAGGCAGGCCAGGCCTGGGATGCCTGGGTCCCAGGATGGGCTGGAGGCCTCGTCCACAGGGCCTCGGGTGGGGGTGGGGCTCGTCAGCACAGCATTTGTCAGGTGCCCTCCCCACTCCATGTCCCCTGCCAGGGGCCCAATCTCAGATGGTCCAGTTCATTGGAGTTCAACAGAGCAGCTGTCAGGTGCCAGGCATCGTGCTGGGGGCCTGGGGATGCACAGATGTGGGGGACACAGGCCTTGCCCTCAAGATACCCACAGCCTGGGGGGAGAAGACTGACTTGCTGAAAGTGGCGACTGTAGGAACGGCAGCTGCATCAACACATCTCTGGTGCACTTGCTGTTCCCTCCAGCAGGACCCGTCCTGGTCCTGCCGCTGCCCTCACCTGCCCAGGCCTTCCTCCCCTACAATCTTCGTCAGCCGGCACTCCCTCCAGGAAGCCAGCCCAGATCCCCCGCCCAGTCTGGAGGCTCAGGCCTCTCTCTGCTGCTTCCCGTCCCAGACTGTGGGCCTGGACAGCCGGGGCAGCACCGCCCCCACTTCTGCACCCCCGAGGCCCGCACGGAGGACAGCTGACACAGGGAGGGGGGACGGAAAGGAGGAAACTGGAACTGAGCACAGACCCCTTCTTAGGAGGCGAGTGCACACACATGATCCTCCCATGTGCAGACCTGTGTGTGGGGGACCCCCGCCCCCAACTCACCCCCAGGAAGCCATCTTTGCTCTTGGTCATGGACTCCGGGAGCAGAGGCTGGAATCGGGCTTCTATGGTGAGCGTCTCCTCACTGGGGTCAGGCGGCAGCTCCTCCTCCTCGTAGCTGGCCGCAGGAGTTGACCCTGTGAGACAGGGATTGCTGGAGAGGGCCCTGCCCTCAGGCATCCACACTGGCCATGACTAAGGGAGTAAGGTTTGGAGCCAGGGGTAACAGTTAACAACCACCAAAGTAACAACCAATGTGTATCCCATTTTAGTTTCACAGCAGCCCTGTGAGGTAGATAATAACATTATCACCAACTTCATTTTACAAATGAGAAAGTGAAGGCTCAGAGGGGTGAATTCACTTTCCCAAGGTCACACAGCTAAGTAATGGGAGTCAGGATTCAAAGCCAGGCCTGTCTTACTCTAAACCCATGATCAACCTTCTTCTGGGGGAGTTAAGATCTCAGAGCTCCAGTCTCTTCACAGGCTTAGGAACCAGATGATCTGGGTTCAAATCCTAGCCCCACCTTTTGCCAGCTGTGTGATGGTTGGCCAGTGGCTTGTTATGAGGATTAACTGAGCTAATCTGTGTCATGTTAGCACCAGGCCTGGTACAGAGCAAACCCATAATAAACTTTAGCTGTATTACTACTACAGAGGTTTCAGGGTCGGGGGTCCATGGAGCTGGGGCTCAAACCTAATTCTTCTGACTCCAACCTGTGCTCTTTTCAGCAGGCCAGGCTGGCCGCAGAAAGGCCATTCTCACTGTTCCCTTCCCTTTGTTCTCCACATGGAGTCCGAGATGCACTCGGTGCTGGGCCCACCAAAGGCAGCATCTGCGCGGGGATCTGCCAGGCCCGGCAGCTGGGATCCCCAGCAGCAAGGAGAGAAGCTACTTTCCGGGGCTTGGAGAGAACGCACTGGGCCGGGCATCGTGGGCCCAGCTCCAGCCTGAGGTCAGCTCTGTTTCCCGGACCGTTTGGGGCAAACCCCTCAGCCTCTCTGGTTTTCCTCCACGAGAAATGAAGACCATGCTGGCATGAACGTCCCCGTCATGGGGGTCTTGTGGAGAAACAAACGCTGCTCCGAGAGGCACTGGGTCAGGGACTCAGAGCAATGGATGAAAGCAGGAAACAGAACCAGGCGATCTTTTGTGTCACAGAAAGAGCCCTGGCTCTGGAGTGCGGAGGCCTGCTTCTCCCTGGTTCTCTGGGTGGCCTTGTGTCCCCATCATTATAAGGAGGGGCTGGCCTGGCAGTGGCTGACCTTGATTTCTCAGATCTCTTCCTGCTCAGAGATCTGCCGAGTCTAATCTTTCAAGTGTGGAGGGAATCATGAAGCTTGAAGGGAGAAATGAAGCCTATTTCAAAAGGGGTGACTAACAGAAGTGGGGCCCACGACACCAGTAACGGAGTAAAGCAGGGCGGAGTCTTGTCAGGTCCACCCTCCCAGGGCAGGCTGGTGGTACAGAGACCACATGTGGCACTGGCTGACAGCCTGACTGACGCAAGGGGTGCATTCGAAGCAGTTTTCAACCAGCAACCATCAGAATCACCCAGGACTCTCCCCAGAATCTCCTACTGAGTCGGAATCGTAAGGGGCTAGAGTCAGGAAACTCTCCTTCCAGCGAGCCCTCCCAGCGGCTCTGGCTGAAAGCCCTGTTCTAAAGAATCACTGTGATTCTGCGTCTGTAGTCAACGCAGTGAGGCCCTCACGGTCTGGAAGCCTCTCAGAACGGAACAGGGCTGTGCAGGGTTATTAGTCTGCCTGGCATGTTCAATTATTTTACTGCTAGTCACAGATAGTTATTCATAATAATGCTCAGCATTTTATGGCCCTTTGATTTTTTCATAAAAAGTTTTATTTCTTGCCTTATAACATTTGCTCGTTATAGACAATTTTCAAAAGTTTTAAGGTATGAAGCAGAAAATTAAACACACTCATAAGTGCCAACTAGAGAGACTGTTTGCCTCTATGTCCTGCTTAGATCTGGTGTTTCTGGTTTTGCCTGGTCCAGTTCTGCACTCACGGTGGCCTTGGAGGTCGTGGAGGGAGGGGTTATTTTCCCCTGATGGAGAAAAGGGTTTATGTGAAAAAATTAAAAGCAGCTCCAAGCCCAGCAAGCTTGGCCAATGCGTCATTATGAGGGAATTCTCGCTCTCCAGCCATAAAAAAGGACAAGGAGGCGGCTTCGTGGATGCTCGGAGAAGCCTGTGCAGAGGTCAAAGCAAGCCCACATGGGGCTGACCTGTTTACCGGCCATCTGCTTTCACCACAGAACTGACTGCCCCTGAGAGACGCTGACACATGTCTGTGCCAGCAAATTAGTATTTGTTATCTGACTCTCCTCTGACAGGGACCACAGGTCACTGGGCGAGCAAGTGGCCGACCTCCCTAACCCATCCCAGGACACAGGAAGCCCATCACAGAACGTTGGTGCTTACTCACCCGAGAGCAGCTAGCATCTCTTCTCACCTTTTCCATCAACTGACCTACTTACACCAGGCACTTTGGGTGACAAATAGGTGCCCAAAATCGTAGTTCAAGAAACGTCACAAGAAATGAACGCAGAGGTTGCGGTAGTGGTGAGAGAAGCATTTTGTAACCCATTAGTTGTTTCAGCCCCCCATCTTTACAAAAAAAAAAATCACTGATTACAACTAGGCAAAAAAGGATCGCAAGAACGAGCCAGGACGCTGACAGCAGCTGAGCGAGTTTACACTCCGTGAGGACAGTCACGGCTCCCATCGACTGAACATCTACTGCACATCCGTCACTCTGCAGACTTTCTCTCTAATTCTCAACCCTGTGAGCTGGCCCAGGGCAGCCCCGGTTCAAATCCTGGCTCTGCACCTCCCTAGCCTGGGCACGTGGTGAGCCCCCTGTGCCTGTCTCCCAAACGATAACCATGAGCAGCATGACAGGGTCCATCTCACAGGCGCTGTGAGGATTAAAGAGACAACTTACACGAAGCGCTTAAAGTGAGGTCTGGCCCAGAGGAAGTGGCCAGGGAACATTAACTGGGGTTACTCACTCGTGAGGAGAACAGGCTGGGGGGTGGGAATGCGCGCTGAAGCCGCTCACCCAAACCACCAGCTAGAAAGTGTCAGAGCTGCGGGCAGGACCCCAGGGCTGCCAGGACCCACAGTCTTCCTCAACTCCAGAGGCCCTCCTGCTTAGAGCAGACGCAGAGCAAGGAGCGCAGTGCCTGGGCTCCCTCCTCCCCAGTCCCCAGCCTCTCCTGGTACCTGTCAGCTTCTCCGCGATGGGCTTGAACTCCTCTGGACTGATGTACATATCCCGGTCAGTGTCCAAGGAGGAAAAGAGAAAGAGGCCTTCTGTCCCCAGGGCCTTCAGTGCTGACTCCTGCTTGGGAGGAAGGGGCGGGGCTGAGCACCCGCTGGACACCCCACTGTTATCCCAAACGGGGGTGGGGGTGGGGGCGGGGGCGGGGGGAAAGGGACGGGGACGGGACAGCTCCCACCACCATCGTCCTGAGTTCTCTCAACACCTCCCAGTCTATCTGTCCAAATGTCACCTCCACACCGCCCCAGAGCCCCAGTCCCCTTCCCTGGTTCCTGCTTCACTCCTGGCCTTCACCCACTGTCCACTCTCTAAGCTCCCCCACCCTAAGTCTGTCCCCCACAGGCCCTCCTATCTGGCCCCAGCTCCATTTCTTCTTTCTCCCATTCTCCTCCCCTGTCCCCCTCCCCACTGTCCCAGCGCTCCCCAGCCCCACTTCCAGATTCTCCGGTCCCAGCTTCACGGCGGACCTTGTCTGCTGTCCACTGTCCCAGTCGCCCCTCTAGACTGTCCCCCTCCAGTATGTCCCAGCCCCTGCCTCACTGACCCGTCCTTTCACTTCCCCCCATTGGTCCTTCCAAGTCTGCCCGACCCCCGGAACCCCCGTTCCCTCCAGCTTCCAAGCCGCCCTCCCGGGCGCACCGTCCCCCTCCAGCCACGAGCGGACCTTCCCTTCCCGAGCGCGTCCCCCCGCCCCGCACCCCGGTCCAGTCCCCGCGTGTCCCGGGCCCGCGCCGCCCCCCCGGACCTGCCGTGCGGCCGCCTGGGCCTCGGCGAGGCGGGCGTAGGCCCGGGCGGCGGCGGCGGCCGCGGCGGCGGCGAGCAGGGCTCCAAGCAGCGCCAGGGCGCGAGCGCGGCGGCGCGGGGGCGCGGGCGGCGCGGCGGGGCCGGGGCCGGGGCCGGGGCCGGGGCGGGGAGGCCCGCGCTCGCCCGGCCGGGCCCGGCCCATGGCGGCGGTTCGGCGGTGGCTCCGGGGCGGCCGGGGACGCGGGGCGTCGGGCGGCGGGCGGCGGGGCGGGCTCTGGGCGGGGCGGGGGGCGGGCCGGAGGGCCCCGGGGGGCGGGCTCGGGGCGGGGCGGAGGGCTCGGGGCGGCCTGCGGAGAGCGGGGGGCGGGCCGGAGGTCCCCGGGGGGCGGGCTCTGGACAGGCCGGGGCGGGTGGGGAGGGCCGGGGGAGGGCCGGCCGCCTGCGCAGGGGGTCCACGCCCGCGGGGTCGGGCGCAGTGTCCGGCGCGCGGCGACGTGGTGGGCAGAGCTGAGCCGGCCCGTGAAGGGAGCCCGGGCCGCCTGCCTCCCTGGCCCCGGCCCCGGCACTCCTGCCAGCTCGGCGCCGGCTTCCTGCACTTCAGCTTCCCCCAAACGCAGCTGAGCCTCCGCGCCCCCTCCCGCCCGGCCGAGCCGGGGAGCACTTCCAGGCCGAGACGCGCCCGAAGAAGGGGCTGCGGCGGAGGGGGCGGGGGAGCCGCACACCCTGAGCTCTGCTGGGGAGGAGGCCCAGTGGGCCACCAGGCCTCGTGTCCACCTCGGTTGGCAGCTGTGAGGAGGCCAGAGGAGGGCACTGCTGGTCCCCCAGCAGCCGATGGGCACCCCACCCTCCACCCTTATCCCACCTGCTTTCGAAAATGTCTTCAGTCATCTAGAAAAAGAAAAATTACAGAGAAAGT
The DNA here is from genome assembly GCF_037783145.1 of Equus przewalskii. Classification (NCBI taxonomy): domain Eukaryota; kingdom Metazoa; phylum Chordata; class Mammalia; order Perissodactyla; family Equidae; genus Equus; species Equus przewalskii. Next base: position 29,483,368 of record NC_091832.1, read on the forward strand.
CCGACTCCTGTTGTCTTCCTCATCCAGCTGGAAGGCCACCTCCGCAGATTCGTCAGGGAGGGGGCACGACCTGTTCAAGGCCACACACGGGTGGCGCAGCCCTGATGCCTTCACCTCCCTCGGCCAAAATGTCCTCTCCTGTAAGTGGGAGTGAGGAGGCCCTCCCTGCGGGCTGTGGCGGGGGGCAGCTCGGGCTGGCGCAGACAGGGGGGCTGTGGCTTACTGGCCGCCCTCTTCTCTGGACCTGGCACAGCCACAGGAGTGATGTCCAGAGAACAGCCGTTGGCATGCTTGGGGGAGGACCTGGATTTGAGGAAATACCTTCCCGTCTGTCGAGCCCTCAGGACCCTTAGTTTCACTGCGGCTCTCTCTGTCCTATCGAGACCCCAGGAGCCGGGGGATGGCTCCGTCCACACTTTCCCAGGAGAGGGCAGCAGCTCCCAAGCCTCTGGACAAGAACTCTGAGCTCTGAGACGCAGCAACACCCGCCCAGGACGTCACTGCCACCCCTGTGCTTGTGCCCCTTTCAGGATATTGGGGGGTTCTGAGCACCTACTATGTGCTGGGCTTGGTGTTGGGTGCTTCTCGTGATCCATTTTGTTCTCAAGCCACCCAGTGAAGTGAGGATTGTTTGCCTTGTTTTTAAATGAAGGAGTCTGAGCTCTGGCACGCAGATCTCCGTGAGTCCAAATCTCGTGGGCGCTGCCTCCCAGTGGGTGACGGACCAGCCGACCAAGTCGGGGCGGGGGCTTGCCTCTACCACCACTTCTGTCCCTCATGGGTGACCAGCCATGACAACGCCATGTGGCTGGGACCCTGTCTTCCCAGCACCCACGCCAGACCTGCATGTGGTGGGCACCCCAGTGTCTTTTGGATGAATGACTCCCAGAGACCAAGAGCCATGGGCCTTGGACCCATCCCTGGCCCAGCGCTCTGGCCCCACCTCCTCAGAGACCCACTGAGGGCCCGACATCTGGTGTTGGCTTCCGAAGGCTTCCAACTGTGCCACTTCCAACTCATTACCGCTAATGTTTGGGGACACCCTGCATACGACAGATGCTATTAGAAACCCAGATTCCGTTCTATCAGGAAGCAATGCTAAGAGAGCACAGAGCAGGTTAGGGAGGGGAAGATTGATGAGCCAAGGCCCCTGGAAGATGAATGAGGGACGTTCTCCTTGCCAGATTATTTTTATTTATTACACTTGCTTTTTGTTAAAGACACAGACACCCCGATCTCTGCAGCCCAGCGCTGGAGGGATGGGCGTGTCTCTCAAAGCTCAGAAGGGTGTGGGGGGCCGGGTTGGGGCGGGGGTCCGGTGGGTTTACAAGGCGTGACTCAGGTCAGCAAGCCTCTGGAAAGAGGATCAATCTCGGGACCCAGCTGTGGGGAGACGTCAGCTCCATGCCTTGGCAGTGGAGCAGGGCTGGGTGTCCACCTGGTGGGCGCCCTTCCCAATGGGGCTTGCCCCTAAACCAAGGAGTTGGGCAGGGCCGAGCCTTGAGAGATTGGCCAGCGCGGCAGTTCTGGCCTGGGGTAGCCCTGCAGGAGCTCCTTGGCACCTTGTTTCTGGCCCTGAGAGGGCAAGGGTGGTATTTGGGAGCAGTAGCAAATGTACCGAGAGGCGTGATGGCTGCGTCCTTGAGGAGCCCGCCGTTAGCAGGGACGTCATTCATTCACCCATTCAGCAGATGGTTCTGGACGGTCTCCTATGCTCTGTTCTGGGCGCTGGCGATCCATCAAAGAAGAAAACGGAGTCTCTGCCTTCTAGACAAGTCAGTGGACACCGTGACCCCAGAGGGAAGTGCTGTGAGAGAGGGATGTGCACAGAGGAGTGTCCCCCTGACCGTCAGGAGGCGTCAGAAGAGGCTTCTCAGAGGGCAAGTCCAGCGGGGCCTGAGCTCAGGAGGTTACCAGTCAGAGCGCGGGGAGGAGCATTCCGGGGCATGGGCCCGGCCGTGGCACTGTGAGGACATCGTCCAGTGGATTTGAGCTGAGGGACTGCGGGGGCAGGGGAAGGGAGAGGAGGCAGGAAAGACAGGCTGGGCCCCGCCCACTTGTGAAAAGCTTGGACTTCATCCTGGAGACAAAGGAGTCAAGTCGCAGAGTCGTCAGAAGAGAGGGACTTTCCGCCCTGAGGCCCGGTTCAGACTGCCCAGGGAGGGTCCCTCCCTCCCACTCTGTCCCTGCCTCTGCCCTGAGGCGGGGGGCTCTGGCTCCACATCCCAGGCGTTGGTGCAGATGCTGCCACTCCATCCACCCTCTGGAAGAGGAGGCAGGGCCTGGCCCGGCTGCAGCCACGTTGGCAGGGTCACTGCCCCAGTCCCTGGCCTGTCGCTCTGGCTCACCCCCACCCGCTCACTGCCCGTCCTCTAGCCTCCTCCTCTTCTGCTTCCCGGTTCCCTGGGTGAACTCTTCCGGGTCAGGCTTCTCTCCGCAGGCCTCTGCTGCTCCCCAGGGAGGAAGACCAGGTTAGTGTTTTCCTCTCCAGCTCCACCCAGATCATAAGGCGGAGGCAGGGAAAGGGGGCTGAGAGCCATTTGGCTGTGCCTTTTTGTGTTTCTCCTCTATCGTTTGGGACCCTAGAGAGGCAGAGGGGTTATTTACTCCCAAACCAACCCCTAACATCTTGGCAGCCAATAATAGGAGCAGCATTTGGGAGCAAAATGTCACTGGGGACAACTGAGGCTTCTGGTGCCACTGCAGGAGTGGCTTTACATGCCTGGATCCATAGGCCTCTCAACAAACTAAGTTCCTACTATGTACTGGGAACTATTCCAGGCCCAATGACACAGCAGGGAAGAAGACAGACAAGGTGCTTCCTCTCTGGAGCTCAATATTCTAGTAGGAGGAGAGGGGTGATAAACACACAAAGCAGACAATTTCGGGTAATGCTAAGCATGAAGGGGTAACACAAGGTGGTACAGAGTGACTCAGGCAGGGAGTAGCAACTTCAGTAGGAGGTAACGTTTACACGGCAAGCTGAATGGAAAGAATAAGCCAGTTATGTGAAGAATTGAGGAAAGGGCATCCTAGGCAGTGGGAAGAAGAAACAGCAAGTACAAAGGTCCTGGGGTGGAAACAAGCTTGATATGTTCAAGAAACATGGAGAAGGCAGAGTAAGCTGTGCGGAGAGGAACAGCAGAAAATGTTGGTGACAGAGGCTGGGGCCATGTCATCAAGAATCTTGCAGGCCATGGCAACAAATTTCATTTAGATATGATGGGAAACTGTCATAGGGTTTTAAGCAGGGGAGTGATATGTGACTTGTTTTTGAAAAGACCTTTCCAAATTGCCACTGATGAATGGGTAAAGAAAATGTGGTCTATCCATACAATGGCCATTATTTGGCAATAGAAAGGAACGGAACGCTGATACACGCTACAGCATGAACAGACCTCACAAACATCCCACTGAGTGAAAGAAGCCAGATGCCAAGACCACACGTGCGAGTCCACGTCCATGAAATATCCAGGATAGGCCAGTCTGCAGAGCCCACGTAGAGTCCTGGTTGCCTGGAACTGGAGTGGGGCAGGAGAGGAGAGAGGATGCAGAGTGTCTACTCATGGGCACAAGGCTTCTTTGTGGGGTATAAAATGTTCTAAAATTAGATTATGGTGATTATGGTGACCACTCTGTGAATATACTGAAAAAACATGAATTGTAAGCTTTAAATGGGGGAACCTTATGGCATATAAATAATATCCCAATGAAGCTGGGTTTTTTGTTTTTTTTTTTAAGATTTTTTTTTTTTTTCCTTTTTCTCCCCAACGCCCCCTGGTACATAGTTGTATATTCTTCGTTGTGGGTCCTTCTAGTTGTGGTATGTGGGACGCTGCCTCAGCGTGGTTTGGTGAGCAGTGCCATGTCCGCGCCCAGGATTCGAACCAACGAAACACTGGGCCGCCTGCAGCGGAGTGCGCGAACTTAACCACTCGGCCACGGGGCCAGCCCCTGAAGCTGGGTTTTTTTAAAGGCCTTTCTCGTTTCTGGATAGAGAGTGGACTGAGGGGGGCCAGCGTGGAAGGAGGAGACAGGAGGCTGGTTCAGTCTCAGGCCCAAAGACATCAGGGGCCTGGGGTCAGGCAGCCTGTCGAGCTGGAGAGAGGTCGGAGGACGTCGCGAATGTTCAGAGGCCTCACTTGCTGACGGGTTAGAAGAGCACAGTGAGAGGAAAACAAGCGTCAGTCTGGGGCTTGAGCTGGAGTAGACGGTGGTGTCTTTCCCGAGATGAGGGAGCTGGAGGGGCCCAGGCTGGGGGGAAGCCTCGGTGGGACCTGCCGTGTTAGGATGCCCCTGAGCCGCCCACTTGGAGCTGCGCGAAGGTGCGAAGGAGTCCAGAGCTGTGAGCTATAGGAACGGTGGTGCATGGGCTGTGAACCCAGGAGTCGTCAGCCTATAAATGACATTTAAATCCACAGGATTCAAGGAGATCATTGAAGGAGAGAAAAGCCTTTGGCCTGCGTGGCCGCAGCGGCTGATATGTGACCACAGATGTGGCTGTGCCTTGGAGCGCTGAGCGGCTTTGGCTGGATTCACAGGCACAGGGCTGGGACTGTGATTAGCCAGGAAGTAGATTAATTGCCGGGGTCACGATGGGCTTTGGCTAGGCTCTCATGCTGTCCAGGCGGGGAGGGAGATTTGTTTCCTGGGGTCAGGAAAGGCCCCGCCCACATGCACAGCTTTATTCTCAACATCACGGCCCAGAGACCCTGGGTTATCGAGCCTGGCCGCCGCGAGCACCGCCTGGCACCCAAGGATTCTGAGGCACAGGCGGGGCTGAGAATCCCTGGGCTGCAGCCGGCTCTAGCTGAGTTTCCCATGTGGGGTTTTCAGAGTGCTGAGCATTGAATGCCAAATCCAGAAGAATTTGTCCTTTTTGTAAAACCACCCTCCCGCTCGTCCTGTTTGTTGCTCATTCAGCACTGGAGGCTGAGACTTTCAAATGCCAAGACAGCCAAATCCCACACAAGCTGCAAAAAATGAGTTTCACACTTGGGGCCTTCAGATGGTTAGCGGCAGGCACAGGAAGATGGTGCTGGTTAAGAGCCCTAAGCTCTGCTCCTCGTCTCTGTTCTGAACTGTGACCAGGGCCAAGGAGAGAACAGGGGTTGGGCGGTCAGCCTCCCGGTTGGCCCAGGACCGAGGGCTCCAAGGCTATGGGACACTCGGTACCAAGCGGCAAAGTCCTGGGCGAGCTGGGGGGAGCTGGCCCCCCTCACAAGGGAGGGACACGTCTCAGAGTGGCCCTCGGATGCTTCATGGTATATTTCAGGGGTTTTGACCACAAACGGGTAGAAAAGGGCTTTATGATGACCAGACTAAAAAGCCTAAGGACCCTTATTCTAGAGAAGGTAAGTTGTTACGGGTCGACTTGTATAAACTGAGACAGAGAAAACTCAGTGGAATGTTTATAATCTGAAGACGAAGAAGGGAATTAACAAGTTCTGTGCCTGAAACTCGTCCACAGCAGAGGAGGTGGGCATGGGGCCCGCCCTGGGGTGCCAGATATTGACGGAAGCAGTGGGAGGGAGCTCTCCGGGGGCCGGGAATGTCCTCCGTCTTGATGGGGGTGCGCAGTTATGCGGGCGTGGACCGGGTCACATCCCTTGAGCTGTACATTGAAAATCAGCATCCTGACATATGTTACTGTGTCTGCATTACACCTCAGTCAATATTTTTTTTTTAAAGTTTCATTTAAAAACTCGAGGAGAGGCAGGACTAATTGAAGACCTTGGAGCCAAGAAAAATCAAACTAAAAGGAAAGAAGACATGCTGGTTGAGCCAGAGGAAGGGAGGGATTTCCTTAAGAGAAAAGTTGAGTGTGTGGAGACAAAGACAAGAGGGAAGAGGAGGCTGAAGCGAGGCGGGGTCAGGGGTGGGGCTGTTTCAGTTGTTCACAGGAGGATTTAGCAGAGAGAGAGGCAAGATCTCAGGGGGCAGGCCTGATGTTTTGCCCAGGGAGCTGGGGTCACGGCCCCACCGAGAGAGCCCTAGCGTCACAGTGGGTGGCAGCAGTCAGGCCGGCCCCTGTGGCCATCAGTGAGCTTGGGACAGGGAGGGTATCAAGGCCACGTGGAGATAGGTGAGGAGCCAAATGCCGGAAGGAAAAGCCCCAGAAATTCGCGCAGTCACAACCCTACGGGAAGTGCAGGGAAGATGAAGTAGCTGAAGTGGGGTATCGGGACAGGAAGGGGGGATGAGGGGGCGGCACAGGGACACAGGTGGATCCAGGCCTGTGAGGGACACGCACGGAAGGCCATCTTCTGGTTGGAATTATCGGTGGGGGAGGGGGAAGGTGGACAGAATATTAAGTGTGAGACTCCGAGCTCACTGACGTGGTACCTGCCACAACTGCAGAAGGTTCCAAAGAGAAGGAGAAGGCAGCCCTGGACCTCCCAGACAGCTTTGGTTCCATGTGTGCCAGGGAAGGACAAGGGCCATCCTAGGAAGCATCTTCCACTTTTTAAAAGTGCAGCCGGGCCTGCTTGAAACAAGTGGGGAAAACGGAGGGGAGTGGAAGCTGCAGGAACGAAGGTCAAAAGAAAGGCTCAGGGGTCCTGGAAGGGCCCAGAAGCCGAGGGGAGAGCACTGGGTTCTCTCTCTCTCCTGGGGCACCTGAGATGGGTTTTCCCGTGAGACACATGTAAAGGGAAAAAAGAGTTCCTAGGCCTCTCTGCTCGGAAGTCAGAGGCACCGTCAGGAACGTAAAGGAGGTCAGCTCCTGCCCTGCTTTAACCTCTTCCTAGCTTCTCGCTGTTCTCAGATTAAAATCAAACACCGCCCTGGCCCTCGAGGCCTGTCTGTCCCGCCTCCTCCAGCCCACAGCACGCTCTCTGCTCTCTGCTGCCTTCCCGTTCCTGGGACGCGGATACTTCCGACCTCTGAGCCTTGACACTTACTGTTCCCTCTGCCTGGAATGCTCTAACCACGGACCGCCACAAATGTCAGCTCCCGGGGGTGTCCTTGATCTCCCCATCTCTAGTGTCCTCCCCCACTCCCTCACTCTCATATATCCCCTGGCTGTGGCCTCCCAAGCACTTATGTCTGTCTGCACTCACCTTACTGATGGGTTTGCATTTCTGTCCCTGCCTCCTGCCTTGTCATTAGCCTGGAAGCCCCAGGGGACAGAAACCTTGTCTGTCCTGTTCACAGCTGCAGTTTTAGCCCCTTGCCCATTGCCTGGCTGAGAGAGGGTTAAGGGCTACTTGTTGAATTCCGAAGCCTGGAGGGTTCCGGAACAGCAGCCTGGGCAGCAGCAATGAGCCCCTTAACCTGACCTCAAGAACTTGCTGGATGGAGCATTGCAGAGAGAAAGCAGCAGACAGCCTGGTAAGGAATGGGCCTGTTACAAACCTGTGGTCCCCTGCTCATAGGAGGGGTGCAGGCTGTGACCCCAGACAGAGCTCACACTCCTGTCAGCACCAGAGTGCTGGGAACGAGGTGCAAAAGGGCCAGACATTAAAAATATGTGGCGTTGGTGGCTGGAGGAGAAGGCGGCCCATGTGGTCCTAAGGCCTGGGACTGCCACAGCTGAAATTCTCTGAATTGCGCAAGAAGACGGAGGTATCTTTGATGCCCCTGCCCTTGAGAGGAGGCCGGGCAAATTAGGGGCTTTTCCTTCAAGTTAGCGGAAACGGCCTCTGGATGCGGCGCCACCTGGCTCCTGCGAGGGCTGGGGCCCGCATCTTTGCCTTTCCCTCGGTTTCTCTCTGTCAGTGCTCTGGTCCCTGCAAGATGAGGGCATCATGGCTCTGGATTATCCGGGCTCTGGGAGCATCATTTTGCTGGGATAACTGCCAGAGGGAGTGCAGTTTGCTGTTATATTCTAACCTCTGGCCGGTGTGGGATTCGTCCTGCTGAGTCTGACTCCAGAGACGCAGGATGCTCTGGACACTCGGGGGCAGGTTAACTCAGCATCAGAGGAGGCGACAGGGCCACACCCAGCGAGATAGGAGATGGCCCAGGAGGCACCTGGGGCTGCAGGAACCCCAACATCCGAGCACCCTGAGCAGAAGAAAAATTGGAGAAAAAGGAAAGAGTTTGGATGTCAGTTTCTTTGGATTTCATTCTTTATGAGGAAGGAGATTTCCTTGTGAATTGTAATTTTTTTTTTTTTTTTTGAGGAGAGGATTAAGTGATTGGAGGGTTCCAATATTGTTTGAAGGCGGGGCAGTTTTCCTCTTACTGAGTTTATTGCAGAAACTCTGATGAGCCACAGTCGAGGCTGGAGCAACATGAGACAGGAGATAGACCTGTCTCGTCCTGTAGGTCGAGACTGGTAGGTCTCGTCCTGGCGAGCGGGGGTCTTGGAGATCACGTGCACCAGGGCCACACTTTCCTGAGTCAGGGTCCCGGGGGGCTTGTTGGAAACACAGATTGCTGGGCTCCCCTCAGAACTGCTGATTCAGGAGGTCTGGCTGGGGCCTCAAATGTGCATTTCCAACAAGCTCCTGGGTGCTGCTGGTGCCGGGACCGGGTTCTGCAGTCTGAGACCCACTGATCCAGTGATTGCCAGGCCTGGACCATCCTGTGGGCCACCGCAGAACCTCCCGCCCCAGCCTCAGGGGGGCGAGCGTCTCCTGAGGGTCAGGGCAGCTGTGCTGGGTGTACGCTCCCTCTCTCCCAGGGGACAGCCACACCCCTACTGACTGCAAGATCAGCCAATTAGTCCAAAGGCTTGGGGGAGGGAAGCTGAGGTGTGCACGCACGTGTGCGTGTGAGTGTGTATGTGTGTGTGAAACCTTTTCCTCTACTCTGCATATTCTCATCTCAGCCCCTGGATCGGTGACGTCCCCACTTGGAGAGTGATAAATGGGTCTGGCCTGTCTCCCTGCTCTGTGCAGGGGGTGAGGGGTGAGGTCATCAAACTGGTGAACTGGGCGAGCCTGACACTCCTGTCACTTTAGCCAGGGGAGTGGTCACTGCACTGACAGGGCCACTGGACCCACAATCTGTACTCCATCTCTCTGGGACCTTCCTATCTCTTAGTGGAAAGAGCTCCCTTCCCCTCACACACACTTTCTGGAATTTCCAGTCAGCCCACGGACCAGGACAGCCCCCAGAAACCCTGCAATAAAACTGATCATCAGTTCCGCACCTGGTTTCTTGTGTCTGTTCTCAACCAGTTGGACCTTGTGGGAGGCGGGTGGGTGACTAATCCCTAAACCTCCAGCACAAACATTTCTTGCTGTCTACAGTGTGTTGGGGAGACAATGGTTGGGACAAGGTCCCTGTCACCCAGGAGCTCCCAGGCTAGCAGGGAGGGGCTCATGCAAACCTGGGTCTGCCACAAGTATGGCCGGAGCCCAGGAAATGGAGTTTTTATGCCTGTGTCAGGGGTGTGGCAGGGAGAGGTCAGGTAGGCTTCCTGGAGGAGGTGACATTGAGGGCAGCCTTGAAGAAGGAAGAGGAGTTTAGTAGGCATACCTGGGGGGCAGAGACAGTCCAGGAAAGAGGCACAGGTGTGGAAAGACAAGGAAGTGTGTGAGAACACGGGCAGTTCTGGCTCAGTTTCTAAAGGAAGGAATCTCTGGGCTAATTGCATGTTTTCCTGGTTGGGTGTTACCATTCTCTAAAGCACTGAAGGCTTCTGGGAGAAAGATCTCAGTTATCGATCTTTTCACTTAGATAGGGGGTCGGGGGGGCACCTAATTTGTTGTCCCAGTTGGGACCCTTTTGAGAGCAGAGCGGGCATTATTAATTAGTGTGCTGGAACAGCAGGTCATGCTGAAACCGTCCCGAGCCAATGCTGTCAGCAGTCACCCTACACTTAGAGTCATTTGCATGAGAAGGGGGGTGATGGAGGTTGTGGGGAACGGTGGGGAGACCACCATGGCCTCCTGGAGCTGCCCGGAGGCCGGGAACAGCGGCTGGACCCAGCAGGCCACTCTGGGCCTCGGTTTCCTCCTCTGCAGGTGGTTGCCGGCCTCGCCTCCCTTCCCAGTTGTCGGGAGGAGCCATGGAGAACACCATGAAGACGAAGGGCGAACTGGACCTCACGTGCCCCGGACGCCTCTCGGCTGGACTCCTGGGTGAGCTCGCAGCGTCTTCCTTCCGCCCCGACCCCTGCCTGCGCACCCCCTAAGCCAGGCTGGCCCCTGGAAGCCCTGGGACAGCCAACAAATCTTCATCTCCATTTCCCAATTTCCGGAGATTCAGGGCTTATGGCAAAATGCTCACTCAATGCGAAAAGCAGAAAACATTTAGATTTATTGCTTTGAGAGTTTGGTCTGTCTCCTGGGCCTGGTTGATGCAGTCTCCTCCAAGTTTCAGAGCATTTGGTTTAAAAAGAAGAATTTTTGACAGCAGTGTTTTGCCTCACGTTTACGCAAGGTTTTATAGTTTACAAAGAGCATTCACATAATAACAATAACCATCATCACTGTAAGTGATGAGTTCCTGCCCTGGGGAGCTCAATTAACCCTTGAAATCACCCTTCCTGTCCACAGATGGAGAAGCAGGCAAGCAGAGGCTCAGAGAGGTTAAGGGGCTTGCCCAAGGTCACACAGCCCAGGGAAAGGGCAGAGTGGAGCTGCACCCAGTTCCATCCATTTCAGTCTCCTCTCCTGCCATTCTGCCTTTCTCATCTTCAGCCTGACCCGATCTGCAGACAAACAGTGAGTGAGAACAAAAGAAAACAAGTTAAAAACCAGAGGCTTTTGCAGAAAACTGTTGGAGGCTGGAGTGAGTGTAAAAATAACCAGGTGTGTTCAAGGGAAACCTCGAGTCTCCAAACAATATGTTTTGTGCTAAGATGATTTTCGTAATGATGCAGGTTGCGGAGGGTCCGGCGGGGCCGGGCTCAGGGAGCGGAGGGCTGACGTTCTGAGCTCGAAGGCCGCACCGTCCAAAACGGCCGCCAGGAACCACACACGGCTCTTTAAGTTTAATTAAAATGAAATAAAATTAAAAATTTAGTTCGTTGGTCTCACTTGTCACATTTTAAGTGCTCGATGTCCACATGTGGCTCGATATCCACATGTTGGATAACACAGATATAGGACGTTTCTGGCACCGCAGGCAGTTCCACTGGGCAGCATTGTTCTAAGCCATCAGCGAGTCTGCCCCGTCTCCTCCTGACCGTCCTGGTGGAGGGGGAGTCGCTGACACAGGTGACAGACACGCCTGCTCTGAGGCAGCTCCCTCTGCAGCCGAGGCACCTGTGATGCCATCCTGCCACTCTACTCACCAACCGAGGCCTCGCTACTCCAGGTGTGGTCCAGGACCGCAGCATCAGCAGCTCCCGGCAGCTTGTTAGAGACACAGGATCTTGGGCTTCATGCCAGACCCACTGAACGTGAACCTGCACTTTAACGAGATCCCCAGGTGACTCAGGTGCACATTTCAAGTTTGAGAAGCTCTGACTTAAGAGACAGACTGAGCGGGATCAAAATATTGCCCCAGATATAGGAAACCAAACCGATATTTTTAGATACAAAAAATCAGCATCAGCACCCCTCTCCCCGCAGGAGTGTGTGATTCAGCTTCAGTCGCAGTCGGTTGAGCATCTCTGTGCCACGTGATCAATGAGCATATTTCCAAGGACAGACCCCCAGGGGGGTAGGTGGGAGGAGCTGGCCCATTCCCCATCTCCAGCATCTTCTCAAACCACCATGGGATCACCTCCCCAAAGCAAAAGGAGCAGAACTGAGATCCGCATCTTGGCTCTCAGGGACGCTGCCTTTAAATCAGATTTTCTGTTTTTGCTTTTCCTTCCAATGTATTTGGTTTTTGAACTTTGCAAATTGCCAAAGACACAAAGTGATGCACAGAGCCAGTCTGAACAAACTCAGTCTCTTAACGGGAGGCATCTGGAAAAGGACCATGCCCGACCCCTTCCCGGGGGTGTGATGCTCCTCGGGCCTCAGTGCTGGGAGCCAGGTGCTAACGAAGGTTTCTGGGCAGGAAGCAGCAGCAAGCCCATCTGTGAAGAAAACAGGTGCAAAAGGTGGTTTCATCCTCGGGGAGGGCAAAGACGAGGCTCAAAATGAGACTGGCAGACGCCGAGCCCGGCTGGGGAAGGACGTGCCACTTCAGGCCCGGTCCCCTGAGCTTGGATTCAGCAGCTCCTCCTTCGGGAGGGTGACTCATCTCTTAATTCCTCTCTCCTCTCAGCCTACCTTGGGTTTTACTTATTTTTATCCTTGGAATGGAGTGAAGTTGCCAAAAGGATATTGTTCCACCTGCAAGGGCCCTCCTGGAGGATGAATTTTCAAATATTCATTTCTACAACTTGCTCACAGCAATAACGCAGAAGACAAGAGCGCCTGGGGAGGAGAGGGGGACAGCGACATGGGTCCCGGGGGGAGCCTGGGGCCTTGGGGAACTGAGAAGTGGGCTTTGCAATGGAGAGACATTCCAGGACTTGACTCTCAGGAGTTAGACAAGAGGAATAAGGGGAATGCTCAGTACGCTTTCAAAATTCTCTTTATAATGCTGAAAAAATCAAAGCCAAACCTGCAGAGCTCCTGCTGTTTTTGCCTGGCCAGCTGGCAGCTTCATTATTTTGGTGGCAAACTTCATGGTTTCTCGAGGGAAGAGCCCGTTGCCCACTGCACGGGGCCTTGGTGGCTCCGTCAGTCACGATGTCCTGCTCTCCACTTGGCTGGGGAGCACGTGACCCAGGCCAGGCCAATTGGAAGCTCTCTTCCTCCAAGGGAGACACAGCAGGACGGGGAATCGTTTGGACTCTCCCGTCCTGATGGCCTGCCTGGATCCCTGGGCAAAGCCTCTTCCTAGTCTTTCTTGAGGTCTGGCTGTCTATTCTTCTAAGAGTGCATGAATCACCCCAAGGCATTTCAATACAGGGTTTTTTTTTTTTTGCTTAAGTTGGACAGAGTTGGTTTCTCTTATTTGTACTTAAGAACCCAAACTGACACAAACACAAATGCCCAGCAACAGGGGCTCGGATCCAGAAAGCATGATACAGCACACGATGGAATACTACACAGCCAGGTACAGTAAGGAGGTAAATGTATATTTGCTGACATGGAAAGATGTTTACAGAATATAGTCAAGAGCAAAAGCAGATTATAATAAAACAGTATGCACAGTATACCATGTTTGCAAAATAGATTCTGTACATTCATAGAAAAAGATCTAGAAGAAAATATAACAGTATTTATTCTAGAAAGTAAGATGGCCAATGATTTTTCTTTCTGCTTGTCAATAAAGATCCTCCTAACCTTTCTATGATGTTCGTGTCGTGGGTTTTTCTGTTCTGCTGCTCCTTTAAACGGGCACCGGCAGGCTGCCAGAGCCACACTTTCTTGATGCCTGTCTAGAGTGAAGGGATTTGCTGGGCTCAGGCAGTGACTCATTCACCAAACGCCAGGGCTCCTGCCGCAGGGACAGCTCACCTGTAGCTCTGACCACTGCTTAAGAAGGTGCTGGAAGCATCTGAGTCTCCAGAACAAGGCAGCAGTGCTTCCCGCAGTGCCAGGGCACCAGCAGCCTCCCGCTTACCTCACAGCAACCTTGTGAGGTGTGGGGTCTTCCTCTGCTTGATGGAAGAGAGTGGCCCAGAGAGGGGAGGTGACCTGCCCAGGGTCCCACAGCCGGGGCTTAAGGCCAGGTCACCGGCCCAGGGCCCAGCACACTGGCAGCTACTCAGGTTTGCTAACAGAGCCAGAATGGAGCGGCTGAACGTGGGGAAGGGCTCAACGTTGTCCTGTGCAGTCAGCAGTGCGACAAGCTGCAGGGGTGAGGGTGAGGTTGAGGGGAGGAGGCGCCTGAACTCCCTGCTCTGCGTGCTGGGCCTCCTCCCAGGGAGCAGGTGGCGGCCAAGGCGCAGAGTGGACGCAGGGGACACCCTTCCCGCTGCCCCTTCTTCTCTCCCAGGTCCTGGTGTGACGGCCAGCTGCTCAGGGAGGCGCTCCGCCGTCCCCAAGATAGGTCCTGGCTGTCAGGACCTCGCCCGCCTGTCTCCTCTGCAGCATCTCATGTAACTTGCAGCCACGTGACTTATCTGTCACTTTAGTTCACTGTCTGTCTCTCCCCCTTGACTGGACGCTCCCTGAGGGCAGGGCTTATGACAGTTGTGGTCCCAGGTATGTCCCTGGCATCTAGCCCAGTGTCTGGTCCCCTGCAGGCACTCACCAAGAATTTGCGAATAATGGAATAGATGAACACAGGACTGGGGTGGTGGACAAACCACAGGGGCTGAGCTCGCCTCTGTCTTTACTGGCTGTGCGACCTCAGGCAAGTTGCTGCCCCTCTCTGGGCCTCTTCCAAGCCTTGACCTAAGTATAACTATCCAACTCCATTGAAAGGACTGGCCTCACTGAATATATTAGGACCAATTTAAGGGAGGGCAATAGAAGCTGGAGTCTTTACTAAATGGTATCTTAAATCAACTGCTGGTTGACTATCCTTTCTGAGGATAACATTGCAGTGTTTTCCCAGGAGTCACTAATGTGCAGTGAACCCAATCATATTTCTTATTCAATAAACTCTTTTATTGTAAGTTTACAGATTTTTCCATTACAACAATGAAAATAGCCCTAGTGATTCGTAACACTGAGGCCCAAATCAAAGCCCCTCCTCAAATTATAAAGATAAATGACAGAGTTGAACACATAGCAAAGGCTGGGCAGAGGCATTGAAAATATAGAAAACGAGGTCCAGGTTTTGTGGGCATGTGCAAACACTTGAAGGTTTAGTTCATCAGGATGACACTGTTTTTGAAAGCACACGATTTGGAAAACTATATTTATAATTTGTGATAAAACACAACTGTAGAGAAAAGGCAAAATCAAGCAAAAACAAAAAAACCCTGAAAAACGAAAGGTAGTGAATCAAATACATGGGGTCGATATGGAAACCTCTGGTCGTTCGGCCCTGGAATGGCAAGTGAGTGGGTTTCATAGAAATTCTCCATAGAAAGGAATGTCTGGGCCTGGTGTGGCATCGCTGCATCTCCAAGTCCTGTCTCCTCACAGAGGAAAAGAAGTTGCTTGTCCGACACATCGGCCCGGGGCCCGTCTGGACTGGGGCCCACGTTCCCAGTCCCTTTGGGAACAATCCCAAATCCAGGACGGGCGCAGGTGGCCCGGCAGTGGCAGGGAGGCGGGGTCAGCGTCAGCCCCCCGCCCTGCTGGAGCTGTCCAGGTGGTTCACGGGCAGCGGGTGGGCCTCCGTGTTGAACACCCAGTCTTCCGGGGAGAGCACGTCATCTTCAGAGAACAGAAGATAGAGATACCTGTGCCCCCGGGCAGGGAGCGAAGCAAGACACAGCCTGTCAGTGTTCTGGGGAACGAGGACCCAGTGGGAACGGATCCCAGGAGCCCCTGTGAGGAGCCTGTGGCTAAGGGTGCAGGGAGGCCCGAGACCCCAAATCTGCCTGGAGGGCTGGTCTCAGGGAGGGAGCTGTGGGTGGGAGGAGAGCCCTGGGCTTTGGGGCAGAGGCCTGGGTTAGTCCTGGCTCTGCCCCAGCCCTCGCGCCCAGCCAGCTTCACTCGGGTTCTCTCCCCACCTGGCCCTGTATGTGAGCCCTGCGAAGACCCCTTAGGGCCTAGATTCTCCTTTCTTTGCAGGGTGGCCTGAGTGCTGCACCAGTCCAAACTCTGAGGCTGCTCCCTATGTGCCCCCCAGGAGACTATAGTGACATAGATGTTGGGGCGCTAAAATGAACAGGGAGTTGTGACTCCAGAACTCCAGCTTCCCAAGCCATGGGGTTCTTTCTGGAAGGAAAGGGCCATTCCAATCCATCTTAAAGGGTTAAAGCACAAGGGGACTGCTTTGGGGAACAGCAAGGAAATGGGGTGGCCCAGTCCCACCCCAAGAACGAGAGAACAGAGCAGCAGCTGTTCTGAAGAGGGCAAGTCAACAGCAGTGACCAGTGCTGATGTCATCCTCGACATGATTCCCGTCTTACAGCAGAGGACACAGTTCCAAGGACTAAGTAAACCGAGAGACAGTTGACTCCTCACACAGCTAAAACTCAGGGGTGGAGTCCAAGCCAGTCTCTCCCTGAGTGGAGACACCAGCCTGGCCCAAGGCTCACCCTTGGGGGTGTGTAACCCTCCAGATCCCAAGGCCCCCATCCCTCATGGCCTCCCTGTGATGTCAGAGCCTGACTGTCAGTGAAGGGGGGACCGCTGACCCCTCCCCGCATCCCTAAGGAAAGCCTGAGTTGCCCTCTGGAAAGAACACCGGCCAAGCCCCAACTCACTTCAGTGTCTCCGCTAGAAAGAAAGTCTGCTGCTTGTTGTCGTGGTTGGGGATGCTGCTGTACACGTCGTGGATCCCAGAGAAGCCAGCTTCCGTTCGACAGTTTTTCTCTAGGGCCTGAAGAAAAGCAAGGCAGCCTCAGCGTGGGGAGAGGAGAGGTCCCCAAGACTCGTGCCTGCCCAGCTCGCAAACAGGCAGGCCCGGAGCCCTCAGCTGGGGACCCCGGCGTTTGTGGAAGCAGAAGGCCGAAGTATTCTTCCAGGGTTCAGCTGCCCTGCCGCCAGGCTGGAGGGGCCACCCTCCCTGGGCCCGTCACTGAGAATCAGTGACACGGGCCGCCTGCCCTGAGCTCTTGCAGTCTGAACCCAGAGGAAGCTTCTCCTTGCCTTTCAGGGAACTAGAAGGACCTGACAGTCACCCCCACAGTGGGGACAGAGGAAGGCACTGGTGCTGTTCGTGGCTGGGATCTGGAGACCAGACCTGGCACACCCCAGGGCTTCCCCACAGAGACGTGGTCCCTGGGCCAGAGGTGAGTGGGCCACGGGCTGTCTGCCTTCTGTATAGAAATGCAGTTTCTACCCACTGAGGGGTCTGTGGGCTGGGCCCAGGAGCAGAGAACACTTGGCCTTCAATGGTCAAGAACCAGGGCCCCCTGGAAGCAGGGGACTCTGGCCAGTGACCTGTGTCAGGGAACCTGAGCAGGCCTCGTGCCCGCCTGAGTGCGATGCTCTGGGTGTGGCTCTCCCCAGGACAGTCAGTGCCCCTGAGGGCAGTGGGCCTGTGGGGCAGGAGCGGGGAGGTGGCGGGGGGGCACACAGAAGGCTCAGCATCCATCAAGGAAGCTTCTGGAGTCCACACACCTGCCTCTGACACCCAGCCCAAAGAGGGCCGTGAGGTTTCCCACAGGTGGTTGGGGACAAGAGGGCTAGTGGAGGGGAGGCTGGGGCGGGAGGAGGGAGCAGAACCCAGAGAAGGGGGCGCTGCCTGGGGCTGGGCTGGCTTTGGGTACAGGACGGGGTGAGCTACTGGCCCAGCAGCCAGTTCCTGTTCCAGAAGAGAACTCCAAGGCCACCTGTCCAGGCTTCAGGTCAGAAAGCAGCGCCCACACGGGCTCCGGCCCTCGCTGGCTGGCCCTGTGTCTGGCCTCTCACTGTGCTGACACCCGCCCGGGCCCGAAGGCTGCAGGCACTCAGAACCCTCTTCACAAGGTCCTGGCCAGAATCTGCCCAGCAGGAGACCCTTGGCTCTGCAAACACAACCTGGACCCTTTGCATTCTGAACCTCAGCCAGATGTCACCCTGGCTTGACCTTCCTCCTGGTGCCTGAGCTAGGGGGTTCTGGACGCTGACTGTGAGCTGTCTGTCAGGGCCACCCGTCACCCCCAGCCCTCGCCCCAGGCGCACTCACCATCACCACCTCCCAGCCCCACTCCCTGTAGATGGGGTCGTGGGTCTGCCGCCACAGGTACATGTAGCTCTCCACCACCTCCGGCCGCAGGATGTAGTAGCTTTCGCTGAGCTGTGTGGCCACTGCCTCTCTGCCTGAGTTGAACCAGAAGGCCTCGGGCCCCAGTTTGGTATCTGTGGGAAGGAGCAGCCAGAGGGCCCAGGTCAGACCTCCCCTCCCCGCTCTTCAGGAGGCAGCCGCCCCAGGAGGGATCTCAGTGGTCAGGAAGCCCCGGCCGAGCGCTGGCTGCTGATGGCTTGGCATGGGGGGCCCTGCTCGGTTTGCCCCGTAAGGCTGAGCCTGGCAGACACACAGCTTCCCTCTTGACCCACACTGGCCAAAGAAGACCCCGGGGCCTTGAAAACTTTGCAGTTTTAGAATCTGAGAATCCAGATGAACTACCCAGCACTCTGGGAAGGCAGAGGTTTGGGCGATGTCCCCAACTGTGTATTTTGAAACACTACTCCGTAAGTTGTCAGCCAGAGCTCAGCCAAGAAAGGGTTTCAGGTTTAAACATATTGGGGGAACAGTGCGTTAAATAAAATGGTCTCCTAGCTGCAGGACTTATCAGATCTTTTAATATGCTAACATGCATGATGCTTCTCCACAGACCCCCTGTCTTAGGGAATGGCTTTCAACACCTGGAACCAGCCATCCAGAGCTGACAGTTTGGGAGCCCGGTGAGGTGGCGATGAGGGGAAGACCTGCCCAGCAGGCAGGTACTCAGGCGGAGGGAACTGATAGAGAAGGCCTGAAGAGGTCTGCGTACTGTTGTCTTTATTTGTTTGTTGCTTTTTGGACAATTCGCTGCCGTTCCTGTTTTCTGGATGACCACAATTATAACCACCACCGCAGCCACCATTCACACACATTATTTCAGTCCTCGAAAAATGTTTTTTTCCTAAGGTAGATGTTATTATTCCTCTCTCATGCATGTGGAAACTGAGGATCAGAGAGGCTAAGTAATTTGTCCAAGGCAACACAGCGAGTTGTGGTTGAGCTGGGATGGGACCCTGGATCTGTCTGATGCCCTTTCCCCAGGCTGTGCTCTCTCTTTCTGTCCTGGGTCTGACTCTCTAGGTCCAAAATTTAGGGTATGTGGGTCACATCTTCCTCCCTCGAACGCCTGCACATCCTGTCCAGGTGAGCTGAGGGCGCAGCTCTGGTCCACATGTGTGCCCCCTCCTCCCATTAGCATTCGGGACCCTCAGAGGCCCTGCACTGCCTTTCCTCGAGAGAGATGAGCTGGAGCTTTGCAGGATGTCCTACTCTGCCATGGAGGGCTGCATGGAAGAGGCACCAGCCAGACCCGGGCCCCTCCAAGCCTCTGGAGTGGTGCGGCTGCTCCGCCCATCAGAAAACAGTCGTTTTGCCAAGCTGCTAATGGGGTGAGGGCAGGAGCAACTGTCGCAGCCATCTGTGGACTAGCGGGCTGGCTGCAACAATATGCTCCATTAAACAGACTGTCTTTTATGGTCTGGGCTGATTGTCCCAGACAAATAGCGAGCTTTTTATTATTCCTGCGATTACCTATTTGTTTACAGCCCTGGCAGAGACAGCTCTTTGAAGGGAACTAAAGACCGGTTTTAAGGACCCATTGCGAACGGCTGGCTTCCTGAAAACAGCTCTAAGAGATCTGGACTCAACCGGAGTGGTCACAGTCTCATTTCTGGGGGATGCTGACCAGCGCCTCCCACGCTGTTGGCTGAAGGCGGCTGGCAGTGTGGTCTCCATGGAACCCTCTGCCCCCCCGCCCCAAGGAGACTTGTGTTACTGTCCCCACTGGACGGATGAGAAAACAGAGGCCACCTGGCTGGTGAGTGGCAGAGCGGCACTTGAGCCAGGAATTTCTACTACAAATCTTAGGTCCTCTCCTCCCACCAAGACTGGGATTAAACTCCGTGGTGGGCACCTCCTGCGGCCCGGGGGGCACTGCTTGCAGAAGCAGCACACACGGTGCGGCCGGGCATCAGAAGAGCTGGGTTCCAGCCCCGCTTAGCTACGCATGCGCAGTGTGACTTTGGGCAAGTCACTTCCCCACTCTGGGCTGACTCAGTTTCTCCACGTGTAAAATAAGGAGTTGGGCTCATGCATCTAACGCGACCTCTGACTCTAGCACTGACGACTCTGCAGCGAGTGCCGGGTGGGCACGATGCAGGCACTCTTGAGCTTTCCGGTGGTCTTACATCAAAGAGGGTGACAAACAGGGTGCTGCCAGGAGGGGATGAGACCCCCTAAATGGGGGGATTTTGGGGAGGAAAGGGGAGAAAGTTCGGGGGTAGCAGCTCCGGGATGAGGGACTTGCTAGGCTCAGGCAGCCAATGTTTCTGCCTCAGGGGCTGGGGGACCCTCTGCTCTGTGACCCTCACATGGGACCTTGGCCAAGTCACCTCCGAGCCTCAGTTTCCTCATCTGTGTTGTGAGGTTCAGTGATGATGTGTGCGTCAAGTGCTGAACAACACCTACACACACAAAGCGCTTAACACATCATCACTCTTTTCCCTTTAATTTAGGGCACAATCTCAGCGCAGACAACCTGTCCCCATTCAGATTTGACATAACTTCAAGGCGAGGCTGCCCTAAGTCCATGCGTCCCTTCTCACTGCCACTCTGCTGGTCTCTCCTGGTGGCTAGCCTCAGTCTCACCTGCTGCCCCTTCCCCTTGCAGGGTTACCTGAGCGGGCGTACGACTCGTGGCACGTCTTGGTGATCTGGGCTGCGAGCTCTCGGTAGTGGGCCCTCTTTTCTTCCTTGGCATCCTCGGCACCGAGGGCGATCATGCCCCCGGAGAAACAGGCCAGGTGCCCCATCTTGTGGTCCAGAATCCCCCCTCGCCACTCAGCAATGTAGGTCAGCCCCCCGGGAGAGACATTCAGCAAGTGGGTCTCTATTGCCTGGGAGCAAGGTGGGGATTGGGCAGGGAGAAGGGGCAGGGGTACAGAGAAGGGAGAGGAGAGGACGGAAGATGAGCATTTCCGAGACAGCAGCAAAAGCGGCTCTGCTGAGCCCTCCACCCCAGGCAGAGGCGGCCTGCTGGCCCGGGCTGGCGGCCGCTCCTGACGGGGCCACAGGAGGCTCTGCCACTCGCCCAGCCGAGGCCGGCGCCTGCTGAGGGGCTTGGACACAAGGCAGCTCCCCAGGGCGAGTCTCTCATACAGACTTTTAAATCTTCAACATACAAAATTAAAAAAAAAAATCTCTTTAAAAATTGTTGTCATCGTCCATTATATCCTCTGTTAGGGCATCTTAACCTGAAGCCCGGCTGGCCTGTGGGAAGAGGGTCCATATATTTTATCAGATTCTCAAAAAGGACTACAGAGAATTAAGAGCTGCTTCCTACAGGCCCTTGTCAGACGGCTTCTCATTTAACACCCACGACAAGCCAGGCACATGGGCTGCAGTGCCCTATACAAAGGGGTCAAGTGGCTTGTCCCACGTCACCCAGCCACATCAGGATTAGGACGAGGAGCCCCAGATGCCCAAGCACGGCGCCTCCCACTACCCAACGACGGCCACTCCTTTTGGTGGCAAGGCACTTTGGGAGCCCCCTGCTCCTGCAGCAGGTGATGCTGTTGGGAAGGACTCTTGGGGTGTTGGGGGGTGCAGGTCTCAGTCTTTGTGCCCCCCGGCTCCCTGCTGGTCCCTGGGAGCCCTGGAGAGCCAGGTGATGGCAGCAGCTGCCCAAACAACCACAAGGCTGGACTCGAAGGGGCCATGGGTCATGGTCCAAGGCTGGGGCCTCTGGGGCCCCGGCCAGGCCTCTGCATTCTATAAATAATGAATTGACTGCATCTCGTGCCTGCTCTGGACCCTGAGAGGTTTACGCTGCCACCACAGACACGGCTCCTGGGCGCAGAATCCTTGGGTTCAAAACCCATCTCCATCAGGTCGAAGTTGGGTGACATCAGGCAGGTTCTGCGCTCTCTCTGTGCCTCAATTTCCTCATGTGTAAAATGGGGTAAGAGCATGAACCATTTCACAGGGTTGTGAGGATGAAACAAGACGTGTCTGCAGAGCTCGGCCTGCTTCCCAGCTCGGGGGGTCCTCATGGACGTTGGCCATTACAGCTCCTCTCCAGGCGGCCCCCGCCCCAGCCATGCTGGCCTCCTTTCATTCACAGCCCCCCCCTCCCCACGTGGAGCATTTTGGGAGCACAGTGCTGTGCTTGGTGCAGGGGACACAGCCCCTGAGGATGGGTCTGGACCCCGCCTCAGGGAGCTCACCGGTGAGCGCAGAGACCTCCCCGAAATCAAATACATGGAAGAACTACAGTGTGTGCTCAGTACTTTGAATGAAACTCACTGAGGGGCCAAGACAGAAAAAAGCTTGCGGAGGGGCTCTACTCTGCAGAGTGAGCTCAGAGAAGGCGGTGACCAGATAAGAAGGTGACGGGGCCTGCAGGAAGGCTGGGTTTTCTTCCTGCCTCGGGGCTCCCTCCCCCTGGGCTGACCCCAGCTCGGCCTTTGGGCCTCCTCCGGGAGGCAATCCCTTGGAGAGGGCACCCTGATCTAAAGCACTCCCGTCGCTCTGCCACCCTGTTCTCTCTCAGCGTGGCACCACCCCCACTGTTTGCGTATTTGTGCGTGTTTCTGGGGAGCATCTGTCTCTCTCCCAGGACTCGGCGCCGTGGCAGCAGAAGCCACCACCCACAGTCCCAGCCAGTGCCTGGCACAGGGAAGGTGCTCAGACAACGTTTGCTCCTTCACTGGTTTTCCCTTTTCCTTGTCCTGCACGGCCCAGGGTGGTGGGCTGGCTGGACCCTCACTGAGCAGCAGGCGGGGAACCTCTGATGCTGTGACATGCCCGGGTGCCTGCTTCACGTGGAGAGGAGTCCCGAGGAGGCCTGGAGAGCCGCCTGCCGCTCTGCCGGGTCTGATCTGGGCCGGGTGCATGGCAGCTGCTCCACATCACTAAGCATGCGGGGCGGGAGGGGTGGTAGGGCCAGTCCAGGGCACAGAAACCCAGCTCAGTCACCCGGTGTCAACACAATGGAGAGAACACGGACAGCGGGGGAGACCTCAGGAAGCCTGCCCGGTAGCCAGTCGTCTGCACCTTCAAGACCATCTCCCACAGGTGATTTCTGTTCGGGGTTAACCCCAAGCTAAGTAATTGCGGTGAAGAGGAAATGAGAGACCAGTCTCTCGCGGAGGACACAACTGAGACGAGCAGATGCAAAGACAAGGCTTTCTAAAACCCTAAGCAAAGCACAAGACAGCACAGGCTGGCAACCGCCAGGTAAAAAGGCTTAAGTCATAGCAAGGAGCTGGCTGAGAGCCAGAGACCCGGGTTCGAATCTCGGCTCCACAAGTGGAGAGCTGGGTGACCCAGGGCAAGTGATTTCACTTTTCTGAAGAGCCCCTTTCCTCGTCTGTAAAATGGGAACAGTAACCCCTGGGCTGGTTTTGAGGCTGGTCAGAGACTCTGGCTTCTTTTGCCCCCTGGAGGGGACCCATCTGTGCACTTCCCGGACTGGATCTGGAGCCAGTCAGACCCGTGTTTGCGCCCTGGCTCTGACACTTGTTGCCTCGTGACCTTGGGCCCTTCTGAGCCTCAGATTCATCATCTGTAAGAGGGGGCTAAATACGACATGGCACCCAGCGCGCCTGCCCGGAGGAGGCCGCGGGGACAGAGGCTCCCCCTGTTCTTACCGACCCTCCCCCTGTGACCCTCAGGGCTGTGCCCAGTCGGCCTGTCCGAACCCCCCACGCCTACCCAGCTGGACATTGGTCTCACCACGCACTGGAGGCCCCTGGGCAGCTTAGTGGCTGTGGCGGCCTGGAGGTTCTGCTGTGACCTTGTCGGGGTGCAGCCTGGACATCGGGATTTTACAGCTCCCCAAGTGATTTTTAACATGCTGACATGGTTAAGAACCACCAGAATATTCTTCAAAGCCTCAAACTTGCCAGAGGCCCAGACTTTACCCAGGGCCAGGGACACTCCAGGCTCTTCACTGGGGAGATCAAATTCAGCAGCAGAGCTGAGTTCTCTCCCGTTCAATCAAGTGCTTTCCATAAGGCTCCCCGTTTGCTTAAATAATTCATGGCCATTCTTCCCTTGAAGCCTCAACTCCACTGTGCCCTGAGGGCAGGGAACCAGGCTGCCGTTAACTTTCTGTTTACTCTGCAAGGCACTGCAGAAAGATCAGAGAGGGCCTTTCTGGGCAGCATACCTGCCACCGCTAAAAGCTAATCCTCTGACAGCAGATGCTGGCTGCAGTCTACGCTCAGCCCTAGAAGCGTGGAGTGGACGGGGCTGAGACTCAGACTGAGCTGGACCTGGAGTCCCAGCAGCTGCTTCACAACTGAGGCCTTGGTATCAGGGAGCTGGGCAAGGAAAACTCATCACTGAGCCCATAGTTTAAAGGGTCCAGAAGTGGCAGAGCTGGAGCTAGACTCTGGAGGCCTGTTTCACTGTGCTTCCTTTAAGTACTATCATTTCTGGCCAGATTCATGCGATCAGAGGATAGTTAGAGATCACTCATCCATCCATCCACCCATCCTTCTTTCCATCCACCCAACTACCCACCCATCTATCCATCCACCCACACATCCATCCATTCACCCACCCCTCTATCTACTCACCCATCTATCCATCCACCCACCCATCCACCAATCCACCCATGCATCTATCCTTCTCTCCCTCCATCCTTTCAGCATTCATGCATCTACTTGTTCATCAAATAGTTACTGTATGCCTCCAAAGTACCAGGCACTGTTTCAGGAGTGAGGCTATACAGTGAATGAATAAACAAGATCCTTGTTCCTGGGTAGCTCACATTCTGGGAAGATAGACAATAAACAAGTAAACAAAGATGTGCACATGATAATTTCAGATGCCAGTGAAGGTGAGTAAGAGAATATGTCTGGGATATGTGACAGAGAGAGGTTGGGAAAGGCTAATTTCAGTGGCATTTGAGTTGACCAGTAAGTGAGACCTATCTATTTGCATGATATTCCAGCTAGAGGGACATCAAGTGCAAAAGCCCTGAGGTGGGAAGGAATCTGGTGTGTCTGAGGCAGGCTGGGGACCAGAGCTGAGAGGGCAAAGGGGAGCGAGTTCAGGGTGATTGACAGGCCTAGATCAGGTGGAACCTGGAGGGCAAAGGCGAGGAGTCTGGTTTATTCCAAGTGCTCAGAGGAGCCAGTGAGGGGAGGGATGTGCATTTCCAGCTGCTCTGGCTGCTGTGTGGAGAAGTGACTTGGAGGGAGGGCGGGGAAAGGCAAGGAGACCAGTTTAGAGGACATAAGGCAGTAGCTTAGACCAAGACGGCAGCAAAGTAGATCCAACCTGCTCAACTCACTTTATGGAGAAACTGAGGCCCGGAGACTGCCCAGTGCCTTTTTCTGAGTTGGGTTCAAAGGTATCTGTGGATGGGCTGAGGGGATTCCAGACCCCCTTCCCAAAAGCTCAGGCTACCCGATTCCCCCTTCTGTCCTAAAGTCTCCCCTCCCTTTGGAGGCACTCACCCCTTGTTCATTTCACACCCCATGGACAGACCAGCAGTGGTGACGGACAATGGGGATAACACTGTAGCTCCAGCTCTGCCAGTTCTGTGCTGTGTGGCTTTGAGCAAGTGCCTTCCCCTCTCTGGGCCTTGGTTTCCATCCACATGAAGAGGAGCAGAACTGGGTGCTCCCCTGAGGGAGGCCCCTCCCGGCTTAGATGTGCAAACTATGTCCCCTTTGGTTTGGCAGGAAGACGGCTGAGGGTCTTCCTTGGGCAGCCTCACTTGGGGGCTCCCAGCCCACCGTCTGGCTGCATTCTGGGCTCTGACACATCAACTGAGGCACAGACACGGTGGTTTCTGAATCAGACTGCCTGCGCTTCCCGTGAGACCTCGGACAAATGACTTCACCTCCTTGAGCTTGGGTTTTGCATCTGAAACATGAGGATGCTAACACAGCCCTAATTTCAAGGTGTTTGAGAAGAGTCACGAGACAGGGTGTGCAAAGTGACTGGCTGGGGAGGGGACGGTCTTGTTCTTCCAGCCAGCTCGCCGTGGGGGAGGGGTGAGCACCCCCCCGACCCCACCCCCCTCAGCACTCAGGGGCCTGGGTGAGAGCCAGTGGCCAATGACCAACGGCCTGTGAAGAATAAGGCTCTCATCTTACCTCCAAGGCTTCGTAGTACATGTCTTTGGCCTCCATATCTGTCTTGGCCGACATCAGCCAGGATTTGATCAAATATTCATAAAAACTGTCCCCGAGTCCTCCAACCGAGACGTGGTCTGTGAGGGGAAAGATGACAAGAACATTATCTCCATCTGTTGAGGCCGCAGGCGGGACTAACCGGGCGCCGTCTCGCCTGCCAGCCTCGGTGGCCCCCGGTGCTATGCGCGGGCAGTGAGAGAGCATTTAATCAGCAGCCTCCAAGCCCGGAACAGGGGCCGAGAGAATGGCATGGCCCGTGACTCAGGGGACACCAGGGCCGTCCTGACGCGCGATCATCCCGCACGAAAGCGCGCGGGCTCATCCGGCCACTATAAATCATGCTGCTTCAGCCACGGAGGACGCAGGGCCTCCGGTTATTAACTGTAAATGAGTTGCATTTCTTTAAAAAGATAATGTGGTGGCAGGGAGTTCAGAGATTTTTATTACCCTGCGACAAACATGGTAATTAATGCGGGGCAGGTTCATAAAAGGCCACAGAAAGGAGGAAGGAGACGCTTAATTTAGTTGGACAAAGTACAGAGCTGCTCTGGAGAAACCGAGTTTAAATTTAGCAAATTGTGACACATGCAGATCAGTGGAGCCGGGGGAGGGAAAATCGCATCTGTGGACCCCTCTCTGCCCTGTTGGCATCTGCCTCGAGTGGCAGGACCTCCAGGTTGTGGCTGAATGAGGTGTCTGCACCCAGGGCTGTCCCAGGAGCAAGATGGGTCGACCAAGGAGCACTTAACCACAGACGCAAGACACGAAAATACTTCACTCACACGCCTTAGAAATGAACAGTGGGGAAGCATAAGGCTCTCACTACAGGCACAAGAAAGGGCAAACTTCAGTGCCCTGTTAGGATTCACGTGCGCAGAGAGACAGCAAGGAACACGGCGAGTGGGTTAAGGCGGCAGGCTGGGGGGGAATGGGAAGAGTGTTTTCAGCTCCTCTGGGCAAAGAGCGGGTAGAAAGAGAGAAGAGAGGGAAAGCGGGTGGCAGGAAGAGAAGGAAACAGAGAATACAGCACCAGCCACCGCTGATCAAAGGTCCACTGTGGGCCAGGAGCTTCACTGGATAATTTACAACAATCTTCCCAAGAACCCTGCAAGGTAAGCACTGTGAACCCTGTCTCCCAGATGGGAAACAGAGAGCAGGCCGAATAGCCCGTCCAAGGCCACCAAGCCAGAGAGCCCTCACTTCCTCAGCTTTACAGTCAACCAGAGAATGCAAACAAAGATGCTCAAGGAAAGGAAGGACATGGGTGAAGAGAGAGGGACAAAAGTCAGAGGTAAAGATGGATGGGGACAGGGAAAGGGGGCGGGGGGGCCCCCCCAGTAAACCAGTGCTTCCGGCCCTCCAGCCCCTCCACAAACAAATCCTGGCCGAGCAGGGGTTCAGGGACAGGACAAACACTTGCAAACACTGGAACAGACCTGAACGAGCAGTGGGTGGGTGGGGGTCAGTGTGGGCTGGACTTTGCCATGTGAAGAGGGAAGAGGGACCAGCATAGAGGACCCCCACTCCTACCCCCCAATGGTAGGTGGAGGACACGGCTTGGGCAAGCACAAAGGGAGGGACAGGGATGCGCCAGGCCCAGCATGTTGACGGGGTGTCCACGGCTGGAGCAGGAGGTCTGTGCAGAGCAGGGGTGGGGAGGCAGGGAGGCTGGAAGGCACACGGGGTCAGCCTCCGCTTAGAGCAACAGCTCAGAAGGGGTTCATCATCTCCACTGGCCTGCCTCCTCTCACTGTTTTCTCCGCCACCCCAAACCGTCCTAGCCCCAGCCCTCCCATGCTTTTCCTCACCTCTGATGACCCCTCGCCTAGAATACCCTTCCCGCCTTGCCCGGCGAAGGCTTCCTCACTGCCATGCCTCAGCTCAGGCATCACCCACCCCAAGAAAGGCTCTCCTCAGTGTCTTCATAAACCTGCTCCCAGCCTCTCCACAGGCTGACCGTGAGGAGTGAGGGAGATAAGGCACACGCAACCTCCGGCCCAGTGAGCTTCAGGTGGGAAGCGCTCAGCAGGAGCCATCCTCCCACTGCTGGGTGCGTGCCTGGCCAGCAGCTGCTCTCAACACTGTGCCATAAGCATCTGTTGATGGGTCTGCCTCCCCTACCAGGCTGGGGCTCTGTGTGGGGAGGGACCACGTATGATTCACACCTTAGGCCCAGTACCTCTATGGCACATGGCAGATGCCCAGTAAGTCCTGATCGAATGAAAGGAAGGTAGGTTTGAGCTGTGCTTGGAAGGGCCTCGAATGCCAAGCCAAAGAGTTTGGACTTCATCATGTGATTGCAGAGAGAGAGTATGTGTGTGTGCGTGTGTGTGTGACATGGCAGAGGGCTTCACCTGGCAGGGGTGTGCACAAGCGGGAGCCAGGTCACCAGGAGTCGCATGGGCGTTTGAGACACGACAGCCTCTTGGGGATATGTGTATAGTCTGTGTCTCAGGGGGCTTCAAATGAAGTGGTCAATTTTCATCTGGAGGCCCTACTGCTTCCTAGTAAGCATGTGTGCAGTATCTTCCCAGCACCATGGGGTACACTGGGAGAAGTACAGGGGTGGGAATTAGCAGACGTGGATCTGCCATTAGCTCAGGGCAAGCCATTTTGCAGTCTGGGCCTCAGTCTCCTTACCTGTGAAATGCCAAAGCAGAGCGTGAGTTGGTGTCCATGAGCCCTAGAGCAGAGTGGGGTTCCTCTGCTTCCTGACTGTGTCAACGCTCTCATCACACTTGGCAGCAGGAGGTGCCGCCCTACAAGCCTGGGAATCAGCAGGCAAGAGAGCAGCGTGACGCTGGGGGAGGCTGCCAGGCTGGCGCTGACGGGAACGCACACTCCTATACCCACCGGGGAGAATCTGGATTTGCCACTTCCCTCCCACTGGGGAAAATGTGGGATTCAGGCAGCGGACAAGGACAAGCCACTCCAGGGCCCAAGCTGAAGGGCTGGCAGCTGTCTGAGCTCTAAGTGTCTCTGCTGGGGTCAGTTGCATCCGCTCTTGGTGCCAGCAGGAGCCTGAGGGACTTATCCTGGCTTTGAAGTCCTAGTGGCTGGAGGGTCTCGGCCTCCCCCGTCTCCCTGAAGCTCAGCTCCCAGCAGGAGAGGGGAGCAGGCGAGAATAGAGGCCTGGGACGGGGCTGCGGCCCAATTCCTCAATCGCCTCTCTAAACTGCCATTTCTGTGGTTGCAAATGAACTAAACAGAGGATTTAAAGGAAGAAAAGAACGTGAACACACTTAGCTTATGCAAGTTGGGAACGTTATCATCTGCTGGAAAAATACACAATCACCAAAAAACACAATAGAAATCACAGAAAACCTGAGATGACCCAGGCGCCAAAGCCAGGGGAGGAGGTGGGCAGGCACCCAGATGAGCAGGACTTTGTAACCTTCCCTCTGCTCTTTAGCAGGCCTCGGGTTCATATTTTATTAATACAAAACAATTTTCCAGACGTGAGTGCCTTTGCCCAGCCCCGCGACCCTGGCGCAGGCTGAAAAGAAAATAATGCTTCTCCGAGGGGGCTCCCCTGTAATTTGCCAAGGTGGCTGTTCAGGCTGGGAAGCCACACCCCTCTCCTTTTTATGGGTTTTGCTGCATTGTCCTGGAGCCACGAAGGCGGGCAGCGGCGTAGTTTATCTCATCCTCAGTCAGGCCTTGCAATTAAAAGCAGTAACAGTTATTGAACTGTCTCCATCGTGGCCATAATCTGTAATTCAAACCTTCGTTTTCTCCTGGCACTTTTGGGTTTGGCGGTGTGTTTTGGTTAAAAATACTTTGCATTTCTATAAGCGGTTTTTGCAGGAGGACCTGTGGGCGTGAGGTCATCACCTGTGAAAATTCCTGGGTCGAACTTTTTGGGCTTCCTAGACCCTCGGATCAGAGGGGCTCGGGGTGGGAAAGACGGGCTCGCAGTTTCTTCCAGTGTCCCTGCGGCCGGCCAGGCTGTGCTTGCATTCTTTTAGTGATGGGCACCATTACCTTTCGGGACAGACAGATCACCTTCAGAAGGTGAACTGAAATCTGCTTGCTGCAGCTTCTGACCGTGCCTCCATGCCCTGCACGGTCCCCAAAGAACACATCTGGAGCTCTCCTCCTATCTTATAGGAGGGGAAAGCAAGACTTAGAGATGCCGCAAATCCCCCAGTCAGGCAGTAATTAGACTCATGTCTACTATGCCCCTGAGCCCTTGCTGATGCCATAACAACCAGGGCCAGAGGCAGGGGAAGGGAGAGGGGGCCTTGTTTGGGCAGACGCAGTGGAGGTGGGGGCTCTGGGAAGCTATTGGGGAGCCCCCAGAGGCAGGGCCCATGGTGGCAGCAGTGCCACCAGTTAGCACTGTGACCACATGACCAGGGCCTTGGTCAGGAGGGCAAGGCGGAGCCCAGGCTTCTCGACAGGGGTGCAATCCCAGCAGCCTGGGAGACTTTTCAACACTGAGCATCCCCCTGACCTCATTCTGTTTCAGAGGGTGGAGCTGGGGGCTGGGAATGAGGCTCCGCCGTTGACCCGCAACAGTCTGGTTGAGAAACAAGCCTCAGAACAGAGAACAGCAGGAAATCCCGGGACCGATTCTTGTAGGCGTGAGATACCAGCGGTGAACTCATGATGTTTATATTGCTATATAGTTAGGCTCTGCTGAATTTTTTTTAAATTAAATTTGGAGGTGGGTTACCAGATTAGAGGGGCTGGGAGAGGAAGCACGGCCTTTCTTAGAGCCACTTCTGGAGCAGGTAGTTCTCTATGGAATAGTCCTGCAGGTGCGGTGGACAATGAAGGAGGGTTCAGTGGGCAGCAGAAGAGACGGAAGGCTGAAGCTCTGATAGGAGGCTGGAGACGGCTAGTGTGCGGGGGATGCTCGGGGCAGGGCCTTCCTGGACAGCAGCCATCACATCCATCCCAACGGCAATGACAACAGTAATGAAACCGCCCACGAAGCCTGGCAGGGTAGGTGGTGTCCAGGAGCACTGAGCGAACGCCATGCTAGTATGCGGCTCTGATAAACGCATCACTCCCCTCGCGGCCCAGGTGCCTAGCACAGGCCAGAGCCGGGAGCTGGGCAGGAATCAGCTCAAGGAGGGGCAGCGGGGTCTCTATACTCACGTTGCATCCAGTTCCCGCTCACTGGGCTGAGGAAGTTGGGGTAGAGGCCAAAGGGCTTGTCGATCTTCTTGAGGACCTTCCGGATGTTCTTGACCTGTCGAGAGATGGACACCAGGTGCACCTTCACTTTCCCGAAGAAGCCAGCCGGCTCCCAGCCCACCGAGGATGGAGGCAGCTGGTTCAGATGCAGAGGAAACCATTCCCATGAGGCAGAAGGGGGAGCTGCAGGACCGACAGCAGGCTCCACCTCAGAGCTGGGGGCAGGCCTTGCCCTTGTGCCCACGCGGGGCATGTCAGGACATGGCCACAGAGGGGCCTGACCCACAACCTCTGCACTGACTGCTCCGCCTGGAGCCCTGCCAGGCCCCCACTGCCCCCTCACCTCACCCCTTCCTCACTGCCTGTCGCTTTGGGGGATGGGTCTTTTAAGGAAGAAGTTCATATAAGTGATCGTAGCTCATTCGTAAGTGCTACGCAGAACTGCCTTTTTAAACGGTCAGAAACGGTCAAATGTTGGCCATTTCATACGTTACTTTATCTGACACCATAGGAACCATGCCAGAGGAGAGGGCTAGGCTCCTTGACGTCCCTGTGCCCCAGTGGGCATCTCAGGGTTTTAACAACTACATCCACTACAACAGCTGTTACCATTTCCTCCGAGCCACACCCGTTTGACACACTATCTCCAACCCTCAGAACAGCCGTCACGGTTTATTATGTCAGTTTAACTGACAAGAAACCCAAGTCTCAGAGAAGTTCAGTGACTTGCCCATGGTCACCGGTTGTAAGTGGCAGACCAGGACACGAGTAGGTGTCTGATCACAGGAGCAGCCTCTGGGTCCAACATGGATCAGGGTGGGGACCGTGCAGCAGAGGCCGCCCCAGCTGGAGCAAGAAGAAGCTGGACCTGCAACCTTTAGGGCTGCGAACAGCGAGAAGCGGGATTCAGGAAGGCTCTCTCCCTGGGTCTGCTGTCCGGCAGTAAATGAATCCTGCCGGTACAGAATCCGCCGGAGAGAAAGGCCCTGGGGCCAGCGCTCAATCGGGGGCTCGCAGGTTTCCCCACAGGCGAGGAGCACGGAGAGCAGCCCTTAGCTGTCAGACCCTGCTTTCCAGGGCACAGACTTTGCTTTGCACATCACATTTCAGATCCATTTATGTTAATGGAGTCCATTATGGGGGACAGAAACAGGCTTGCACCTGACTTATTCTTGACTGTCCTGGTGGTGAGCAGGCAAGAGGCTAAATTTGCTCCCTGGGAGGGTGCGGGCACTTCAGAATTTGGGCCAATTTGTTGACTGCCAATAATCGCCTCTGTGGGAGGCATGATTAGAAGACAAAAATAGCCTGAGAATGTAAATGTAGAGAGAGACAGAGAAACAGACAGGCGTATGCACTCTGGAGAAAAAGCCGGAAGCCTGCTGTACCAATCTGGGCTTCAGAGTCAGAAAGTCCTGGGCTTGAATCCCAGCTGGATGACCCAGGACAAGTGACTCAGCCTCTCTGAGCCTCAGTTTCCTCCTCTGTGAAATAGGGATAACAGGAAGACCACTGCCTAGGTTGCTGGGTGGGACAGAGATACCCTAAGGTCCCCAGCACATGGAAGGTGCTCAGGCAGTGGTAGGTGGTATCTCCAGACCAGCCAGGGACTGCAGGGAGCTCCTTGTCCCACTCCATTCTTCCTAGAGGAGTTTTGCTCAAGAGCAATGGAAACAGGGAGGCTTGGGGGAGGAAGGGCTTGGAGGTGGGAAAAAGGACCAGAAAATAAGGCCCGCTGGGAAGCGGGATTAAACTTCTTCCACAAGCTTTCAAGGTGGAGTGTCACAGACAGGCAGAGTCCCTCTCGATCTAAGGAAGAGCTCCTGCGGGAGTTCTGACAACATGACGGGCTGACTAAGGGCAGTAGTGAGCCTCAGGGCAGAGGAAGTCACCAAGGTGTTAGAAAGCTCTTCTTGGGGCTGGCCTGGCGGCCTAGTGGTTAAGTTTGCAAGCTCAGCTTTGGCGACCTGGGGTTTGCGGGTTCGGATCCTGGGGGTGACCTGCACCGCCCGTCAAGTCACGCTGTACTGGCATCCCACAAACAACACTGAGGAAGACTGGCAACAGATGTTAGCTTAGGGACAGTCTTCCTCTCTAAAAAAAAGGAAAATCTAGTATAAAACAAACAAAAATTTTTTTAAAAACCTCTTGATCTTCTCAAGAACGCTCAGGTGGATTCCCACAATGAGCAAGCAGTGGTCTAAACCTGGTGTGAAAAAGCACATGGGTGCTTGTTGAAAATGCAGATTCCCGGGCCCAGGGTGAAGTCCAGAAAGTTGTTTCTTCCAGGCAGTGAGACGATGATCTGAGGCTAATTAGCTGACACAAGCCTGGGAGCCACCGGGTAAGGTGTGACTCCATGACCTGCCAGCTCCCTTGGCATTTAAGAGGCTAACGTTCGAGGAAGAGAAGGCTTTGGGAGCGGGGCCTCCAAAGGTTCTTCTGGGAGGGCAGGGCTTCATCTCCCCAGGCAAGACTCCGGAAGGGACAACAGCCGACGGAGCCTGAGGGCCATCTGAGGGTGGGGTGTGTACATGTCCCTTCTCTGGGCTTAGGGTTAGACCCACGGAGACACTTCCAGACAGTGGGACTGCCAAGGGCTGTGACACTGAGACGCTGCTCCTTCTGGAGGGCTTCGCAGAGGGGCAGGAGCGGGCAGCTGTCAGGACACCGGCCTGGATGCCAGCTCTCTGCACCCCTGCAGCCTCAGCCAGCCCGGGAACAACTGAGAAGGCACAGACCTGTGCCTCTGCTGTGGAGTGCAATCGCTTTGCAGCCTGCTGACAACGTGAGCCAGACAGGCATCTGGGAGGAACGGGCAGGCAGATCTCACATGAAGAAGTTAAATGTCTCTGGAAAGGGGACTTCTGCACCAGGTGGCCAATTCCTGCCAATGCGAGCTGGAGCCTAGATTTCAGTTGCTGCACTTTCTCCAGATGCCACGTATGTGTGGTTGTCACCGAGCTGACGCACACCAGTGCGAAGCTTCTTGCTGGCAGCTTCCTCTCCTCCCTGTCCTCTGCAGAATCCTGGTTACTCCCTGTGCTCAGTCCCTGCCACCTGTACACAAGTAGCTCCTTGCTGTGTTAGCAGTGGCTGGAGGCCCTCTGCGTTCCCCACCCACCCCCCTGCTGCCCCGTGATCCCTTTCCCCTTCCTGGGCTGAGTGCTCAGCCTTCTGCTCTCCAACAGGGGAAGAGAGGAGCCAGCTGGGGAGGGAGCAGGTGAGAAGACTTGCCTTTTCTGCGAAGACCTGGTTGCCAGAGAGCTCAGTGAGGTGCAAGAACTCCAGGTGCAGGGATCCGAACTCGGCCAGGATGCTGCTGCTCCCCGCCATGGCCCAGCCCCAGCTCCTGTTGGAGCCGCTGAAAAGACAGAAGCAGCCACTGTCACCCCGCCACCACCCCAGCCAGGCCGGCTCCCCTGCTGAGAGGAACAGGGACTGCTGGTGGGGGAGCACCTACTATGTGCCAGGCTCTGTCCCAGGAGCCTTCGCCTATCATCTCAGTTCACCCTCCCTGGGCGTCGGGGCTATGAACAGCCCCGTTTTACTGATGAGGACACTGAGGTCCATGAGACGAAGGGACCTGCTGAAGGTGATCTGAACGCAGCCTGTCTGACTTGCAATATTCTTCGTTTCTACCGTCAAGCAGCCCCTACCAGACTCGTGGACTCGAGGACAGTAGCAGAACTGCCTCGGTGACCAAGACCTGGCATACGCGCCATGTTATGTTTACAGGTGATCTCAGTGAGGCCGTCGGACCCCACAGATCACTTGATTTCCTCCCGCTGAAGGCCACCTGGCTGCTCGTGTGGAGGGTACCGGCTAGGGTTGAATGGGGGTGGAAGAGAAGCAGGGGCCCCACTTGGCCCTTCCTCTCTCCTCGAACTCTCAGTGCTTCCCGAGGACACAGACTGGCCCCTGCCTGGAATTTTGTGGCACCCACACCTGCAGGGCAGGTGGCCCTGGTACGCCCACACCTGGAGCTCCTGGATCCGGGGAAGCCCCATGTCAGGAATAAAGCAGCAGGGCTCTTGGAGCAAAGGCTCCTCGCCCATTAACCACCCGCTTCTCATGGGCACCTCAGATAGTCAATGACATACTATTACTAGCATGGCCCGAGACCTCGGTGGAGAAGGATGTCAAACATGGCCTCCACGTGCTGAGCACCTCCGAGGAGGAAGAGAGCAGTGGCAGGGCCTCTGCCAGTGCTCCCAGCTGCCCCTTTTACAGATGAGGAAAACAAGGCACAGGACACGGACGTCACCCGACCGAGATCACACAGGAAGTAGCACAGCTGGGACCCCACCGCTGGTCTGACCCAGAGCTTGTCCTAGCCACCTTGCGGGCTGCCTCACTTTTAATTACAGAACAATCAGGAAAGACACTGCCTTCCCAGGCGCTTTCACTTAAAATCTCCCGGGACCTGCAGCCAAAAGGCGCGGGTTCGAGTTTGCTAGCTGAGCAGCCTTGAGCAAACCATTTCATCCTGTGACGCAGAGTGTCTGCATCCATCACACTGGGTCACGATAATACTGTCCCGTCTCCAGAATGGGGGTGGCCTTGGACAAGCTGCTTCCTCTCCCTGTGCCTTAGTTTCTGCATATGTATAGTGATGATCTTTCCTGTGGGACCTTTAGGACCACCAGGGGTACAGGGGTCAACCTCGCTCTGCAGGGAGGTTGTGGAGGAGAGGGGGTGAAAACAGCCAGGTGGAGTGAGCTCCCCCTACTTGTAGGGCCTCCAAGGTGCAGTTAGCGTGGGCTGGGCTGAGGGACTGGCTCTGCAAGGGCCTCCCGGGAGCCCCTCGACTTCCCTGCTGCAAAGGCTCTCGCTCCCCAGGAACTGCCCCTGTCTGTCCCTCTGTCTTCCAGGAACAGGACCCAGGAAGGCAGGTGTGGGTGGGGGAGGTCACGGCATGCCACCTGAGGGGCACTGCCTTTTCCGGTGTGGGCTGGGGCTCCCCTGAGGCTGCCATTCTCCTCTCTAAACTCTGTTGTCCGACCTGGATTTGGTTTCCAGGGAAGTCAGGAAACTCATCAGTCTCCCAGCTTCCGGAAATAAATGGAGGACTCGAGTGTTAGGATCTTTTGGAGCAGGTGACCTCAATAAACGTGGAGCCGACCACTGGCCCCTTCTTCCTGTCTCCACTTTCTGGGTATTTCCCTGACCTGGGGCAAGTAGGGAGGGATGGGTTTGCACAGAGAGGGGAAACGGGGTTTCCGGATAATAAATAAAACAGCTTGCATTTATTGAGGCACCACAGATGCCAGACTCTCGGGCAAGCTGTTTGCATCTGGACTTCGTTTACAGCCCACAAGGTAAAGTATCATTAATCCCAAAGTGCGAAGGAGGAAACTGAGGCTCAGAGAGTCAAGAGAGTTCTTGAAGGTCAGAGCCTGTAGGAGTTTGAGGCGGGATTCACTTCCCTAAGGGGTCTCCCACTCCAACTGCCGGACATCCACCCAGAGGGAAGGGGGGGCGGTACCCGCTCTCTCCCTCTTCCCCCTAGGCCAAGCGAGACTCCTCTCTTCAGCCTGCGATCTCAGTGGGAGCGGTGGGTACCCGCAGAGGGTTTCCTGAATAACCGATGCTTCCTGCCCTCGCAGAGAAATTCAAGGTAAAAAAAACCACCGGCCACCCAGTCATCTTGTGTTCTCATCTTTCCCCACGAGCCTCTCCTTCCTCCCTGCCAACACTCACCCTCCCAAGTGGACTCCTGTGGTGGAGCCACCCAGCAGACGGGCGGAGGCAGCGCTGGGCAGAGGCGGCCAGTGGCCGGGCCCTCCCTCTCTCCTGCCTGGCTTCAAATGCTGGCTCCTCCAGTTCCCAGCTAGGTGACCTTGGGCAGGTAGGTTGGTTAATTTCTCTAGAGCTCAGTTTCCTCATCCATTAAATGACAGTACCCACACCTCACAGGGTTATTGTGAGGTATAACTTATGTGTGTAATTCCTGTCAATTTTATCCTTATGTAATTACGCACATGTAAATTGTGTTGTTAGAGTTGAGTTCCTGATATGTACCAGAGAGCTGTGGTTTCTTATTTTATCTTCAGATTCAACTTCAGAGGTAGACACCATGATCCTTATTTCATAGGTGAGGATACTCAGGCTCAGAGAGGGGGAGACACTTTTCCAAGGTCACACAGAAAGTGATAGAGCCAGTAGAGCTGAATCTAAATCCAAATCTTAGGTACTTTGTGCTGCAAATGCATCTGTTCTGGGCAGCATCCAGAGACTAGGAGGCCTTCTGACCAGCCCTCTGAGGCAATGGGCTAATGGAAGCTCTGCCCTCTGCTTCCCTCCCAGGCTTTTAAGCCTGCAAGTGGGCGTGGAGCCTGTGTTCTCCCTCCTTGGTGAGAGGGGCTGCTCCACAACGCCGCTTCCCTGCCCGGCTAGAAGCTGTGTGTGTGCCTGTGTGTGCACTCATGTGTACAGTGTAATCATCACCTTTGGAACCAGGCAGACCTGGATTCTAATTCTAACTTTGCTGCTGTGTGACTTTGGGTAAGTTACCTCACCTCTCTGAGCCTCAGTTTCTTTGCTGGTAAAATGGGGTCCATGTGGTTGTGAGGTTGAAGAGAGAATCCATGTCACATGCTCACATCATGCCTGGCACACAGTGAACGCTCAATAAACATTCACAATTATTAAGATGTGTATATCTGTGTGTGGCAGGGGCACACATACATAAATGCACATTTGTGTGTGAAGGTGTGCATGTATGTATACACACAAGAGTGCGTGTGACAAAGGTGAGCTTGTGTATCTGAGCCTTTATGATTTGAATGGGTGGCAGCAGAGTGTGTATGCGTGTGTGAGGCTGTGTGTGAGTGAGCGAGAGACTGAGTCAGCTGCAGAGGTCCTTGGACTGGCCACTGCCACTCTCCCGGACAGTCCAGTGTCCCTGCAGCTCCCAGGTCACGGCTGTCCCCGCCTCTGCCTCCCCGGCCAGGCTGCACAGACACACCTCCTCAGGGGGGAGGAGCAGTCACACCCCCTCGGGGCCCACCGCCTCTCAGGGCTCCCCTCCCCTGGCTGTTCTCAGGCTGGGCCTAGTTATCTACTCCTGCTGCTGGCACCCATGTCTCACCCTTCTCCTCAGAGCTGCCCCAGCCAGTCCCGCCCAGAGCAGGGACTGCAGTGTGTGCCCCAGCTCCCACCAGTAGGCCCTCTCAAAGGGCACACTCAGCGCCACGTGGGCCACATCCATCCCTGACGTTCTCCCTGGTGGAACACGGAGGCATTTTTAGCAGCAGACTCTCTTATCTAGAAAACGAAAGGGAGGTGCTGCCGGGAAATATGCACATACACACATATACAGCACCAGCAGAACGCAAACAGCCTAAAAATAAGCGCACTTTCTTAATCAGAAACGTCAGCATCAGGTCCGGGCTCTGAGGGGCATGGGTAAGGCAGACAGGCCAGGCTGCGGTTTGTAGGGCCTGAGGTAGGGGACAGGTCCACGCACAAGGGAGGGAGGGATGCCTCAGCTAAGGTCCTATCCCAGACCCTGGGCGGCGAGGCCTGAGACGCTGCATCTGGGAGAGGGAGCCAGAAAGACAGCGTGTTTGCATCTCGGCTCCCTGACAGCCGGCTGTGTCTCTGCAGGATCAGTGTTTGTGGGAGAGGAACCTGAGAAGAGATCCAAGTGTCCAGCTCTGGGGAAGCAACCCTGGCACTGGGAACAGGATTCGATTGGCCCTGAGGGCCCCTCCGTGGCCCATGGTGCAATTTGAGTGAGGTCACACCCCAGGAATGCTTCTGGACCACAGAGACAGTAGGCGAAGATGCCGAGCAGGGCTAGTCCCCTCCTCAAGGCCCAGGACGGGCTAATGAGGCAACTGAGGCCGACCTTAAGCGTGGGACTTTCCCAGCACAGAGAGGGCACCGCGGGCACTCCGCCAGAGCCCAGGGTCCCTGCGTTCCTCCAGCATCGTCCTCCTCCCAGGCAGCTGGCAGAAGCTACTGCTGGACTGAGAGCCCTGAGATAAGAAATCAGTTCAGGGGATGGAGCCGGGGAGTCCAGAGCAATGGAAATATTACAGCCCTTCTCCCAGGCCCGGGGTTGTAGAAAGGCCTGAGGTTGGCCCCACAGAGCTCCCCGAGGATGCCCCAGAGGGCTCCCTGGGGCCTTCTGCAGTGTCTCCCCGGGGGTCTGCTTCATGAGGGAGGGAGGGACTCAGGAGTTAAGAGCAGAGCTTTCGATCTGTAACAAAACGGTTTAAATCTTGGCCCCATTACCCATTGTCTATAAGACCTCGGGCGGTTTCTCCATCTCTCTCTGAGACTCCCTGTGAATAATGGGGGTAATATAAGCACCTGCCCTCAGAGGCTGGCTGTGAGTATGTCTGGCGAGGGAACGAACGGAAACCCTCAGCACAATGCCAGGCATGGAGCAGTTGCTCACTAAACGGTAGGAACAGGGTCGTTACTATTCATCTTTCATCCTGCACACAGCACCTAGCACAAATATTTGTCAAAGGAATGAGCAAGAACTGGACACGGCTTCTGCCCTTGAGGAGCTCCCAGGCGGTGGGCGAACGTGGAGGGGAGTGCACCGAGGCCTCATGGAAGAACATGAAGTGCCTGGAGGCCAGGAGAGGCTAAGAGGCTTCTGCTTAATGGCGAAGGTAGCCCTTGAGCTGGGCTTTGACGGCCAGGGGAGCTGGAGGGAAGGGCGATCCGTGGAGGAAGAGAGTGAGGGAAGGCAAGACAAGGGGGCACACTGCAGTCCCCAGGGGCAAGATGATGCATGTTCTTCAACGCATCTTTAAAGCTGGATCTTAAAGCTGGCTGGGCGGTTAGTTCTCTCGACTGTGACCCCATCCTATCCCCTCTGGGTTTCGGCCGCCACAGCTGGAAAATGAGTGGCTATAAAACCACTCCCACCCCCATGAGCAGGAAGGAAGCAGCACGGGGTGTCGGGGGGGGCAGGTGGGCACCCCGAAGGCTCTGGAGCTGGACGGAGCTGCAGCCCTGGCGCACTCTTCCCGAGCAGGGTCCCCCAAGGTCGCGTCCACTCTGGCATTGTGACTTAGTGATGCCCAGAAAGACTCTGTCTGGTCCACACACTGGGTGTGTGATGGGATGACGCAAGCGGCCAATAAAAATCAACGTTTCACAACAGAG
This sequence comes from Equus przewalskii, assembly GCF_037783145.1. Classification (NCBI taxonomy): domain Eukaryota; kingdom Metazoa; phylum Chordata; class Mammalia; order Perissodactyla; family Equidae; genus Equus; species Equus przewalskii. Next base: position 29,523,414 of record NC_091832.1, read on the forward strand.
CCAGCAGAAAGCAGCATTACCAGGGTTTCTTTGATTAGTGGGACTACATGCGATTTTTTTGGTCTTATCCAACACTTTTGGTATAATCTACATTTTTTGCAATGAGAATTTATTCTTTATATAGAGGGGAAAATTTCAATACATATTTTATTAAAATGGAGTTGGAACTCCTGGGTACGTGTCCTAGAACGGTCAGTTACTGGCTTACGTGACCCCGGCTCGGGCCTTCACTCCTCAGTGTCTGTGCCTCCATGGGCTTGACCCTCCCAGAAGCCCCTCTGGGTTCCGACACTGGGCTCCTGAGACCCAGCCCTGCCAGGGACGGAGGGTAGGGGTTGGCAGACCAGGGTCCCTCTGCCCTGGGTCCTGAGACCCCCCCCAGCAGCTTTGGGTGCCTCCTCATGGTGGGAGAGTGTGATGTGCCCACTGGCTCCTGATGTGGGCTGGGAAGGCGGGTGGTTGGGGCACACCCGGAGGGCTGTGCGTCACGGCAGTGCAGTGGGACGACCTCAGAGGAACAGCTGCCCCCTCCCCATCCCCGGAAGACCAGGCCTGTGTGGCCTAAACCCTGAGAACGAGGTTTGGTGACACACACCGGCCCAGGAGAGCCCTGGGCTAAGGCTAGCTTTCACCATGCCCCTGACTTGCTGTGATTCCCAAGGTGGTATTGTCATCTCCCTGTGCCTCAGTTTCCACACAAACACAGCCGAAGCCACAAGTGGGAAACCAGAAGGCATCCTACCTTTTGAAGTTCACAACGCCTTTTGGGATTCCCGTGGGGGTGTTGAAGGCTGGCAGGAGTTTCTCTCCCAGCTTGATGGCCTTTATTCGGAACACCTGGAAGGGTCAAAGGGCATTGTGAAAAGCGGCTGGGTAGGGCACCATCACTGCAAGGAGCTGCTCCCGCTGGCAGATAAACCCGCCAATGCTGCCCGGCCCAGGAGGGGAGGCTGCACGAATTCCTGGCTTGTGCCCTCAGGTGAGGCATCTCTCCGAGCCTCAAGTGCCTTCTTCATAAAAAGGACAATATTGCCTTCCTCAGAGTGCAGGGAGGAATGAAAAGCAGGTAATAGTTTTGTTTGTTTGTTTGTTGAGGAAGATTAGCCCTGAGCTAACTGCTGCCAATCTTCCTCTTTTTGCTGAGGAAGACTGGTGCTGAGCTAACATCCATGCCCATCTTCCTCTACTTTATACGTAGGACGCCTGCCACAGCATGGCTTGCCAAGCAGTACCATGTCCGCACCCAGGATCCGAACCAGCGAACCCCGGGCTGCTGAAGCAGAACGTGCGAACTTAACGGCTGCACCACCAGGTCGGCCCCAGTAGGTAATAGTTTTAAGGCCCTCACCGCCGTGTCAGACCTGTGACTGAGGCTCAGGGACCAAAGCTGAGATTAGGGGTGACCACTGGGAAGGTGAGGCAGTCAGGGCAGTGGGTCACCAATGGTTAGTGTCTGCCCACACTGCTGGACCAGGACGTCACATCACAGGCTGAGTGTGTGGGAAACGAACTTGGACAGCGTGTAATGAGCACTGGACTGGGAGCCCAGACCCCCACCCAGGGTTCCCATCCTGACTCCACAACTTGGCTTCTGTGCACTTCTCAGCAAACCACTGCCACCGCACGTGTCAAACCAGGGGAGTCTTTCCCCTTGACATCCTGGCTCTGCCCACTGTTCCCACTTACAGAGGGAATGAACAGAGAAGGTGACTGGCTCGTCCTAAACCACCCATGTGATGGCAAGGGAGCCACAGCGGGTCCCAGCCTCAAGGCCCCTGCCTGAGGCTAGGACCCCCTCGAACTACCCTTCTGAGTAATTCAAAAGGACCTGGGGTCTTCTGACTCAGTACTTTCCCTCCTAGGAATTTATTCTAAGGCAACAGACAACCTTAGATGTTATAAAAAATAACCAAGGCTGTTGTAAAAATTTAACTTTATGGCTATTCATTCCAGCATTGTTTAAAATAGTGGAAACAACAGAAATACTCTATTATAATAGAATAGCAAACTATATATTCTATTTATCTACTATAAATAGAAGTATCAAACAATTGGTTAGTGGTTAAATTACAGCTTCCTCTAATGGAATACCATATAGCCACTGAAATCATGTTGTAGAAGGATATTTAATAGCCAAGAAAGGGTTTATAATCTATTAAGAAAAAAATATTTCAAAATAGTGTATTTCAACTTTTGTAAAAATTACGTGCACATGGATGTGAGAGAAAAGGATGGGAAGAAAATCCACCAAAATATGAACGATGGTCTCCTCAGAGCGGTAGGCTCATGAGGATTTTTATTTTCTTCTTTTGGCTTATCTCTATTTTCTGTGTTATTTTTATAATAAAAACAATCTCACAATAAAGGTGATTTATCTTTTAAAAGATGAGATGCCAGTCCCTAAGCAAGTGCTCCTGGTGGGACAACACACACTTCCTTTCGGATCTGGAGGGTGACCCCATTTGCTGACCTCCTGCATGTGTCGTTGCAAAACAAAGTCTTGAGGTCCCCCCCTCCCAACACGTGCAACTTAGAAATGCGCAGGCAGCTGTCCAGGGACCGCAGTGGGGGAGGAGTTTGCGACCCCTACAGGGGCTGTGGATGGAGGACTGGGAGGGGCAGGTGTGGTTCTCACTTAGGAAGGGAGGGAGGGAGAGGGGAGAACCACGCCCAGGGCCTGGCGGGGATGCGAGAGAGAAGAGGGTAAAGTCAGTGCCAGACAGTGGGTCCAGCTGTGGGCACAGGGGTCGGATCCCTGGGGGCTTTCTAGAGTCCAGAGTTCACAGCCTCGCATCACCCCAGAAGCCCCCGGGTTAGCAACAACAAAGGGCTCTCCTCTGAGGCTCCTGATGGAGGCTGAGCACAGAAGCATGAAGGAACCCACCGGAACCTGAACCTAGACACCAAGGCTCTGGCCGCGCTTTGCCCTGAGGCCTCCGAGCTAACTCTTCCTGAATGCTCCTATCTACTGGCTGCACTGCAGGCCTCCACCACCCCAGGGAGGGTGCTGGGCGAGCTCATGTGCACAGGAGTGATACCACTGGGAACAGCAGACCACTGGTCCCCCTCACCACCTTGGAAGTGAGGAGGCATGCCAGCTCTTATCTACGTGATCATCAACCCTTGCAACGGCTGGTGGGGAAGGTGTTGCTCCACTTTGAGGATGACTGAGGACCTCTGAAACTGAGTCTCAGAGAAGCAGTTTGCCCAAGCTGTGGGGCAACTAAGTGGCTCTTTTCCGGGACCCCAAGCTGCCTCTCCAACACAGAGATGCGGCCTCAGACAGCCACTGCAGGCAAAGGGCAGTGGGCCGGTGCTTCCAGAACAGAGGTGAGAAAAACCAGCAAGAATTCTACTTTGTAGATTGGAAAGGGCACTGGCCTGGGAGTCAGAACCTAGGTTCAGATCTTCCCGCTTAGCAGCTGTGTGACCTTGGGTGAGCCACGTACTGTCTCCGAGCCTCATCTGCACAATGAAACACTGATATGTCCCCTGGCTGCTTCACAGGGTTCTTCTAGAAATCAAATGAGAGAATGTATATAAGTGAATGTGCCATATAAACTGTAAAGTGCTGTGGTTATGCTTGATAGTCTCCTAGAAGTCTCAGTAGGACTGGCCTACCCAGCAAGAGCTTCTCCTTCCACAGGTTCCCTCTGAAGCAGATAGCCCTCAGCCCAGCAAGGGGTGTGGGGTCTCCTCTGCCACTCATTCCACAAATATTCGTGGGAAATTTTTAAAAATGGAAAGACCCATTCCATAGGCACCCACCATGTGCAAGATCGAGGACTGACAGAGGAGGGAAGCCTCCGTCGAGTGTGGCTAAGCCCTGGTGACAAGCTACAAGCCTGGCCCAGGGTGGAGAGGCCGCAGCGTCAGGAGTCAGCCCAAAGCAGCCGTCAGGGACTGTGGGGCCTGAGCAAGTTACTGCTCTCCGAACCTCTGTTTCCACATCTGCAAATCGGTGACAACACCCACCTCATGGGCTGTTTGAGGAGCAGGGAGAATGTACACGAGCGGCAGAGTATCTGTCGTGGGGAGGGGCTGGGGGGGCAGAGGCGGATCAGGAAGGCATGGCTGGAGCACAGGGGCTGAACCCTCAGGAGCTGCCCGCTCAGGGATTCTGAGCGACTGGGGCCTCTCCTTGGTCCTTTTGAACTACTTCTAAGTCACTGGTGCTCCTATCCACACCCCACTGTCTGGTCTGCATCCTGGAAAGCCAGGCTGATGGTCCCTCCTAGCGAGCCAAGGCCCCAAAACAGGTTCTTGGAGTCACACCCACCCTCAGAGGCGGGAAGGAGGCCCGAGCATCAGGCCTGAGCAGCGCTAGCTCCTTCCTAAATCGCTGGCACCCACACCAGCCCCTGTGAGCCCCGAGCTGCACGGCTCCCTCCTCCTTCCCCACATCCCACGTCCACCTCCCCACGAGCTGGACGGGAGGCTGGGCAAGGGCCCGTGAAGAACACTGATGCCTTTTTCTGCTCCATATGTCATTTTCCTGTGCTGGGGTTTTCAAATGAAATCCAGGCCTCGGGTGGCTCACAGCCCAGGGCTCCCATCTACAATTGTTTGGGGACAAATTGGTACAACCAGTAATCTCTGCTGAGGAGATTATGCTTGATGGAGAGAGGCCTGGAGCGACTGGAGAGAGAAAGAGCACGCCTTTTGCCTCTAACCCTTGGCTTCAGCCGCTGCTGCCTTAAGTTGAAGGGAAGCGGAAATGGCTTTCTCAGACAACAAGCCAACAAGCCGCAGAGGTGAAGAGGGAATTTTCTGCAGCTTGCTCTCCTCACCTCCAGGCTCCCCACCGGCAGGGGGCCAGGGATAATTATTTGTCTCTGGGTGGACAGAGCAGTGGTCGTGCTGGGCAGCGCGGCCCCTCTGGGTAACAGAGAACACAAGTGACCAGTGACCACGTCCTGGGGACCCGGCCAACCTCACCACCAGATCCTTGGGCTGTGCCTTCACGGGAGCTTACAAGGGGCTGAGGAAGCCCCCCATTTCTACAGAGCTCCGCGCTTCTCAAAATTCTCTTGCAGTGCAGAGAACATGGGCTTTGGAGCCGGTCAGCCCTGGGGTCAAATCCTTTCCTTCCTGTCCCATTTCACAACAGCTCTTTGACCCAAGGGGGATTAGGATCATCTCCATGGTAGGGAAGGAAGTGAGGCCCGGGGATGAGAGAAGGGCACTCCTCAAGGTCACAGGCAGTTGTGGGGTGGAGATGAGGCCCAGGTTTTCTGACTCCATGCCCAGGACTCTGCCTTCTCACCTCACTTCACAGCCCTCCTTCTGGAAGCCAACGCGGCTCACCTGAGGCCAAGGTCTCACATTGACAGCATGTGACCAGCTTGGCTGCCCCAAGTTCCCTGTTGCCCCCCTGAGACCTGGAGCCAGCGTCTGGCTGGTGGCTGGCCCAGGAGGCGCAGGCAAGAGATGGCTGTGGAGTAGGACAGGGCCAAGGGGCCCCAGGGGTGGAAATGGTGAAATAATGGTCTTGGCTTTGTCAGTCTGGAGAACCAACACCTCCAAAAACCAGTCCAGCAGCTCCACAAGCCTGAACCGAGCCCAGTTATTGCCGGGTTCCGTGAGAGGGGTTGCGCAGCTGGGCGAATAGACGCAGTGGTTGCCCTTAGAGAATTTACTATCAACCGTGAGAGCCAGTTGGGCTCACCTGGGCAGCAGAATGGCCGCATCAGGCAGAAGAGGAGGAAGACTCTGCAGGTGGCATGGTGGAGGGGAGGGGGGACGTGGGTGGCCCTGGGCAAATCCCCTCGAATCCCAGATTCCTCACTGGTGAAATGAGGAGTTGGGATTGGATGTTCTTCAAAGCCCCTTCCAGCCTGGATGGTCCAGCGCCTTGAAGGGCCAACTCACCTCTTCCCCCGTCAGGTAGAAGGCTGAGAGGAGGCCTCCGATGTACCGGATGTTCACCTCAAACAAGGATGCTTCTCCGCTCTGTAGGGCAGAAAGAAGGGGGGAGGGGGGAGGGCGGTGGGGACACTTGTGAGATGCCCACAGGGCTCCCAGGGATAGCGGGGCCCTTGAGACAGGCCACTGCCCCTCAACCCCAAGGATCTGGCCACATGTGTGCCAGGCTCCAGGGCCTTGCCCAGCAGGCCAGGCGATGCTCCACGGCGGCTTTCAGGGCAAAAGGCGAGAGGGATCAACACCTGCCTGGCTGCCGCTATTGCACATTTACAGCATTCCAAATAAACACTGGGTTTGGCTTCCTTCCCCAGCCCTTGCCCGAGGCCATCGGGACAAAGTTATGCCTGGCTGCTCTCCAAGGCACTCAAGAACCGGGTGGGGAGCTGCGGGCTGAAGCTTAGCCCGAGGGAGGCATATTCTCCACCAGTCTGGCTGCTTCCCTTCCCCGAGGGAGCCCCTGGGCTGAGTAGGAGGGTGGTGTGGCCCTTCCTCAGGGTGACAGGGCAATGGAAAGGTTCTCAGAGGAGGTTCTGGGGCAGACAGGGCAGGCTGAGGCTGAGAGGAGGGGGTGCCAGGCAGAGCCTTGTAGGCAACCAGCGATTTCTCAGCCTCGGCTCTGGAGCCCTCAGGGCATGCCCACGCTCGTCTTATTCACTGATACTTTCTTTCTGAAGTCTGGAGCAAATGAGGAGTGTTGGGGCATCATGCCAAGCGGGTTAAAATCCCACCTGAGCCACTTACTTGGCTTTGGGACTTTGGGCAAGATATTTAGCCTTTCCCTGCCGAGTTTCTTTATCTGTAGAACAGAGCTGACAATGCTTCCTGCGCAGGGCGGACATGAGATGAAGAGTGATGCAGGCGATGTGCCCGCCTGTCCCAGCCTTGCTCCTTTAAGGTGCCTGTTATTACCTCCCTGGCCCCCGAGGGCTCCCCTGGGCATGCTTCCCACATCAGGTCCTTTATTACTGATAACAACCACCATCACGCCTTTATGGGGAGAGCTTTTCCATCAACCGAACGCTGTTAAGCCTCTAGCTCTTTTTTTAAATTTATTTTTAATTTTTTTCTTTTTCAGTTTTTTGGTTTTTTTTTTTTTTTTTTTTGAGGAAGATTAGCCCTGAGCTAACACCTGCCAATCCTCCTCTTTTTGCTGAGGAAGACTAGCCTGAGCTCACATCCGTGCCCATCTTCCTCTACTTTCTATGTGGGACGCCTGCCACAGCATGGCTTGCCAAGTGGTGCCATGTCCGTACCCGGGATCCGAACCGGGGAACCCCAGGCTGCCGAAGCAGAACGTGCACACTTAACCACTGCACCACCAGGCCGGCCCCAGCCTCTCTCCCTTTTAGCCTTACAGTGCTCCTGAGGTGGTCACTCCCATTTTTCAGATGGGAAAGCCAAGGCTCAGAGAGGGGGAGTGACCACATCTTCCTTTCTTCCAGGGGCATTCCCTAACCCACCCCTGCCTGCCTGAATGTTACCAGACTCCCCTGACCCTGGCACCACCTGGCACCTTGGCAGCTGCCTGGTGCCCGCTCTCTATCCCCTGCGTAGGGGACAAGGTGGGCCTATGAAGACACCCGTTCCTTCTCCCACCTCTGCCTTTCTCCCACTCAATACAGCGGAAATGAGGGGATTCTAAACCTCCTCGCCTCACACTGACTACCAGAGGTCACAGTAAGTCTCAAAATAATCACAGTAATGAGACGATGATGCTGGCACTATGGCACATCTGTACTGGACTTGACAGGGTTTTAAATGCTTGTTACAACCCTCCATGGGACTTAGGCCTGCGAGTTAGGCATGATCACTGTCGCTGCTGTGTCCTTCCTGTCTTAGAACTGGGGAAGCCAAGGCTCAGGGAGGCTAACGACTTTCCCAGGCTGCCAGCCAAGCCAGGGAGGCTCTGTTGTGGTGTTGCTTCCAGCTTTCCCCGGTTTGTCTCCCTGCCCCGCTCTGCACTGACATGAGCTGCAGGAGCTGTCCCCATACGCACCGGGACTGTCCCACGGGGAGCCCCGGATGCTGCCTGACAGTGTGTTTTGATGTGACCCTCCCTCTATCTGTCTCCACCTCTTGCTCCCCAAATTCATCTAAACAGCTTCTCCCCATGGTGAGCTGAGACCTCCAGGATGGATCCGTTACTTCAGTCTGGGCTGGGAGATCAATGGGGTTGGGGTCCGGTATTTAAGGATTTCATGCCACCCAGACACATTACCGTCTCCTCCTTAAGGCCCTGATCTCTGACCAGGGATGCCTATGAGGCTGGAAACCAAGGGTCCGGGACCTGGTCGTGGGCCTCTAACCAGATGGCCTCCCAGCCCCTCTCTCAACAGGGCAGGACAGGGGGCCTCCAGGTTAGAGCAACTCAGAGCAGACAAGCCACTCCTCCCCTCCACAGAGTCACTTCCCCTGTTGCTGTTCTGTGCAATACATCCAGCCGTAGAAGGGACTTCCTGGGTGTGAGCAACATGCCTGGCACCCCAGAGAGTGAAAAGAACAGTCATGGCTGTCTTCCTTCCCAGGAGAGGAGGATAGGGTGATAAATACTCATGGGCCAGCCAGGGTTGGGGGGACGTCCCCCACCTTAAGGCCGGTCTCAGGAGAGGGGACTCAGCATGGAGTGACTGCTCTGCTGTGCAGCCTAGGGCCAGAGCCTCCAGGTCTCTGGGTTTCAGAGATGACAGCGTGGAGCTGGCAGCTGACCTCTTGGGTCCCTTTTGGCCCTAACACCCCAAGGGTCTGTGACTCACCACGTTCAGATGGAAGCTCTCTTCAACCCAGGCCTTGGCCTCCTGGAACTCCTCCTTCAGCTCCATGAGGTAGAGGGTGTCGAGGGAGTCAATGACTGTCGCTCCGCTGAGGCCTCCTGCAGGCACAGAGGGTGGAAGGCAGGACCCAGGGTCATTCCTATCCTTTCCATTCCCGACCACACAAGCCACCACTCCCAGGACCCTTGTAAATGCCTGGACAGGCGCCAAGGCCAAGGCTGGCCCAGGCATAATCCAGGGAGAATCTTGTGCCACCAGCCTTGGAAGGCGAGTCCCCCCATGGGCTGCCAGGACCCAGTGACCCCGCCACGGGCTGCTTCCTCCTCAAGGCAGCAAAGAGTGGGTGGCAGGCTGGAAGACCACATTCATGGGCTAAGCCATTTCCCAGACCTTGGTCCACTCTTATATCCACCAGCAAGTCAACCATCAGTGCTGGTTGGGTATCCACCACTCTTCTGTGATGCTGTAAGGAAGTTGAACTGGCATTTGGCCCACAAAATCCTAACAAATGTGCCAGTCCTTTGACTTTGCAATTCCATTCCTTATTTTATTCTAAGAAAAAAAAAAAGAGATGTTCATAAACATTTATCCAGGGAAGTATTTATTGCAATACCATATATAACAGGGAAAAGTTGGGAAAAAACGCCAAGTCCTGTAATAGGGGATTAGTTATATAAACTGTGTGTTTATTGAGGAGATATCCATGGGATCTGTTAAGTTAAATAAAAAGCTGGTTGCAAAAGAAAAAAAAAAGCACAGCATAATTTCTTTTCTTTATCGTAGGCCAAACGCGTCCGAGCCTGCACAGAACTAGTCTGGCAGGACATAATTCAGGCGTTATCTCCAAGCTGGGATTACAGGTGCTTTTTGATTTCTTCAGCTCATGGATTATTTGTATAATTAGAAGTTTATTTCCGTTTAAGAAAAAAAGGAAAGAAAGTTTGGGCAAAGAAACCCAACAAATGCACAAGCCAAAGATTCTGTGGCCACTCAAGAACGGTGAGGACACAAAGCACAAGCTACAAGGTGGCCCCTGCCACTGGGCCTGAGACTCTCGTCCTGGGAGTAAGGGCTGAGATCATCGTGCAGAATGAGAGTTTTCCACACCACACACTGGGCAGGAGAGTGAGGACGACGACCTCCCCACAGGGCACAACCAGAGCCCAAGTGGAGAGGCCTGTGAAGGAGGAAGGGAGGGAAAAAGAGATGTGGTTGGTGCCATCTGGAGGGCTTCCTGGAAGAGGAAGCTGCCTCCCACAAACTCCTTCCAACTACAGGCATTGCAGGCAGCAGCAGTTTTCTTTAGGGATCAGAATGTAGTTTAAGAGGAGTAATTGTTCCTTCAGAGTCCTCCTTGCAGAGGCTCAGAGCCGTGAGCATCGCAGGCTCCGAGGCCCCCAGAGGAGCTCTAGAGCTCGCCGACAGCGCTGAGCCCCACTTGAGTCTGAAGCACGGGCTTTGCGGGCACTCCTGCATTCAGAGTTAGCGTCGAATCTCCTTGATTAGTGCTTCCCTAACTGCTCACTTGTGTCAATTTTGGAGGCAGACAATCCCTCTGAAACTCACACACTTACCCACCCCTCTGGGCCAGGCAAGGTCTGATAAAGGGCACAGCCTGGAAAAGGATGGGAGGGCGATCAGGAAGAGGCTGGGAGAAAGATAAGGCTGGAGGTTAAAGAATCCATTTCCAGCAGGGAGGGTTTAACAAGGAAGAGAGGAAGGAGGGGAGGGCTGGGGAAGTGAGGGCTTCCCAACGGAGTCCTGCGTTCCTGGATGCCCTCAGTACTTGAGTGGAAGTGAATTTCCAGATCGTCAACCCCCACTACACTGAAGGATTGGTAGGAAAACAGACCCCCGTTGATCCTGGCTGCTTCCCCTGAACGTGCCAGAGGCTGGACGTGGTGCATGGGAACGCTGTACCCTCCGAGGTGCTCAGGCACCGGGGCACTGATGCACCACAGAAGGACAGAGACTGCGACATGCCCAGGCCACAGAGTGCCAGCCTGGTGTCCCACTCCTGGCTCTGAACCTAGGGCCCCCTCCTCTTATACCACAGGGTCTCAAACCTGATTTTTTAAGGTCCTGGAGGGATTTTCAAGATCTCGCTGCCCCACCCCTAAATTTCAAGATGACCCCTAGAGAGGGGTTGGGACAAGCCCAAGAATAGACCAGCGGAGGAGTGGCAACCCAGCCTGGGCCCAGTGTGATGTGTTTTCCACGACAGGAGTTGCCTCTCAGTTCCCTGTGAAAACAATTTCTGGTCTGATTGCAGCCCCACCCCACCCTGCGGGGGCAGGGGCCACTCTGGTCCCTGCCGTGCCGCTCGCTAAGAGAAGCCCCAGCTGTGCATTCTTCAAGGCCAAGGGAGAGGGGGCAGAGTATCTGATTTCCGAATCCTGCCCTGGGCTGGTGTTCCCACCTCACGGGCCCTCCTCCCCCTGGGCTGAGCCTGAGCCCAGGGCCCCAGGGCGTCGGCTGGGCCAGGAGGGCTCCTCGTGACCCGCTGTCCTTCCTGAATACTCCGGAGGTGGGCGGCTGAGAAGGCAGCTCGCTAAGAGATCTGTTGGCAAGGGTCTGCCCTGCTCTCAGGTTCCTGACTCCTTCTCTCGGTTGAGCTCTCACCCGTCTCCACCTACCACACAGCCGGGCTGCGGGCCAGCAAGGCACTCATTGGAAAGCCTTTCATTCCAGGCGAGAGGTTACCCGGCGGCCAGGCTGGCAGGGGAGAAGGCCTTATCCCAAATTCAACTCTATCTGCACCTGCAGCCGGCCTTCGGCAGCTCCCCTGGGGAAAAGACACAGGTCCATTCAGTAAACAGGCCCATGATTTATATGGAAAGAGCCAACCGGGCACAGAAGGCCAGCAGCCAGCTTGGACGCTTCACCGGGCCTGGGCCTGGTGCAGGTTCCAGGTTGGCCCAATCCCTCAGCTCCGAATCCTTGCTGTTCACAAAGGACTCCCTCCCCCTCCACTGGGGAGGGGAGGAGGGCAGGAGGCAGTGAGCTGTGTTAAAAGAACACAACTCTGGGTTCAAACCCAGCTTGGGCCAGCAACACATCTGCTCTAAGAGTCAAAGTTCTCAACAGTAAAATGAGGTTAAGACCACTGGGCTGGGGTACGAGGGAGCCACTGCAGGCTCCTGAGCCTGGATAAATGCATCACATATATGCCCTGTCCAAAGACCTCTGATAAGGACATCTGTACGTGCCTGGCACAGAGTGCTTGACAAATCAGTTCATTGCTCCCATTTCTGGGATCCCTTAGCTCACCTTGAAACACTGGCCTGGCCAGGGAGATGCAGGTTCAAATCCTGGCTCCATCACATACGAGCTGTGTGCCAGGGCAAGACACTGTATCTCTCTGAGCCTCATGTTCCTCACCTGCAAAATGAGGACAGTAGGAACCACCTCCTAAGGCTGCAGGGAGGGTTAAATGGGCAGTGGATGGAAAGAAGCTGGCACAATGTTGGTACATGTGAGCTTAACCCAATAAACAGAAGTGGGGCCCTCCTTGCCCCTGACTGGCCCTGGGCAGCAACTCCACCAAACCTTCTGTGGTCACTGAGGCCTTGCAGTCCTCCTGCATTGCTGGTCTCTCCCGGCCCCGCAGGGCAATGTGGGCACGAGACTGCAAAACCCTTGGCCCAACTTAAAGGGAAAGCACCACATGAGCCCTACCTGCTGCTGTGGCCATCGCCAGCCGTGACCTGGGTGTGCACCTGCCGCCAAAGGGCCTTCCTCCCTCCAGGACCCCTTTCCTTCCCCTGATTCACCCTGTACACTGTTGCCTGATCTGTCTTCCTAAAGCCAGATCCAGCTGTGTCCGTCCCCAGCTCAGGGACCTGCAGTGGCTCTCAGTACCCATGCAGTGAGGGGAGTGAAGCCTTTTGGGTGTGACTCTAAAGGGTCTGGCTAATCTCAACTCCTGCCAAGCTCTGCTTCCTAGACACACGTTGCCCACTCCCGCCTTCACACCTTTGCATGTGGGGTCTCCTGTGCCAGGAAAGCTGCTCTGTGCATCTGGGCATACTCAAAGCCCACACTTTCTTCAAGGTCCACTTCCCCCTGGCAGCCTTCCCTGATTCCACCCAGCCAGCCTCCTCCTGCCCAGAGAGCTCCCACAGCACTTTCTCTGGCCTCCACGCAGGCACCCACCACCCCCACCCTGCACTGTGGGCTTTGTCCCATCCTCTAACCACACTGTGAGCTCGAGGTCAAGGGTTCCCCCTGGCTCTCTCATACTCCTTCCCCACCTTGTGTCAAGCAGCCCCCAAGGCCAGAGCCCCCAACCCCAACAGGCCACTTGCTGTTCCTGCAGCCTCCTCACACGCCCCGCCTCCTGAGACTCTTCTAGAAACTCCACCAGCATCTGCCTTCCCACTCCTCCTCCCCCTGTGGGACTCTAGAGCCCACCCTGACGCCTCCCTGCCCATGAAGCCCCTGTGATCTCCCCCGAGGGTCCTCCCGACTCTCCCCCTCTGAGAACTCTTCGCTGGCCCCTCCAGGCCCACACGGCAGGCCCCTCCTCTGTGGACCCCCACCTCCAGTCCGAGCACTCCTCCATTCTTATCACACGATAAAGGAGTGGTCGCTTTACTTGTCCCTGTCCCCTGTTAGAACAGGGGCTCTGGTCCGCACCAGAGTCATCTCCACGCTCAAGAAACAGCTGCTGAGCGAAAGTGGGAAGGTGGGAGGGCAGGACAACAGGCTGGGCCGGCTCTGGCCACCTGCACCTACGCTCCCGGCTTCACGCTTGCTCTGCGCTGGATCTTGGCCTTCAGGACGCCCCTCTTCCCCTTCCTTCTCCTCCCAATGCTGAGGTCGCCTCTTCCCAGGCTCCGTGGCCGGTGGGCTCTCCCTCATCTCTACACGGATAAAGACCGGCTTCCCAGGGCTCTGTCTTTGGGTCTTTTCTCTTCTCCGTCCCTCATTCCCTTAGTGATCCAATCCCATCTCACAGCTTAAATACCATCCACATGCTGATGATTCCCAGATTTAAATTTCCAGCTAGGACCTTGTCCCCAAACCCCAGACTCACCTATCTGACAACTCTCCGCTCATATTTCCACTTGAGGTCCACAGGCATCTCATGGTTAACTTGTCTGAAAGCAAATCCTGCTCCTCCCTCCACACCTGTTCCTCCCAGCACCTTCCCACCTCCGGGGAGCTGTGGCCCTAAACCCTTGAGTCTGCTGTGTCTCTCGCCCCCACATTTGGTGCTGCAGCAAATCTGGCTCAATCTTTACAAGATTTCCAGACTCTGTCCACCTCTCACCTCCTCCGTGCTATCACCTTTAAAAATGCAAGTCATATCACCCCACTCCTCTGCTCAAAACCCTCCCATGGCTCCCATCCACTTGGAGGCCCGTGAGCTGGCCCTGGCTCCTCGGCCCCTGCCTGGCCTCTCCCTCCTCTCCAGTGGCACCCCGTTCCTGGAGCCCTCCAGGCCTTGGAGCCCTGGCCTTGGACTGTGACGGCTCTGCTGAAACAGCACCCCCACTGCTATCCCCTCACCCTTCACCTTCCTGAGCGCCTTTATCCCCAGGGTCGTCACACGAGGATCTGCCTCCCTGTTGGCGGTCTGCCTTCCCCTGGTGGCGCCGAAGCTCCTGGAGGGGAGAGCTCCGTTTGTCCACTGCAGTCCTCCACTGCCTCCAACACTTTCCAGCCCATCACAGGTGCCCGGTCAGTATTTGGGAATAAAGGGCCTCCGCCCCCTGGGCAGGGGACGCTTCGAGGGGGCTATGGCTCATTCGCATCTCTCAGTGCCTGGCTACGGTCTAGCACCCAGAGGCATTAAAGGTAAAACGTGTTGGTTGAACAGACTGAGCCCACCACATAGGCGTCTGTGGTGACCACGTCCAGGGCTGGAGCCAACAGAGGAGACCCTCCCACCAGGCTGCAGCCAGATCAGTCAGTGGGGCTGAGCACGTCCTCACCATTGCCCTGCGCATGCTGGTGTGTGCCAGCACCAGAAGTAAATTGTCATGTGTGTGCTGGTCTCTACAAGGGACCAGACCCCGGCTCCCATAGCCTCCTCCCTGGGGGCTGCCTGGACAGGAACCGCCCTATCCTTCTGGACTGAGTTTGTATCCCCTCTCCTGACTCTGCCATACTAACGATGAGGAGGTTTTTATGTGATGTTATATCAGCAAAGAGAAATGGGTCAGGCTGGGCAACATAAGCTCCAGGAAGAACATTTAGCAGGAAAAAAATCACCCAAGGCGTAGCCCATTACCTCTGTATCCCCACAGCCATAAACTAATGGTTGCATTTAATTTAATGATATAATCCACAGAGACTTTTCTTAATCTGTAAAGAAACAACAAAAATGTTTTTCTCAGCTTCCAAAGAAACCAATGCGGCTGTGTGGCAGGTTGTATTTCCCAAAGATAGCTGCACGGTATATGCCATCCCACGAGAGCAACTCTTCCCACGGCTCCTCTCCTTGAGCTGGGTGGCCCATTGTGACTACCTGGAGCAACAGGATAAAGCAGAAGGGATGATGTGCAAGTTTCCAGGCTCCAACCTTAAGAATCTGGCAGTTTCCACTCCCTGCCTCTTGGAATGCTGGCTCTTGGAACCAGCCACCAGAATGTGAGCAAGCCTAAGGCAGCCCACGAGAGAACACATGGAGAGGCCATGTGTATGTTTTCTGACTGACTGCCCATCGGAGGGCCCCCGCCAACAGCCAGCATCAATTCCAGACGTGTGAATGAAGAAGGTTCCAGATGGTTCCAGTGGTCAAGACACCCTCAGCCTTCAAGCCTTCCCAGCTGGGGCCCCATACACTGTGGTACAGAGACAAGCTGTCCCCATTGTGCCCTTTCTGAATTCCTGACCCAGTGAATCTGTGAGCATAATGAAATAATTGTTTTAAGCCACTAAGTTTTGAAGTAATTTGTTATGCAGCAGTAGCAACTGGAATGTTCTGTCACATGGGTTTCTAGGAAGATTAATTAAAGCGATATCCCCACTACCCCAAAGCACATTGTTTGGAAACCACATCATCTTGTATGGCGAGGTCTGGCCGCATGCAATCCTTTCAGGGATTAGGCCCTCTCCACTTCTCTCAGGTCTGGTTTTTCCCCTCCAGTAGGCTGATTGTTTCCAGGCAAAAGTTTTTCGGAGCCTCTGGAAGGACTAAAGATATTTTTTAGGAATTATTCCTAGAACCCAACAGAATGCTCTTACTATAGGCTGATTAGTAAAAGACGATCAGATGTGACCACATCACTGTCCTTTGTAAAAGCCCTCAGTGATGTCCCTGTTCTCCGAGTTCAAAGTCCTGGCGCAGTGGGCAGGGTGCCCGTGGTCCAGGCCTTGGCAACCTCTCCAGCCTCACCTCTCTACTGCTTTCCGCATGTGATGCTGTTTCCACATCAGACCACCAGCAGCTCCCCAAACGCCCTGGGGTGTCTGCCAACATGGGTCTCTATGCCTGGGATGCCTTCCCTTCCCGAGGTGGCTTGGTAAACACCTACTCATGGTTCTGGCCTTGGCTCGAGCTTCCCTCAAGGCATTCCTGACATACCAAGCAGATCTGACGGTCCCCCCTTAGCAAGCCCGCCTGCCCTGCTGCAGGGGCTCTGTCACAGCGCTGCCTGCACTACGTCACACATCTTTGCTTACATGCCCGTGAATCCCAGGGGGCAGGGGCTGGACCCGACTCTTCCCAGTGGCCCCAGCATCCATCCCCAGGCCAGGCACCGAGAAGGAGAATGAACGACTGTTGAATGAATGAGCGACTAGTGGAAACGCCCACAGCGCTTTCTTAGGGATCGCCAAACACTTTACAAGGCTTCTAGGCCTCGAGAAAAACACACCACCCACAGCAGTGGCCAGCTATCCAAGGAAAACACGGTTGGAGGGACGAGATGGGCAGCTGCAGACGTCAGCGCCTGGTGGAACTAATGGCTTCCTCCGCCCTTCCCAAACAGATGCCACGCTGTGCTGCCACAGCTGGCTGGAGGAGGTGTGGCGTGGCCGACGGCTGGACGAGGCCACTGTGACGAATGGAGGATATGGTTCACTAAAGCCATCGACTGGACGGGGCTCCTCGCTGGAAAACAGGGTGTGTTTAAAAATGTTAATGTTTTGTTTGTTTTTAAATAAGGGCTGCGGGTGCTGTCTGACCTGGAAACTAGTATTTAAAACTCCCTCTGACAGTGCTGTGGAGCCAGCTCTGAACTGCTTTTATCTCAGAAAATCTCCGAGAGAAGCAAAGGCAGATGGAGAAATGGGAGCCCAGGATGCTGCAGTGACATCTCAAAGACACACAGCAGCTCAGGGCAGAGCTGTAACCAGACACCACCTTCCAGACCACACGACCTTGTTTCCCTTTCCAGCTGTGTGATCTTGACCTCTCTGGGCCTCAGAAAATGGGACAATTAGGTTTCCTTTATAGAATGCCATGGCCAGCTCAGATGAATGTATACCAAGAACACTCAGCAGGCGCTCAGTACAAGAGAATTTGATACACCCAGCAACGGAGAGGTGCTCAGTGCCTGGGGCTATTATCATAAGGCTCAGTTCCAGCAGAGGAAGCCATCCCAGGGCCAGCAAAGCCAGGATCCTTTGCAGATCCTTGGCCTAGCAAGAAAGGATGGCACGGCCTTTGCGCCAGGCAGGCAGGCGAGAGCCCTCAGGAAGGCAGGACCAAGCTGGGCAGGCACTGTGTCATTTTTAACACACTTCTCACCTTACTGGGGAGACGAGCAAAAGCTGGAGCCCTTGGCTGCTCACCCCCAGAGAACTTAAAACCCCACTGCTGCTCTGGGCAGCTCCTGAGGGCAGCCCTCAGTCCCTCCACGCTCCGGCTTCTATCTGTAAATGAGATGACTGCTCAGTACCCTTCCTCTGCCTCCAGGGAGGGTGGACATCCCTGTCCCCTCAACCTTGGTCTTGTCCAGGTAACTTGCTTTGGCCTTGTGGTGGGTGGGACTTCAACTCTGCCCTTGACTTTCGGCTTGGCCAGGAGACTTGCCAGTGGGATTAGTGGACATGACTTGAACAGAGGTCTGGAATAAGCTTGCATGGGTGGGCTTCCTCCTGCTTTTCAGCAGGAGAAGAACAAGCCTCGAATAGCCACTGGTCCGAGAAAGATGAGAGACAGGTGGAGCAGACCTGGACCCAGCTGAGCACAGCCTAGATAAACCAAACTCCAGCCTACCTACAGCCACATGAATGAGAAATAAATAAATGCTCACTGTCGCCTGCCACTCATTGTGGGGTCATTTGTTACACAGCATGATTTTGGAAACAGCTGACTGATATAATGCCCTTCCAGCCCTAACTCTTAGTAGTCTCTTCGTGTTTTCCCTTCTCTAGCTAGACTACTGATTCTATGTGGTCCACTCTTTCTAGCCTTCCAGCCCTTTACTCACACTGTTCCCTCCACTCGGAACACCCTCCTCTAACCCAAAATGTCTCCACACATGTTCCAATCCAATGTCTCCTTTAAGTCCTAGAGAAAATGCTGCTTCCTCCATGAAGACGTCCCTGATTGCCCCACCTGGACCTGGTCCGCCTCCTCTGACTCTTTTATTGAAAGAACTGCTTTTCACAACTTTCATTATAGTCATCTGTGTCCTCTTCTCCAGTCTACCGCAGGCAGGGAGTGTGTTCAGGGCTGACTCTATGCCTGGTGGCTCTGAGCCAGCAAGGGCCCTGTGGAGTCTGGGCGTCACTGGGATCTGCTGAACGAAGGACTGGATAGCCTCCTCGCACTGCCTCATACCCAGATGAGGAAGCCACCCCGACTGTGCCCCTCTCCAGAGGCCGTTCCTACGTGGCGTGAGGTGCCGGGGGGGCAGACACCAACTCCATGATGCTCCGAGCCCCTGGCCCAGGGCAGACACCCACCCAGGTTTGCTTGTGGAATGTGGAATTCTCCCAAATGCCAACTGCCAGCCCCTTCCTCATGAGAGATTCCTAGGAGTAAGTGCAGTCTGCACTGACAGAGCGCTCGCTTAGTGCCAGGCGCCGTGCTGTAGGTTTCATACACATCGTCTTCTTTAAACCTCGAGCCAATTCTGTCACTGCCCCTCTGTCACAGATGGGAGAGCGAGGCTTCAAGGAATTAAGTCACTTCCTCAAGATTTATTCATTCACCCAAAAACATATTTTTGAGTGCTCAGGGCGTGCGTGGTGCTGGAGCACAGTGGGGAATGGACAGTCCCGGTCCCCACTCTCCAAGAGTTGCAGGTCTGGTCGGGGAGAAAGACACCAACCAGGTACACACAGACGACATCTAGTTACAAAGGAACGTGAGTGATAAAGGAAAAGAGAGCGGAACCGTGGCCAGGGGAGGCTCAGCACTTGAGCTGCTGCCTGAAGGAAGCAGAGGAGGAAAGAGGGGCTCGGGGCAGGCCAGGCAGAAGGCAGAGCGAACAGAACAGCCTGAGGCCGGGAAGTCTTGACGTGTTCGATCATGGAGCAGAGAGGAGGTCATAGGTAGTGAGAAAGAGGGAATGTAGCAGGCGGTGCAGGGGTGGGGCCAGGCCACACAGGGCCTAGAGAGCTCACAGAAACGCATGGCAATGGCTCAGGGACTCAATCTGACTGGCATTTTAAAGTGATCCTCTGGCTGCTGTGTGAAGAGTGACCTGGCAGGGGACCCAGGAGGGACCCCACATGGAATAATTCAGGGAGCTGTCCATCTTGGAGGTGAGTGCCCACTGGTCACTTACAGATGGGTGGGAGGGAGGCAGGGAGCATCTGGCCTGCACTTTGAGACCCCTCAAAGGCAGCTGGAGATGCTCCCCAGCCAGAAGGCAGAGGTTTCCCAGTCCAGGAACAAGAAGAATTAACCCAGAGCAGAGGTCAACATCACCCAGTTGCCGCACCTCAACCCCAGGGGGAGCCTCCAGCTGCCCTCAGGCCCCCAGGCGCAGAGTCACAATGCCATCTTAGATATACACTGTGGCCGCACAGAGCTATGCACTGATCATGGCAAACACGGCCGGTGGACTAGAGCCAAGAGGTACAGATGCATGGCTCTGATACCAAGATGAATGCTGATTATTGGAAAGGGGGAAAGAAGGGCAATCAAAGAGGCCCTATTCACCCCAAGAATAGAAAGAGACGGCAGAGGCAGTGCCGGGAGAGCCTGGTGCCGAGCTGCGCTCCAGCACAGGGTCCCGATGGGACGGCTGAGCCGGAGGGAACGGGCCAGCAGAAAGGGCCAGTCCCGGAACCACACTTACTGGCTGCCTTAGTTTCATCATCTGTACAATGATTGGAGCAACACCACCTCCACCTGCGGAACCATCATGAGGGCTGCAGGTCACAGAGCGTGAGTAAAACTCCAGATGCAGCAGCCGCCCATGGCTGGCCTCAGCCTCGGCCTCAGCGGAGATGCCAGCACGGCTCTCAGCTGTGGAGCCCGTGTGGAGGCAGACACCTGCTGGTGAGCGCCCCACAGGCAGCACCTCCTTCAAGCTTCCCAAGAAACCTACAAGGCAGGCACAATTTGTGTCCCTGTTTTACAGATGGGGAACCTGAGGCTTAGAGAAATCGTGTAAATTTCCCTGGGTTGAGAATGGGGAGCCAAGATTCAACTCAGGCTGGCTGCTTCAGAGGCTCTGTGTTTCACTGCTGTGCCATCCCGCTCCTGTGCAATTTCTGGGAACTTGGCCAGGTTCACAGGGTCTGAGAGGGTCCCAGGCAGGTGCCCACAGCCACGAGACCCTCAGGCTATCTCCTCAGGGTCTGACAGTACCTCCCGCCTGTGGGCTGGAGCAATGCCCCCTCTGTAGCAGGCACTGCCTGTGTGAGAGGAGCTGGGTGCCTCTCCCTGCAGGAGCCCTGCCGGTGATGCACAGACCAGTCTGGCCCTCTTCCCCCAGGAAGCCTTCCCAGATCCCCTCGAGGGGGTGATCATCCTCCCTACACCATTCTGGGTCCCACTGCTGATCACCTGGCCCAGGCTGACTCACAGGAGGGTCCATGTTGGTCTGTCTCTCTGACAGGCAGGAGCCCTGGGAGGCAGAGATCCTGCCATATTCAAAGAGCTTAGTATAATGTTGGGTGCTCAGTAGCTTTGGAGTAAAACGTATACTGAATTAACCCAGAGAGAGAACTGAGAAGCACCCGGAGGAAGCATGACCACGGCCAGACCGGGTGGCCCTCTCTCCATCATACCCACGATGGTCCCACCTGATTCCCTCCCAGCATCCAGTGAACAGGAGGGGACCGATCTGCCCTCCTCTACAGACCAAAGACCTTCCCTTTGCTTGGTCCCTAGGCCTCTTCCAGAATCTAATAGAAGCCCCCCCACTCCCTCCTCTTACCTGAAAGGGGCCTGCACACATTTTACAGTAACACAGGCTTCCCATCGCCAGAATTACCTGGGCTGACCACCTAACTGAGGTCGGGGGCAGGGGTCGTCTGTGACAGATTTTTATTTCCTACAACGGACGGGGTGAGGAAGTCATTCTAGAGTCGGAATGATATAGAATCAGATCATGTCTTGGCTGTTCCCAGCTGTGTGACCTCTGGTTAGCTACTTCACCCACGTGAGCCTCAACATCCTCATCTGTGAAATGGGGATCATGTCAGATCACGTGTGTTACTAGAGAGACTGGCAGTAGTCGGTGCACAGTGAGGTTTTCTTTTTCTTTAAATGTAAATGGACTGCAGGGGGTGCCTGTGAGTCACCTTTCATTTGATTTAATTTGATTTCTTTTAGAGGTAGCAGTGATAATGGAAAAAGCACAGGCTTCTTTGGTTTTTTCTTTTTAAACATTGGCACCTGAGCTAACATCGGTTGCCAATCTTTTTTTTCTTCTTCTTCTTCTCCCCAAAGCGCCCCCAGTACATAGTTGTATATTCTAGTTGCGGGTCCTTCTGGTTGTGCTATGTGGGACACTGCCTCAGCGTGGCTTGATGAGTGGTGCTAGGTCCGCATCCAGGATCCGAACCGGTAAAACCCTGGGCCCTGAAGCGGAGTGTGTGAACTTAACCACTCGGCCACGGGGCTGGCCCAGCACAGGCTTCCGGTCAAAATGTTTGAGTCTTCGCTCTGCATATTACCAGCTGTGTGTCTACAACCAACTTAATTTACCTCTCTGAGTTGTGAGTCTGCATCTGTCAAAAGCAACTGATAGTAATCCCCTTGAAGGTGTGGGCAGCTTGGATGAGGCACAATGTCTCACCGAAAGGGAGAGGAGGCGGAAGGTCTGTGCACGCGCTGAGCATGAGAGGCCCCCCCGCCCCCGTCCCACTTGCCCATGCCCACCCACTCGTCATTCCTGGCATGACAGCCCTGAGCAGCTTCCTGGGTGAGAACTGCGTCTGTCTTAGATCCAGGGACCAAAGCAATTCACAAATGCAGCCACCGTGCCACGGCCCAGAGGGCAGCTCTCTCTGCTTCAGAGAAAACACACAGTTCAATTTCCTAACGATCGAACCCCCAGGAGCCTCTCAAGGCTTTCCCAGTGAGAGCGGTTCTCCCCCAACGTGCGACTGACCAATTACAGCCTGAGGATCTGAAATTCTCAGCCAAGGTTTGCGAGGATGACGGCGAAAACGAGAGCAATCTGATGGTGGTGGCACAGTTTTCAGAAATACACGGTAATCCATTTCTGTCAATCCACGGGAGGCACAGCTCAAATCATTAATAAGCCATCGTACTTAATCAGGCCGAGAAGGCCAGCCTGTGCCTCTCAGATCATTTTCAAATGGTTTCAGGTTAACTTTCAAAAACTGACAGGCAAGCAGGGAGGGGATTATGACAGACGATAATCTGAGGCACTTCTGGTTCCGGTTCTCAGGGGGCGAGGGATTTGAGAGCAAATCGCCACCCAGACCTCAGCGTGGTGGTGGGGACAGCGGTGAGGGAGGGTCCAGGATGCATTAGCCGTGCCTTCGGCCCTCAGGGACTCTGCAGCCGCTTCCTCAGAAAGACAGCAAATTCACAGCAAACTATTAACTAAAGGAATAATTACGACGTCCATGGCAGGTGCTAAGAGAAGGTGGAAGTTTCTCCAGTGGTGACCTCTCGGCTGTGAGCCCACAGACCTGGGCTGGGAATCCTCTTTGCCTCTCACGTGCTGTGTGACCCCACACAAGTTCCTGTATCTCTCAGACTCGGGTTGCTCCTCTATAAAGTGGGATGCTCATCTCACAGGCGTGGGAGGTTACGCAGGAGGGAGGAGCACCGGGGATGTGGGAGAACCCCGCAAGTTAAGTTGGGGTCCTCCTGAGAGGGTCTGTGAGTGCCAGGCTAAGCAGTTTGGACTCTACTGAGAGGGGATGGGGAGCCATGGAGGTGTGTCAGCAGGGCCAGGCCTATGAGCAGCTGTGTGGATTAGAAGCTAACTGAGGGGCCGTGGGCAGGCTGTGGAGAAGGCTGGGACAGTGTTCGTGCAATCCAGGCTGCTCGAAGGGTCAGGAACATTTGTGTCTTCCTCTGGGTCTCTGCCCACACTGGGCACTTGTTGACTTCTAAGTGACCACTCCCACCACACTCTTACCCAAGGTTCCCAGCCTTTGTTTAAGGAAAACACCCTTTACAATCCCCAGCCAAGACCAAGCTCCCCTTCCTTAGGGCAGAGCTGTGGGGAGACTGCCGCCCTGTTAGGAATGGCATTTCCCAGCCCCTTTGCATTTAGGTGGGGCCCTATGACCAATTCTCACTAATGGAATATGGGTGTAAGTTACATCCACCACTTTGAGGCTGGGCCATAAAAACCACTGTGGGATCCTCCAAGGCTGAGGGGCCTTGGGAGTCAGGATCTGAAGATGATGGAGCCTCCATCACCCTGGGTCCTGAGTGACCAGAAGGAGCAGAGACCCTTATCTCTCCCATCAATTTGACTTTACATGAGCAAGAAATAAATGTCTGTTGTCTTGATCCATTGAGATCTCTGGGTTTATCTGTTACAGCAGCTAGCATTACCTTAATGTAAAAACTGCTCTCACTAAACAGAATGACCTTGGGCATGTTATTTCACCTCCCTGAGCCTCAGTTTCTCTAATGCAGATTCTTGTGTAGGCCCAACAGGATGACAAACATGAGCAATGCTCTGCAAGGAGGGAAGGACCACAGAGATGCCACTCATCACTGGTGTTACTGGCTTCAGTGTCTCCAAGAGCCTGAAGGAGAGGGGACTTTGCACAGATCCTATGGAGGCAGGGGGAGCGCAGCCAAGGCCTGGAGAAGCTCCAGGCAAGGGGTCAAGATCCACCAGCAGATCCTGACCCAGACTGGAGACCCTCCCTCCAGGCTTTAATTCCGCCCCTCAGCAGAGATGCTCCCCAAATAGCTGAGCCCCCCAGGAAGGAGGCTGGGGCCTGGCTTTCATCTTCTGGCAGCTCCCCAGGAAGCAGTCAGCCCAGCTTCCCTGATAACTTGTTCCAGCCTCTTACAACTCATTAACAGGAAATTGCACGCCCTGCCAGGAAGATGCATGCCTGATTTTTCAGACCTGTCAGGTCGACACTGTTATCAAAGCCTTGTCATGTTTTTGCACAGTCCCCACGTTCTCCTGCTCTGGTGACCTCCTGGCAGCCTCTGGGCTCAGCGCATGCACTTGCTGCCTTTGGAGACTTGAGCACCTCATGTGGTTGTACGGTTGAGCATTGTTCTGCCAGCCAGTGTGGCAGGGAGCAGGGGCCCAGGATGGAAGCCCACATCGGTGGCCCAGGCTCTCCTCTGTGCCCCGCTCCTAGGCAGTCCTGCACCCCCAGCCCAGGACTGATGCTGGGACCCCAAAGGAGGACAGGAGGCTGAGCAACGTGTGATGTGCTGAGTGGGGTGTGGCCATCAGCAACTTTAACAGGACCCTGGTCATTACACGTCCTTTGCGGAGGGGGCTTCCCTTCCCACAGCTTGGAGGCAGGGGTGGAGAAGGCCTCACCCCCAGCCCCTGGAGCCTGGACTCAGGGCAGGGCCACCGCACCCTGTCCACACGGCCCTGCTGCCCGCTCTCGGGCGGGCAGGCGCAGACGCTGAGCTGCTCCACCTCCGCTGCTCTCAACTTTTCCTACCGCCTGCTCGCCGGCTCTGGCTGGGGCGTGTGAGGAGCCCTTAAATCACCCGCCTGAGTGACAACCACCAACACCTGGACTAGGCCCTACGGAGAGACAGAACAGAAGCAACAAGGACAGAAAGCATCCGTTTCCAGTCTTTTCACACACAGTGATGAATATGTTTGATCCTTACACCCACCCTGAGGGGCGCCATCACCTCTACCGTACTGAGGAGGAAACAGGCTCATGGACATTAAATGACGGTGCTCAAGGTCACCGGGCTAGTCCACAAGCAGTAATCTGAGCTGGGTCCATAAGGTCCCATAATAGTGACGGTCACTTGTTTAGTACGTCCTTCATGCCAAGCACTAAACTGAGCATTTTATTCTTAATACTCATAACAACTCTACAGCAGAGGTTATAGCATGTCCATTTCCAGATGAAATAACTGAGGCTTAGAGAGGAGCAACTTGTCCAAGGTCACACAGCAAGTAAGCGGGAACCAGAGCCTTAATGCCTTTGGTGTTGGTGCTCTCTCCCTATGCCAGCTGCCTCCCCACTGAGAGGAGTCCCACCTGGCGAAGGCAGGGAAAGAGGCTACAGGATTTACCAAGCAAAAGAGCAGGATGCAGGCCAAGAAGCACATGAAAAGATGTTCAACATTGCTACTCGTCAGGGAAATGCAAATCAAAACTACACTAAGATAACACCTTACACCTGTTAAAATGGCTATACTCACTAAGACTAAAAATAACAAATGTTGGAGAGGATGTGGAGAAAAGGGAACCCTCATACACTGCTGGTGAGAATGCAAACTGGTGCAGCCAGTATGGAAAACAGTATGGAGATTCCTCAAAAAATTAAAAATAGAACTACCATATG
The DNA here is from genome assembly GCF_037783145.1 of Equus przewalskii. Taxonomy (NCBI): domain Eukaryota; kingdom Metazoa; phylum Chordata; class Mammalia; order Perissodactyla; family Equidae; genus Equus; species Equus przewalskii. The sequence goes on from NC_091832.1 coordinate 29,548,967, forward strand.
ACCCAGCTATCCCACTATTGGGTATCTACCCAAACAACTTGAAATCAACAATCCAAAGTAACATATGCACCCCTGTGTTCATTGCAGCACTATTCACAATAGCCAAGACATGGAAGCAATCCAAGTGCCCATCGACTGATGACTGGATGAAGAAGATGTGGTATATATATACAGTGGAATACTACTCAGCCATAAAAAAGACAAAATCATCCCATTTGCAACAACATGAAAGGACCTAGAGGGAATTATGCTAAGCAAAATAAGCCAGTCTGAGAAAGACAAATACCAGATGATTTCACTCATATGTGGAATATGAACAAACACATGGACAAAGAAAACAGTTCAGTGGTTACCAGGGAAGGGGGGTGGGGGGTGGGCACAGGGGGTGAAGGGGTGCACTCATGTGGTGATGGACAAGAAATATGTACAACTGAAATTTCACAATGATGTAAACTATTATGAGCTCAATTTAAAAAGCAGGATATAAAATTGTACACATGCTGGTCACTACTCCATTAAAAACTCGAGTGTGCATGGATCAGATGGGTGGGGTCTGGTAGACAGTGGGTGGCTGTCTCAGAGTGAGGTGGGGCCTGGCCACTTCTGTCAGCTCATGGTCTCTCTTCACTGAACTTTTCCTTGTAAGGTGAACAGGAGCCAGTGGAGTGCAGGTGTGGTGGCTCAACCTTTCCCGCACTGTGGCAGCAGGGGGTCCTCCTGCCCTCTCCCCAGGTGCAGGAGCCACCTGGCCAGGTGATCTCTCCACCCCACCACATTCCAGACAGGCCTCAGGCTCAGGCAGAGATCCAAGCAAACCAGCAACCGCTGCTCTGAGCACGTGCAGCTTTGAAACAGTGCAGACTCGTGGGAGAGGGGCTGAGCAGCAGCTACAGCCCAAGCAGGGGTACAGAACCCCCCACGTCGGCAGTCCCCCCACCACAGAGGCCAAGGCCGAGATTACCTGGTCTCCAATTACCCTCAGAAAGGCCCTTTGTGACCCAGCCCCTGCCCACCTGGGCAGCTCATTACTCACCTTTCACTTCATGCTACAGTCACCCTCAGTTCAACATCCCATACTGCCAAGCCCTTGCCCAGGCCGTGCCTTCTGCCCAGAATGCCCTCCTTCTCCGCCCCCCTACTTGTCAGCTCTTGAGTGCACACTGGTTGTTTCTTAACTGCCCTGAACCGTCCCCCAGCTTTCAGATTGTTCAGAGTCTCCCTCACAAGTCATTTTTCTTAAACTTCTGCTAGAACAAACAGTTTAGGAGGATCCTAGAACTCCTTCTAAAAGGCCAAGTGGAGTGGAGAAGGAGGATCAGGATGGGAAGGGAAGAGCTGAGAGGTGAGATGGGATGGCCCAAGGACACACTGCGCACCCGTGCTCTGGGAGACCCAGGAGGGCCTGGGCAGCCTCGCTCTAGTCTGCACTAGGATGGCTCCTGGGCTCTCACCCCGCCATGCCCTCGCCCAGGCTGTGCCCTCTGCCTAGAACGCACTTCTCTTCTTCCGGCTCATCTTCCAGGCCCAGCTCGACACCACCTGCTCTGTGAAGCTCCAGAGGTGGAGTCAGCGGCTCCTCCCCTTGCCCCTCAAATCACGTGAGGATCCTGCCCTCTGGGAGGAAAGCTCCTCCGGAGCCAGCGACACGGCCAATTCACCTTTGCATCTCCAGCATCAGCCCAGAACTGCCTAGAAATGCCTCATTCGTGAATGAATGAATGAACCTCCTTCTGCTAAGATCCCAAGATGCCTAACCGCCCCTGCCTGCGGGGTCTTCCCTCTCCAGTCAGAAAGGAGCAAACTGCGCCCTTTGTCTTCATGCCAGTTGTATCGACCAGAGTCTGGTTTTAATGGTGCTTTGACAAAAGGCAGCGCCCACGTTCACTTTCCTTGGCTAATTACATTTCCCAATTGAAACGCTTATCTCTGGGCTGGTGTTAAAGACATAATCAGTTTCCAGAATGGATTCAAAAGAGGTGAGAAGCAAGAAAATAATTAAGCCAACTTCTGATTGAATCAAATAATTAAGCAGATTAAATCGGTTGCCTGTGATCTACGGCCCCAGCCCGAGCCGGGGTAGCGCGCTTCTCTGTTGTAGAGATCATTTCTGATTGTTTCAGAGATGGAGAGCATTCCTTCCGAGTAGTAAGTAAAGGAGAGACTCTTTCAACTGAATATAAATCTGGGTGGCAGGATCGTAAGTTCCTGGTTTAGGCAGAGAATTCTGGGTTTAGCAGAAGAAAAATCCAGGATGGGGGGCACTCTGATCATGCCTGGGCACCCCGGGTAGAGAGGCTGCATCTGTGGCCCCGGTTTCTCACCCCTCCCGTGTCCACGCCCTTTGCCAGTCTGAGCAAGGTGTCCCCCCCGTCCCCTCACCCTGGGCTCAGCTGTGTGGCTCACTTTAGCCAACGACAGCAAACGGGATGTAAGCAGAGGCTTGAGAAACACCAGCACATGTCCACTTGCTTTCTTGCCCCTTTGCCATCGCCATGAGAACAGATGGACTAGACTGATGAAAATAAGAGACACGCGGAGCACAGCTGAGTCGTCCCAGCCAAAGGTCGCCTAGATCAGTCCACAGTCAGCCACCCCCACACACGAGGGTGGGCCCATTCCAGATCGGCAGTCACTCAGCCGACCAGCCTGGAGCAGCTGAGCCCCGAAGCCTCCCATGCAAGATAAGCACTTCCTGTTGCATGCCAGTGGGGTCTGTGTGTGCTTGTTACACAGCATCACTGTGGCAACAGATAATTGATTCCGTATCCCTCAGCCTGCGTTGGCCTGTCCTCCAGTCCTGGCCTCTAGAAGGTACCCTCTACCCTCAGCCAGGCATCACTTAGACTCCTGGTGTTCGAATGGTAAATCTTTACACAAAAACTCACCTGATCCTCACAAAGGCTCCTGGGCAGTTGTCAGGACAGGGATCATCTGCCCCATTTTACAGATGATGATGATGGGGAGGCTCAGGGAAGCAAAGAATTGGAGGAGCAAGAGATTGTGGTTAAAGAGAGCGGGTGGGATGAATGCATGAGCCTCACTTCCCCCCAGAAACGCCACTAAAACAACAGAATGAGAATTTTTTTAAAAAGGCATCAATCCACAAGGACAAAACAAAAAGGGGAGAAGACAACAGCAACAAGTTTTGGCAGCTGGGAAGGAGAGAGACGTGTAATACTGACTTAGCAAAGCCAAGAAAGCAGAATCCAAGTCGCGATGCTGAGAGCAGGAGACAACCCCAGAGGCCCTGGAGCTGGCGGCAACCCCAGGCATCTCTGGAAGTGGAATAACAGGAGGATTTGTTGAAAGTCAGCTTAAAAGGCAGTATGACCCCTAGATCTTATCCTTGCCTCTACCCAGCCAAGGAAATGTCCCCTCTCATCCCAGATGAAAACTAGAGATTGAGTTGTGGGAGCAGTAAGACAGAGGGCCTCTGGACCGTGGGGTACCAGGCAGAAGGCACCATCCTGAGAGCAGGGGGTTAGGTGACAGTTTCCGGACTGCCCCAGTTTGAACCCCAGCCCTTCTGCCCACCTGGCTCTCAGCAAGCTGCAGCCAGGAGTCCACCTCTAGGAAGGAGAATGGAAACATCCTCTATGCAGAATCGGACCAGCCCTAGAAAGCAAAACCTACATCAAGGCTGCCCTGTCAGATCCCCCCACAGTGAGCATCCTCTGACAGAGCCCACACACCACACGGGACCTTCAACCATCTTCTTTCTGCGCCACATTTAACATGAGCATGCAGCCAAGGATCCCCAAACATCTGAGGAAAAACTAAAGTGAGAGATAGGCATCCATATGCACAAACAGGACAAGTAAATTTAGAGGACACAGAGGCTCTGCAGGAAGAAGGAAATTACAAAAAATAACATCCTCCAAGAGACAAAAGAAAATAAATGTTGCACCGTGAGATAAGAACAGGACGCTCAAAAGAGAGCACTTACAAAACAGAACTCTGGAAACAAAAAACGCAATAGAAGAGCTGGAAGATAAACTTGAGGAAATTTCCCAGAGTAGAACCAAAAAAAACGAAAAACCAGAGAGCTAGAAATGATTAAAAAAAAAAAAAAATTAGAGAACCAGCTCAGGAGGTCTAACATTCAAACTGTAAGAATTCAAGAAATGGAGAAAGTGGAGGGAAGAAAATTATCAAAGAAAGAATTCAAGAAAATTTCCCAGAACTGAAGGACATGGGTTTCCAGAGTGCAAAGGTCCACTGATTTCCCAGCACAATGAATGAAAACTAACCCACAGTAAGACGTGTCACTATGAAATTGCAGAACACTGAGGACAAAGATTAGATGGCATAAGCTTCTAGAGGAAAGACACAGGTCACATACAAATGATCAGATATCAGAATAGCACCAGGCTTCTCATCAGGGATGTTAGAAATTAGGAACAATGGATCAGTTTCAAAATTCTGAGTGAAAATGACTTCCACCCTATACTTTGTTATTCGACCTCATTATCAATTAAGCATGAGAGTAGAAAAGAGAGTTTCAGATTTTGCAAGTTTCAAATATTTGACCCACCCCTCCCCAATACACTGTTTTCCAGAAAGCTTCTGCATGGAGCAAACCAAGAAAGAGAAAGGCAAAGAATTCAGAAAATTGGGGATTTAAAGCAAGAGACATTCACAGCTAACATCATACTTAATAGTGAAAGGCTGAAAGCTTTCCCCCAGGATTAAGAACAAACAAGGATGTCCAGCTCTATTTAACAGTGTACTCGAGATACTAGACAGGGCAATCAGGCAAGAGAGAAATAAAAGGCATCCGTATTGGAAAGGAAGAAGTAAAACTATTTCTGTTTGCAGAGGACGTAATCTTGCATATAAAAATCCTAAGAAATCTACTAAAACACTATTAGAACTAATAAATGCGTTCAGCAAGGATACAGCAATATACAGAAAGTCAGCTGTATTTTTATATACTAGCAATGAACATTCCAAAAATGAAATAAATAATTCCCTTTACGATAGCATCAAAGAAAATAAAATACTTAGGTATAAATTCAATAAAAGAATTGCAGGATTCGTATACTGAAAACCAGAAAATGTTGTTGAAAGAAACCAATGGAGGTCTAAATAAATGGAAAGACATTCTATATTCATGAAGTGAAGTCTTAATATTGCTAGGATGGCAATACTCCCCAAGCTAATTCAACCTAATCCCTCTCAAAACCCAACCGGCTTTTTTTGCAGAAGCTGACAAGCTGATCTTAAAATGGGAATACAAGGGACCCAGAATGGCCAAAACAATCTTGAAAGAGAAGAACAAAGTTGGAGGACTCACATTTCCTGTTTTAAAAACTACAAAGCTGTAAAAATCAAGCAGCAGGCCCAGGGGTCAAGTCTCCAGAACGGAGCCGGTCAGAAGACTTGGGATGAAACTGAAGCAACACCTAACGCAGCTGAACCCACTGAGAGGAGATTCACACAACCAGGGGAGAGCGTGGGAATGAGGAGCGATAAACACTTACACGACACAGCAAACCAGCAGCACAATTCTGAGCCCTGGAGAGAACAGTTACACAGGAAGGAGAGAGAAATTGTACTGTACCAGGATCAGCCATGAAGAGTGTGTACACAGTGAAGATGGTGCTAAACACTGAATAATCAATATTTTTACGTAACTGTAATAGAAACAATGGGTAATGGGAAGTGTGTGTGTGTGTTTGAGAGAGAGAGAGGTGTGTGTAAATAAAGCTACAATGAGATATCTCGTCCCTGGCTTATTGTCCCTGTCCTTCTTGGGATGGGGCTGTCCACACTCTCAGCAGTGGGAACGATCGTGTGATCTAGACCTCAGCCAGTGCACACCTTTCATCCCTCTGGACACAGGGATTAGTTAGGGACAGACAGAGCCATGGGCTCAATTTAGGCTTCTCAGAGCTTATCTTGGGACTTCAACTGAAATAATCAAGAAAGTGGCACTAGCTCTTTTATACCACACACGAATGGGGTGGATGGAAGCTAACGTAGCTGTAGCCAAATTGCTATCAAGGAAGAGCCAATATGAGAGTGAAGCCAATCCAGAGAAAGTAGAGCACAGAGATGGAGAAAGAGAAACTGAGTCTTGGTGACTTCATTTCATGCCTGGATCAAGCTGTGTTTGAAGTCCAATTCTAATGATTTCAACCAAGTGATCTAGTAAATTCCTTTTGGGCTTAAACCAAATGAGTTTAAGCCTTTGTCTCTTGCAATTCAGGGAAGGCAAACTGACACACTTGACCTTGAGAGTCAATGTCACCCTTAAAATATATCATCTTACGGGCCAGCCCGGTGGCACAGCAGTTAAGTTCACACGTTCCGCTTCTCAGCGGCCCGGGGCTTGCCGGTTCAGATCCTGGGTGCAGACATGGCACTGCTTGGCAAAAGCCATGCTGTGGTAGGCGTCCCACATATAAAGTAGAGGAAGATGGTCACGGATGATAGCTCAGGGCCAGTCTTCCTCAGCAAAAAGAGGAGGATTGGCAGTAGTTAGCTCAGGGCTAATCTTCCTCAAAAAAAAAAAAAAATCATCTTAGGGGTAGTGCTGCCATCTAATACAGGTGCCAGGGTACCACCAGGTTGTTGCGTTAATTCTACCTCCTTTCAAGTGCAGCTTACTCTGAGAACTCAAACAAGGCCTTGTTGATTGTACCTGGTATGTGACATTGTAAAGCAATCTCACATTATCAGCACTGTGAAAATCCCCCTATAAAAACACATGAGTCTAAAACGTTAACCTGGGAATTAGTGGACATTTATCTTCTTTTGGATCGGTATAATTTCCTCCCATTTTTTTTTTATCTGCTTTCTGAGCCACCTCATTTATCTAAGCTTTCAAAAGCTCACGCAAAACACATAATGCACTTCAGCTATAAAAATCAATGCTGGAGGACGCGTTTTTACCAGGATTGCTACGGAAATTCTCCTACGGCTTCTCAGGGGCCTTACTACCAAAATTTTTATTCATGAATAAGAGCCTGAATAGTTTTGCCTATAAATAAAGCTTTTCCCTAATCATCAAATCAAGGAAAAAATGTAATTTTATAAAATCTATTCTTTTTTGTTTTTGAAGGGAAGGAGATTATATATATTAGTTGGGGTTTCAAACAACCCTCCCCTCTCCCCAACCCCAAGAGACAAGTGAGTGACTTTAATTAAAGACCATTTACCCTGGGGATGGATTGCTTACTGCAATTTGTACCGAAGAGACACGTTCGCAGACAAACGGATTGCAGTCCTTAGATTTTGATCAGATGACAAAAGCAGCGATTATGTTCACTCGTCACTTCCTCACTGTAAAGAACTCTATTAGGAGAATAATTTGAACGGACTCTCTGCGACTCTGCATTTTCAAGTGTGATCTATTTCAATGCCACCGACATTTTTCCCCCTTTTAAAAGTGAGTGGTATTTAAGGAAAAACGCCAGCTGGGTGTCTGTTTGAGGAGGGGCTGCAGGAAATGGAAGGTTTATATAACTCTCGGAAGCCCCAGTCACTTGCAAGTGCATGAGTAACCTGCAGCCTTGGGTTGCAGCTGCAAATAGCAGACACAGACAGTCCTAGAGCACAGGAGGAGACTAATCAAACCCGCACGCTGGCGCTGGACCCCTTGTTCTATTTTTCCATCTCCTGGCTGCCCAGTGCTGCGGGGGTTTGGACAGGGCTGTCTAACTGCAGAGCCACGGAGTTTAAACGGAACCATCGGGCCCCAAGGCTTCCTGATTTGTATGTGGTCTGAAAAGAGTCCCATGGATCTGCCTCGGCACCGGGCTGCAGGGACGTCGCTGGTGTTAAACAGGCCCCAGGAGGGCCTTCTCCGTGAGCCCGTGAACACCATGTGTGCTGCATTAGCATGCACATGCATCATGTTACATCCTACATGCATCATGCTACATGCTACACGCACCATGCACATGCCTGTTATACTAAAGGACTGAGGGTGCCCTGTGAACAGGGGCTAGTCTAGCTCCTCAGGGCTTGGCTCAGTACCTGGCACACAGGTGGTGCTCAATAAATGCAGAGCGAGTGACAGAGTAAAAACATGTCCTTTACTTCTGTCCATTTGGAGCTGAGCTCAGCACCAACAGTGACTGGATACCTGGCCAGTTTATCTCAGACCCAGGAAAAGCATATCCCTCGGCCTGAGACAATGGGAATCCAACTTCTTTCTCTAGGCTGATCCACAAGCGATTTGATTTTGGAGATTTTAGAGTAGGAAGGACTCTGAGTGTGGTAGGTTGCAAAAACATTCCTGATTCTCCACCCTTCCCTGTATCCACGGCTTCGGCAATGTGACATAGCAGCTGCTCCCATCAAGAGATGGAGTCTGTCTCCGTGTATCCAGCTGGCCTCTTACCTCGCCTGATGGACAGAATGTGAAGGACGTGTGTGTGCCTGTTCTGAGCCTACGTCTTGAGGGGCTATGCAGTCTTCCACCTGTTCTTGTGGACCCTGGTCTCTGCCACGAGAAGAAGTCCAGGTCCACATGTAGCAAAGCTGGGTCATCCAACTGAGGCCATCCTAGGTGACCTACCAGCCGACTGCAGACAAATGAGTTAGCCCAGCCAAGACCCACAGACTCATGAGAAATGATAAATGGCCTTTGTTTCACGCCACTAAGTTTTGGGTTGGTTTGTTACATGGCAGTAGCTAACTGATACGCTGAGTTCATCAGTCTAAACAACTGGGAACTCCGAGGTTCAGAGAGGGGAGAGACCTACCCTAAAACCACACCTCTCAGTGACAAGGATCCCAGTATGGGAAGCACGAACCCAGGACCCTTCCAACTATACCAAACACTGATCTCTCACCTTCTTAAGTTATTAGCCCTCAGGTTCTGAACAGAGGGCAGGAGCAGGTACGTGAAGGTCACTAAACAGCCACAAAGAGGCGAAGTATATGTCATTAGTTCCCAGCTCACTCCCTCTGAGGTTCTAGATTCATGCTCCTAGAAAGCCACTGGGTTCATACACAATTACAACCATGTGTTCTGCTATGAAAATCAAACCACATGGACTTTTCCCAATTTGTAAAACATTACGGAAATCAATAGAATTTTTAATAGTAATATATAAAAGGCACTTAGAACAGCACTTGGCACACAGTAAGTGTTCAATAAATGTTAGCTATTACTTTTATTAAATTCTTCTCTCACAGATTTTTCTGAGACCTTTGGTGCCTGCTACCGTTTGCCAGCCAGCAGACAAAATGAATGAATAACACTCACAGCCAACATCGACTTAATCTCTTTGTAGGCCAAGCCCTTTACAGACATCATCACAGTTAATCTTCACAACATTTCTTTGAGGTATGAATCCCATCTTGCAGATGAGGAAACTGAGGCTCAGTGAGATGACTTTGCCCAAGGTTAGCAAAGCTGGGAAGTGGCCAGGCAGGATTTGCACCCCAGCTGTCCAACGCAAGCCCACGGGGTACAGACCACGATTATTCGGCTCTGTTCTCTCTAGTGCTTAGCCTAGAGTAGGGACTGAACAAAAGTGCAGAATGAATAAATAAATACATTTCAAGGGGTTCAACAAATAATGTAGTGTTTCCTCCACCAGAAAGGCTAAAAATAAAAAGACTGACAATACCAAGCACTGGTGAGCGTGTGGAACAACGAACTTTCACGCATGGTCTCCCCTACCCTCCACTCACCAGATCCCAGGCTCTTGAACTTAAGGGACATTTACTGTAACCAAGAGAGCAGGGCAGCAATGACACCTGATTGACAAACACAACTGAAGAGGCCTTACAGAGATGTGATTAGGAGCACGGGCTTCAGAGATGGACAGTTAGCGTGGGTAAGAAATATCTGTTAGTCCCTGGAGTGCTGGTTTAGTCCAGGACTGTTACTTTCCACTGATCCATTTATTGCTGCTACAGACTTTATTGAGCATCTACTGTATGCCAGCCCTGAGACCCTGGAGCTGCCACTGTCATGACTGCAATATAAGTAGATGGTCCCATGGGACTTTCCTAAACTCCACCAGCCTGCTTGGTCTTTGGTCACCTCTTCTACAGCCTGCATCAGGTCCCAGGGTTTCCCTTCTCTTTGAGAACAGGAAACGCCACCTACAACCAGAGCCTCGCCATCTTAGAAATAACCAAAGCAGCAGGGACTGCCATCCATACGTGCCTTTCATTTCCAAGGAAAACCTGTTCCCTCCCTAGAGATGTTCCCTGTTCAAGGGTGCTGCAATGGACTGAATGTTTGCGTGCCCCTGCATTCATATGTTGAAATCCTAATTCCCAATGTGATGGCATTAGGAGGTGAGGCCTTTGGGAGGTGAGCAGGTCGTGAGGGTGGAGCCCTCATGAATAGGATTACTGCCCTTAGAAAAGGGACCCCAGAGAGCTCTCTTGCTCCTTCCACCATGTAAGGGCACAGTGAGAAGATGGCCCTTTATGAAGCAGGAAGCCGGCCTCAAGCAGACAACACATCTGCTGGAGCCTTGATCCTGGACTTCCCAGCCTCCAGAACGGTAAGAAATAAATGTTTGTTTTTAAAACCACCCAGTCTATGGTATTTTTGTCACAGCAGCCCCAAGCGACTGAGACAGCTGCTGTTTGGCAGGGGCCAGACATTCTTCCACCCTCCAACCTCCCCTTGCTCAGAGCCCTGTGGTCACTCAGCCTAGCAGGTCCCAGGCTCCTGCTAGGCAGCGGACACTGGCTGTGTTTCATCTGGGCAGATCTGTGGACTCCCACAGCTCCTGGGCTAGAAAATGCAAGTGCCCAGACCCCAGGTGGAGCTGAATGGGTCCCCAGGGACCTTCTCAGACATGTCCCCAGACAGCGGCCACTTGGTACTGACTTGGGATTGAACTCGCTTCGGCCTCAGATTCTAAGATCACGCACGCAGTTGTCCAACATTTTATATCTAAAAAAACTGTCTTAGGATTCTTCCTGTTTAACCCTTCTAACCCTAACCCTTTGAGGCTGGCCAAAGTTAGGAAACAATTCCCCATTTTACAAATGAGGAAACTGAGTCCAAGAGGTGAATTACTGGCCTAGGATCACACAGGCCTCCTGCCCGCTCACCCCAGCACTCTTTCTACATCTCTCGCGTCCTCTCATAAACAAGGGGGTGGGGTGCAGAGAGACGGGGAGAGGTTAGCACTGCAGGGCGCCCAGCACCAGGTCAGGTACTTCTGTGTCATGCCAGCACAGCCGGGGGAGATGGGACTGCGCCCGTTTCACAGATGAGGAAACAAACCCAGGGAAGCCGAGTGATCTGCCCAATGTCATGATAATAACAAACGGCAAAGCAAAATTCTAACTCAGGTTCTGAATCTCCAGAGAGACAGGCAGAGACCTATTTTTCAGAAACAGGGTTTATTGGGGTCCCAGTCTGGTGAATGACAACAAATCAGCAGGCGGTGATAATGCGTGGTCAGGCACCGGCTCCTGAACGCCGTTCTCAGATGGGAGGCTAGAGCTGTTTGAGGCTGCACAGCATCGGGGAACGTGAACTAGCCTCTCAAAGGGGCCACCTGGAAAGAACTAAGAGTCATTTATAGTATTCTACTAGGTTTGATTTTTAAAAACCATGTAAATTTTGAGGGCAAACAAAATGAGACTGTCAGTCTGGAAGGATGGAAGGCTGTCCTGGAATTATGGCTCCTGTATGTTTTGTTATCTCAGGCCACGCTCTTGGATTCTGCCCCAAAATACTTATTTCGGCTGGAGACCATCCCCTCCTCCGTGCTTTGGGGCTGCGAGTTAGTGTTACTGGCCCGGGGAGATAGGAAGGATCCAAACGAGGTACGTGGTGTAGCTGTCACTCCACTGTTGCTGGGACAAGTGTTCCCTCAACCGAGCTCTAGCCCGCCCCACCCTGCAGCATCCGAAGGCTTCGGAGAGAAATAAACAAAACCAGCGTCTGCTCAATAGCTGGCTCGAGACTTCTGACGTGGTCCATCCCGTCACCCGCAGACAGGAAACAGCCCAGCGCCGCCTGGTCCTTTCCACTCCAACACTTGTTTCCTGAGCCCAGCATCTTCCCGTTCATGAGAGCCAGAGCAATGTAAGCGCAGGGCCCAGGTCTAGTTTCTCTCTGAAATCTCCAGTGTCCACTCCAACACGTGGAACTCTATAAGGCTTCAACACTGCTTCGCTGGATAAACTGAACGAATGGATGATAAGTCCTGTCCCGTGACTGCTCCGCTGACGCTGGGGCCCAGCTGCTGGTGACGACCGTGATGACGATACGGAGGAAGAGGTGAAGCTGTGGTTCAAGGTTACAGCGAAGTTCTGGGCAGCCAGAACAGACGCTGACCGTTCCAACCTCAAAGCCCATGGCAGCTTTTCCCAGCAGACCTACACCCTTTGGAAGCCCTCAAGTGCATTTTCTCCTCCAGATCAAGTTACTTCAGAGGCAGACCAATTCTCGGGTTAAGTAAAAAGAATGTGAGCAGATTACCTATTGATTGTCATCCCCCCGGGGTTTTCCAGATAAAGACCCCCCACCCTGGGCTCTGCAGGGAGCGCTGACGGGCCAAGCGGCAGTGCGATGGGAGGTCTAGGGGCCGGAGCTTTGAATCGTCTGATTTTAGTGCTTCGGAAATCTCTGCCATTGTGGAATGGCTTTCTATGTTGGCATTTCCGCTCCCTGGGTTTAAAGAATGAGAAATCTGTGGCTGATCACATATTCAGCAACCAAGTGCACTTATTCGAAGACCTAAACTGCAGAAATAACTCGCGTGATTAGTGGAATGAATATGAGTCAGATCATCAAGCTCAATCTATGGATAAATCAGGAAGAGAGAACTCAGCGGAAAAGAGGGCAAGCGCTCCCGGCCGTCTTTTCCGCAGGGCCAAGACACACTTTCCCCGCGAGGTGGCCAAGGCGAGAATCCTTGAGCCTCTGCTCCTTAGAGATGCTTGTTCTGCCAGTGTCCCAAGGCCAGCCATGTCCCAGGACCCAGCTCCATGGCAGAGCTGGACCTCTCGTTATCCCCAAAGGGCAGAGCCACTGCCGAGGAGCTGGGAACAGGGAGGGTGATGAGAAGAGGGCCCTGGTCTCGCCTCGGGGCTGGAGGACCCCCTAGTGCTCACTGGTGAGTGCCTGCAGAACAGACCTTACCTTCTGGGCTCTGGCCTTGGCTTTGCCCAGTCTAGCTGCTCACCAGCCACCTCCATAGCCCCTGTCCTGGATCTGCCCCTCGCTCACATCTTCCCTTTCCCAATGCTCTCACTGCTGAGGGCTCAGGCTGCCATGCACAGGCCCAGCTCTACCCGAGAGGGGCCTGCACGGATTCCTGGGGGCAGAGCCCAGTCCTGCAAGGAACCTCCCAGCTCAAGCACGCTCTCAGCCTGGCCGCACCTCAACCCAGCCCCACAGGCCGGCCAACCCTGCCGAGTTGTGCAGACACGCTCACAGCTCCCCTGACGTGGGTCTCCAGTGGCCTCATCTTCCTGGTCCTGGATGGTTCCCTAGAAGGCACCTGCCAGGGACTGAGAACCACATCTAGGTCATAGCGGCATGGAGCAAACACCACCAGTTCTTCCCTTCCTGTCGTTATTGTGCAATTGAATGTGTGGGGGCACTCTGAGGGACCAGGCCTCAGGCAAGGCAGTCACACAGTGAAGAGCTGGAAAAGCGGAAGCAGGAGACTGGCACCTTAAACCACACTGTGGGAGGCTGAACAGACCTAACCTTTTGTATCAGAAGCTTCTGGGGTCAAAGAGCTTGGGTTCCAATCCTGGCTCTGCAATTTGCTGGCTGTGTGACCTCGACCAAGGTATGCCACCTCTCTGGGCCTGTGTCCTCATCTGTAAAATATGGATATTTCTGTACAGAATCATGTGTAGGATTAAATAGATAATATATTTAAAGTATTCAGCAGAGCGGCCTGTGGTAAATGCTAGATCATGTTAGCTAGTCCTGTTCTAAGAACATATCCAAAGAAAACATTAGGAAAAACATGCAAAGAGTAGTGAACTGAATTAGAAAACATCTTATCATTGCTTAGAATGGCAAAAAAATCAGAAAAAGCTTAAATGTCCAGTAATAGGGGTAAGAAAAAAAAAACCAGATATAATATGTATGAATATAAACACACACACATATACATAGTCCATCCATATAACAGAATACCACACAGTCATTAAATGTGACAATACAATGTTTAGTGTTTAACAGCTTGAAAAGATCACAAAATACTGTGAAGTGAAAAGAGCAGATCACAAGATAGTATTTACCATATAATTCTTTTTTTGTAAAAATGCATATTTACATCTATTCATTTTCATGGGGACACATGTGCAGACACACAAAACTATGGGTCACCTTTGGGTGGTGTTCAGAAGCTTTTCTTTCTGGTTCATATTTGTAGTTTCTAATTTCTCTACAATGGGCATATATTATGTTTATCTTTCTTCTCTTTCTTTTTGGTGAGGAAGATTGTCACTGAGTTAACATCTGTGTCAATCTTCCTCTATTTTGTATGTGGGACGCCGCCACAGCATGGCTTGATTAGCCAGGGGTAGGTCCACATCTAGGATCCGAAACTGCAAACCCCGGGCCACTGAAGGGGAGCACGTGAACTTACCCACTACACCACCGGGCCAGCCCCTGTTTATAAATTTTTAAAAAGAGGAAAAAAGAGATGGAGTAATTTTAAGGGGTAGAAAAGGATTTTCACACTCAGATAATTCCAAACGGGATACAGGGATCTGTTCAAACTTCATCACTCTCCAACTGAGAAGAAGCATCAAGAACGGCAGCCTTGAGAAGAAGGAAAATTCCACTTTCAAGCTTTCGTGTCTAAGAGGAGTAGCTTAAAAATGAAAATTCTCCAGCCATCCTCATGCATCTGTCCCCATCACTCCATCCCATGGGACACCAGCCCCAAAAGCCAGCAGCAAACCAGACACAAAACGTGCCTTCCTGCCGGGCACACAGACTCAGAGGATAAGGATGATAACAAATCTCTATTTCACCCCACAGAGACCCTTCCTGCTGACATGGGGAAATCTGGGGCACAAGTCAGCTCTCTGGAAGGAGGAGCGATGCTTACACGGGATCAGCTGGAGGTCGGGGAAAACAGCAAAGTCTAAACATTCTTCATGTCACAACTTTGTCAGCTGTGTTGAAGTTGACAAGATGCTTACTCAGCACCTCAAGACATCTGCCAAACCGATGTGGGTAAATGTGTAAGCGACGACAACCACCAAGACTCTTCACAAGCTCGTGCCCAGTGGCCTGCTGGCCTCCGCTCCCACGCTGGGGGCTGCACAGCCCCACTGCCCCGGGATTGGGTCTCAGGACAGGAGCCAGGCTGGTTTATCCACCTGCCCGTTTCCAGCATCTGTGCTGCTAGCCAGGACCGGCACTGGCTGCGAAGGTCAGTCAGAGCTGCGCCTACCTTCAGGAAGCAGTTTCTACTGCAGAGCGTGTTCTTCAAAGAGAAAAACAAATCCAGTCTAACTCACAAAGGAACATGGGGCTTGCAGGCAGGAAGGAAGATTCTGCCATTCGGCCTCAGGAGGGAGAAAGGGACTTTGGTTTCCTGCCTCCCTGGCAGGTTCCTACTGATCAGAGAAGGGAGCAGAGCCAGCTGAAGGGTACTGAGCCAGGTGGCTGTGCCAGGCGGGGGTCTGCGGGTGGGCTGGACAGCAGAATGAGCTCCGGCAGGTGGGGCCCTGCCAGTGCCCAAGGAGATGGGTCATTTGTGATAACAAAGCTTCTTAGAGGCTTTTCTGATCAAAATCCTCTCCCTGGCAATGCAGGAACGAGGGGCTGACAGACATGCACACCCCAGCCCTTCTAAACCACACCTCAGACACAGTTCATAGTCACCCTGAGAATATCCTGTGTTACCCGGGGGTAGGAGGAGCCCTAAGTACCACACGCCAGGAAAGGACCCCCTTTTCACAACTGCTCTGCCTCCCAGTTACAAATGCCACGTTCACCAAACATTTGCCAGATGAAAACCCCCAGACTTGCCGGACCCCTCACCCCACACGGCTGCTCTCCAGGCCACCCCAGCTTTGCTGCTGAACTGGGACCCCACCCAGGTGGTAGACTCAGCCCCTACTGGGGGCAGGGGGCTCGCCCTTGCCACAGGCACTAACGGGGCTGTGGGAGGGGACCAGGCACTTCAGGAACGATGGACTTTAGGCCCAGGAGGGTCCTGTGGTTCCTAACCCGGGTTGTATGTCAGAACCACTGATGGAGCTTCTTTTTTTCTTCTGCTTTTTCTCCCCAAATGTCCCCAGTACACAGTTGTATATTCTAGTTGTGGGTCCTTCTAGCTGTGGCATGTGGGATGCCGCCTCAGCACGGCCTGACGTGGCCATGTCCACGCCCAGGATCCAAACCGGCGAAACCCTGGGCCGCCAAAGTGGAGTGTGCAAACCCAACCACTCAGCCACGGGGCCAGCCCCCTGAGATTCCGTTTTTAACACAGATCCCTGGAGCAGCCCCAGACCCAGGGACTCAGAATTCCTGGGGATGGAACCTGGAAGTCCAAGTTCGCAAAAGCCCTGCAGGTAATTCCGAGGCTTTTCCCTGGTTAAGGGCCACAAATTGGTCCAAACTGCTCATTTCACAGACAGCGAGACTGTCTCAGGGAGGGGTGGGAAGGTGCATTGTCCAAGGTCACACTGACAATCACTGGTAGAGCAGAGGTGGGACCCAACTCTCCTGCTTCCCTGGACAGCTGTGACAATATTAATGGTAAAGATGACGATGATGATGATGATGATGATGATAACAGCAGGTACTATTCATTGGTACTACTCGAAGCCCTTCATATGTATTAACTAAGTGAACTCTCACAACCACTCTATGAGGTAGATACTATTATTCCTATTTTTCCAGGAGAGGAAACTTTGGCACAGAGAGGTTAGTTCACTTTCCCAAGACCACACAGCCAGAAAATGGTGCCAAAGCCTCTGCTCCTATCCAGTTGGGGTAACTGCCTCAAATTGCCAGGATCTTGCCTCAGGGGTTTTGCTTCCTCCCCAGTCAGTGGGTTGAACTGCAGACTCCAGGATGTTTTTGGGGGATGGTGTCTGTGGAGGTGCCCAGCTTTGCACTCCGACCCTTGGAGCCTAGGGGAATCCAGAGAGTGTGTCTCGTTGGTCAAGGGACCTGTTTTTGCACTTACATCTGGGTGTGGATGTGGCTCACGCCCCAGGAATTCAAGACCCTTCGGATGAAGCCACATCCCCAGCGGAAAGAAGGACCCTGAAGTAGGATTTGGGCGAGAACGGGAAATGCGGCTTCTCCCAGTCCAGCCCCGGTGTGACATTTTCCCAGACCGTGGTGAGTGCCATACAATAGCCTTGTCTGGGGTGTTCAGGGTTTTGTCCTCCCTGGTTTGGGGAAGATAAGTAACCACTCTGGCTTTACTTTTACAGCCTAATGCAGGAAAGGGGGACGCAAAGGACCAGGGCTGAGCAGCGTCAACGGAAGTATGTCACAACCTCCTTTTAGTCAATAAACACACATGGACCCCTCTCTGCCATCCGCCGTTACCTCTGGATACCCGAAAAGCACCACCTCGGCCTGAGGTCACACTGGGGATGCACGAGGCAGGTGACGCAGGAGGTCCTGGCCCGTTGAGGGGGGATACAGTCCCTGAGGCAGGGAAACAGAACGTGTGGACTCTGGAGGTGGACAAGGCTGGGTTTGAACTGCTGCTCTGCCTCTCTGCAGGCTTGGGCGAGTCCCTTCTCCCCTCAGAGTCTCAGTTTCCTCATCGTCGTGACACCTCAAAGAGGCACCGTAAGGAATGAACGGAGCTCCCGAGAAGGTGCCTACACAGCACGTGGGCACCTGCGGCGAGGCCCCCCACACCCCACACCAACGCAGACAAAGAACCTGAGTCGGCGGGTTTATCTGCCGGCTTTCATGACAACGATAAGAAGGAAGGGACCCATCCCACCAAGTCTGAGCAGCCGCAGGTTTCTGGGACCCTCACCCAGCAAGGAAGACCAGGCCGCAGGAGCAGGGGTGCATTAGGACTTCCACGAGTCCTACCTCCATAGAAAAATTTAAAATGATCCTGTACAATGGCATTGGTAGGAAGAGGAATATAATCCAGGCTGGATTCATTATTACACATTATTATATTCATATTTTTCTTCTGATTTTAAAAGAAATTAAAATCACAATAGTTCTGTGATCTCCAGGCACTGTATCTAACGAAGGAGTCGGCCCTGTGCAGGGACCTCTGGGGGAGGGCCTGGCTGGGTGCTGGATGCACAGACGAGGCCTCTTCCCTCTGAGCCTACAGCCCATTTCCCCACAACCGTGCCCCCGTTTGAGCACAAACACTCTCCCTGGCATGACTTCCTAAGCTTGGCCTGTGCTGTTCCTCCACCTAGAACAGAAATTTCATTGATGTTTCTCAAAATTTACACCCTGAGCGACTCTGGCACCCAAGAGCCACCCCCCCCCATACGACTCCTCTCAAATGCCACCATCTTTGTGATTCCCCATCAGTGAAATGTGGAGAACTTTTGAACACTTTAAAAAACGGTTTCAGGAGGTCAGCCCGGTGGCGTACTGGTTGAGTTCGCGTGCTCCGCTTTGGTGGCCTGGGGTTTGCTGTTTGGAGCCCACACATGGACCTATGCACCACTTGTCAAGCCATGCTGTGGCAGGCATCCCACACATAAAGTAGAGGGAGATGGGCATGGATATTAGCTCAGGGCAGTCTTCCTCAGAAAAAAGAGGACTGGCAGCAGACGTTAGCTCAGGGCTAATCTTCCTCAGAAAAAAAAAAAAAGGTCTCAGGAACTCGCTCGGCAGCTCTCCATAGACAGCGACATTCTCTCTCGCAGTAGCGTTGCTTAGGCACGCGTTCTGTCTGGCGGCGTAAGCAGCTGTCATTTGTCTTGTCTCCGAGGAGCTCATCATGTCCTGCTCTTTTTTGCACCCTCTTACCACTCCATACCCAGCTCAGAGTCTGGCACATAGTAGGTACTCAATGCAAAGTTGCGGACTTGAATTACAGCTTAAGAAATAATTCAGGTCTGGCCCGGTGGCATAGTGGTTGAGTCCACGCGCTCTGCTTCAGTGGCCTGGGGTTCGTGAGTTTGGATGCCAGGCATGGACCTAGCACGACTTGTCAGGCCACGCTGTGGTGGCATCCCACATAAAATAGAGGAGGATTGGCCCAGATGTTAGCTCACTGACAATCTTCCTCACAAAAAAAAAAGAAGAAGAAAGAAAGAATTCAAACTCCTCACGTGCTCTCATGCTATCAGTCACTTGCTGTGAAACAACATCCAGACACGTTTCTGGGCAACTGCTATTTCAGGAACAGCGTTATCTGGGGAGCCGGGCCCTGCCTGGGGGAAGTAAGAGGCAGGCAGAGGGCTCCCTTCCTCCCATCCTAATCATTTGCTTGGCCATCGGCAGGATTAGATAACAGCAATTACACCCCATGATCTATTCCCAGAATTCAAAGTTATTGGGGGAGAAAATGCAATTGTGCTTTATGCAGTCATTAAAACAACAACGAGAGCAGTGGATTTCAAACCGCCTTTCAGACTCGAGGAAAAGAAAACAGACTTGAGTATTAGCTCCAGATTGTACTGACAGCACACTTCCGGGTCTTTTTGTCCTCTAGGCTCTCTCCACAACTTCTCAACAATCCCTATGGATCCCTGCATGGTTCTCACGCTTATGCTTGGGAGAGCAGCCGTCCATGGAGCGAGGGACCGACCTGCCCGCCTCAGAGGCCCCAAAAGCGGGGGGAAGTGAAGCCCTGGCTCCCACCTTCCAGAGAAGTGGCCTTGGCTCTGTCCCCACCCCATGTGGGGCCACCATGACCGGTGCAGCATCGCTGCCTCGTCGTTGAGCCAGCTGCCCACCTGGCTGCACCAGGCTCTCACCAGCCAGAGTGAAACACACCCAGAAGTGGCCCAATCACTTACCATTTTAGGACCGAAAAGTAATACGAGACACCATATACCAGATGCCCACACTGTACGGTGGGGAAATGAGCTCAGAGAAGGAACGGGCCTTGTCTGGGTCACAGAGCTGACTGAGGGCCAAGAAGCAATTAGAAGCTAGGTCCTCTGGCTCTTGGGGTCTGGGGTGGGGAGAAAATCCCGGGGAGCTACATTCACGGGACCCCATTATATACCAGCACTGCTCACAGATGGTCTCTTACCTCGCTGCCACCCGCTCCAGCCACACTGAACATGTCTTAGACCCCCAGAGGCCACGGTCTTGCTCAATCTCCCCTCTAGGCTTTGCACCCGCCTTTCTCCTGCTTCTTCATTCATGCTTCAGGCCCCTTCCCAGGGAACCTTCTGAAGCCCATCCCTCCAAGACTGAGCTGAGGAGCCCTTAGTGTGACCTTCTCTCTCACAGCACTCATTCTGCCTTAATTAAAGTTTAAGTTCATGCATTCGTCTCCCCACTAGCCTAGGAGGTCCACGTGGGTGCCCCTCTTGCTCCTTGCAGCTTCCCCTCTGTCTAGAAGAGTGTCGGGCACACAATAGGCACTGAACAATCATTGACAGGTAAAGCAATGGTCTCACGTGATCTCAAGGACAATCCAGTGAGAAGCTGTCATCATCGCCATTCCACAGGAGAGAAAACTGAGGCTCAGAAAGGAAAAGGGACACCTGCCCAGTGAGTTGGTGGTGGAGCCAGGATTTGGAGAGCTCAAGGCTCCTAACTCCCAGGTCAACATTTTCTCTGTTAAGATCCCTTTCCTGGCATGGTCACCAAACTAGACAAGTTCCAGTTCATGTCATCTTGGGCCCGTGTGTCACAGCTGCAGTGGGCGGGGAAGCAGAGAGGCCACCCCATGCCACCGGAGAGATAGCACGGGGAGGGGCTGGTGAAGGCAGACATTGCTGACCTTTCCTTCTGCTGCGAGGAGACTTAGAGGTGGCTGGTCTGGGAGGCCTGGTTCACCCCAAGTTAAGGCAGGAAGCACAGGGACCCCCTCCAGATAAGGGCTGAGCAGGCCCTGGGGAGCACAGGCCAGGGAAGCTGGGCCTTTGACCTTGGGGTGGGGTGGGGCAGCATCCAGCAGGAGGCTAATATTAATTATACTGACAACAGCAAGCACTGGTGAGGATAATGGAGCAGCCAGAACTCTCAGACATGGCTGGTGGGATTACCAATTGGTTTACCCACTTTGGAAAACTGGCCGCATTCGACTAAAGCTGAACATATTAATACAGTATGACCAGCAGTTCAAATCCTGGGTAGATCTCAACATAAATGATTGCTTGTTTCCACTAAGAGCATGTACAAAAGCATTCATAATGCTCAAATACTCCTGATGGGAATGAAAAATGCTGCAGCCACTGCAGAAAAGAGTCTGGCAGTTCCTCAAAAGGTTACACATGGAGTTACCATGTGATCCAGCAGTTACACTCCTGAGCATATACCCAAGAGGAATGAACACCTACCTATGTCCACGCAAAAACTTAGACATGAATGTTCATAGCAGCATTATCCGTAATAGCCAAAAAAAGTAGATGCAGTCCAAATGTCCACCAACTGCTGAATGGATAAAGAAAATGCAGGATATCCAAACAGTGGAATATTACTTGGCAATAAAGAGGAATGAAAAACTGACACAGGCCATAATGTGCATGAACCTCAAAACATGATGCTCAGTGAAAGAAGCCAGCCACAAACACCCGATATCGTAGGATTCCTTGTATATGAAGTGCTCAGAATAGGCAAATCTATAGAGGGATGCAAAGTAGATTAGTGGTGGCCTAGCGCTGGTGGGGAAGGGAGGGTTTGGGAGAAATGGGCAGTGACTGCCAACGGGTACAGGGTTTCCTTCTGGGATGATGAAAATGTTCTAAAATTGATCGTGGTAACGGTCGCAAAACTGTCAATATAATCCAAGCCACTAAGTTTTAAACCAACAAAAAGTGTTTACAGCCGCTTTACTCAAAATTACCAAGTACTGGAACAAAACGGCCCAGCAACAATAGAACGGCTAAACCTGAAAACGAATGAACGACAGTTCATGGTCTAATTATGAGCGAAAAAAATAAACCATAAAAGAGTAAAACGGTATGATATGAAATTTTAAAGCAGACAAAACGAATCTAAGTTGACAGAAGTCAGAACAGTAGTGACCCTTGTGGGCTACTGACCAGGAGGGGCCTGAGAGAAGCTTCTGGGGCAATGGAGATGCTCTCCGTCTCCTTCTGCGTGGTAGTTACAGGGGTATTCGTTGTAAAATTCAGGGGCTGTGCACTTAAGATTTGAGCCTTTTACTATATGTAAGCTATCAGTTATATCTCAATTTTTCAAAAGTCATTACAAAGACCAGGATTTGAACCCCGGCTGTCAGGCCATCTAGAGTCCCCGTCCCTCTTGATGCCTCTTTCCCCATCCTCAGACCCGGGACCAGATGGTTTCAAAGAATCCAGCTGGCACTGTCAGTCTGAGATTCTGTGAATTCACATACCTATTTGTCACTGAATTTGCTGGGAAGTTTGGCAAGTGCTTGCCATCAATGCGGTGTGAAGAAAACAAGGCTGGCTGGCTGCTGTGGGCTCAGCCTTGTTTCCAAGGAAGGAAAGGTCTTTGGAGAGTGGGTGGGAACACGCGCCAACCAGGAGGGAATGTCAGTTTCAATATGAATCATCTTCTGCATCCCGGCAGCTCACTCTGGGAATAGATACCCTGAATCACTCCTCCCGAACAGGAACAAGACTTGCTACTAAAATTTCAAATTTCAAGAGAACCGGAACAGCCTGAATAGCCTCGCAGAGGAGAAAAAGGAAATCAGCCTAGAAATGAACTGGGAATCATAGAGAGGATGGTGAGGGCCCAGGGTGCAAACCTCTTTGTACTAAAGACCAGAGGAGGCCCAAAGGCGGCCGCCGGCTCACGGGCTGCTGGCGCCAGGGCTGGGACGGGGACCCAAGGCTCCTAACCTCGAGGTTTCTCTTTACAACAACCTGCTACTATATTTTCCAGAGAAATAAATTATGCCCTGCACTGGTGGAAAGTCTTTTAAACAAAAAGAAAAAGAAAACAGCCAAGATGCATCTTAATTAGAAACTGCTTGGGGAAAAAAATCTTTGGGGAGGGGGTGCAGAACACGGAGCCACGAATGGTCAGCAGCTCGAGAGTGACAAATCCAGCAGGATAATTCAGAGGTGAGCGCTTTGCTTTGATAATCACCCAGCGTGACCCGAGGACGTCTGGTCTTCAGAAGCTGACGGAGGAATCATGGATGTGTCACTCCAGGCCACAGGGAGACCACCACGGGGCTGCAGCATCTGATCAGCAACTGCCAGTTCTGCCTGTCCTTCCCACGTCTGGGGTTAATATTTTCATCTCATTACCCTCCTTGTGCTAAAGCCCCGTCTGCCAGTGACGGGTGCTTCTAATCCATTTCCTCTGCACTTCGACAGCCTCCAGCCACAGATAGAGCAGACAGGGCCCCCAAAACATGTGACTACCGGGAAGTTGGCTCGCCACACTTAAGCCTGACCCATTCTGTCCAAGGCATTGCAACATCACCACTTCTGAGGCTGATGACAGCTCTTTCTCAAAACACACTCAGCCTGGGTCAGGAATGTGCACCACGGCCTGCCAAAATCAGCGACATTGATTTTTCCATGGAAACTGGCGTTTTGTTTTTGGTTTTAAGAAAAAAAAAAAAAAAACTCCCAAAAACAAAACTCATGAAAGTAGATATGATATTTTCAGCCAGATAAGTCAAAGTGCTCTGTTACCCAATAAAAGGAGAGAAGGGAAAGGCACAGGGAAGGGCGTGTGTGCAGGCAGGGAAGGAACACAGCTCATGTTCTGTAACGTGCCAGGCACTGTGGGCTGCCTAACCCTGCCCCCCGCCGTTCTACAGATGAGTAAACTGATATTCAGAGGACTCTGTGACTTGCCCAATTTCATTCAGCTGGTAAATGCTGGGGATCTGAACCCAGGCATATCTCCAAGTCAAAACGCTGCCTCCCGGAAACAAACTCAGGGGTCCACGGAAAACTGGGAAGCAGGTGGTTTTCACAAACTATCCGGCAAAGTGTGCAGTTCTCCAGGCAGCCATACTGGGAGAGTAACTCTCCCCCAACAAGAAGACCCAGTAAGAGTGTGTGTATGTGTGTGCATGTGCGTGTGAGACCGCGAACATTTTGCAGAAGGCACTACGAAGCCACACGCCAAAAAAGCAATTGTAAAAATGACATCTTGGGGCCTGGATTTATTCCCTCTTCAACACCATATTTGCTCTGTTTACAAGGCAAAGATGATTTTTCTCTCTGCCAAGGCCGAACACTCCTAGCCTGTGATCTGAAAATCATGCTGTGTTCATTTTGCCTCTTAACTCACCCAAGCTCATAAATCATCCCTCAAAATGGGGATTTGGTTGGCAATTCTGTCCGGGATTCACCAGGCAGAGGCAGAATCCAATGTGGGGCTCTCACGGTCATCCTGGGCTGGCTCGGAGCAGGGGGACGTTGCTGTTGGCCATGCAGGCACCTCCATCCTCCGCAGAGAAGATGCCGGAGAACCAGATCCGCTGACTCCGCAGGACGGCTGCTCTTACAGGGTCAGTTTGCTGATTCTTAATGCACTTTGTGACAGAGGAGGAGGTCAAGGCGGCTGAGGAGGATGAGAGGAACAGCACAGCAGGACCCAGCCCTTCCCCAGCCAGACCCAGAACGAAGGGCAAAAGGGAAAACAGGGCAGGCAGAGACCGCGGGAGGCAATTCATCCATTCCGCAATATTTATCGAGAGCCTGCTATGTGCCAGACACTGTTACTTTCCTCGGGATAGAATTATTCTCACAATTATTTTATAACAGAGCATAACGGCAGCAGCTTCCCGTCCATGACGCATGTGGGCAAGTCTATGGGCAGGAACTGCACCAGCGGTTCACACACATGGACTTCATCTCATCCTCACAACTGTGGGGTGATGTGAGCATTATCCTCGTTGCTCAGATGAGATGGGGAAACTGAGGCACAGAGAGGTCAAGCAACTCGCCCAAGGGGCAAGACTACTAAGTGGCAGAGCTGGGATTCAAACTCAGGCTGGTCTGGTTCTCAAATCCACGCTCCTCTCAGCTCGCTGTGCTGACGGCCAGTGGCATGTTTTGCAATTAGGTGTTTTTAGGTTATTAGGCAGGGATAAAATGTTTCCTATGGTGAGAAAAGAGGGAAAGCTGGGTCTGTTTCCCAAGCCCTGAATACTTAGCTGAAGTCCAACAAGCAATGATGCCTGGCGATGGGTGGCTGCAGACCCCGGCCATGAAGTGCACGGCTTCCTCGAGGGTAGTGAAGTACAAGATGCGACACCAACCCTGAGGCCACCCTTCTGCCCAGCTCCCTTCTCTATGGCCACCATTATGTGGTCACTGGGGGATGCGGCAGCATGGTGGTTTACAGATCGGGTTTTGGAGTCCAACAGACCTGTGATCACTTCTCAGTTTCCTCATCTGTGAAATGGGGCCAAGAAGGGTAATGTATCCTTTATGAGGGCTGCGGGGGTACACGAGAGAATGTGGCTTCCGTGCTTGGTGTGATGCATGCACAGGGAGTGGGTGGGCTATTGGCCCCCAAATCATACACCTCCTGATAGCATGCCCCTGCTAAAGCTCTGAGCCTTTCAAGTTCCTGGTGGTATCTGGTGGTCATCATATGCCTGCGCTTCGAGGATCTGGCCTTCGACAGTTGGCTAATCTTAGAGTGGGTGGTGCAAAGAGGACTGGGCTGGAATTCCTAGTCCTACAACTAAAGTGCTGTGTCACCTTGGGTAAGTCCCTCCCCCTCTCTGAGTTTGGTTTCCCCAACTCTAAGACAAGAGAGTTGGATTTGCCTTCAAAGGGCCTCTCTGGTGGCGACCTTCCAAGACTCGGTGCCAGGGGAGGGTGAGTTCTCACGGATCGCTCTGACTTCTTGGGAGGATAAATGCTCATTAAGTGCTTCAAAGCTGGCAGCTAACACTGAGTGCAAAGGGTCACTTACGACTCGCCCAGAAACCCTTATGCTGGCAAGAGGCCGATTTATTCCATGGCCTTGAACCCTAACCTTCCTCCGCTTCTTCCCTGTCAAAAATTCCATTGTAAGCTGCTTAAATGAAGAGGTGAGAGGTCCACTGCCTA
The DNA here is from genome assembly GCF_037783145.1 of Equus przewalskii. Taxonomy (NCBI): domain Eukaryota; kingdom Metazoa; phylum Chordata; class Mammalia; order Perissodactyla; family Equidae; genus Equus; species Equus przewalskii. The sequence goes on from NC_091832.1 coordinate 29,575,037, forward strand.
CCAGGGGGCTGCCCAGCCACGATCTCTGCCACAGGCACTGGAGGGCTGGGGGGACAGGGCAGGAGGGGCTGGGAAAGCCCTGGAGCCCTCATGTGGGTCCTGAGTCCAGGGGACTTGGACACCCCCCAGTCCAAATGGGAGAAGCACACACTGTCCTAAGAGCCTTACATCATCCTCACGGAAGCTGAACTTGAAGGATGCTTCCTATGTGCCAGGCATGAATGTGAGCACTTCTCATATATTAACTCACTTAGTTCTCAAAACAATCCTGTGAGCAGGTACTATTGTTATCCTCACTTTATAGCTGGGAAACCGAGGCCCCGAAAGGTTAAGAAACTTGCCCAAGGTCACACAGCTAGTAAATGGCACAGCAGTACACAGATCTAAGCTGTCTGGCCCGAGAGTCCATGCTCTTCAACCAGCTTGTTTAATATCCCCCAAGTCCTAGCGGCAGCCCCTTCTTCCAGGCAAGGAAGCTGGGCCTCTGGGTGCTGAGCCGCCGTGCTTTACGTCATCGCCAGCTGCCGCGATGTGGCTGGTGCCTCCACCCTCCCCTCCTCGAACACCTTCAGAGGCAGACTTGCCCTGTGACTTAACAGTGATGGGAGTGCTGCCACATCCACCCATCACCATCGGCCCAGGAGCAGGGGCCTCTGTCCCACTCCGCAGTCCGAGGTCACATGGCTGCTAAGTGACAACACAGAGGTTCCACTCACGCTCGCTTGGATCCAAAATCCACACTCTTTCCACCACCCAGCTGGACACCCTGTCCCATTGGCCACCTCTCAGGGGAATGGGAAAGAGGCAGGTATCTTTCTGGTCTGGGCCACAAGCAAGACGCAGGCTGGTCCTCTTCCCTCACGGCCGCTGGTCTTAAGTCTTCCGATGGGGCCTGCTGAGCTGGATGTTGGTAAAAAGGAAGCCATTTTGACACTGAATTGCTTAGGACACAAAAACTGTCTTGAGCGACACCTCACCCAGAGGTCATGCTCTCAAAGTGAGAACAGATTCAGGGAGGGGGGTCCATGGGCCGTCGGGAGGGGAATTCAATTTGGTGGAATGCCTCACAGGGAGACCAGCTCAGCATCCAACAGCCTCGCTCTGGCTCCTGTAAACCCTGCCAAGCCGGGCACCAGCGTGAACTCGTTCCCCTTCCCTGTCTGCAGCCTGCCCGGTCCCGCTGGCCAGGGAGGAGGCCGCCAGGGCCCATGTCCAAACTGACATGCAGCAGGATGCGGGAGGCACCCTCAGGGCCCTGTACGTTGACTCAGCCGGGCAGGCGGGCACTGCTGCCCCTGACCGTTCCCTGCAGGGCCAAGCTGACAGTGAGGTCACTGACGACAGCAGCAGCCAGAACAGGAAGGATGCCACCCAGCACCCGACACGACTCCAGAGAAAGACGTAGTGGTGTAACAAGTAGCCTAATTCAGGCCAGTTCGTCTCCTTCTATCTTTGGGAACAGTCTGGCTTCCAAGCCCCTCACAGTTCCACCCCAAACTGGAACTTCCTCCAGGCCCCTAGAACGCCCCCCAGCCCTCCTCCTCTGGGCGTGTTCCCATGAGCCTCTGCATCGTCAGACCCATTTGTGGTAACACTAATCACAGAGACCACCTATTAAGCAGGTTCCACGTGTCAGGCAGGCCCTGGGCTGCGGGTGGATGTTTTCATCAGCTCTACTTCACAAAAAAAACTCAGGCTCAGAGAAAAATGACTTGCCTAAGGTCACAAAACCAGGAAGTAGTGAAGTCTGAATTTGAACTCAGGTCCACCAGCTCCAGAGGCACAGAAACTGGAGCCAGTAAAGGACTGATCACGTCATCACTTGAGATCATCTTCTACTTGTCCCTCTCTCTGAGAGCACCTGACAGAACCCAGAGAGGCCCCGGGTAAGGGCTACCAGTGTACATCTTGGCCGAGCTGGGGGGATTTTGCCATGCCATTTACCCCTGTATTCCTAGCAGTCAGCACTGGGCACAGCACGAAGCAAGCATTTGTTGAGAAAGTCAGTCAGTCAGGCCCAGCTCTCCCTGCCCAGGGCCTGGATCCACACAGAGCCTCCCTTCCCAGGCGCCAGCTGCCCACTGTGGCTCGTCAGCTGGCTGCAGAAGGCAGGCTCCGCTCACTGCCAGGACTGCTGCAGGTACCATATGATGGGGTGCCCAGGACCCTGCCAAGGCTGCTCCCGGGTGACAGACAGCCAAAGGGACCCCAGAACCCCCCAGGGGCTCGCCTGAGCAACTTCCAACCACAGTTATTACAACAGAAAGCATAAAACATTCATATATCCTTGGCCCTCTGCATGTTCATATATGTTCTCATAGCAGCCCCAGGGTGCAGGATGAATGAACAGGGGCCCAGAGATGTCAAGTGACTTGGGCTTGGCCACACAGAGTGTTCAGGGCAGAGTGAGGACTTGCACCCAGGTCTTTCGACGCAAGGTCTCAGTTTCCTTCCACCATCCATTCCAGGCTGCCCACTCTCCGTTGAGGCTCGGTGACTGGAATGGGCTGGACAGCTGAGATCTAAATCGCGGGTCCTGAGGAATTTTACAGAAGGAGCTTGGTTTCGCCCAGTCCCTGCAGCAATGCTCCCCAGCGTGCTCCCTCTCGGCCGGTGGATGGTCTGAGCAATGGCTACGCAAGCTGTGCAGTTTCTGTGCAGCGCCCCCCAAACGCCACCAGTTCCCTGAATATTTGCACCTATTTAGAGGGAAGGAGACAGGGAGCTTCCTGGATCACATTTCTGATTTATACCAGTAGCCAAAGCTCTAACAGCTCTGATGAGACCCACACCAGCCACCCTTCCCGGGGCAGGTGTAGGGCGTGGAGGCAGGTAAGGCAGCCGGGCCCCAAAACCGGAATCCACACATTTCAGACCTGAGGTTAAAGAAACTTTAACTTAAATCTGCTTTCCTGCTTCCTGACTCAGGAGCCCTCTCTAGGAATCTATCCTAAGACTATATTTTATGCACAAAGAGGATAAGTGCTGCATTATTTTTAACAGCAAAAAATTGGAAGCGACCTTTGTCCAACCTCAGCAGATGGTTAAATGAATTATGGCACATCCATGCAATAATGACAACCATTAAAAACACTCTTTACGAAAAAATTTAAAAGAGTTAGGGAAACATTTATGATGTAACATTAAACCAAAAAAAAAAAAAGGACATAATATTGTACATAAAGGGGAAAAAAGCACACAGAAGACAAGACTGGAAGGAAATGAGCCAAGATGTCAATAGAGGCTGCATGCCTGTGGCAGGACGAGTTATTTTTCTAGCTGCTTTACATTTTTTTGATACTTTCTCTTTTTTCCCTACATTCTTATGATAATCAGAAAAAAAAAGAGCTACCTAAATTCACATACACACACACTACCTGTCCCCCCTCAAGGGGAGTGAGTTGTCTGAACAACCAGGAAGGTTGTGATGCTGACTGGTAAGAGGGAGAAAAGTAGGTCCTATCTCCCATTTCCCACAACACAAATAATTCTGACAGGGCCATACATGTCGGGGCCAGCCCTTGTAAATCTGCTTTTGAGATTTTCCTGGAAATTTCCATCGGACTTGCTCTTTGATTCTTGACTTCAGGAGCCTGTGTCTCTAAGCGGTGAGGAATACAGATGAGGAATTTCCATCTCCAGCCCCAGACAGCTCCTGTCTCTTAGGGAAGAAGGAAGCCAGGCTGCCCCCAGCATCTTTTCACGTGCAGAGAGGGGGCTGGCGACATGGATGGGTGTTCAGTTGAAATTCAAGGCTGTGCCCACAATAAGGCACCTTGGGGTCTCTCCAGCTGAGACGCTCTCAAGGCTCTGGGCCAGGAGAACCTCGGGCTGGAAAGGGCAGAGACGTCAGCAGGCGAGGCTGCAGCTCAAACAGAAGCTGCTGACACAGGTAGCACCCGGGCTGCTCCTGACGGGTGACGGGTGACTCTGTGTGTCCACCAAGTCAGCGTGCGAGAGACACACCCCCAAGACCCGAAAGGCAGTGCACCGGCCCCCTCATTGGAAAACTGCTCCGCTTCCCCATGAAAACACCCGAGATCATTTAACAGCTACACCTGGAGGACCGCATTGAAACTCGGTCCTCTGTGTCCCTCAGAACTCCAAACCTCCGTGGAAACCAATCTCCGCCCCTCACCATCCTCACTCACGTTTCCAACTTTATTTGCTCTAAAAAATAAATCATGGGCGCCTACAAAGAAGTGTGTGAGAGAGAAGCGTATGGGTTTCCCCCCAAATCTAGAAGGCTCAGGGGCCTGGACAGCCCAGAAGGAACTCAGACTTGGGAGCCCCCAGGTCTGGGGAAATAGGGGCACAGATGAAATTTCCGCTCGGCCACCAGGGGGACAGCCGGCCTCCCCGACGCCACTCACCGAACATGCTGCCCTCGTAGCCGTCTTTCGTGAGGGGCCGGAGCTCGTTTTTCCCCATTGCGTACCGCCGGTAGCTCTGCCAGGCGAACTGCATCATCTGCAGAGAAAGCAGGACAGGGACGTGAGCGTGGCCCTTCCTGACCACGTGGACCGGCCCCCGGCTTTGCCCTCGGCAACAGGCTCACACGTGTAACAAGCAATCTTCCAAATTGAGACGACAACTTCCTCTCACCATAATTTTATTCCTAGTGACAGCTGCCCGGAAAGCCATTCTCCTCAGACAACCTCACACGCCCAGAGACTAACCATAGATTCCCTAGAGAAGACACAAAAAGCACTAGAAACGTTCTAACCATCCTTCAGTGCCAAGTGACAAGCCACCTCTTCCAGGGAGCCTTCTCTGTTTTGCTCTGGCCCAGAGTGGTCCTCTGAAGGGAAGGGACAACTCACTGGGTGATGCCTGCCATATCCAACAAGACAACCCCCGACTCAGGGACTCTTAACTCCACGTGTAGACAAGGAGACAGGTCAGACACGAGGCAACTCGCCCAAGGTTACCCAGTGAGTCAGCGAGAGTGCTGGGAACTGAACCCATGCCCTCTGGCTCTGCAGCCTTAGGTCTGTCCCCAAAGCCTTGGTGCTGTCCCCACAAGTCACAGCATGAGTCTCTGAACTCCTCCAACACTTGCCTTGACCTACCCCGGCCATCCCAGGCTCCCTGGCACCCCAGTTGGTCACCGTTATTTTTTGTTTCCCTGGCTCTGGATCATAAGCTCCTTGAAGCTAGAAACTAGGCTTGCCTTGCCTCAGTTTCCCCCACAGCACCCAGCACAGGGTTTCGCATATCTAGGCAGCAAGGAGTAACGCAGTGCACGCACAAGTTCTTCCCAGATTAAGGCAATGACGTCAGCTCCTTGGGAGCATCACACAAACACTGCAGTCCCCTAGCTGCACTTGGCACTGGTGGCTAGAGGAATGCAAGGTGACAACCCACCCCAAGCCCTGCTCCCTTGTCCCCCAGTCTCCCTTTTGCCTCTATCATGCTCCTTTTTTGCCTTCACGTGGCAGGCTGCAGAAGGAGGACCACAGAGCTCTGGGGTGGCCACAGGGCAGACGAGGGAAGAGGAGAGAGCCAGGGACAGGCAGTGGAGGAACAGCTGAGGGACAGGTAGGTAGAGAGGCAACCTGTTGTGGTAGAAAGAACTCAGGCTTCGGGGCCAGAGAAGCCTGGGTTCTAATCCTACCTCTGCCTCCATTTCTCTGACTTTAAGTGACTAAACATCTCTGAGGCTCAGTTGCCTCATCTTTGAAATGGAAATAACAAGGACTGCTTTGCCACAATCTTGAAAGGTTTAAATAAAAGAAAGTAGCTGGAAATGCCCAGCTTCCGACCTGACACGTTTGTAAGTGATTAACAAACGTGAGTTCTCCTCCCTCCTCGGCGGTTGAAATACTCTCCTGGTTCTCCAAGCCTCATCCACCCACCCCTCCTTCCACCCATCCTATTAGTTCTCAAACGTTAGCTAAATCAGGATCACTTGGAGGCTTGTTAAAACAGACTGTTGGGCCCCCTCCCTGGGTTTCTGACTCAGCAGGTCTGGGGTGGGGCCCAAGAATTTGCTTTTCTAACAAGTTCCCACGTGATGCTGCTGGTCCATGGGACACATGTGAGAATCACTGATCTATTACGTGTTTATTTCTACTCCTCGCCTCACCTCTAGACATTGTCTGGCATCCTTTTGCTTTTCTCCTTCTAACTTCTGGCCTACTTCCTGCCTCAGCTCCCCACTTTCTGGACATCTCCACCTGCATTCTCCATGCTCTTCCACTCCTGCTGCTCAGAAAGCATCTCCTGCAGGCACATCTGGACAGGAATTACCACCACTCTTGCTGCTGCAGCCCAAATGCACTGGCCAGGAGAACAGACCTGACTGTCTATGGCCTGGGCTCTCCGTGAAAGGGCAGAATAATCTAGTACCACGTCTCCATTTCATAGATGACGAAACTGAGACTCAGAGATGGTAAGCGGTCAGGACAGCACAGCCAGCAGCGTTGGAATCCAGCTCTTTCAACTCCCGGGCCAGCAGACCCCACCTCCACGCTTGGCCTGGCCTGTGGCTTCCCATGTGACACACATGCAAATGTCATGGTAACGCATGCCAAGCACTTGGCACGGGCTCGGAGTCCTGGGTCCCTTCCTCTGCTATTTTCCACTTATCTTAAATTGGCAATAACAGACACTAACTGCCGGGTACGAGTGCTTAAGGGAGACTGTCCTCCTCCCTCAGTCTCTCTTATCTGGGGGGCTCCCTCAACTAAGTCAGCACAAGGAGGGGGGGGACGTGGCAGGTGGAAGAGCAGCAGGAGGAAGTTAAAACATAAATGACAGCAGGAAAGAAGGAGCAGAGGTCTGGAGCGGAGCCTGCACCCCACCCTCAAAACCCCTCCTGCTTAAAAGACAGAGAGAGAGAGAAGTGGGTGTGCAGAGTAATTAAGAGAACCACAGGTATCTGCGTGTTCTCAAAGGAGCTGTCACTGCAGGGCCGTGGGGATGTTTGGAAGGCGGCCTGTTCTCACAGTCACTCATGTCAACGGAGGGGAAGGCAGGCACAAATAATCCCCGTGTCACTTGGGACTGGGTTCAGAAGGCAGTCAGAGCTGCTTTCACTCACACACACGTGCGCGTGCACAAGTACACACAGATCCCAAACGCACGTGCGTCTCTCACCTCGGGTCATGAGTAGCTCAGCCCAGGTGCTGGATGAGCAGGGGATGGGGAAAGACCCCCAGCCCGGCAGTCATTATTTCTCTTCCTGACGCACCCTATGCAAGCGCCCGCCAGGTGCCCCATCCTGTGCTCGCACAGCTGGGCTGCAGCCATGGTGGGAGTGCTTCCCCAGCCCCCACCCTCTACGCCCCTGCCAACTGCTTTTCTTCCTTCAGATCCCAGCTGAAATGGCACTTTCGCAGGGAGACCTCCTCCCCAGCCAACCCGAAGCCAGGCCTCCACTTCCATCCCGCGTTCCTGATGCCAGGCCCCAGAGCAGCCTGCAGTCAACCTTCTACACTTGCGATTACTTGGTCAGTCCCCCGACTCCATATCCACTACTGCATGCCCAGCACCTCAGCCAGGGACTGGCACATAACCAGTGCTCATTGAATATTTGTTGAATGAATACAAGAACAAACAAGGAAATTGGCTCTGGAGCTTAACGCATGGCTGGGAGACTCATCGTGGACCACACACGTCACAGGTGAGACAGGTAACGGGTTAGGGCTTCTGAGCAACAGAGGTGCTCCGAAGAGGGCAAGCATGCGTCTCAAGGGATGCTTCAGGGGTACCCAGGTGTCCTGATGGACAGGCGGGACTGTGAGGGGCACAAGAAGAGGATGACTCCCAGAATGGCTAATCTCACTCTACAACTGGTGACACGTGCCTTGGGAGAGCCCTGGACTTGGCTTTAGAGATGGACAGTCCCTGGCTTCAAGCTTAGGCAGGTCTAAGACATCAAAGATCACGCAGGCCGCTTCCAGCCCCATGCGAGTTCCTTAAAAGGATGAAGTAATCTGTCTTTGAACACTCCCCATGATGGGGTGCTCTCCACCTTACCAGGCAGCCCATCCAATTATGCAGTTTCACAAAGTTCCTCCTTAATCAATTCAAATCTGTTCTCCCCTATGGGCCGTGGGGAAGACAGCTCATACTGCTTCACACCACAGGCCCTTAGCCCGGAGAAGCCAACTCTCAAGTCACCCTAGGCCACCTGTTGGCCAGCTGAAGAGCCGGCTCCTTCAACAGTTCTCCTCTGGCAGAGCTCTGAGTCCCCAGAAACTGCAGACCCACACGTCACAACGTTTTTCCACGGTGCCCCAAGACTTTGCCACTCATTTGTCATGGCCGGCTATACTTTTGGTAATAAGCAGAAATCGGAATGCAGACGCTCCCTGGTCACATCAGGACCAGATCCTACGGGTGTGCACCTGCCATTTGTCCCTAATAATTTCACCTCGTTGGACTCTGCCTACCATTCTGTGCCATCGGGATCTTTCTGGAGCCAGATCTTATCACTCAGCGTGTGTGTCTCTGCCTGCTTTGGGTAATGTGCAAACTTGATGGGACTGCCATCTGTGTCCGCCCCCAAGTTCTGGACAGAAACAGGAAATGGCTGGGCCGAGGACAGAGTCAGAGAAAGAGCAGGAGGGGCCTCTCTTCTGGATCCAGCACTGCTCTTTGAGTGACATCTGTCAGTAAGTGAGGGACCCACCAGACGGTCAGCACGACCTCCGCGTCTCCCTTTTTGTACACGAAGATGTTGTGAAGGGCAGAGCTGAAACACAGAAACACTCTGCCCCAGGACAGCTAGCACAGAAAAAAATCATTGCTTTTTTTTTTTTTTTTTTAAAGAAAAAACCAGGGGTTAGACCAGCATGATTTGTTCTTAGAGAACCCATTTTGACTCCTACAGATCATCATTTTTTGTTCTAAATGCTTGCAAGTCACTAACTTAAAAACCTATTAGTCCTGCTAAGATGGCTATAATCAAAAAGATAGATGATCACAAGTGCTGGCCAGAGTGTGGAGAAACTGGAACTCTCACAAATTGCTGGTGCGAATGAAAATGGTGTAGCTGCCATGGAAAACGGTTTGGCGTAAAAAGTTAAATACGGAGTTACTACGTAACCCAGCAGTTCCACTCCTCAGTATAGACCCGTGCAGAAAGGAGTTACTGTGGCAGGCCTGAGACGTCTGTCCTTAGAAGGCCTGAGAGCAAGGCTGGCCCTTGGCTGGTGTCTGGGAACGTGGATTTAGCGAGTTCTCGTCACTCTCTGACTGGTTAGAGTGGTTAACTGTACCCAGACCGTTTGTACAAACAACGTGGCTTATGCCAAACACCTGCTTTCCCCATGGGAGTCTGGAATTTTGGCACGTGCTGGGCAGAGGGGGCCCCCGGTGAAAACCTTGCACACTCAGTCTCTAATGAGCTTCCCTGTAGACAGCACCTCACGCGTGTTGTCACAGTTCAGTGCTGGAGGAATACAGCGTGTCCCGGGTGATCCCCTGGGAGAGGACCCTCGGGAGTTTGCTCCTGCTCTCCTCTGGCTTCTCCGCATGCACTTTTTCTCTTTGCTGACTTTGCTTTGTGTCCTTTCACTGTGGCCAATCACTGGGAGTAGGAACAAGGGCTGCGTCATGGGAGCCCTCCTAGAGAATCGCTGAACCGAGGGGTGGTCTTGGGGACCCCTGACATATACCCTAGAGATTAAAAATATACGTCCACACAAAAACTTGTACACGAATGTGCATAGCAGCACTATTTGTAATAGCGAAACGTGGAAACCACCCCAAAGTCCACTGACTGACGAATGAAGCAACAAAATGCGGTCTAGCCATACAACAGAATATTATTCAGCCATAAAAAGCAATGAAGTACTAACAGATACTACAACATGGATGAACCTTGAAAACACTGTGCTAAGTGACAGCCACAAAGTGAGAGCCAGATACAAAGGCCACAGAGCACATGATTCCATTTATATGAAATGTCCAGGATAGGCAAATCCATGTAGACAGAAAGTAGCTTAGTGGTCACCAGGGGATGGGGAAAAGGGGACGTGAGGAATGACTGTTAATGGTCATGGGGCCTTTGTGGGGTGAGGAAAACGTTCTAAAGTCGATTGTGATGATGATTGTACAACTCTGTGAATATGTAAAAACCACTGAATTTTACACTTTAAAAAAGGTGAATTTTACGGTATGTGAATTCTCTTTCCATAAAGCTGTTATTTATATTAAAAAAAACTACTAGTGGGGACAAACAGATATGGTACGCCATTTGATATGACACCCTAAGGACACACCATCATTTCAATGGTATCCCTGCCAAAAATGCAAGCTTGAATGGAATCATGAGGAGAGATCAGACAAACCTCCACTGAGGGACAACCTACAGCATAAATGGCCTTTACTCTTCCAACGCATCAAGGTCATGAAAGAGAAGGAAAGACTAAGGAACTAAGAAGGGGACTAAAGAGACATAAACTAAATGCGATAGTGATCCTGGAGCAGAAATAACAATGCAGCAATTATTATTACTATTACTGCTATAAAGGACAGCTGTCAAGACAACTGACAAAATTTGAATGGGGTAACGGGATCAGCTGATTGTGTCGTGTCGATGTTAATTTTCTGGTTTTACTGTGGTTATGTAGAAAAGTGTCACTAACTTTTTAGAAACATACAATGAAGTATTTAGGGGTGAGGAGCATTATGTTTGCAACTTACTCTCAAATGGTTCAGAAAACAATAATGTATGTGGGGGTGGGGCGTGCGTATAAGAGAGAGAAAGAAAGCAAATGGTAAAATGTTAACATTTGAGGAATCTGGGTGAAGAGTAAATGTGAAATCTTGGTTAGATTTTTGCAACTTTTCTACAAGTCTGAAATAATTTTTTTTAAAAAACCATCAGGGACCTTTGTTGGAAATTTTTGTCATTTTCACCCAAAGTTATACATTACAGAATTCTGTTTTCCTCCACTTCTGTAAATTATGACAGAATGTGCCTCTGCCAGTCTCCTTGCAGCTCCTCTTACCCACATTCCACAAAAGCCTCCCTGGGCTTTCACATCCTCCTCGCCAAGCCTGTCCCGCCCACTCTGGTCAGAAGATGGAGCAAATGTGGAACCAGCAGTTTTGGTTTCTCCTTTTATAACTACAGATCTTCCTCAACTAATGACGGGATTATGTCCTGATAAGCCCATCGTAAGTTGAAAATATTGTGAAGTCAAACATGCATTTAATACCCCTAACCTACTGACCATCACAGCTTAGCCTAGCCCACCTTAACTGTGCTCAGAACACACACATTAGCCCACAGTAGGGCAAAATCATCTGCCACAAAGCCTATTTTATAACACAGTGTTGAATAGCTCATGGAATCTCTTGGAGACTCTTGAATGCTGCACTGAAAGTGAACACCAGAATGGTTCCAAGTGTATCACTTGTTCACCCTCGTGACCGCGTGGCTGACTGGGAGCTCCGGCTCACTGTCGCTGCCCAGCGTCCCAAGAGAGTATGCATAGCATGTCATGGCCTGGGAAAAGATCAAAATTCAAAATTGGAAGTACAGTTTCTATGAATATGTATCTTACCACATTCAAATGAGGTGCCCATCCTTACTCCATTCTTCCTGCTCCAAAAATAAATAAAAAGGCCCCTTTTGTGGTTTTGAGCATTTTCCTGAAGTTCCAGCTCAACCCGGGCTTCAGTTCCCTATGCCCCTTTCTCTCACATCAGGGCCACTCTTTTCACTTGAGCTGGGTTCTGTGGCCCCTGCTACCTTCTTCTGCATACATCCTTTCTGACAGTTTCAAAAATAAGGTTGATATCTCTACCTATCTATCTATCTATCTACCTACTTTTAATGTGTCCAAGGTACACATGCTCACTGCAGAAAAGCAGAGAGAAAGAAAACAATCACCCATCATTCAAATGCTATAACCACCTTTCCCATTTTGGTGTCCTTCTTTCCACCCTTTTCCATTCATCTCTGCTTCTTCCAGTGAAGATGACACAAACATTTTCTACTAGACTACAAAGGCTTTGTAAACATTGTTTTTAATAGCTATGTAATAACCCAGCCAGTAGGTTCAGCATCATTTACTTAACCTTCCTCCCATATAATTGGACATTTCAGTGATTTCTACTTTGGGGCTATTATAAATAAGGCCATAACGAACACCTTCGTGGACACTCCTTTTTCTATATTTCAAGTAATTTCTTTAGGCCAGAGCCTCTAAGAAACTGCTAGGAAAAAAACTAAAAGTTATTGATATGTATGCTCCCTTTTAAAGATTAAACCCAGACTGCTTGTTTTGCCCACCACTGGGCAAAGCTTGGTGACTAGGAAAACGTATAACGATTTTGTGACAATACAGTAAAGCAGTTCACTTGGGGAGAGAAAACTAACATAACGAACAAGCATCGTTTACATTTGAGCAGCTCTTTGCACACTTCATCTCATTTAATTTGGGTAGTTCAGTGGGCTTGACAGGATAAGTATTGTTCCCATTTAGAAATAATCACGCAAGGGCTAAATAAAGCATGAGATGTAAACTATTAAACAGATATTAAAAACTGTGTTTCCAAATGTGTAGGGATGTACAAAAATGCTCATTACATAATATTAAATGAAAAAGCAGGATGCTAAATTATATAGTTTGAAACTGACTGTTCTATGTATGAGTGTTTTAAAGGAAAAAAAAAGACTGGAAGGAAATATACCAAAATGCTGAAAGTGCTTATGTCTGACAGGGAGAAGTTGAGTGATTGCTACTTTTTTCTTCTTACTGACCTATATTTTCTAAATTTCCTATAATGAATATCTAAAAATGTTTTAATGTCAAAATTAAAGGTTGTTAAAGTGAAAAACATAAGCAAGAAATGATACAGTGCAACTCCTCAGTCAAAAGGGAGTGTTTGGGTGGTTGGCCATGGGGTGGGTGGGATGGAGCCAGGTTTTGATAGAAGCAAGGAAGATCTTGACAGCTGGGAGTCAGAGAGAAGGCCAACCAGCAAGAGAAACAACATAAATAGAAGCACAGAGCCAGAAGCTCAGAGTCAAACAGAATCTGAGTGCCAGAGACATCATCTATTCCCAAAGCCACGTTTTACAAGAACACGTGAGGCCCAGACAGGGGAAGTGACTTGCCATGGCCAGGACACAGAAGTTAACAGCACAGGGATGGTAACATCTCCAAAAACATGGGCCAGGACGGTGAAGCAGCTGACTAGGGCTGGGGCAGCCTGGGCTACGGCAGGAGACATTTGGGACAGACTCAAGAACATGGCTGTAAGAATCAAGAGACGTGAGAACCAAATACCAAGAGAGATTATATCTCTGTTCCCACTGGGTTCTGAAAACACACAACAGGCAGTCATCACATGTGTGCGCGCGCATGTGTGCGTGTGTGCCGTGGTAGAGATGGAAGGCAGCTCTAGACGGTCTCTGGAAGCCCCTTCCTTCCAGCAATCTGTGATTTACAGATTCAAAGAACACCTGACAACAGACCACAACGCCCTCACTTCACCGAGCCCTACAGAGGCAGCAAACAAAGCTCCAATGATCCGGACACAGGCAGAGCAATTGGAGCTGCGTCCGAAGACACCTCTTCAGTTCTTTCTCTAACAAAAGCTGTTCTTGTCCACCCGAACAAATGACAATGACACGAAATCTTAAAATGAAAAGTATTTACTAATTTCAGGCAGACATTATTATTTTGTTTAAGGTGTACTTTCTACCTCTCTCAAAGCTCCAGAAGTCTCTCCTGCAGAAAGTGACTAGAATCCACTGTGCCACCCAGGCACCGATGCCCACCCCAGCTGAGGGGCCCCAGAACAAGGGGACCAAGACGCATCTGAGGGGGGGAGGGAACAGGGACACTGGCAGATTGCCTTGAGAGTGGAAAACTAATAGTTTGCATTGGAAAGTTCTTTGGGGCAGTTGGGAAGGAAGGAGCGAGCACAGAAACAGTGAGACGTTCTCCCCCTTTTTAAGTAAAACAGGCCCACAGACAGGATCGGGTCTGGCAGCGACCCAGAACCACAGTTGCAAATCTCAAAGCTGCCAAGAAGGGAAATGGATTTTCCCAGTCATTAAAGACAGGCTCACACCACGACTCACAGGCTTACTGGCGTCCCCCAGCAGTGACACCTGGCCCCATCTGCAGGGGCTGAGCGGGAAAAGGCTTGGTCTCTAATGATCCTGGGATCTAATGACCACACACAGAGAGAGATTAAAACGTTGGGTTGATTTTTTCCTTCACTTTTAGCACAGTCCAGGGAGACAGTTGACAACTTGGTACCTAAAAACCATCCACATTAGATTTCTCAATCCACCCCCACCTATCGGTGCCCCACAAAATGACCTGATTGGTGACTACTGAAGAGACTTCTGTGAACACACATAACCCCCGGTCTGCAGCTCAGAAGCTGGAGGCAGGCGCAGTGTGGTTGTGCTGGGGGTGGGGGTTAGTTGAAGAGGGAGATGCTGCCTCCAACCCCCTCACTTCTGGGTTTGCTCGAGCTGTTGAAAGGCAACTGTAGGAAACGAACATGCAATATGACTCCCTACCTATGTGCAGTCCCCACAGCTCCCCCAGATCCTGGCCATGGGGACTCAGATCTGAGCAGTCGCAGATATCTCACCCCATCTGGAGCTGTTCTAAGGCACCAGGGTGGAGAGAGGGGGCCCTGGGGCAGACAGACCCTGGCTGCTCAAAGTGTGGTCCAGGGACCAGGAGCTGGGTGCACCCAGGGAGCATGTTAGAAATGCAGCAGCCTGGGCCCCATCCCAGAACTGCTGAGTCAGAATCAGCATTTTAACAAGATCCCAGGTGATCCAAACGCACATTACAGTTTGAGAAGCTGCTATAGGGCTCTGCTACCTACTGGCTATGCGGCCCTGAGTGAGTGACTTAACCTCTCTGAGTCTCAGTTTCCCCATCTATAAAAGAAGAACATTGGAGCACTTAACCCTGATGGTAGCCCCGAGAGTAAGACAGACAACATACATAAAGTGTTCAGGACAGTACTTGATATAAAGCAGCCACAGGATGATTGCTCTACTACCAAGTATCTATCAATTTCTCTGCACGCTATTCCAAACCATTCGACTCTCTCCCTGGGGCTCCTGCAGCAGCCTCCTGACCAGCCTAGAGGAGTCCTCTGACCTCCTACATTGTTCTCCACACGGTAGCCAGGGTGATTATTCAAAATGCAGATTTATTGATATCTCCACCCCACCCCCAACACACACTTGAACACTTCCGTCAGGTATAAAGATCCAACTCAATAAGGCCCGTCAAGCCCTGTAGGGTCCCACCCACTCACGCCTCCAGCCTCAGTTTATCCTCCCTTCTCTGCCCCAGCCACACTAGCTTTCTTTCTCAGTTCCTCAAAAAAAACCCTGTGCCGCCTCCTGCCACAGGGCCTTTGCATACGACAGTCCCTCTCCTTGGACCACTCCTCCCTCTTCTTTTGGCCTGGCAAATTCCACTCATCTTTCAGATCTCAGCTTCGTCATGTCCTAGAGAAGCTCAGCCTCCTGGATCAGGTCGAATCCCCCTATTACAGAGGATTATTAAAGTCGGAATTTTACATTAATTGTGTGATTGATTAATTAGTACCTATTTCCTCCCACCAGAACAAAGGGTCCACGAGGTTCTGTTGGCTCCATTGCGCACTATTGATCCCCAGCACCTAGCAGAGCACCCTGTACATAGAGGCCTCCACAAATAAATGTTGAAGAAATGTCTTAGGATGGTGACAACACAGGGCAGCTCCCCTGGGCCGCTCACGTCCTGAGGACCACAGGGAAAGGAGGATGCCTGGGGCAGAAACACCCACAGCCCAGTGGCTTTGGCTCAACAAGGAGTTACCACAGCCCCAGTGAGGAAACAGCTCCCCCTGTGAGGCCACAGGGCTGGCAAGAATGGGTGAGACACGTTTCTAGTGAGAACCTTTATGATCCTGGAGCGGAGTCGGCAGAAGGACAAAAGGAGCTGATGGAGACAGTCACAAGGAAATCGGAGTTCCACCAGGGCACTGAGACCGGTTCCCCGAGTGCACAATGAAGGGTCCCCCCCAGTCCTCTCCTCCATCACAGACTGGGTGTCGGGGGCTGGGGCAGGGAGATGGGGTACGGGGACCAAGATGGATGACCTAGGGGACCAAGATGGTTCTCCCACAGCCCCTTGCCGTCCATCCATGACATGTGCCTGCGAGTGAAATTCCAAGGGGAATTGTTCAACTAGGCCCTTTGGAAGGAATTTAGTACAAAACCCACCTGTGTGCAGGTGGCTCTGTCATTTCCAGAGTGCTCTGCCATCCTCATTTGAGCCTTATGGTCACCTGTGAGTGAGGCAGGGTGGGTGCCACCACTCTCATTTTATAGAAACAGCAGGTGCCCTTCCACATGCATACATTCATGGAACGTGCACAGTGTGCCAGGCACCCTGCCAAGGGCTGTTACGTGTCTCAGCATGTGCGGTTTTCACCACGGCTCTGAGAGGCCCTCTCAAGAAGGGGGGAAGCATAGTGCTTAAGAGCCTAGCTTTGGATCTCAGCTCTACCCAGCTGTGTGTCCTTAGACAAGATACTTAACCTCTCTGTGCCTGGATTTTCTCCTCTGTTTAAAAATAATGACACTGCCATGCTTCTCCAGCATTTTGTGAGTCACCAGTGCTTTACGTATATATTAACTTATTTAGTCTTCACGCTAATCTTATAAGATTAGTATATCATTACTGCCATTCTCATATGGGGAAACTGAGGCATGTGCGCCCAAGTGTCGCAGCAAGTGAGAGTCAGAGCCAGGATCTGAACCTAGGCTGTCTGTGTTCTTGGCCACAACATTCCACTGCCTCTCACAGAATGGATCAATTCCTGCACCTGTCCCAAATAGGTGTAAGGATTCATTACAATGCACGGCATTCTGCGCAGCTCCTGGCACACAGAAAACTGGCAGTGTCGGCACTTGCGACTGCCTGCCCTGGGGCCATGTTTCTCTTCCTCCTCCCTCAGGAAACGGCCACCATCCTCGTAGAACCTCAGAGTCCTCTGGGGTCTCTTGTTTCTCCACCCCTCACATCTGTTCTCCAGCAAGTCTGCCGACGCCATCTCTGACTCACAGCTCGAATCCGCCTCCTCCCCCTATCCCCTGCCACTGTCCCTGAGCCCCAGCACGCTCTCCTCACTCCCCTTCTTGCCCCGCCTCCCCTCATCCTTTCTCCATACAGCCACCAGCACGATCCCTTGAGGATGCAAACTGGTCAGCCTCATTCCTCCATGCATGAGCTCCAGGAGCCCCCAGGGCACCCCCCTGGGAGGCCCGCCTCTGACCTCTCCCCACGCCCCTTCCCACTCTCCACGCTCAGCCACGGGGCCTCTGGACAACACCTCAAACACACACAGCCACTTCCCGCCCAGGGTAGGCAGAACAATGGCCTCCAAATGTGCCCATGTCCGAATCCCAGGAGCCTGAGAGTATGTGGTAAAATGGAACTAAACTTTCAGGTGGAAGGAGGGCTGCTAATCAGCTGACCTTGAGATGGGGAGATGAGCCTGGAGTACCCAGGTGGGCGCACGGTGATCATGGGGTCCTTAGAAGTGAGAGAGGCAGGCAGCAGAGCCAGTGTCAAAGCCGAGAGACGTGAAAGGCAAGCGGCCATTGCTGGCTTTGAAGACGGAGGAAGGCGCCGGAAGCCAAGGAATGCAGGGGGCCTCTAGAAGCTGGAAAGGCAAGGGAATGGATTCTCCCCCAAAGCCTCCAGAAAGGACTGCAGCCCGGCCGACACCTGGATTTTAGCCCAGTGAGACCCATTTTGGACTTCTGACCTCTAGGACTCTAAGAGAATAATTGGTGGTGTTTTAAGTCACTAAGTTTGTGTGATTTGCTACTGCAACAATAGGAGACTAACAGTAAACCTCAGGGCCTTTGCACTTGCCAATGAAAAGCTGAATGAACAAACCACCAAATCTCCAATACTCTTTCCACTCCACCACAGCCCTTTTTCTGCATAAGGAATTCTGATATTCTGGAGTAAGGGCACCAGCATTCTGGAATTCACTGTTCTCCCACAGCCCCTTGCCGTCCATCCATGACAATATGTAACACTTCTGCAGGATAATAACTTCAAGTCTGTCTCCCCTGCCCTTGAGCTCTGTGACCTATTCACCTCTGCAACCCCAACCCCTTAGCAGGGAGCCTGGCCAAACAGAGGAAGTCAACAGGGCACATGAGTAATAATAGTGGCCACATGTGTCACCTCCGTTATCCAGCAGTGGACATCTACTGAGCACTGACCACCTGCTGAGCACTGGGCCACGCCCTTCACAAGCATTTCATCCCACACCAACCCTGCAAGGCGGATTACCATTATAGTCCCCATTTTCCAGGACGAAGCAATCGCATCCTGGGGGGTTAAATGACTTGCCCAAGGACACAGAATAGTGGCAGACAGAGCCAGGCGATGGAAGCAAGCGGACAACTCAGGAGCCTGCACTCCTGCCCCTGGAGCACACTGCCTCCCGCTGCTCAACACCCTCAGGGAAAGATCAGTGTGTCCTCTTCCCAGCACAAGCGGTAGAGCCAGCGTTTGAAGCCTGGGTGTGGCTGATTCAAAGGGCTGTGCCCCTTCCACCCGCCAGCTGCTCTGCTGTCTGATGAACGAAAGAATAAAACATCAACCCGGCACCTCGAAACGGCACGTGGCACACGCAGAATCAAAATGAGGACCGGCTCCTGCCACCTGGGCCGACTGGCCCGTCCTGAGGTCTGCTTCTCTTTGAAAAAGAGAAATGCCCGAATTCCCAGTTCGCGAGGGCTCAGTCTGCTGGAAGGAATGGATGACCTGCTTTACAGCTGCCCCAGCAAAGGCTGGCGCCTCCGCAAACACGAAAGAGGGAGAGCCAGTCCTTTTGCCTAAATGTTAAGAATTTTAAAAAGAAAGAAAAGAAAAGAAGTTTAAGTGAAAATGAGGAAAATACCAAAGCGAGCAGCAGAGACAGCCTGCCTGGAGCGTGGAGGGAAGTAATTTCCCTTGTCAGGGTTCCCAGGGAGGTAACACTACTTGAAATCTGGAAGTGGAGCCCGGATAGCCACGTTCTAGACTCGGTGGCATCTCTGTGAAAGCAGGGGGCCTGGGCGGCCTGTTTCAGGGCCCTTAGGGTCCACCGGGAGGCCCTCGGCCGAGGATGAGAACGAAAGGCTCCAGGGGGGCAGGAGCCTGGTTCCCATATCAGTGTCCCCACTTCTCGAGGAACAGCTTTGCGAACAGAATCCTTGGGGCCCCGTCTCCAGCTCATCCATGCGGAACCGTCAACACTTCCTCGTGTTTCTCCCTGGAGTCAAAAGAGGATCAGTACCATTCTCCTCGGAGATTCCATTTCTGGACTCCAGAAGGAGGCTGGAGAAGTGCTGGACACTCACGGACAGGGAAGGGCCTGTTTCTTCTCCAGGAAAACTGTTTGAATCAAGGCCTGGAAAAGGAGCCAGTATCTATCGAGCATCTCCATGTAGCAGCCCCTGTGCCAGATGCTGTCATAGACTGTATCTCATTTAATCCTCTGTTGCTACTCTGGGAAGCAGATATTATGCCCATTTTACAGACAAGGAAACTGAAGTTCAGAGAAGTTCAGTGACTATTCTGATGGCACACAGCCAATAGGTGCAGTGTTTGGATTCAAACCCAGGTCTGATCCCAGCCTTTTCCTTTTCCTGTTCTTGCCTCCCCGCACCTGACATCCATTTAAAAAAAAAAAAGATGTATCGAGCATCTACTATATACCCCACATTCTGGTACAGATAGCAGTCAACAAGACAGGCAAGGTTCCTGCCTTCACGGCTCAGCGTGGGGAGACGGAAAACAAGAAGGGAACAAGTAAGCGGCGTAATTTTGAATGGTGACAAGCACTATGAAGAAAAATCAAACGAGGTGAGGGGCAGGGATGACAGCAGGTGGGGGTGGCCAAGGAAGGCCTCCAAGATGAGAACTGAGCTGAGATCTTAATTAGCATCTGGAAAAAAAAAAGCTCCTCCTGCTCCCCACGTGTAGCCTGAGAAATGCATTTGACTTTCCTCTTTATTCCCCCCAGGCCCCTATCGGCAGAGATTCTAAAGTACACATTTCCTTTCTTTGGCTGGAAAGGCTTGCCAAACCCACTGATAAGATTACTCGTCCACACCAGGAGAATTCCAAAGCAGTCAACAGCCCAGCTCAGCCTTACAAACACCGTATAAAATGACCCAGGTCCTGGAGCTCATTCATCCTAGGAAGCCGCGTAGCTGCCACCCCATAAGCGCTCCTCGAGTTTGCATTAATCAGACAGCTCAGCGTAGGCTTTCTTTTCATTTTTCTAGGTCTGTGATGATGGATGATGCGCGGTGGCTCTTCTGCATCCAGAATAAGGGGTGGGTGGTGTTGGCTCACTCCTCCAGGACTGAATTTCATGGGACCCTGGGACATTTTCCTTGACAGTGCTGAGCTCAAGCACTGTGTTCTTGAAAGAATTACTGTGGCCCTGTTACAAAGGATAACCTAATCACACGGGACAGAGTAAAACATCAAGCAATTTGATTTCAAAACCCTGAAATGGAATACCAAAGAATAATTAATGATGAAAACCAAAAGGCTCTAATCTAGATGAATTAATGGAACAGACTAGGGGAGAGAGAGAAAACTCA
The DNA here is from genome assembly GCF_037783145.1 of Equus przewalskii. Lineage (NCBI taxonomy): Eukaryota > Metazoa > Chordata > Mammalia > Perissodactyla > Equidae > Equus > Equus przewalskii. Next base: position 29,595,651 of record NC_091832.1, read on the forward strand.
GATCTTCAAGTTTTGCAGATTTTTGAATGGTTTGAAAGATCAGAATCAAAGCGCACACAGGCCTTCAGCTGGCTTGATCTTTAGCTTTCTCCTCCCACCCCCGTCAAACCCTGCCATCCCGCTCCCAGATACCTGAATACACCTGCGCAGCGCTGCTGCTCTGGCTTCTAACAGGACCCGGTGTTCTCTTTCCTAAGCTGCCTGCAGATCCGGGCTTCCTGCTGGGCCTGTAAACCTGCGGCAGGAAGGTGGCAGCTCCTGCGGAGCCAGCAGAAAAGACCCTTTCACAGAAGGGAGACAAATGGACGACAGCCCATGACAGGTGATGCAATGAAACCTTCACAGAATTCCTCTTCCCTGTATTTGCTTTTGAGGTACAACTGTGGGTGATGGTGTCTCACTGGGGCTCTTTCATAAATCTCAAAGACAGGCCCTTTCAGACAGCCCCTACAAAAGAAAGGCCTTGGTGAGATTTCTGTCGCTGACAGCCGTGTACGCTGTATAAAGGAGAAAACCAGCATGTTTTCCCAATTCTGAGCACAGCAGCTGAAAAAAACATTGCATAAAACGATATCCATTCAGCGGGTGGGGGTGGGGGTGGGGTGGGGTGGTCTTCTCCAGCTGCCGTTAATAAAATAACACCAAGTCTTGCGTGCCTTTTCTAAGGAGAGTGGCTTCTACTTCATCTGCTGATCCAAGAAGCTGTTCATTTTGTCTTTTTCTGGGCAAGAGGAAGAAATTCCTCTTATTTCCACTGTGGACCTGGTGTTCCATTTACGAACCTGAGAAAGATGTGAGTAACCGTTCATGCTCAGGTCTGACTCCGAGCCTGGCTGGTACCACTTAAAATGAATAAAAAGGATGAGCTTCATTAGCTGGAATTCAACGGCCCCCTCACGGATGGGAAGTCACTAAGTGAGAAAGCTTCATTGGAGGGTGATGAAAGGAGGTCAGGGATGGAAACGATGCAACAGAGACAGAGAATGTAAATGCAAAAATGTTTCCTGAGGGATTAGCTGTGGCTATTTGAATCATTAAAAGTTTAACCCTCTTGAGGTCAGGGAAAGAACCAGAGGAAACTCAGAGGCACATTTCCTTTCTTCCTAGGATAAACCCAGCAAAATTTTAAAATGCAAAGCATCTCTAAACAGCTATTTGATTAGGGTTTTTTTTTTTTCCAACCAGGCTACAATAATTAGTAAATGCCTAGGAGATGAGATTTAAATATGCCAATCGGTCCATCTCGAGGGTTTAGCATGAACAATGTGGAAGGCAATTATCTTTAAGCGATAACCACTTTTGTGGGGTTACAGCCTTAACTAGAGATCTGAAACTCAATGGATGACCTCTCCCTAGGCCCGGAGCAGCTGCTTTCCCACTTAAAAAAAACAGTAATGCCAAATGTTATCTGAAAATCCCACCAGTGTGACCTTTAAAGGGAATGATTTTGAGTACTTCTGGGGATAACTCTGCCCCCATCTCTTCCATTAACGGGGCATTTTCAAAACCAGCAGGGTGATGGAGATAACTCGACTTCACAGAGTTGCAGACAGACTGTACCTGCAATATCTAACGCCCTATTTTCTCCACCAGTGATCATTTCTTAGGTTGGAAATCGTCACAAACCTAAAGATTCACATCTTCCTGCTTCTCGTGCAGTCCATCGGGATGCGTAAAATGGGTCCCGCAGTGGAGACTGGTCTGTAATGGGACAGAACATTATCTAAAAGAGGAGAGCAGAATGCAGTTAACTGCTGAGAAGTGGTTTTCTGTCCTGCTACTGGGGGACACTGCATCGTGAACTACTCTGGTTAAAACAAAGTCTTTTCGAAGACTCAAGCTGTCATCACACCGGGTCCTTTTTTCATCCCACGGACTGGCTCAACTATCTCTCAAAATAGCTTTTTATAATATTGTGATGGCAAAATGGCTGAGAGAGAGGAAGGTTTCTCTTCTTCAACCCGTAACTACAGAAACATGTGTGTGTTGGGCACCAAGGGATGTTACCAGGCAACATGACAAAATGAATAACATTGATAATCTATCCCATAGTAATAGCTTTTATAATTAAAGATCACTGCAAGTACAATAGATCCCAACTCCAACGAGAATAACGGAGACACGGCCATCTCTCGCCTCTCCGTCAGCAACTCTCCTGTCTACACACGGAGCCTGCACTTGCACAGAACTGGACAGGTCTGTAATTGACCACCTGCCAGTGTTGGCGGCCATAACTCTAACCGGGCCAGTACCTTCTTGACTAAGTTCTCACAAGTGATAATTAAACCCGCCAGCCTCACTTGTGAGGTCCCGTTCACAACTGAGCAGCACATACATACCGTGGCATGTCTAACAGGGACAGACTCCCCAAGTACTGCTGGCTGGTGCCTGGGCGGCCAGCCCTCTCATCATGAGGTAAGTACCTTCTCACGCGAGTGCCTTGAGTCACAGCTCCTGCCCGAGGAGCCTTCACCTTTTCTTTTAATCGAAACGACGCCGTTTTGCAATTTCAGCTCCATCTATCAGGGGCTTCCATTGTCTGCTAATAGAGTTTACAGAATCCTATTTCCCAGTCTACAGCCAGGGCCAAGAAACCTTCCGTCATTCCTGTAAGTCCAAGAACGTCTCAGATGCACCATAAACTGAACCTGAGCTTTGTCCACCATCGGCTGCCGACCTGAGAACGTGCCAGCAACGGCTTTAATTCATGATGAGATGTTGGTTAGACAAATTACCTGCCAAGGGTACCTTTGCCTACCGCTATCGCGCAGGAGAATAATCTTCAATGTGGGGATACATGGAAAGAGAGAGCTCTCCTGGGAGGAAGTGTTCTGCAAAATCTATTTCCTTGACAACTGTTTTCGAAGCAAATGCTAGTACTGTAGGCTTTTCCCCCCATGGTTTTGAACTATTCTGGTGTCTAAAAATCAACATTGTCAAACGCCTTAATGTGAAAAATAGGGATTAAAATAGAAGCAAAAATTAAGCTTCCAGAGTTGAACATTTTAAAACCCAGGGATTCATACCACCTTTTCTAGAGGGGTAGGGGGGTGGGGACAGTAGTGAGCAAGAGATGAGCAGCATTTAGAGATGCCACTAGGAACTAGTCACTCAACACAGGTGACCACGGAGAAGAACGTGGAAGACAGATGGCCTGCCATGCTGGCCCCTCTACCCAGAATTGGAGGACTGATCTAGTCTCTATGGAGAGTGCAGCCTAGTCTCTGATCGTCCCCTTCTGGAAGTTTAAAGAAGCTCCAAGAACAAGCCAATCAGCCCCAGGAATAAGTTACGGTCCTTCAGAATCACACAGTCTCTGATTTTCTGAGATAGGCCCAATTTCAAATGTTCTGTCCCATTATCAGACAATGTGCCAGACACCATGTTCTAAGGTTTTACTTGGAAAATGTCCTGGGGAGTCGGTGGGCCTCCCGGGTACGGGCAGGACCACATTCTAAGAGGCAGGACAGTCCAGCCGTATAACGAGTGCTACCAGTCTCAAGCTGACCCTTCTCCCCCCATGACTTCAATGGAATTACTGCCTCAACTCTGAAGAGGTCACGTTTTACACCCATCTACCCATCCGTCCTGCCCTTCATCCGCCCAACAGTCCACATTAAGTGCTGCCTGTATGCCAAGAATGGTGCTAGATGTTGGGGTTACAGAGGAACAGGACGTGTATCTATTGTGGGGAATCACATTTTGTAAAGCAGGGTTCTTGATCTGGGGTTTTTGGATGGGGTGGGAGCCTGTGAACCCCTTGAAAGTGAATGCAAACCTGAGCGTTTTCTTGTGCACCTCTGTGCGTGCCATGAGCATTATTCTGGGGAGAAGGAGCAGGCTAACATAGGGGTCTGTGACCCGAGAAAGGTAAGAGCCACATAAAAGCTGTAATACAAATTGCTGTGTTCTGCCACAGAGATCTATCCACAGAGAAGGGGTAAGAACAAGCTACGCAATGGACGTGGTGTTTGGGTGGGACCTAGACAAATACCAAGAGTTTGGCTTCTCCTGCCCAAAGTCAAAGAACGAAGGCTTCATTCTTCTCCAGCCTCGTCTTCCAGCTGCCCTCCGGCCTCTCACTCAATCTCCCTCCACGCTTGTTCCTCCCTTCATTCACTGATTCAGCAAGGTTTCCCTGAGCACCTACTTACGCCGGGCCCTGTGAGCAAGACAGACACAGGCCCCTGCCTCCTGGAGCTGACATTCCTCTAAAAGAGATAGACATCCATCAAACGACGGAGAGATATATAATTACAAACTGAGATCAACGCTAAATAGGAGGAGAAGAGAGAAAGAGGAGGAAGGCTGCGTGTGGGGGCCTGATTGCAGAGAGATGGGGAAGGCTTCTGTGCTCCCCGGCCGGCCATCTGGATTATAAACTGCCCCACAAGTTTGCAAGTCCCTCAAGGGGACAGACCGCGGGTCATGTGGTTTGGCAGCTCACGGAGCTTGCAAGCACCTGGCGCTGCGTAGGCACTTGTATTTGCTGAACAAACAGATAAGTGAATCAGCAGGCTATTCTGTGATATTTCTTATATTAAATATTTTAAGCCCTTTCAGGCACAAAGGTGTCATTTTAGCTCTCCTTCAACCCCACAGCACAGGGAACAGCTAACAGATCACTAGCCTGGGAGGATGCATCCCATTTTCACAAACTCAAAAGAAACTGAGATTTGGCTTCCGTCTCACTGGCGTTCTCCCACAAGGCTACTTCAGTATGCAATCCCAGGCCTTCCTCCAGCTCCGAGCCGTTCACACAGGACTCTGCTCAGACTGTCTTCCAGCTGAGGCTCGTCCCCATCAGCTCAAAGTTGAAAGATGTGACCACAGCGGAGGCAGAGCTCACCCTCGGTGGGGGAGATCAAGACACAGACAGCGGGCACTTGTGCCTCGAAGGAAGGACAAGTTTGAAGATGCATACCATGAAGCGGACATTTATTTTGTTTATTGTCTGTTTTGTTTGCTGCTGTGTCTCTGGTGCCTGGTACATAAGACGCACTCGATACTTATTTGTTGAATAAACAAGTCAGTGAGTGGAAGGGGACTTGGGCATGCCAGTCGCCGGCAGGGAGGCGCTAAAATACACGGGACACGCAACAAAGCTGGACCCAGCGGTGTGCTGGCCAATGTGCACCCCCCACACGATCACTGGGTGACATTCTTGTTTACTTTACAAAGACAAAAATGAAATAACAAAAACATACCAGAATTTCATTTTTTTGTCAATGAGGAAGCGGATTCTATGCTGAATTGGATGGTGGTTTTTGAAAACTAGAAGGATGTTATTTTCAATTTTTTGTGCTGTTTACAATGACACACTTAAGGTTACAGTATGAACATTTTCTCCATCTCTTTCCTAAGTCTAGACAATCTGAGAACAATAAATCAAATCCTGATTTATAATGTTTGCCAATTTCTGTGGTGTAAATGTTCCCATCACGACCTAGTTCAAGCGACCAACATGAGGTTGGGAACAGACGTGCAGTGGCCCACATTACATACAGGTACAACAGACATATGTGACCTCAAGGGCAGAGAGAGGTAACGAAGGGTAGTAAGTCACTTAGAAAGTGATGAGTTTTGAGTACCAGCTACCTTTGCTTTTAATATATTTAATTGTAACTTTATATAATTAACTTTTAAATCATGGCTATTTTTAACAATCAGCTAAGATTTTGAAAATTTAACAACAGCTCTAATATATCACAGGCTGGGGGGCCGCCCACAGGAGGCCCAGGCCCTGCTCTGGGATCACAGGACATTCGGCTTTAATGGACTCGCCCGTCTGTGCAATCGGAAAACTAGAAAGCAGCTATATCAATGTTGGTGCGACAGGTACGTTTCGTCATGAAAAAAATTTCTTTTGAATTACATTTAGGCCCCCTAAAAAATCGCCCCAGATTTAGGGTTTTTGAAAGCCGTGCTCCAGCCCCTCCCAGGCCTGCTCCGTTCCCTGGAGGGAAGGGAGTGCAGCGTCTGCTCTGGAGGGAATGGCGCTGCCTCTTGGAGGCTTGGGAAAGGCGCAGCCAGCGCTGTGGTTTTCAGGCATCGAAGCACAGACTGTGGAAAACTGTGGCCTGGGGCCAAACCAGAAGCTCCCCCAGGGCAGCCAGGTGAGAGAGAAGTCCAGGTCCGAGAAGGGGGGGAAAGAGCTGGGGAGCTGCAGAAGCAGAGCCAGAAGCTGTGCCGACTGCACGGGGCGTGGGGAGCGCGAGGTGGGAGCGACAGGTGAGTGATCCAGAACAAGATGGCCCTGACTGTGAAGGCTGCCCACAGCGCCTTCTCAGCAACAAGACGAACCCCAACCCCTGCAGATTCAGAGCTTCCAGCTGGGAGCACCTGCCGTAGTGAAACCAGGGACCACGCAGGCCAGCGGGCGACTTCACAGCTCAAGGCCTCTGTTGGGAATGAGCACCCTGGGCCCTGCCATGGCCTCCTGCTCTTCCTAATGTTTCTCCCCTGAGCAGCAGACTCAGGAACAACACGGGGGAGGCAGGGAAGAGGCAGGCAGGGCCCGGACTGAAAAATACAGGCTGCAGGTAACACAAGGAGGCAGGACAACCTCTCTCGGCTTCTTCACAGCATGTGCAGGTAGACTGGGGGTGACCTGGGGAAATAAGTGGGGCTGCGAGGTGCTGCAGGGGTACAGGGCAGAGCTGAGAGGGCCTGGGGTTGGGGGACAAGCAGGGAACGGGCTGAGTGAGCCTTGGCTAGCCCAGGCTCCAGCCCAGAGTCCACCCTGGAGGACAGCCAAGCCCAGGATTTAGGAGACACTGGAAACACGAGCAAGGCGGGATGGAGTGGGATGGGGTGGGATGGGGCGGGGCTGGGGAGCAGGAATGGGGGCATGGTACAGAAAATAGAAAGCACAACTCAGGACCTGAAAGTCCCGCTAATTCCACTGTTCGCTACACCATCCTGGACAAGACCCTCCCCCTGAGCCTCAGTTTCCTCATCTGTAAGGAAGACAAGTTTTGTGGACTGTTTTAAAGATCAAAGGAGGAAATGAGAAAGGGCTCTATGAGACGTAGTGGGCTAAGCAGATGAGAGGAACCTCAGAGGAGAGGAAGAGTATTAGGAGGCAGGTTTGGGGACAGCAGGCTGTCCCCTTACTAGGCTCATTCCAGTCCCTGGACCACCCTCCTTTATTCCCATGAAGCCTCCAGTGCCCCCTCCACTCACACCAGCCGGTAGAGTCTACAGTCTGCGCATCTTGTGATCAAGGGCAGAACGGGATGACCACCCTGGCTCTGCCACTTTCCAGCTATGTAACTCTGGGTATGCTGCCTAACATCTCTGAGCCTCAGCTTCCCCATCTACAACACAAGGAGAGCCATCTCTGTCTGCTAGAACCATCGAGAAGATTAGTAACCTATGGGAAGGCCCAGCCCCTGGGAGTGACCACTGAGTTTTGGCTTTGGATGAGTGACATCTGCTAGGCCACCCAGAGGGAGACCAGGTGTTCGCGGAGAGCAGGGGGCCTGGGGCTCGAGGAAGCAGGTGCTGAGAAGAGTGAGAAGCACAACAGGGCCCAGCTGTAAAGGCTCCACAGGTGGGCGAGCCCTCGAAGGGACAGGTGACCAGGTGACGGGCCAGGCTCGGCCTGTGGTCATCCACGGCCTAGAGTTCATTTCCCCCGACAACACCACAGGGAGATGATTCGCCGTGCGAATTACATGGGTGTTTCTACTCCAGGAAGGCAGGCAGCGGTAGCCGGCGGTAACTTACTGAGGCCAAAGCCCCGTGGGGAGCAGGGCTAACAGGAGGTTACCGAGCTCCTCGGTCCTGCCCTCTCATTTTTCTATGGCTCTGGCCGTATCAATCTCTCTTTTGTGTGTTTGTCAAAGGGCAGCCCCCCAAAGGGGACATAAATAGAACTGAAGTACAACGAGCTACTATATTCTCAGCACAGGGAGTGTAAGGCCTTTAGTCTTAAAGCGACAGATGCACAGGAAATTATTTCTTGCTACAGAATAATGAAGACCATAAATTGCTGTGTGTATGGATGATTCACTAGAGGTAAGCACCTCCGACTGAAAAGGGAAGGCACCACCACTCCAAGCCTCGGGCCGTGCTTCATGGCTTTGTTCCCAGGCTTCAAGTACCCCTCCCCCATCCACCCCGACCCTCATGCCTCCCGCCCCTCCTCCTCCCCACCCTCTGGAAGGAGGCGCATCTTGGGGCGGCTCTCTCAGTCTGAAAGCTCCTTGACGCCTGGAGAAGGGTTTCAGGACACACAGCTGTCCAGCCGGGTAATGATAAGGATGGCCGTGACAGGCGCTCGCTCAGAAGGTTGAGGGCCCTAGGCTCCATTTTCCGTCGGGATCCCAGGCCCAAGACCTTCCCTCTGCCTGGTTACGACCCAAGCTGGTCTCTCTCTCAATCCCTCTCCCTTCTCTTTGACTCCTCCCTGACCAGCGAACCTAAAGAGACAGCCAGATGCCAGCGTGGTCAGGGCCAAACAACAGGCTTCTTTCATTTTCTCTTCTAACAGCACCCTCAAGAACCACTGCAATTAAGCAGACAGACACAAGCACAGCCTGACACACAGCAAAGAAACACACCGCAGAAGGTAGAGACGCAGAAGAAATGAACACTCTGGCTTATTTATTCCAAATATGCAGCTGACCCTATAAAACCGAGGAAAGTACTTCTTACTCAAACTGGCAGATCGCTAACCCTGGAGAAGGTGACAAATGCACCTGTACCATGTTATGAAATGATGTCTCTTAGAAGGACGTGATAAGCGTAACTTAAGACCCACTTTGGCTCTGCAGACAGGCCATTTGGAGACTCCCCCCCCCCCCCAAAAAGAGGACACAGTCCAGGCCCTGCACTCACTCTCCCACCCCCAGCCCCAGAGGAGCTATTTCACCCTGTCAAGCTCAAGGACAAGATTTTTTTCTTTAAGTCAAACTGCAAAAGGAACAATTGGGGTTTCAGGGTAAGAGCGAATTTCTTTAGTTGTCCTATTAACCCCTGGACAAGTCCCTGAGGGGAGACTGGCTCTTTCTGCAGGGTTTTAAAAAGGAAGAGATTTCAACCAATAGACTTGGAAGCCAGTATCCCTGATACCGGGCTGACCACAGACCCGAGGAGAGAAACGAGGAGCTGAAGAGGGATGAGCAAGGAAGAGGCTGCCTTCTAACCAGCGCGCTGATCATCTTCTGTCCCCAAGGGCCTGGGGAAAGGCAGGGAACAGTTTTCTATTTGCATTTGTCAAACTTGACTCGCTCCCTTGAAGCTGTGACAAAAGATTTCAACTACAAGCGTCGGCCAGTTCTGTGACACTAGTCATCAGGTACTTGGAGAGCATCTGACAATTGTAAATACGGAGGCGAGGAGAGAGGGTCAGTTCCTCGGCTCGCCCACCCCTTTCAGAAGGGGCAATTTTAGGCTTGGACAGATGAGACAGCAGGTTCCACGAAATCCAGGAGCTGAGCAAAAGGCTGCAGCAGGAAGCGACTCAAAGATCTAGTTCCGTCCTCACATTTTATAGATGAAACTCGGACCTGGAGAAGTTCAAGGACTTGCCCAAGATCCCACAGTAAATTAATTCCGGAATCCGTGACCTTTGGGGATGACGTAGGTAGGAGCCCTCCACGAGAGAGATGCACTGAGTTCAGTTTTTGTTTCACAACAGCCTAGCTCACAAGATGGTTTATTTCAAACCAATAAGGCCTCGCTTTGTTTTAAGCCACTTCAATGATCAGAGGACAGCATGTGTTCCGGTGAACCCACAGCACTTTGGAGCCACGGAAAATTTACAGCCGAAACGTGAGCAGATTACCATCCACAGCATCTGCCGTGGAGCCGGGCTTCCCAACGCGGCCACACACAGATTAACATGAAAGCTCACTGAGCATAAAGAAAGGACAATTATTTGGAGCAAAGAAAAACCGCTTCAGCAATGGCACAGTCCTGGGACCTGGGAAAGCTTGAGGGGGACGCCCACCTACCCCATGGGACAGAGCTTCCTCAACTCAGAGCCTGGATCCAGCCCAACAGTACCCCCACGAGAAAAGTCAGAACTGCTCTCCTTTTATAAAGCCGTACCCTCTGGAAGGAGTCAGGTGACTCACGAATCAGTAACAGCCTGGGGTCCCCTCGGAGAGGTTAATTAATTTATCCACAGCTGCACAGCACATCAGTAAGAGATAAGTGATTCTAGGTTCTTGGGCTGGAGGACAGGAAGGGGTGAAGCACCCAGGCTGATCTATCTGGGTGATGCTGCTCCTACAATCCTGAGTTCCCAAACTCATCTCCCTCTCCAGCCTGAAATAGATCAGAGTTTCTCAACTTTGGCACTATTGACATTTTCGGCTGGATAATTCTTTGTTGTGGTGGGCTGTCCGGTGCATTGTCAATGTTTAGCAGCATCCTTGGCCTCTCCCCACTGGATGCCAACAGCATCCCCAGTTGTGACCACCAAAAATGTCTCCAGACATTGTCAAATGTTCCCTCGTGGGCGGTGGGGGGTAGGGGGGGCGGGGGATTACTCCAGTTGAGAACCACTGGAATAGACGGGCAGCAAGTCTCAGAGTGCAGGTCCCATACCATCCTCCCAAACAGGCCTCATCCCCTGCCCCCTAGGAAAGAGCTGGGCTGCTCGGCAAATTTCCTGCAGGAGCCAGACTTGAGGGAAACTGAGGCCAGCCACAGAAGCCTAGTTCTGGCGACAGTAGCTTAAGACCAATACCCTCTCCAACATGGCCCCTCAGCCCAGGACAGTGACCCTGCTGGGTCCACGACGGTTCAGGAAAATCAGGGCATCCATGGAGTGGCCCACCTGAGAAGCCAGAGCGTCTCATCAGGGTGGGGTGACAGGACACCTAATTAGAAGGCATTTGAACAAGGGGCATACGGTAGTCACATCACAACACAAAAAGCTGGTTTCCTACAAGGGCCCCTGGAGAGCTGGACCACGACCCACAGTGCTGGGAAATTGTCAGGAGTCTCAGCAGAGAAGTTACAATAGAAGCTAGTAGTGATTAACACCTACTATGCGCCAGGCACCTGCTAAGCACTTTATGCATACTCCAACCCTGAGGATGGTCTCATTATCACCATTGTACCGAAAAGGAAACTGAGGCAGCAGTTAAGCGACTTGCTCAAGGCCGCCTGTTCACCCTCATGTTGACAGAAGGACACCCACGCTATGCTTCAGGAGGAGGCAACCTCACCACAGGGCCTCTCGAGGCTCTGGTCCCAGCTCGCAAGACCCAGCGAGGCAGGGAAAAGGTGGCTTGACACTAGGCAGGCAGCAGGCGTCCGTCTCAGCTAAACAGGCACGTGCTGAGTGCTGCTGGCACCTCCACCCCGTGCCTGAGTGGGTGCTGGGGGCCTTCCAGCCCCTGGGGGGCACGGCTGCCGCCAGCTGGAACAGAACTTGAGAACACATTAGCGGAGTCTCACTTCCCAGGAGAGCGTGACTCCGCCGCACTGAGCAGACGTCTTTGGCAGCAAGTCACACTTGCAAGAGTCCCAGTGTCACTTAGAGAAGCCATTTGTTTCCCAACAGCAACCAGGGAGGCGACAGCTGTCCTGCAGCAGGAGTCCCTGGTGCTGCCTGAACCTCGGTCAGGGAGCCTCTGCCAGGGACCACACAGGCCTCGCAGCCCCGACGCTGGGGGAAGCTCCTCGGCGAAGAGCCCGGGAGCAGAGTGTCCACCAGCGTCCTCGGGAAGGGCCTGGCGGCCTGGAGAGCAGCCGGTCAGACTCTTAGGAGTCAGGAGATGCCATGGAGGGGCCAATCGGAAAGATAAAGCACTTGGCTTTAGGTAGCCAATGCTGGGAAGCAGGACATGTACTCTGGGTCCCCAAACTACTCAGCGATCCCTGCTCAGGCCAGTCTCAGGCCACAGTAGGCAGGCAGCGGGGTCTTGCCTCCCCCTCAGGACCCACCAGAGCACTGATGTGGGACCATGCTGCTAACACGCCTCCGACAGAACAGGACTTCATCGCTTTTCTAAACCCCACAACCCAAGAGTCTGAGGAAACACCTGAAATAAGCCAGATACAAACCCCAAAGCACAGATTTTCCCCATGGGGAACATCTTTCTTTCATTCTTACAGTGGACCTCAGGCCCCAGCCAGGGCTGGGATTAGAATGCCCTCCAACAAGCCGAAAGGATCAGTTTGCAGTTAAAGGATGAGCACGTTAATTCCGTGCAGCCTGCTCAGTGACACGAGCCAGAGGAACAGGCATCAGGCTCCCCCTGCAGAGAGCATCCTACTGAAGAAACGGCGTCCCACCTTGGGTCACGGCCCCGCAGGTGTGGAAGGGTCAGGCCCTGCCATGAGGAGCCCTGTCCACAGGGCTGGCTGTGAGCCCCCCTTTCCACTTCCTGGGAGGCTCACAGATGGCAGAGGGCAGAATGGGCACAGGAACCTGTCAAGCCACTTGCAGGGCAACAGGCAGCCTCCTGGCCCCAGGAACAAGGCCATGAGCTCGGAGAGAGGCTTAAAGCACAGCTGCAGAGTCAGGCAAGCTCAGGGCCCAGGCCTGGAAGAACCAACACCCCTCTCGCCTCTCAAACTGGGCAGCGTGTCCTTCTGGCCAGCTGGTCCACTGTCCATTAGAAGTCTCCGGCAAGGGCTAGTCTGCACCCTCTGGGAGAGAAGAAAGGACAGGAGAGGATTTCCAGCTGGCACCCTGGAACTCAGCAGTGGCTGGTCTCCTGGTTCTTGGCATCCACTGATTTCTAGAATGTTTGCTCATTAGTTGGTGGACTCCATTCTGAGCATCCAGCAGGCGGGAATGTCTCCAGAACCAAGCCTGCCTCCCTGGCCCTTGCTGAGGTCATTTACTCCCTTTCTCCTAAGCCAAGCCGCCCCAGTTCTCCTTTAAGGGGTTCTTATTTACTAAACGAACAAGTTAAAAAAAGTAACTTCAAAAATAAGCTCAGATCAGAGCAATAAAGCCTTCCTTTAGCCTTTACCATTAAAACTGACGGGAAAAAGGAGACTCAGATTCTCCAGGTGAGAATTACAGGGTTTGTGGATTAGGGAGACAACCAAGTCGCCTTTATTTTTCTTTCTGTAAGGACTAAATTGATATTTACTTGCACAAGCCAAGAGCAAAAAGGGCCAGCCGGCTTTCCTAACAGCCACTTATACTTCCAAGTATGGTAGACTTATCAGAATCTAAAATGGCAGAAAGAGAATTCAGAACACGATATGTCAGAGGTCAGCTCTATATTGTCCCAAATAGAGTTTTCTATTGTTAAAAGCCCCTGTTCCCTGCCAGAGGGGAGATTTGGTGAAGCCAGAGAGTCAAGCAGGCGATGTCTGATCTGGTCTCTCTGGGGGGAAGTCATGAGCTCTCAACATGGGCCCTAAGATAAGCTGAGAACAACCTCAGAAGCAACGGCGACATGGAAGCAGCCTGGAGCGATGGTTGCTACAGAGACCGATGGGTTTCCTAGAGGCCTCAGCTTGGTGAGCACTGGCACTGATTTGGTAACGAAAGGCTCCCAACTCCTACACAGTTGCTGACTGGATCCCCTCAACTCCTGGTCAAACTTACATTCAACAAGGTCACAGCCCAGCAGTGAGCCAGACGCTCCTCATCCTTCCTTGAGCACAGGAGACACAAATGTTGGGGAAGAAACTGCCCTGAGGATCCGATTTATAAACGCAAGAGGGACAATCTGTCTCAGGGCAGAAGAGACCTGCCTCAGGCCCATGGGAAGCGGAGACCCACAGGACCCCGTCGGGGATGCAGGTTTGTGTACATAGGGGCTGCCAGCATTTAAGCCTCTGCTTTGAGAGTCAGAAGCTGGTTCTGTCCCACCCACAGCCAGTGGTCAAAGGTCTTCTTGGGAGCTAATACAGCCATGGACAAGATGGAGCATCTGCATTAAAAGCAACAGGGCTGAAATACTCTCAACCTCTGGAGTTCACCCCATGACACTGGACAGGAACCAGATGTTTCCATCAGATGCAGGGCCACTACAGAAGAGTAGCAGGCAGGCTCTCAGAACCCCAGGAACCAAGAGGTCCCGTTGGAGACCTCTTGGGAGTCCAGCATTCTGGGACCCACCAGCCTAGAAGCCACGTGTGTACTGGATACCCGGAACAGAAACACACGCATGGGCAGACTGGCCTCTGAAGCCCTGAAACCATCTCTTGACTGTGGGATGACAGCAGTCTCACAGAGAGATGCAGAGCCGCTGAGAATGGAGATGGCACTGAGGTTCCCAGGGCAGGTTTTCAGGGCAAGATGTTGAGGTTCTCACCTCAGAGCTCACCACTGGTGAACGATGTTAGCAAAAAGACTCATTGGCTTGAACATCAGAATCACTGAGAGCAGCCACCCAGCCCTGAGGCCGCGAAAGCGAGCTCAGCCCAACGACCCAGTCAAAAGATCAGCCAATATGGACCAAAGATCCCCTCAGAAGTCGCCAGTCAAGTCCAGAAACACAAGGACTTCCTTGCCCATAGAAAAGCTCACTCAAGGAAGTCAAGAGGACAGAGGTGAAAATGGGGCGAGGGCGGGCCAGAGAGACCAGAAGGCAAGCAGCCAGGGTCAGGTCTCTGAGGTCCTGCTCCATCTTTCCCCAGGCTCTTTGGATTCACACCACCACGAGGAAAATATTGGGGATTTCTGACATTCAAAGAGCGCCTGACTATCAGCACGCTCATATCATGCATTTGTCACAAAGACAAAAACCCAAGCTCCGAGTCTCTGGTGGGAAACAGGAAGCAGAGCTGCTTCAGAAGACGTGCGTGTTCTGCAAAGAATCTACGGCCAAGAGATCTGCTGAGACTCGAGTGCTTACGAGGGGCAAGTGCTGGACAGCGCAGGAAGGTGCCCCTTCTAAGCTGGGTAAAACTTACACCAAGAGTCCCGTGGTCCTTCCTGGTACGTGCCTGGCATACATGCTAAGAACAATGCTTGTGAAATTCCTCAGGAAACGCAGCGGGCTCATTCAGCTTCCACCATTGACAGGAAGCAGGAGACAGGTAGTCAGGGAAGAATGACAGTTTGGGGATTAGCACGATGACAATTAGCCAAGTTCTGCTCTGCTTCTCTTTACAAAGAAAACTTCCCTTCTCTTTGCTCTTGGAATGCCATGCTAGAAGAGAGACATTTCCATGGCAACCACATACACACTTAGCGATGTGTCACTAAATTTGTGTGTGCACAAAGGCACATTAGGAGACTTTTTGAATGTGGCGAGAGAAATAGATTTTCATAATTGAACGTTCCCCTCAAGTAGAGTTTCCCGTTTGCTGAAAGCCGGGACTGCAGCAGGAGAGGCTAACTCTGCCTCCGCAGAATCGACGCTCGACCCAAAAATCTCAGCTGACTTCAGAGGAAGGAGGCTGCTGCCCAGAAAGGGGCACAGACAGACGGGGGCAAAGCCGGGGGCCAAGACGGCCTTGGCAGAGCGAGGGAAAACAGATCCATCTGACACCTGACCAGACCCGGGGAGAGAGAAAGTTACATGCATGAGAATCAGACATGACCCGGACCTTTCCTCAGGTTCTTAGCACCCCATGACCCCAAGGCCCTCACCTGTTCTAACAGAGAGAGTGTAGGAAAAGATGAGCGCCTGTATCAGATAGCTTCCCCAAGAAGTGGAACGCAATAAAAAGAACGCTGAGTCTAGAGCCACAAGTCCCTGGTGTGCGTCCTAGTTCTGTCTCTTCCTACTCAGGGAACTTTGACAGCTACTTTTTCTCTAAGCCTCAATCCGTAAACTGGGAACATGCTCCCCGATTAGCAGATGCTTCAAGGAGGCAGCGAATGTGGAAGCATCACTACTAAACTATAACAACCCCGTTTACAAGGCGGCACTGACTGGGCCCACGCACCCCAAAGGAGGCCTCCGCCAGATGCAGGCTAAGCTCTCACAGCTCGGGTACCACGAAGGGGCCACCCCAGCAATGCCTGCGCCGGGTTGGGGCTGCTGTGGGTTATGGTTGTCTGACTCCAGGTCTCTCCAAGCACTCGTACAGCAAGGGATGAAGGACAGCCCTGCAGCATCTGCCCCAGAGGCTCCGACGGTGGCCTTTCTGGTCCTCCTCAGCCCTACACCTACCCTGGGTCCTAAGCCAGACAGTACAGCAGCCGGAAGGCCGGCGGGGTGGGGGTGGGGGGGCGGTCATAGCATATATACATTTAACTCACACACATTCGATTCTACCTATCTGCCACCCACTCTCTTCACTCTTCCTATTACTCTCTCCCCACTGGAACTAGACCTTGGCCTCCACTGCCCCAAGGAGAGAGAAGCCACCACTGAATAGAAAACAAACGAAACTAAATTTTGGCTTTCGAGCTTCCAAGGGCCTGGGTCCCAGCAATGAGAGATTTCCAAGGAGAGTTTTGACCACAGGTGATTTCACCTCACATGTTTCGGTCAGGACCTAACCCCAGGGAGGGGGCAATCAGGTGCCTCGGCTTCAGGAGAGGGGCACTGCTTTGGGGTAAGACACGGCACCTCCACACTGGAGCCCAGAGAGGTACCCCCGGCCTCCCATTACAGTGCTCCCTTCCTGTCCCCCACCCCCACCCCCATCAGCCTAGCCTGTGCGCTGGGCTTGGACCTGCCCCCTTGTTCCACCTGTAACCAGTCTTCCCAGGAGGAGGCCACACTCTGCCACCATCCCAGGCTCAGAGTCTAACACCTGGCACCCACAGACACCACTTGGGGCAGCCCTCCCAGGCTCACCATGTGGCCCTCCCACTGCTCAAGTCACTGCCCCTTACGCTTCCCATCACAACTCCCACCAAAGTGGGGAAGCTCAACCACCCCCGAGGGTAGGCCCTGCACTGTCCAGCTGTGCTTGTGAACTCCATCCAAGTTCCCCAGGCCCTGCGTCCCCTCCCTGCTCACTCCTGATGCCACTGGGCCAGCCACCCTACACCGAGGCTCACCCCAGATAGAGGGGCTGGCACACGCGGCTCCAAAAGTCACCACCTCCGCTCATACAGCTGATGAGAACGCGAGAGGGTGCAGCCGCTGTGGAAGTCTGGCAGCTCCTCAGTAAGTTAAACATAGAATTACATGTGACCCGGCAATTCTACTCCTAGGTAGGTACCCAAAAGCTCTGAAAACATACGTCCACCCAAAAACACGTACACGGAGGTTCACAGCAGCATTATTCATAATAGCCAAAAGGCAGAAAAGTCCCAAACATCCATCAACAGGTGAACGGATAAAGCAAAATGTGGCCTATTCATACAATGGAGCATTATTCAGACAAAAAGAAATGAAACTGACACACGTTGCAATATGGATGAACCCTGAAAACGGCATAAGGCCACAGATTGTATAATTCCACTTATGTAAAATATCCAGAATAGAAAAATCCATAGAGACAGAAAGCAGGTTCGTGGTTGCCAGGGGCTGAGGTGGAGGAGGAAACAGGGAGCGGCTGCTCAGTGAGTGCAGGGTTTCCGTTCGGAGCAGTGAAAATGTTCTGGAACTAGACAGTGGTGATGCTCACATAACAGTGTGAATGCACTTAAAGCCACTGAATTGCACACTTTAAAATGGTTAAAATGATAAATGTAATGTTATGTGTATCTCACCCACAATTTAAAAAACAAGTCACCACCTCACATAGCAGTCTACGCAGTTTCCTGTGCCGCCTCACAGCTTCTGTGATGCAAGACTGGAGCCTCTGGAGCTCCAGCACAGGACGGGGGTGCTGGCCGGAGGTAGAAGGTCCAGGCCCAGCTGAGGGGCAGGCCTACAAGTGTGTATGAGTCAGGATGCGGGACAGTTTTCAACTGAGCTGGTGGAACTGCTACAAGGTCCTCTGCCAACATAAATAAATGCTGTGAGGACGGGCATGGACGAAGGACCAGGAACTCAATTTAGCTTTCGACACCTCTCTGAGGAGACCAAGCAACCCAACACAGGCTGTTGCTGAAAACACAGGGAGCAGAGAGGAGAAAGACACCACGTGCTTCTCAGTTCTGCGATGACAAACCGGAACTGACTAGCACTGGCCGTGTCTCACCTGTTACCGCAGGGGGATGAACAGCCCTAAATATTCAGGCTTCAGGATGCTCAAACCACTTTAGGAAATGTCAGAATGATTCGGGCAAGACGGAGAAAGCCAAGATGGCCTGGCTGCCTTAAGACAGGGACTGCCGTGGCACCAGAGCCTTCAGGCTTTCTTCTGGACACAGAGCCCAGCTGAGGAGCCTCTTTTCGATCCCAGGCTGGGGCCAGGAAGCAGGGCGGCTTCTGAGGCTTGGACACCAGGAGAAAATCTGGAAGGGTGGCCAGGGTGAGAATGCCACTTAGATGTCCCTTAGATGGCAGTTTCGGCAGGGACTTTGCCAAACGACCCTCCCTTCCACGGTCAGTGGCGCGGTTTGAAGAGAACCCTCCCACTGGAATGGAGGCTCTGGCCACAAGCTGAGAAGGACACAGTGGTATCTATTTGGCCACTGCCTGCTTGTGGTCACTGGGAAAGACAAAACGTGTCTTCACCACTCCACAATTTCTTTCTTTCCTAGACAGCAATGAAGATTGAACCATGCCTTCTCCCACCAGAAAAGAGGTGAAGGAACAGCTTCGTACATTCTGCTGGGACAAGGAGGAAGCTACAAGGCTGGACTCACTCTGCCTCAGGCCAGGAGAAGGGTCTGTACCGTCCTCACGTTGGCTCTTGGGCTCTGGGTCCAAGCTAAAAAGCAGACAGCTCGGAGCACCCAGCTCTCCTTAGCAGAGGTCCGACAGCGAGTCCTGAAAAACCATCAGAGAATGAAGAAGAGAAACAGATTCTCTAATCCTTAATGCCAGCAAGAAAGGAAAGCCAAGGAGTCTGTGGCCAGTGAAGACAGCCCTCTGATGTGGGGAGAAGGTGAGGCAGGCAGGAGACTAAGGGCAGGCCCCTCAGGAGAGGCCATGGGCTGCAAGCCTGCACGAGGCTGAGAGCTGCTCAAAGGGCTTGGTGCACGACTGAGCGTGGCAGAATCAGCTGGTGAAAGGAGAAAGGAGGCTGGACATGGCTCTCTTGGTCCCTCTGCTACCTGACTCTACCTTCCCCTCAGATCTCTGTTTCTTCTTTAAAACACTGGTGCTCCCGAAGGCTCTCACCCCTGTGCCTTTCAGTCCAGGTTCTTCTCGAATGACTTTGCACTCAAGCCTTTCAATTCCTGGCACCCCACAGGACTTCTAAATCTTAATCTCCTGTGCCATCACCCCAACCAGGACCAAACCCATATTTGCAACCACCTAGATTTCACAATCATAATTTCTATCATGTCTAGAATTCAACTCGCCTCCCCCTCTCCCAGGATTTCTCACTGTCCCTACTTCCTGATGTCCCCAGGTAGAAATCTTGACCATTCTCAACCCACCTCCCACATCCACACTTATGACACGTCCCCAGATCCAGCACATGGGGCTCCTTGCTGTTTCACATGCCCACTGCCCCTGGTATTCTGCACATTTGCCTGAAACGTCATCCTTCTCCCCAAGCTCACGTCAAGTTGAGGTGAGTCCCCAGCCCTGTGTTCAGCCCTTTATTGGGGCACCTCCATGTGTTACAACTGTGGACACGTCTTCCGCACCCTAGCTAGACGTTCTCCTCCTTGAGGGCAGAAGCCTCATCTTTGCATCCTCAGCATCCAGGGCACTGCCTGGCATGCAGTACGAATGAGGCAAGTTCTCTCAAGAAGTGGAACTGAACAAAACAGATGAGCAGCAGGTAGTTAACATTCCTCTCACCGCGTATCAGTTCAACTACCTGATTTCATAAAGTCTGGTTTGGACCTGCTTGACAACTAGATTTCCAACACGAATCAGCTCTGCAAATTCTGGCAGTTTCTAGAACAAGAGTGATAGGGAAAAAAACCAGCAGCTCAAAGGAGGTAGGTCTGAAGACTGAGTCAAGACAAAATGAGGGGAGAGGAGGTTGGGCCCAGAAAAGCACTGGTCCCTCTCCAACCTATGGAATGGCATCCACCTGGGAGAAGCAGCAGAGATGGACCCATGCAGAAACGCCTCAGCATCTAATTAAACATTTTCAACTCGACTGCACACGGGAAGGAAACCTACATCCCCCATGGAACCCTGACAAATGAGTCGTTTCTAACCAATCTATCACCATAGCATCTGGGTACCTCAGGAAGATGAAAATAAGACCAATACATAAATGAAAACCAATGCACAAACAATCGTCTCTCCACACAGGCCTCCAGGAAGCCACAGCTACAGCCATCTGCCAAGCTCCATCCTCATCACTGCTTCCAGCAGCCAGAGGCCTCTGAGTAAGCACAGTTTAATATAAGATTTAACAACAGAAGGAAATTTCTCCTCTGAAGTCTGACTCTCCATTAATGCTTGTACACTCAACGTCCACCCCTTGAGCTGGAATGAAATAAGTTTGGGATAAATAGGATTTGTTCTTTACACCACATCAGCCAAAGAATTTGCTAGAAATAGTTGGGACAGATTGAACAAAGACCGCAACTTGGCTTGAGAATTCAGGTTGAGAATTCAAAGGTTTCTTGCATGAAAACGGTTCTTGAGGGGACCGTCACTAGGCCGTGGGGGGGACACTCACACTCATCTATAGTGTATTCTCACCTCCTACAGCCTCTGCCAGAGGTGGCCTAGATAGATTTGATCCGATCAACCCAGGGCAGCAACTCTCAGGTTAAGTCCCATCTAGCACCTGGCCAGGCAGAGATGATAGGAAATCGCAGACACTGCCATCATGACTCTGAACACCTGGGACTGGGTTTGGCTCTTTCACTTCTTCCATGCTTTTTCCTGAGCATCTGTTACTCGATTTTAAGGCCCAAGCAGCAATGTGAACAGCCGCTCTGTTCACTGGAAAGCGGGAGAGGCAGCCACAGGAGGGAGGGTGATGGCCTTCCGGGAAATCTACTCCTGGGCAAATATTTTCATTTCAGATGTTTATGCCCTGCCTGCTTCCCAAACAAAGATTTAGGTGGGACAAATATTTATGCAGCTAAATAATGTTTCCCTCCTTCCGTGCATCTGTATGGAGTGGGAAGTGATTCAGACACATGACAATATTACACTTTAAAATGCCTTAAAGCCAACAATTCCTCTTTGCTGTCCCTTCAGTGCATAACTGAGGCTCAACAGACAGTGGGTGTTTTCAATATTTTTTCTAAAAGTTTTCATAAATTCATGGCTTCTCTTGAGCACGTGAACAGGATCTGCTCTTACTTCTGGAAAACTCAAGTTTAATTGAGTCTTTTCCCCAGCTCATTTTTTCCTTATCTGATTCTGGTCTAGGTCTTAATAAATACAGAAAATTTCCAACCTCTTCCATAAGTAGATAAAAGAGAAATCTAGCCAGAAAGGTGACCAGCAGAGGTGGAGATGAAACACCCACAGGTGAGTTCTAAGGTACGGCTGCACAACAGAAGCACCTGGGAGGTGTCTGAAAATCCCAGTACTCAGGCCGCACCCCAAACCAATTCAATCAGAATCTCTCTGGGAGGAACCTGGGCGTCAGCATTGACTAAGATCCCCCGGGGTGGGGGGGTTCCAGATGGCAATAAAGGTTAGCATCCCTGTTCTAAAGATTCACAGGACCAGTTCTTTTGAATACCTACCAAGATTATGACAATTTCTGCTTTATTCCATCCCAAAGCAAAAACTCTTCCTCTAAATTAACACCGGTGAGCCTTCAGATGATGTAATAGAAAGAAAGTCAACCTAAGAGTCAGGAGGGGAGGTTTGAGTCAGTGCGTCACAATGGAAACTGGTGGGGCCAGGAGTTGGTCACTGCCTTTTCAAGGTCTTCACTCTCTCCGCTACAAAATGGGATTATAGTCCATGCCCTGTCTGCCACAAGGCTGTGGTGGGCATCAGCTAAACTCCTAACGGGTTGCCAGGGCTCTATTAGGAATACCACACACACAAGGAATTTTTGGTCTGATCTAGCCACAAGGGGTTGGCCTCAGCCCAGCCCAGCCCTGACTCCCTCCAAAGCAGACCCCCTGGGGATTCTCCCCGGAGGATTTAAACAATGGTTGGTACAGAGGCCAGAGAGTCAGAAACTCCTTTCCTCACATGCAAGAAGACTTCAAATTCTACGGCTGACAAACTGGAATTTTGCTTCCACTGGTGCCAAGTTTAAGAGCACTTTACTCAGAGCACAGAGTCTCATTATGCTTTAATCTAATCCAGTGCCTAATCTCAGGGAGCATCTAATGCTGTTTGCCTCCCTCGGCCCCATCTGGATGGACGCCACTCTGGTACCAATCTTAGCTACTCAAGGATCAATAACCAGAGGTAGACCTCTGAGCATGATTACAAGGGAGGCTGTGCTACCCCACCACCTCTGAGAGTACATCAGCGTGAAGTCTCTGCCCCTTACATAATTACACACCCAAGAGGCCTACACATAAACCGGTAGAGATGTCTCTAGACTGAGCTGCTATTTTTCTGTCAAAACATGAACTTTCTCTATAAAGGGTTTCCTTACACTCCAAAGCAGCAAAATTGATTATATTTGATAGGTGTTCTCTAAAAGGTCCAGTTCTGAAAGCAAGAAACTAAAGTCGTCTTTTCCCATTGATTCTTATAATTAAAAAACAGGACCATTCCAGGGCTCTGTAGGGTATGTGACAGACATGGAGAATGGCTTCTGGGAGAGCTGGAAAGGAGGAAGATTTGCTGCTTTAGGTCAAGAACACAGGTACAGAAAAACAAAAAAGGTGCCAAAATGTCTTCCCAGGAGACCAGCATTTACCTGGCAAGGTTTAGGTTTAACCTCCGAAAATTTCATTCCAGAAGTGAAAATGGGGGAGAAGGATTTAAGAGATTTAGAACTTTTATTCAACACCCTTGAATACCCTAAATGAGATGAATTAAATTAAAGGTAGCCTTTGCAATAAGATACATTTCCTTCATACTGAACTTTCTCAAATGAAGGGAGATAAGAGACCAGATTTTACAGAACACAGCTTGGAAATCCTTCAGCCATGTATATTTAGCTGCCTTCTGATCAGTAATTCAGCAATTTGGCCTACACAGTCTTTTTGTTTTCATTGTGGGGATTTATAAACCAAGTTTTAAAAAGTAGTCATTAGACTTAAGGCAAGGAGGCCAGAGAAAATATTTGACAGGTTAAAAAATTTTAAGAAGAAAGTCACACTAATAGCAGCTGCTGGAACATCACAGATACGAACAAATATTTACTCTTAACACCTAAAAGCAGATGAGGAAAAAATGACATCAACCAGAAATTAGAAGCCCTTTTGAGAACTGTAGTCTCTATTCAGGATACAGTTTCAACACAAAATTATATTTCATGTACCCAATACCAATTACCAAAAATAACTAAGAATCTTTAAACATCTAAACTACTCTAAAATACGCACATTAAAGTTTGTACACTTGAATCAGGGGTCTTTGGAGATCTACTCAAAGTCTGCTCATTTGTACTTTACATTTAGTGCTAACAAGTTAGACTGACTGGTTTCCTAGCCGACTGCAGGTTAGAAAATAGCAAACTAGGAAGAGGAGAAGATAAAGCAGCCGGAGGCAGGTATCCTGACAGCTATGAGAAGAGACAGCTGACAGTCTAACAGAAATATTGGAGAAAAGCTGCTTAAAAGCAGATGAGTCTAGAATTTCAGAAAAGTAACATTCACAATATTTGGCATAGAATTTTAAAAAATGAGTAGACACATGAAGATGTAGGAAAATGTGACCCACAACCAGGAGATAAAACAGTCAATAGGGACAGACCCAGTGATGACAGAGAGGTTGGAAACAGCAAGCAAAGACTATGAAAAGCTATTATAAATATGCCTTCAGATTTAAAGGAAAATATGGAAACAATGAGTGAACAGATGGGAACGTTGGAGAAACAAAAACAATGACAAAGGTCCGAGTGGAAATTCTAGAAGTAAAAAAACACCTGGAATAAAAAAATTCACTGGGTGGGCTTAACAACAGATTGGACACTACAGAAGAAAAGTTCAGTGAATTTGAAGATAGGTTAATATAAATTATCCACACCAAAGCAGAGAAAGAAAGAGTGAAAAGAAAATGAACAGAATCTCAGTGACCTCTGGGAAAATATCAAGCAATTGAGTCCATATGTAACCAGAATTCTAAAAGAAAAGGAGATAGATTGGGACAGAAAAAATATTGAAGAAATATGGGCCAAAGTTTTTCCAAGCTTGATGAAAAAATAATCAACCCACAGAAGCAAGAACTCAACAAACCTCAAGAAGGATAAACAATGACATCCACACCTAGGCCTAGCATAGGCAAATTGCTGAAAACTGAAGATAAAGAGAAAATCTTAATAGCATCCAAAGGGAGGGAAAGACGTTATATGCAAGGGAATATATTTGACCTCTCATCAGAAACAATGCAAACTACAGGACAATGAGTCTCTCATGTACAGAAAGAAAGAAAAAGTCAACTTAAAATTCTATTTCCAGCAAAAATATCCTTTTAAAATGAAGGCAAAAGAGAGACATTTTCAGATAAAGAAAAGCTACAAGAATTTGTGACCAGCAGCCTTACACGACAAGAAATGTAAAGAGGAGTTTTTCAGGCCGAAGGGAAAAATGACACCAGACAGAAGATCAGACATACAAGAAGGCACGAAGAACACTCTAAGTGGTAAGTACATGGGTGAATTAAAAGACTCTAGTTTATTAATTTCTTTAAGAAAACTGGCTATTTAAATAAAAAATAATACCAATGTACTGTGAAGTTTACAACACATGCAGAATGAAGATTAGAGAGGGTAAGTAGACACAGGCAGATTGTCAGGCTAGATAAAGAAGTTAGAAAGAGGAAGTGAATTAAACCCAAAATAAGCAGAAGGAAGGGAACAAAGAGTGAAAGTCAATAAAATTTTTAAATAGATATTAAACAAAAGATCAAAAGTTGGTTCTTAGAAAAGATCAGTAAAATTGATAAACTACTAAGTAAACTATTTAAGACTTAAACAGAGAAACCAATTACCAATATCAGGAATAAAAGAGGGAACGCCACTCAGATCCTACAAACATTAAAAAGAAAATGAGAATCTTAGGAACGATTTTATTCCAATAAATTCTACACCTCGAATGAAATAGACAAATTACTTGGAAGTGAAATCGACAAAACTGACACAAGAAATAGAAATTCTGAATAGCCCTACATCTGTTAAAGTAATTGAATTAATAATTTAAAACATCACACACCAAAAAAATTCTCTAGACCTAGATAGCTTTAGCGGTGATTTCTATCAAGCATTTAAGATAAGTGTTCTACAAATTTTTTCAGAAAATAGAGAGAATAGAATAGTTTTAAGTTCATTTTATGAGGCCAACATAATGCTGTATCAAAAACCAAACAAAGGCTTTATAAGAAAACTATAGACCAATGTCCCTCATAAGCATAGATGCAAAAATTCCTAACAAAATATTAGAAAATCAAATGCTAGTTTAACATTCTTTTAAAATCAATATGATTCACCATATTAACAGAATTAAAGAGGAAAACCATATGATCATCTCCATAGATGCAGAAAAAGTATTGGACAAAATTCAATCCCATTCCTGATAAAAACTCTCCACAAACTAGGAATAGAAGGAAACTTCCTCAACCTGATAAAAGGCATCTACCAAAACCTATACCTAATGGTGACAGACTGAATGCTTTTCCCTTGAGATCAAGAACAAGGCAAAGATGTCAGTTCTGACCACTTCTATTTAAAATTGAGCTGAAGTCTCAGCCACTGCAATGTAGCAGGAAAAGGAACAAACGCTGGAAAGGAAGAAGGAAAACTGCCTTGACTCACAGACGACACAACTGTATACATAACAGAGCCTAAGACTCATAGACGACACAACTGTATACATAACAGAGCCTAAGGAATCTACCAAAAGACAATAAAGTCACAGTATACAAAATCAGTACATAAAAAATCTCGTATTTCTACATACTTGCAACAAATGCCTGGAAAATAAACATTTAAAGAATACCGTTTACAACAGCATAAAAAATATAAAGTACTTAGAGATACAGATAATAAAGGATTTTTAAGCCCTCCACATTGAAAACTATAAAACATGTTCAGGAGATTAAAGAAAATCTAAATAAATGGAAAGAGATGCCACATTCACGGATCATAGACCCAATATCGTTAAGATATCAATTCTCCCCAGTTGATTTATGATTTATAGATTCGACTCAGACCAAATCAAAACCCCAGCAGGATTTTTCTTAGAAACTGACAAGCTTGTTCTCAGACATATGCAGAAATGCAAAGGGCCTCTAACAGCCAAAGCGACACTGAAAGAGAAGTCCAGAGACGGAAGAGTTATTGTACAGCTGCAGCATCAAGACAGTGTGAACTGACATAAAGAGAAATCAATAACACAGAAGAGTCCAGAAACAGAGCCACATATATATGGTCAATTAATCTAACATGACATCAAAGCAATTCAATAGGGAAAGGAAATTTTGATCAAATTTTGTTTTCAACCAATAGTGCTAAACAAGTGGACATCTAAATGGGAAATAAGGAACCTCAACCCCTACCTCATACCATATACAAGAATTAATTTGAAGTAGATGAGAGACCTAAATGGAAAAACTAAAACAATAAAGTTTCTAGAATGAAAAGGAGACTATCTTCATGACCTTGGGGTAGGAAAAGATTTTTTTAAAAATAGACACAGAAGGCACTAATCATAAAAGAAAATATTGATACACTGGACTTCATCAAAATTTAAAACTTCTGCTCTTTGAACAACACCATTCAGCAAATGAAAAGACAGGGGGCCGGATGGGTGGCACAGCAGTTAAGTTTGCACGTTCCGCTTTCACAGCCTGGGGTTCACCAGTTCAGATCCCAGGTGCAGATCTATGCATCGCCTGTCAAGGTAGGCTGTGGCTGGCGTCCCACATATAAAGTAGAGGAAGATGGACACGGATGTTAGGTCAGGGTCAATCTTCCTCAGCAAAAAAAAAAAAAAAAAAAAAAGGGAGGATTGGTAGCAGATGTTAGCTCAGGGCTACTCTTCCTCAAAAAAAAAAAGAAAAAGAAAATGAAAAGACAAACCATAGACTGAGAGCAAATACTTATTTTATATATACATATATATGACAGAGGACTTTTATCTAGAACATATAAAGAATTTCTAGAATTCAGTAAGATGATAAAAAAGCCAATTTTTTAAATTAAAAAAAGTTTTGGACAGTTAAAAGAAAGATATAGAAATGGCAAATAAACACATGAAAAGATGTTCGATATCAATAGTTAGAGAAACAAAAATTAAAACCACAATGAAATATCACTACACATCACATAGGATGGCTAAACTTCAAAAGGTGGACAATAACAAGTGCTAGCAAAGATACAGAACTCTCACACATTGCTGGTGGGAGTATAAAATGGTCTTATCTACTTGGGTAAAGTGCTTCCAGTTTCTTATAAAGTTAAACACATATCTACTCTGTGAGCCAGCAATTATACTCCTAGATATTTACACAAATGAACTGAAAACATGCCCACACAAAGACCTGTAAGTAAAACATTCATAGCAGCTTTATTCATAATACCCAAACACGGGAAACAACCAAAAGGTTCGACAACAGGTGAACGGATAAACAAACTGTGGCACAGTCACACAATGAAATGCATCTCAGCAATAACAAAGGAATGAAGTACTGACACACACGATGTGGACGAATTTCAAAAACATCCTCCTGGGTGAAAGATGCCTTGCACAGAAGGGCGTGTGTCGTGCCCCTCCATTTATCTGAAGCTTTAGAACTGGCAAAACGAATTCCTGGTGACAAACAGAAACAGTGGTTGGGGTGGACGATGGGGCATTGACTGAAAGGAGCAGAGGGAACTTTCTGGGGTCATGGAAATGTTCCATTGTCTTCACAGGTATGGTTTACATGATTTTCTGTTTTGTGCGTTTTGCCATATGTAAATTAGACTTAAATAAATAGATAGTACCTGCCTCTCAGGGTTGTTGTGAAAAAACAAGAAGAGAATACAAAGCACAGGTCCTGAGAGGCCACCAGTCTTATCTACACACCTCCGCAGGCCCTCCGGGCCCTCGCTGTCTGGCACAGGGCATTTTATGGTGCTCACCAAGTGCCGGCAGAGGTTGAAGGAGGGGAGAATTATTTCCTACTATTCAGTCTCTGACAATGGCTGCTATTTAGTGAAAACTGTTTGCCTGGAAGGTTGGCCTGTGGAGCAGCTGACTCCCAGAGCATGCCAGATACAAGCACAATTGTTGCTCATCTATTAAGGAGGATGCTAACCCATACACCCAAATTTCTTCTAGAAGTTACCACTAGTGCTACTGAACTAAAACAGATGGACAACTGCCCAGGTCTGAGCCTTTAATTGATGAAAATTCAGAGTTAAGAGATGTACTCAGACCTCCCCTTTTGAGTAAAAGCTGTTCTGACCACCTGCCTGCTGAGTTTGGGGAGCTCTCAACCCAAATCTTAGAAAACAGCCTTCTCAGGAGAGAAAACACCTACAGCTGGGCCACCACACTCAGGCTCTTGGAGCTGTGCTCTCTGAGGTTTCTGTTCTCTTCAGGGGTGGAGACACCAAAAAGCAGGCCTGACCTACAGCCATCTTAGCCACAACTCCGCACTTAAGAGAACCCAAACTATGCGCCTCAGCTATTAACCCCCAGAGCCGAAGGGGGTGGGGGGGGGGGGACTTAGGCCCTGGGTCCTCAGAATTCTTTGAGGAGTCTCCAATTTCTTTCCTACCATCACCTGCCATGAGAATACAGGGCTATGAAAGTCTGTTGTTTCTTTTCCCCAAATTATGCAAACACTTGT
The DNA here is from genome assembly GCF_037783145.1 of Equus przewalskii. NCBI lineage: Eukaryota > Metazoa > Chordata > Mammalia > Perissodactyla > Equidae > Equus > Equus przewalskii. The sequence goes on from NC_091832.1 coordinate 29,624,441, forward strand.
ACTTAAGACCTTGGCCCTGGAGTAATGGGAAATCAAGAATCAGGGCTTATTGTTTGAATGAGCCTGGTCTTTTTGGACTGCAGGTGCACAGAACTGGAATAATAATCCTTGGTTCATGAAACTCATCTCTGCTCCGTGCATGGCCCCTCTTTTACAGTAATGTAATAAAGACCCACAAATTCACCCGAGGCCACTACTCTCCGGAATCCTGTCCATCACTCCCTTGCTAAGGCTTTCCTGACCTGGCCGATGAAAGCACAGCAGGAGAGATTTCCTAAAACTCCCACCACCTCCTTTAGTGCAGACGCAACTTGGGATGCAGAGGCAGGTGCCTTCCCCAAGCCAGAGGCGGTCCCCAGAAGGCTGCTGCCCACCTGGATTACCAGCCAGCTTCCCTGCACAGGGCTTTCCAATCTGTGAGCCTGATTTATTTTTTTCGATAAGAGAAAAGATGTAAGTCCCTTTGAGCAAAGTATGCCTGATATATATCACAATATTTATCTTTGGTGGAGTAATGGATCAGTCTTCGGGGAAAGCTAGAGAAAAGGCATTTTTGGAGCTCGGATGTAAATCAGTCACTCTAAAAACCGCAGGGGAATCTATATTCTTACCCGCCCTGCTAACGACAGTGTGAAACAAGCAGCTGACTTTTCAAAGTCATGGTACTGTTTGTTTCCAGACCTAACACTAAAGACAGAGCTAAGGATGGGAGGCCTGAGAAGCAATTGCTCCTGGGATGCCTGTACCTAATGCCCCCAAATGCTGGTACAACTCACAATGAAAGCACAGATCCACCCAGCCTGTGGGTGAGTTGTACACCTGGAGGGACAAACTCTAAGCTTTACTCTACTTGTCTACTCAGTTCTAAGGAAGAAGGACGAGGCGTGTGGCCGGGCTTAGGATATAAGGGTCTCCCAAAGGACCCATCCAGTTATTATAGGCCAGCCTTCCTATCTATATTAAATGTATCACAGAGCAGGACAGAGTGAAACTGAAGGACGGGGGGGTGGGGAAGAGATCTTCAATAGATTTGCAACTTTAAACACAGCTCTTCGAAGGAAAGCTATTTAAATCTGAGTTGTTCCTAATATTAATTATTTTGAACATCTCCTAGGCTCAGATTCACACGCTACAAAGAACACAAAGCCTTTTCATTTTCCAACCTGTGCCTGGCACTGGCGGCGATAAATCAGATATACAGAGAAATCACACATGACTAACGAACGAGCCCACTAATGGGGAGCAAAGATCATTGGCCAAGATGACTTATTCAGACACGGCCACATATCATAAGCAGCAATACCCTGGCGGCCTAATGCAGCAGGCACGGAGGGCAAGAGCCAGGGCACTCCTTGCCAAGCTGCAGGCATTCCAGGGCGATTCGGGCATCTCCAGGTGCCTGCCATCCAAGCAGGAAAGAATTTACTCACGGCTGCCCCCTCCCCACTCCCTTCAAGTTAGATTTGCACTTGGAAAAACACTGCAGCTTGTAAAAGGCCTCTTGGGTCACAGAGCTGCTGAGCCCCCAAACCTTGCTGTGGCCCCGACTCTGAGACCCTTAGAATTCCAGGCACCCTCAGGAAGAAGACCAAGCCTCTGCCATCAGCAACTGAACTGCTGGTCTACAGATCTTTACTGGAGCCATTCATTCAAGTATCTGAGCTCTAACTGGGTGTCAGACCCTATTCTAGGTGCTTGGGCAGCCCCATAAACAGAACAGTAAACAGGTGGGAGTGAGGGAGAGAGAAGAGTGCCCTAAATGCCAGTCTCTTTGTTGTACCGTGAACACTGAGGCCCAGTGATAAATGGGAATTCTCCCCTGAGTTCAGAATTGACGGCATGGCTCGGACTGGAGCCCAGGTTGGATTCTTAGCGGGATTGCCACTTAGAGTGGCGCACAGGGCAATGGGCAGAGGGGATGGGGATGAAATTCAACCCATGTTCTTCATACAGACCAGGGGCAGCCCCGCTCCAGTGCTATGTTCTCACCGCCCCAGACTGCCCAATTCTCTTTAACAAAATCCCCCTTCACTGGAAGGGACAACTGAGGTTCCCCAGATCAGCAACCAACCTTCACTAATAGGACCCAGGAGAATTTGAATCCTTTCATTGGGATGTCCAAGCTATTCACTCCCAAACCTTATCTTGAGTGAGAAAAGTCTGTTGAACTTGAATCTGGAAGAGGCCCCCCTATGGCCAAGGTCCCCTGTAATAATTATAACGATCAGTTCCTATATCACGGTCGGATCTGAAAGGGAAGGCTGCTAGCAAGCTGTTTACATTCTCATCAACCCTTTCACTCTTCATGGTCCCAAGCTGAGGACCTGTCGCTGTCTAGTCCCATTTCTAATTCAATTTGGGTGAGAGGAAAGATTAACTTAATCAACTGTAGGAATACCTAGTCTTGACTAGGTGCTAAGGGATACAAGAGCGAAAACACCACCATCGTCAACAACACATCATCGCCCCTGACTTCATGGAACTGAAACATGTTGAAAACAGAGCTGGAAAGAGCCCAACTGCGATGGAGTCCCTGGCCAGACCGGCAGTCCACTTAGGGGCCAGGTCTGGAAGCAAGAGTGTATGTGACCAGCCAATTCTCCCCTCCCACACCCCACATCACAGAAGGAAAAACCAGGTCCAGGAAGGGGAGGAAGTGGCTCGCCCAGAGTCAGACAGTGGACGGTTGGGTGAGACTAGAACCCATGTTCTCTGGGTCTCCCCTTTCCACCACACTGCCTCCTCCAAGGTTCCAAAAACTGCAAAGTCAGGAGGAATAGTTGGTTCTAGTGACAGACCATTTCCTGATGCATGCACACCCAGAACGTGCAGCTTCAGCCATCTTATCAGCACAGGCCTCGTGCCCATGTCTCTCTCTCAAACCAGAATGATCATAAATATGCTTAGTTGATCTAGAGCCCAGGGGGCCAGTCTTCATTAACTCCCATCTGTCACCCTCTCTGAGCCTCTCTTGATGTTTACTTCCACTTTAAAAACCTCATCTTATAAGAACAGAGCCCTTTTTATCTGATGCTAGCTCCCTGTCTGCTCCTGGGGGTCTAATCAATCCACGTCTGGAAACAAACAAGCCAGAGAGGAAAGCAAGAGTCCCTTTTATGAAAACAGGCGACTTTCTAAAATGCTCTACCCGTGGGCAGGGCACAGATAGAAATTTAAATGAGAAGGAAATAAAGACGTCCTCCGGCAGTAGGCATACGCGTTCCTCAGCAAGCAGGACACCAGGAAGGTAACTCTGTGTTAGCAGCTGAACCAAAAACTCTGCCCCACGTTTTTCAGGTTGTTTGTTGGGGGGGGGGGGGGGGGGAGGGGGGTAGTTCCAAACTCAAGAAGCCTGAAGAGACAACAGCCTTCAAAACCTACTAGGTACACAGTCCAGCCCCTCCCTTCCGAGGAGCTTAAGGTCTTCAAGACAGTAAGAGAGCGCTCACGGAATACCAACCGCAGATGCATGCAAGCAGGCCTCCAGCTACTACCAGGGGTGCACGGAGACGCCAGACAGAAAGATCCAGACAGCTGGCAACCCACATGGACCTCTGCCCATCCTGTTATTTTACACCCACCTGCAAAGCAGTCTCCACACCTCCCAGCACCCTCCAGCAGCTGCAGCAAGTCACCGCCCGCAGCTGCTGCCAGCAAGGGAGGCTGTCTTTGTACAGAGGGGCAGAACCATGTTCCCCACTGGCCAGCCCACCCTTCCTACCAGGGCTCCTGACCCCAGGCTTTCAGAAATGGGTTACACAACCAGATATAAACGCAGAGAGCGCCTCTTTTGAAGAAGACAGTAGTCACTTCTTCATCTTTTGGGAGATCTTGTTGAAAATTGGATGGCAGCTCTGGACGTCCCCCGAGAAACCGCACGCATGCAGTTTATACGTAATTTCACTGGTGGTGACTGAAAGCGCAGAGAGAGCTAATGTGTTCAGAGGCGGCTGTGAGAAAGGGAGCTGCAGGGGGTCCCGGTGAGCAGCCAACAACACAGTTCCTTAACCAAAAGGGGAGAAATGACGACCCTTCCTTAGCCACTGCAAGTTCTGGCCTTCAATTAACTTCTGAGATTTCAACAAGACTTTGGAAACTGAGAGCCCACGCACACACACAAAATAAGGACTCATCTTTGTGGCTTCCTATCTTGACGTCACCAAATGTCCTGTGATTGCGAGTTAAGATAGACTCCAAACAGGGCTTAGCGTAGAAGGGCTGAGTAACAGCAGACACAAGTTGGGAAGAGGTGGGCACTGGGAGGGAGGGCGGTCCGGACAAGGAGGGACAGCTAAGCTCTCCAGTGGCCCTGAGCAGGTCTGGACAGGGCAGGACCGGACCCTCGCTGCGTGCTCCCCCTGGAAATCAGGGCACACCTGCTGACTCCTTTGCAGCAGACCAAGAAGTCCAGACAGAAGCAGCTCTCTCCTTCTGGGCCCACGGGAGGGGGAGCATCCTCTCCCTTCTAGGAGACCCCGGCCCACCGTGCGCCCACAGCCCCCTTGTGGCCTGGGGGTGTCACTACAGCCCCCTCTGCATTGCTGGGCACAAGCCTCCCACAGGCAGCTCTAACAGGAGTGGAGCAGAATCTTTAGCACCAGCCGAGGCTTGACAACAGCCTTCAAGCCATGGTGAGGCTGCGTTCGCTTTCGGCTTCTTAAACTAAGACTAAGACTCCAAGTGATCCTTCTAAACCCCTCCTTGGTACAATCCCTACAGGGAACAAGTCCAAGACCTGCTTCATTAAGCCAATAACCTCGGAGCTTCTGTACCGTTACCACCGCCTTATTGATCATTCCTTCCTGCATTATGCAATTATGTACAGTTGCTCCAAAAGGTCACTAGAAGCAGTTAGCAAGCACACACAACATCCTCTGGTTTGCAGGTAGCTGGCTAGATTACAAAATACCTGCAGGACACCCAATACTCCCCAAATCCTGGACTTCCAGGGTAGCAGATCCCACAGGGGTTTGGGGGAAGTCAGGACTTAAGGACACAGTGAGAAAGAATGCGGCCCTTGGCCCCATGCAGGAAGAGAAGGTGTCCACTAACCAACCTGAACTCCACTCTCACTTGGCAACTCCACAAAGAGAGGGCGTGGAGCCCCCTGGGCTGGGGACTGGACTGGATAGACCAGAGTCTTGGGGTGGGGGACAGTTGGTCCAATGGGTCAGCTTCCATCTGTCAGGGGTGGGGATGATTAACTGAACCCAGCCAGGGAGAGTGCCAGAGAGGACTGAAGGTGGGAAGTTCGGGAGGAGCAGGGAGGGTGCAGTGTGCCTGGAGGGCCTCGAGCAGACCAGGGGCGCGGAGCGCCTGGGGCCAGGGGAAACGGATGGAAGCACAAGGGATCTTTATTTCTGGGGCGGGGGGAAGAGAGTCCTTACCTCCTTGACTTTCTCCCGCTGAGTTCGAACTACGCTCTGGGGCTCCTTACTCTCGTCGCCCCTAGTCCCCAGGACCGGGTGGCGGAGCCGGCTCCGGAACGCACTGAAGTCAAAGCTGAACGGGATGCTCTCCTCCTGGGGTCTGAGGGCCGCGACGCCGCTGCTCCGGGCCGCCGTGGCCTCCTCCCGGGGCCCGGTGGGGTGGGTGCGCCGCAGCCACCCTTTCCTGCGGCGGGTAGTGGCTTGGCTGCTGGGGTCGTCCTTGCCGGGGGCCGGCGCAGCGGGGGCCGGGTTGGGAGGCGACTCCTGCTCGTGGGCCAGAGGGTGGCTGGCGGCTTCGGCCATTGCCTCCAGGCCGGGCTGCGGGGTCCGAGGGGCCAGGAAGAGGCGCTTGAGGCGAGAGGACTTGGGCAGCAGGAAGAGGGCCCCAAAGCACAGCGTGATGAGGCCCGAGAGGAAGAGAAGGAAGAGGAACTTCTGCGGCAGCCGCAGCCCCCACGGGGAGGCCGGGACGAAGCCGGGCACTTTCCTCATGAGCATCGTGGCCTGGCGCGGGGCTGGGGACAGTCAGCTCCGGCCGGGCCCCGAAGCCCTCGGCGTCCAGGCACTTGGCAGCAGGGGGCTCGGCCAGGGGAGGTGGTCGAGGGGCGCCACCCGGGCCGGGGGTCCCTGAGAGTTTTGCCGCCCCGGGGACTGCCCCCGAAGTTCAGAGAGTTCAGAGTGGGTCCCCCCGCGCTGCGGCGGGGGCGCAGCAGCCTCGGCGGGGCCCGGGCGAGCCTGGGCGGCACGGCTCGGGGCCCGGGCCCGCAAGGGTCGGCCGCGCGCTGCAGCCTTCCCCCGGCCGCCGCGCAGCCGCTCCTCGCCGCGGCCGGAGCCCGCGGGGCCCGCGCCTTCCCGCGTGCGGCTGCCGCCGGGACTGTCACATGCCGTCCGCGGCGCCCGGGCTGTCGGCGCGGAGGGGCGCCCGCAGGCCTGAGCCCCGCGCCGAGCCCCCCTCGGCCCAAAGTTTCAGCCTCAGAAGCAGGCGGCCGGCTCAGGGGGCGAGGAGGTGGCGGGGCCGGCGGGTCAGCGCCGCTCCGAGAGCGCGCCGCCCGGCCGGGTCGCTACAGCGCCTGGGCTCGGCTGTCAGGACACGTCCACAACTTTGCTTGGCCGCGGGGCGGGCGAGGCGACGAGAGCAGGCACTCCGAGCGTGCAGGGGCTGGGGCTGCCCGCGCCTCCGAGAGCGGGGGGCTGCCCGCGCCCTAGTCCGCAGCCGGGCGCCGTCCGCCCCCAGCCGCGCCGGGGCGGCTGCAGCTGCGCCCGGGAACGCGGGCTCCCGCCCCGCCAACTCCGGAGGGCTCCGGGCTCCCGCGAGGATCACCTGTTCCCGGCCCCGCTGGCTCCGCGGAGTGTGCAGCCGGGCTGCGCCTCCCCCGCTGCAGCTGGCGTCCTCGCCGCGGCCGCTCCAGACGGGCCGCTGCCGCCGCAGACTGAGCCGCCGCGCCGAGCCGAGCCTGCGCCCCGCAAGCGCGCTCTCCGCCCGGACGCCTCCGCCGCCGGCGCCGCAGCCCGGCTGTCCCCGGGACCGCGCCCGCGCCCCGCCTCCCGCCGGCCACGCCCTCCGGCCACGCCCCCTGCGCGCCCCTCGGGCCCGGTCCGCCGCGGCGCCGCACCAGGCCAATGGCCTGGCGTCTGGGCCGGGAGTGCGGGGCCTAAGCGAGGGTGGGGAGAGGACACGGGACTCCAAGCCACGCCCCCTCCCCCACGGCCCGCGCCGCGCACACTCCCCCAGTCCCGCCAGCACCAATGGTCCAGCTGCGCGGGGCTGGCGAGGGTGGGGGTGCAGAGCGGAGCGAGGTCATTGGCTGCCTCGGAGGGATCCCCGTTGGGCCGCAGCCGCCCATTGGTTAGTGCCCAGCGTTCGCTGGACTGGGAGAGACCGAGACCCCCCTCCCGCCCCCGTCCGCGCTGCTCTGGTTGTTGGTCCCCGGGAGGGGGCAGGAGACCCAGCTGGTCTGGGGGTCTCTGGCCGTCGTTCGGTCACCTCTCTCACCTTTCTGTGCCAGTCCAGGATTGGCAGGGAGCTGGGGGACTGCCCGGGGGTCCCCAGAGCGTCCGCGGGAGCCGCGGTGGTGCTGCTGTGGCAAGGGGTGGCCAGAGCCAAGCCACAGAGCTGTGGCTGCGCTTGGGCCGGCCTAAGGCAGTTGTTTGCACGGGACCCCCGCAGACCACTGCTCAGCCTTCCTTACCCACAGCCCCAGGTCTGGCCGGGGCCCCTGGGTGGGGCAGGGGGAGACGCTAGCCGCAGCGGTACGAGGGCAAGGAAGGAGAGAGAACCCTAGTCGTGTGCAGAGACCACACACATCATGTGACATGCATATCTAGATGCCTGCATGTGTCCTGTGTGCACGTGTGCTCCTATGCATAGAAACACAGGCACTCAGAGATTGCATGTGGGTGTGTACTTGCACACAAGCATACACAATTTGGCTATGGACACCAAGTGATTATACCAAAGCGTACACAGACATATATATCTATTAGTGCAAATATTAACATGTGCACACACATACCCACACAACAGGTCCAAAAACACACACGTGCACACTGCCAGGGATATATTCCCAGACACATGTGTGTCTTGACTCCAAGGCCCTCACACCTTCTTCCTTGGGCGTAAGTCTGTGTCTTCCCTTCCTGTTAAACCTAACCCAGGGCAAAGCAACATTGTGCTGCGTGGGTCTTTCATGCAAAACACTTTATAGAGACAAATAACAGCAGAGGGAGAGACAAATTAAGAGGTGTAACAGGCAAGAGGGAAAATATCTGCTTTCAGCTGCAATTTAAAGTGAAATGCAGCGTTGACGAGACAGAAAATACTGCAGGGAGGCCTTTCCCAGCAGGAGCAGCGGTCCGGGCGGGCTCGCATCTCATAAATCTTGCTTCTTCCCTGAGGCCTGAGGCTACAAACGGGCCATTGGGATTCAGACATCCTTCTACCTCTGGCCAGGCTGCTGACAGCAGACTCGCCCTGATATTTAAATACCCTTGGCGTGTAAATTTCTTTTAATTGAAAAGAAAAGACTGCTCTGGGTAACGGGGGCAAATATTTTGGTCACTGGAGATGAATAGTCTCTCCCAACCCCACAAGTACACCCAGCTTAAATGTAAAATTCTAATTCAGATGTTTCAGTGTCTCTCATGAGCTTGACTGGCAGGCGACCGTTGCCTGGAACCAGCTGTGAACATCAGAGACAAGCACGTGATGCACCTGACACAGGAGCCCAGAGGCCTGGCCTGGCCTCTTCCCACAGCAGACACTCAGTTCCTCACAGCGGGGACCATGTCTTGTTCACCTCTCCAGCTGCCCTAGGTCATCACTACAGTGCTTCCCACACGGGTGCTGCTTGTGGAGTAATGGATGAATAAGTGAGTGAGTGGATGCCCGTTTCACAGATGAGGAAACTGAGGCTCGGGGAAGGGCATGATAATAAACTAACATTTTCTATGTGCCGAATCCATACTGCTTCATTTACTTTTCAGAACATTCCTAGGAAGCAGATATTATTAATAGTCTCATTTTACAGCCAAGAATACTAAGGCTAGGGAGACTGAGGAGAGGTGAACAAGTATCTTTCTCAGTTTAATTCAGAAACTCAAGTGGGACTGGGAACAGAAACGAATAGCCGTTTAAAAAATCTCTTCCATCAACAAACATTTATTGAAATTAGATGCCAGGTATTGCGCTAGGCTCGGGTTGGACACAAAGATGAGCAAAGCCTGGTCGCTGTCATTAGTGATTGGTTCATTCAGTAAAGAACCACCCATTAAACAGCTACTGTGTGCCAGGTACAGAGGGGTGGGGATAACAGCCCTAAATAAGGCAGCGTTGAAGCCTACTTCAGGGAGCTTCTTATCTAAAAGGCAATAGGGACCAGTGCAGCCCGTCGGGAAGGGAACACCAGGCACTGGGCCCTGTGCTGAGGGCTTCACTTCCATCCTATCCGGCCCTCACAATGGCCCTCTCTGAAGCAGGCCTTGAGATCCCAACTTAACAGATGGGGAAAGTGAGGCTCAGGGGTGTGCCATGACTTGTGCAAAGTCACATAGGGAATAATTTGCAAATACGAGAGAAAACCAGACTCATCTAATCCCAGAATCTATGCTGCTTCTGTTAATAACATTAATAATAACGAAGATGAATGGGGTACTCACTATGTGCCAAGTCCTTGTAAAAGCATATTATAGAAACTCACTTATTGATCCTTGCAACCACCCCATGAGACAGGTACTATTATTACTGACATTTTACAGAAGAGGAAACTAAAGCACAGAGATGTTAAGGAACTTGCCCAATGTCACCCAGCTGGTAAGTGGCAGAGGGGGTATTTGAGCCCAGTCAGGCTCCAGAGCCCTTTATGTCTTTCCGAGTCTATTGCTCTCTATCTTATAATACCATGAGGGCAGGTACAAGGTCAGAGTAGGGAAAGAGCACCTGCCTCAGGCAAAATTTTCACAGGCTTGTTGGGAGAATTATATGTGCTCATTCAGTCATTCAACAAGTAGGTATAAAGTACTTACTATGTTCCAGACAATATGCTAAGCTTCAGGGATATAATGGTGAGCAAAAATAGATGCGTTGTTCCCATTGTGGAGCTTACAGTCTCATGGGGAAGAGGAGTTTAAGCAACCCCCAAATAAGTATGCAAGCTAAGAGGAGAGAGAAATGCTCCTATAAGAACATGTAACAGTGGTTCTGGACTCAGAGTCCAAGTGGGTGAGATGTGGTGAGGATGAGAGGAGTTACTTAAGCAAAGAGGGATAGTGAGACAAGCCAGGCTAAGGGGGCAGCATATGCAAAGGCCCTGGGGTGGAGGGAACATAGTGTTTTGAGAGCAGACAAGCCAGTATGTCTTGGGTAGAGAGAATGATGGGGAAAGACAGGAAGCATCACTGAATGATTTAGGGCAGGAGTAGGAATGTGTGTGTAGGAGTAAGTGGGTAGGTGGATTCGGATTAACATTTTAAAAAGGCTACTCTAGCTACAGTGTGAGAAACAGAATGGAGGGCAGGAATGAATGAAGTGGGTGCCTTTCAGAGGATATTACAATAGTCTATGGTGGCTTGAACTGGAGAAGTGGGAGGCGGACAGTACCACAGGATCCAAATCATATTTAGAATCCAAAAGATTGATAAGACTTGGTGATGACTTGAAATTGGACATTGATAGAGAAGAAGGCAGCTGCAATGATCCCCAGGCCTCTAACTTGTCCCCGGCCGGGGGCATGTGTTGAGATGGGAGCAGTGAGCCAGGCGGTCAGGGTGCTGGGCAGCTGGTGCAGAATCTGAATCTCAAATGGCCATTAGTCCTATTTAGAGTTGAAGACTAGAGATAAAGGCAAGCTCCAGCCAAGAGATAATCATCGGGCAGCTTCCTTAGTCGCCTGCAGACAAATTCAACCCCGGGCAGGAGAGACACTGCGGACTAGGGGCCTGCCCAGTGAGAGCACCCCAGCTTGGTCCCCGGGCAAAAGGCCCTGTGGCTGTCCTGGGCGCGCTCCATCCTGCAGGCTGCAGGACCCAGTCAGTGCCTCGATGTGCAGGGGGAGCTGATTTCAGGGTCACAGAGCCTAGAACGCCTGCCCTCAGACTCTTAAGAGAAGATCACAAAAAGTTTCTTTTCAAATCTTCCTGCCTGAGCCCTTGGCCTTGCATCGGAGGTGGCCCAGCCCACCAGGAGCAAGAGTTCTTGCCTGGGCGCAGCTTTGCCCCCAGGGAACATTTGGCAACGTCTGAGGATAATTTTGGTTGTCGCAGTTGGGGGAGGAGTGCTACTGGCCTCTAGTGGACGGAGGTCAAGGGTGCTATTAAACACCTTACAATGCACAGGACAGCCTCCCACAACAGAGAAGTGTCCAGTCCCCAAGTGTCAACAGGGCCAGGGGTGAGAAACCTGGCTTAAAGCCAAGGTGTGAAGTCAGGGAGGCCCGTGTTTGAATCCTGGCTTTGCCGCACATTGGCTGGTTTATCTTGGGCAACTTGTCTGACCTCTCTGAGTCTTGGTTTCTCCATCTGTCAAAGGGGGTCAATAGTAACACACACCTCAGAAAGATGATGTGAGAATTAAATAACCGGCTATAAAGAGCCAGAAGCAAATGTTATGCTCATCCACCAAGTGAGCAGAGGCTGGGTTGGACTTATGCTTGATCTACATCCCAAACCTAAGTCCTCAGGATGCTGGGAAAGGGAAAGCAGAGTGGTAAGAAAGAGGACCCTGGAGTCTGGACCCAATCTCCTACCAGCAGTGAGACCTTGAGCAAATGGCTCACCTCTTGAAGGCCCAGTTTCCTCATCTGTGAAATGGAGGTGATCACAGTACCCACCACACAGGGTGGTTACGAGGACGACAGGAGCTCATCGTTGTAAATGTCGTAGCACAGAGTCTGGTCCAGAGTGAGCACTCCCTGGATGTGAACCAACGTTATAAAAGGAAAAGCATCCTTGCTGCCTCATGTCCTAGTGGGAAGCAGGCTTGCCTCCCAAACTGAAACTTCGGAATTCGAAGTCTCCAGGGAAGCTCCAATTTCAAGGACTCTGTCCATGGTCCCTACGAGAACTCTCATCTGTCAGGCTGTGCACCCAGATTTTCATTTCAGAAGATACGGTCCCTGCCTGGACAATAATAACAGTACTGTTTATGAAGCCCTATTCCAGGAGGCACTGTGCCACGCACTGCTCAGGGAAGGCCCTCCTCTCCAGGAGTTTCTAGGCCATCAGCTCAATGGTAGAATGTTGCAGATATGGAATCTGAGGATCAGAGCATGTAAGTAACTGGCAGTAAGAGGCACAGCAGGCGCTGGATCGCAGTACTCAAGAATCTCAGCTGAGGCCACCTCCCCGAGCATAGTAAGGGGTCGAGGTTCTTCTCACTCTCGCGTCCTGGGTTACACTCACCTTGCTGACATCATGAGGATTACATGAAACAATGCACATTCATGTCTTAGCCGAGTGCCTGGCATGTAGTAGGAACTAAATATTAGTTGTTATTGTTATTTATGATACTGGCACTTTTTAAAGGGCATGTAAAATAAATATCTTTGAAACTCATAAACGTACATTTCTAAAAGCTTGCATCAAGCTCCATAAAGCTAGAAACGAAAGAGTATCTTTAAAATGAAACCCTGGCGTAATTCAGTCATCCGGTTCCACTGGCTAATATCAGGGAGTGAGTGTGCATGTGTGCGTGTGTGCATGCATGTGTGCATGTGTGTCTGTCTGTTTTTTAACATCCTTGGGTTACTGAGGCTCCAGATTCTAGGCAGGGTCTCAGGATCTGCCCCTCTGGGGTTAGGATGGTTTGAAGGGCCCGAGGCATCAGGCAGGGGCTGCTGGGTGAAGACCACATGGACCAACAATCATGGGAAGTTTCCTCAAACCTTATCCATTATACCTTTCAAGTGTTTTCTAGAACCAGATCAATAAGCCAGAGCGGCAAACAGGCGTTGTGGTGACAGCCTTGTTCTTGAGTAAAGAACAGCAAGTTTAAGATTCAAGGTTGTTACATGAGAGAGAAGAAAGATTGGAGTTCGAAGAGTTTGAGCTCCATCAGTTATTTTACGCATCCCAAGTCCCAGCTCTGCTGTTTGACTGGGCGACCTGGGCAGCTCACTCACGTCTCTGAGCCAGCTTCTTCATCCGCGAAGGGAGGCCCTGAGACCCTCCATGAGAGAACCCGTGGGCAAGCTCTCTGTTAGTGATCAAGGAAAAGAGACATGTTCGTTGTGGCTACGGTCCCTTTTCAGAAAGAATTTTCATCATTCCACAAATATGCACTGAGCCACAAACATAATTGTAGAACTTTGTGATACTCTCTGATATTTCCTGTTTCATTCCATTCTACTTTTTCTATTCTTCTATTCTGTATGTTTTAAAGAAATAAAAAAGCTGACAGAAACCAAGCTAGTCCTTTGTCCCGTTTGCCAAGTATTCTTTGATCCCTGTCTTTGGGACACATGGTAGGATTGCCCGCCCCCTTGTGGTTGAGTCGAGCCATGTGACTAATTCTGACCAATGAGCTGTGAACAGAAAGGACAGGTGTTGCTTCTAGCCAGACGATTTAATTGCCAATGCCTCATCCTCCAGAGCTGTGGCCTTCCCTCTAGCAAGGTGACTGACAGTGATGGAGATGGCAGCGGCTGCATCAGCCAGGGTCCCTGTGCCACTACAATGAGCAGCACCTTCTGCACATCTGCATTGCCGTGGAGCATAAATGGGAAATTAATATGTGTTGTGTCAAGCCACTGAGACCACAGGGCTTTAAAAAAGGTTTTAACTAAAAAAAAAATTTTAAGGCGAATTTCACTTTAATAATATATTTTATTTAATCCAATATATCCAAAATATTGCCATTTCAATTATTATTTTAAAATTCAGAAATGAGATGGCTTAAATTCTTTTTTACATGCCACGTCTTCATGATCTAGCGTGCATTTTACATTTACAGCACATCTCGATTCAGACTAGCCACATTTCAAGTGCGCCGTAAGCCCCACGTGGCTAGAGGCTGCTGGACGGGACAGCACAGCTGTAATGCTTAGTGAACTTCACCGTGAAACACACTATTCTAAAGCATCCTGAGTAAATAAATCTTTATCCTAGTCCAGAGGATCTTCAGAAAAGGAACTCCAATGTCTCATAAAATGGGCTGTGGCTACATTTTTGATCCATTTTTTCTCATTTACTCTGCAGTGAGGGTTTTCCTCCCAGCATAACAACTGGCTGCTTAATTTCTCTGCCTTTAGCTAATTCACTTACCCCTACTCTCCCTCAAAGGGGAAAACAACACCTTTCAGTTGGCCCAGGTTGAAAGTAAAGAGAAAGTTCTGTTTAAATTGTTCTCGGTACCCACAGTGTTCCAGGAGCAGAGGTTCACTAAGGCCCAGGCGGAAGTGGAGGAGGAGGTGGGGGAGCAGCCGATGCGCTCTCTTCTTCACAGGATGTGGACGGTGGGCTTCCAGACACGAGGGATGGGGCGGGAGGGCAGGGAGGACAATGATACTGGGGCACTGGGACTTGATCTCCTGCCTGGGGAGACAGAATTCCTTTTGACTTTGGATGTTGGCTTTGGACCTATATTCAAGGATGGCAGCTAAATGTTAATTACTTTTTGTTAATTTGTTATTATATATGTGTGTTATTGTTGTTATGCTGCACCCACTGCTTAGAAAATGTGCTTCCTCGATTGACCAATATGTCAGGAGCATTTTTCCATAAAATTAAATATACTTCTACCTCATCACTCTAACAGCCAGATAGTATTTTTTAAATGGATCTACATAATTTATTTACTCAGTCCACTGTTGTCAGACGTGAAGGTTGTTTCCGATTGTTAATTGCAATCCACAGTGGTTGATCACTCTCGTTCCGCCTCGGTGCCTATGGAAGGCGCAGTCAGAGGACACATTCAGATGCAGGAAGGCGTGATCACCCCAAGGCGTCCTTCTGGCAAACTGGGGTTTCCCCACATAAGACACCAACTTCTGTGGAGGTGAGGAGGTCTCAGCCTTCTCTGAGCACTGCCAGGAGAGCTGTGTAAGGTGAAAACAGTGTTGGGGACAGAGGGCTGTGGGTGGTACCAGGTCCTGCCACTTATTAGCTCTGCAGACATCCTCTCTGAGCCTCAGTTTCCTCATTTGGAAAATTCAGATAATCATACTGGCCCTTTCGTATTGTTGTGAAGATTAAATTAGACTGACTCTGAATTCTGGCTAAATAAGACAGATTGAGCACACGCCCAGCTCTGCTCCCTCCTGATGCTCTACTAACGCAAAGGCAATAGGAATTTTTGTAAAAGGCATAAAACCACAAGGATAATTAGCTCAGAAGAGAGGACAGCACTAACAAAATTTGGAAGGCAGAAAAGTAGATGGATGGGTTGTAACTTAGGGGAACTAAGAACCCTGAACCGTAAACCTCCAATGGGGAAAGCTGGAAGAAACCCAATGTATGAATCCCGTCAAAGGCTCGGTGATTACCTACGGAGCCAAGGTGAGGAGGTGCTAAACACAGGAGAGTGGGTCCGCTCTCCTCCTGGCCTTCCCCAGTACCCAGCTACTGCTCCTTCAGAAAACCAGGGTCAGGGCTGGGGGAGGTGGCAGAGAGGCCGTCCCTCCTGTGGGCATGCGCAGTGTGGCACCAAGTGCCAGGCCCCAGGTGTCCGTGGTGGGGGAGGGTGGCAGACACAGAAACACAGCAGAAGTGGTCCCTCCTGGGAGAGACACTCTGCAGGGCCCAGCAGAAAGGCCAGCCTGCCATGCAGTCTTAGAGATAGTGAGCAGAGGGGCCTGGGACAGGGGGTCAGATGGGCTGCCTCATGCAGAGCTTTTGCTCCAACTAGGGCTCTGAGGCCTGAGAGGATAGGGCCTTGCCCAAATCCACACTCAGCCTGTCCCTGCCTGCCACCCAGCCCCAGCTCTCTCTGTGCCTCCCTTTCTCTACCCGGGTGGACAGTGGCCTCCTCCAGGCCCTGCTCCAGGCGCCTTCTCCTCAGCCCTCCTCAGAGAAACGTAGGGACTGTCCTGCTCAGCTGGTGGCTGGGCCCAGGGTCCCCAGTTTGGGGCCCTCCCACTCCTCTGAAGTCAGGCAATTCCCCGCCCACCTGGCAGCGCTGCACCCCCTTCCAGGAAACCACCACAGAATCTTGTTCTCAGAAACCCCTCCTCCCGGTCGGTCGGATGTCACACAAAGTGCTAGCTGCTGCGGTTTCAACCCACCCAGAGGCAAATGTGCTCTCCTAACCATCTGAAAAGAAACAAGCTTCCAAAGATCAAAGCATCGTAGCTATCACTGCGGAAACCCAGGCAGCGGGGCCCACCTGTTGGACAGAAGAGCGCGGCTCAAGTCTCCCCTGTGGACGGTCAGCCTTCCCCCATGTGGACAGTGTCAGTGTGTGAAGGGGAACATCTAGAAAGGGCCTTCCTGGCCCTGTCTGCTCACCTGGAGTGAAATGCCTTTGGCAGAGGCAGAGAAGGCTCACACTCCCACAGGACGGAGGCCAAGGCATTTCCAGGCCATGATTTAGCAAATAAAAATACAGGAAGTCCAGTTACATTTGAATTTCAGATAAGGAACAAACAATTTTTACTGTAAGTGTGCTCCATGCAATATTTGGGACATATCTATACTAACATGTTATTCACTAATTTATCTGGAATTCAAATTTAATGGGGCCTCCTGTATTTCATCTGGCGACTCGACCTGCCCCCAGCACAGGGCCTGGCGCGTAGTAGGTACTCACTGAAGGAGGGACTTGTTTGAGCTTCGAACGGGATGAGAAATCAAAATGTTAGATTTCCCTGGGTCCAAGCGGACTTTCTACTTACTGGAAGTGAGTTTTAAAATAGCAAAATGAAACTGTTATTTTGACCAAAAGGGACCAGAAAGTCATAGATCTACCTGATTATCATCAGGAGTCAGGAAGGAAAACCTGCCCTGGACAGAAGTTTGCAGGCGGAGGAGAAAACTAAGGCCGTTTCTTCCTCGTAAGCCATCAATTCCAGCCCGTTAAATTCATTCATTCAAAAATATTTATTGAGCGCCTACTGTGTGCCAGGCACTGTTTAGTAAACCACCAGAATTACCGTGATCATTCTTCTCATTGCCCCCATTTGAAGAGGAAAATTGAAGTCCAGAGAAGTTAGGTGACTTGCCCAAGGTAACACACCAGGTAGACGGTGAGTCTGGGATTAACACCCAGTGTGTCTGATAGCTGAGTGCTTGCTCTTCCCACTGTGTGACTCTGTGTGTCCACTCTGAGTAATGGGCGCACAGAGAGTAGAAGGAACTCGTCAGGTAAACCCACATGGACTACCAGCAGTCCCCTAGCCGTCACCCAGTGCTATCATTCTATCTCCTGAGTCTCTCTGATCCAACCCCTTCGCTCCCTTCCAACGGCTGCTCTCCTCCCCAAGCCCAAGCCACCTTCAGCTCTTGCCTCAACAGCGTTGATGTCCAGGCTGCCTCATCTCTCTGGCTCCCCTCCATTCTGTCCTCCACACAGCAGGCAGGATGACCCATCTGAAAGGTAAACGCAATCATGTCACCTTTCTACCTAAAGCCTTTCTGCAGTCTCCCACTGCTCTTAGGATAACAACAAAACTCCTGACTGTGGCCTACCAGGTTCCACGTAACCCACTCCTGCTGACTCTCCGCCTTCATCTCACTTCCTCGCCTGTATCAGTCAGTGCTTTGGTTATCTATTACTGCGTAACAAGTCAACCCAAACTTAGGCCCTCGAAACAATAGCTGTTTATTATCTCCCACGATTCTTGGCTAGGCTCAGCTGTGAGTTTCTTCTGGGGCTGAAGTCATCTGGAGGCATGCCTGAGCTGGCCTCCAAGATGCTCACTAACATGTCTGGTGGGCAATGCTGGCTGAGGCCTGGGAGTTCAACTGGGGCTGTCGACAAGAGGCCACATGTGGCCTCTCTATGTGATTTGGGATTCTCACAGCTTGCCAGCTGGGCTCTGAGAGAGAGTGTCTCAAGATGAGCATTCCAGAAGATAAAAAGCCAAACTTCCAGCTCTTAACTTCAAGGCTAGGCCTGGAATTGATAAAGTATCATTTCTGCCACTTTCCTTTGGTTAAGAAGTCACAGGGCCAGCCTGGGTTGACAGGCAGGGGATATAAGCTCCATTTCTTTTTTTTTCCCCTGCTTTTTTTCTCCCTAAATCCCCCCAGTACATAGTTGTATATTTTTACTTGTGGGTCCTTCTGGTTGTGGCATGTGGGACACTGCCTCAGCGTGGCCTGACAAGTGGTGCCATGTCCACACCCAGGATCTGAACCAGCGAAACCCTTGGCCGCCAAAGTGGAGCGCACGAACTTAACCACTCGGCCATGGGGCCGGCCCCAGGCTCCATTTCTTGATGACAGGAATTTGCGGCCCTTTTAATCCACCACAGTCTCTGCTTCAGATTACAGGAACCACTCCAGTTCATTCAAGCAGAAAGGGGCTTAAGACAGGGAAAGTGCTTACAGCGCTGTTGGGAGGGCTGGAGAGGCCGCCTCTAGGCTGAGCCTCCAGAAATGATGCCCAGAATAATACTGCAGCCTCTGCTATGATCAAGAAGCTGAGGAATGGGGCTGCTGCCCCCACACTGCTGGCTCCAGGACTATCCTCTCCCTGATCCCTGCCAGCAGAATGGGCGCCCCAAGCTCTACTCCTACAACCAAAAACAAGGGTCTAGACACTGAGCCCTCTGCAACAGCTGGTGCAGAAAATAAAACACCCCCATAACTCTGCTTGCCCAAAAATCAGAGAAGCCTGGCCTCCACCTTCCGATGTAAGATGCATGGTAGGTCTTATTGATGGAAACTAAATCACAACTGGATTCTTGGCTTCAGAAGTCTAGCTTCTTAGTCTCTCTGGAACAGGAAGGCACGCTACAAAAGATGCTGAGCAAGCCAAGCTACAGTATCTCCACAGTCCTGGGCCTTCTTTTAGTTCCTAGTAATTGCTCTGCTTCCTCTTGCCACAGGGCCTTTGTACATGCTGTTCCCCCTCTGCCCACAATTCTTTTCCCTCTCCTCGTCTTCCCTTCCTCCTTCAGGTCCCAGCGCAAGCATCTTCTCTGATCTTCTTATCATTTTATATCTCTATTTTACAGATGAGGAAACTGAAGCCCAGGGAGGTTAAGTAATTTCCCCAAGAGCACACAGTTCGTAAGCAGTGCAGCTGAAATTTGAACTCAGGCAACCTGACTCCAGAGTCTGCTATTAACAGCTGCATAATATTATGCAGAGATGAGTTCACCTGGGTTAAAAGACCAGGGGCAGGGCCTAAAGCTGGCCTGCAAATAAACAAGGATGACGCTTCAGGAAATGTTGACAAGCCCAGAAAACTGTGAGTGACAGGAGGTGCCGGTAGAAGGACTCAGGACAAGGTCGGATGCTGCGGAGCTTGGCCCCAGCTCCCAGAGAACATCGATATGCTGAGTCTCAAATACAGCTGAGCTAGAGGAGTCTACAGAGGCTTGACACGGCCGCCCTCCACCAGGGAGCAGAGAGCGATGCGCACTGTGTGAAGGGGAAGAAAGCATCTCGTGTCTCTCCCAAGAGGGATTATCAATTTCAGTGACAAAACCCACAATCACAGCGAACAAAGTGAGCTCAGTTCTCATAACTTTAACAGGCAGAATTTTGCAGAGCAAAGAGACAGCTGTTGAGGAGAGGGCGCCATCATAAAGGAAGGGCTTGGGGTAGAGTTGGTGCCCTGCTTGCCTCCCTTTGGCAGCCAGGGCCCAGGGAAGGGAGCCGAGGAATCCAGAGCACCTCATCTGATTTTTTAAAAATGTCATATGCCCTTAGTCCATAGGCAGGAGTGAGATCACTTGCCCTCCCTGGGCCCAGTCTGTGAAGTCCTAGGCTAGAAGAATAGCATTTCCTGTTCTCTGGCTGCCTTAGCTCAGGTCCCTCTAAAGCCAGCAGATGCTCTGCAAAGGAAAAGGCAAAGCCAGGAAAACTGGGTTAGCAAACCTGGTCTGCCACTTACTGCTGTGTGACCTTGGGCAAGAACCTTCTGCTCTCTGAACCTTCTTCTTTGTCCACAAAATGAGGGCATTGGATGAGAACACAGGGTTTATACTGTTTTTCTTAGCGGCAAAACCCTTTTTTCAAAAAAGGAGAATAAATAAATCTTGCTTAGTTCTGTCCTTTAGTTAAATAGGGATGAAGGGACTCAGAGACTAAACCACTCCCCACCCCCACCCCTGCAAGGCCACCTCCTTGAGTGGAAAACTTGGTTTTTCGAGCCCTGCCATTTTAGAAATCCATGAGCGGTCCGTGGGGACTGGAGGATTCCACTTGGCAAAGAAAGGTTCTGTGACTGCCACTGGCTCATGCTGTGCCCTTGCCCGCTCCGGACCTTGGCTTTCCTCTAGAAACTGAAAGCTTTGGGCTCGGTGGTCTCTGCAGTCCCTTTCAGCTTTGACTGTCTAGGACTCCACCCTGGTAAGGTTATTGGAAAAATGAGACCAGGGTGGGGGGAGGAGGAGACCCAGGGAAGGTAAGAGGTCAGGGAGGGCAAGAATCAAATCAGAACTCAAAGAAAGAGGTCATGGGCATGGTTTCTATTTCAGAAAGAACAGGAAAACTGGGGGTTGAGACACTAAGCATAGAACGTAATGTGTGGGATGGATGGATAGACGGATGGATGCATGCATGGATGGATGGATGGATGGATGGATAGGAAGTAGATAGGTAGCCAGGGAATGGATGGGGAGTATTCAGGCGAGCAGTTGGGTGGAGGGAGTGGGTGCATATATTTGACAGGTAAGAAGATTCTCAGGTAGATGGGCAGGCAGGTGAGCAAGCGGGTAAGTAAGTGGATTTGTGGATGGGCGAGCAGACAAGCAAAAAGGTGGATGGGCATATGGGCAGGCAGGTGATGCCCAGATGGTTGGATGGGTGGGTAGTTTTACAATGTAAGGGAAGTAAGGGGATAAAATTTGGTTGATTGGCTTGTTCAATTTTCTTGGCCATCTACCCCATTTCCTCTTTCATTCCCTATTCCCATTCAGTCAAAGACATCTGAAAGGTTTACAGTAAGTTTCTCAACATGTGGAAATTGTACCACGGGTCATGTGTAAGATTATTTTATGTAGTTATGAAATAATCTTAGAAGAAATCCAGACATAGTTTGAAGTAACACTGAATCACATAGCAAGAAAGAGATTCTCTGTGAATCCTCTGTCAATCTTATGATTACATCAAGAAGAAAGTTCCTTCTGGTGCTGTTGTATCTTTAACACCTCGCTGACACATTAATCTCCCTTTTTATTTTATTTTATTTTTTAGTCTTGTTGTTGTTGTTGTTGTTTTTTGAGGAAGATTAGCCCTGAGCTAACATCTGCCACCAATCCTCTTTTTTTTTTTTTTTGCTCAGGACGATTGGCCCTGAGCTAACATCCATGCCCATCTTCCTCTACTTTCTATGTGGGACGCCTGCCATAGCATGGCTTGATAAGTGGTGCGTAGGTCCGCACCTGGCATCTGAACTGGCGAATGCCAGGCCTGACAAAGCAGAGAGTGTGAACTTAACTGCTGCGGCCCTGGGGCTGGCCCCTAATCTCCCTTTTTAACAAGAGAAGGCAGACTTTGGCATCAGAGCTTTAGGTAGCTGATGGAATGTAACATTATCTCATTTTCATTAGGTTTAATTTTACTGTCACTTTGTAGATACAACAGGGATAGTGTTACAAAGGGTTTCCCTTTTAAATGAGTGTATTCCAGTAAAGTGAGTCAGTTATATATCAAATATTAAGTAAACAGTATTTGTTACCGGGACAACAGATGCCGGATGTGGCAAAATTCCTGAAGATCGCGAATGTTTAGAAAACACTGGTATGCAGAAATATGATCTGGTCATGTCACTTCCAGGCTTAAGCTCTGCTCCAGAGTCTTTGTGAGCAGACCCCTGCCCAGCCCACCACTCAGTCTCGTCCGCATCTCTTCCCGCCTCCCAACTCTGATCCAGACACACAAAACTTCTTTACATTCTACTAACTTTCCAGGCTGTCTCTTGCCTTCAGGGCTTTGAATATGTACATTCCTCTGCCAGGAACTTTCTCCTCCCCTCTCTTACTTGGGGAATTCCTACTGAGCCCCCAGGTCTTGGTTTAGCTGTGGCCTCATCCCGGAAGCCTTCCCTCACCCTCCCAGCCGGTTCAGATGCCCTTCTTCACTGCCCCCAGAGCATCCTGCATCTTTCATCCATCACTCAGCCCACGGTAGAGAAACTGCCCGGTTCACTGCCAGCACTGCCTATTAGAAGGCGAGCTGGCGACTCTGTCCTGTTCACCCCTCACTATTCATTCAGCAGTTTTGCTGAATGCCTGCTTAAGTGCCACCACTGTTCTAGGAGGTATAGCAGTAAATGGCACAGAAAAAGTCTGTCTTATTCCAGAGGGGAAGTTGAAGAAAAATAAATTAAAAAAATTTAAAAACCTGGTTACCAGGGAAAAGGGGGGGTGGGGGGAGGGCACAAAGGGGGAAGTGGTGTACCCACAACATGATTAACAAAAATGTACAACTGAAATCTCACAAGGTTGTAATCTATCATAACATTAATAAAAAAAAAAAATTTAAAAACCATATATATTATATATACAATTTCTGGTTGTAATAAGTCCTTTGAATAAATTAAAACAGAGTTGGGGAATTAAAAAAAAAAGAAAAGATGGGCAGTGATGGGGACAGTGGCTGCTATTTTAGACTGGAGTCAGGAAGGCCTCTCTGAGGAGGTGAAGGTAGTGAGGGAAAGAGGGACAACGGGAACAGCAAGGGGGAAGATCCTGAGGCACAAATAAGCTTGGCGTGTTTAAGGAACATCCAAGGGGCCAGGTAGCAGAGTGAGGTGAGCTTCCAGGGGGCAGCAAGCCTGGGCTGTGGCCCCCACTCTGGGACGAGGGAGGCAGCTCCCCTGGGACCAAGAACGTTCTCTGAGCAAATGAGAGGGAGGATGCCTTCTCCGCCCTCGTGCCTGCTTACCCTGAGCCCACCGGAGAGCCCGCCAACGTTTACAGAGGGACTTCCTGTTAACATTTACCTTCGCTGATGTTTATTAATCGGGTCTATTAATAGACTCTTTTTTTCTTTGGCCCTTCCTAAGGAATAACTTCTAGAAGAAGCATTTCTCCCCCACTTAGCCTCTGCCTTGCATAACGCTTCAGGTTTGTAAATTGCTTTTCCATCTCTTATCTCTTGATCTATTCATGTATTTATCCATAGCACATAGATAATTTATTGAGCAGGGAACAGGACAGACTCACTTCCTACCCTCATGAAGCATATATTTTTGATGAGAGACAAGTCTAGAGGGCCCTGGAGGCTCATTTTCTCCCCGCTTTTGGTAGCTTAGTAGAGAGCTGGCTTGGCTGGACCAGGCCCGTCGGGGGAGGAATAGCTGACATCACCTTTGGCGGGTATCAGTGTTCCTGCGCGCCGAGACTCTCCAAGGCTCTCCTAGAGTCCTCGGGGTGCGGCCCTGGGCCTTGGCAAGCATGCTCCCTAGTGTCGTTCACGCCCAGACATCCCTTGATATACTTCTTGTTACTTAGAAAAATTACACGTTCCCTCCTCCCTCTGAAGCCAACAATGTGGGGTAGGTCCTTTCTCCTAGAGATTGTGGCATATCCAGCCTGCTGGCGGAGGCAGGCCCCTCTTTGCTGGGACACTGGCCATACTGAGGACATATTTGCCAGGTTGGGAACCCATGCTGAGGATGATGAGAGGTCGGAGGACTGCGGACACCCTACTACTTCTCTGCCTCTGAGTTTTTCCCGGGGATCTCTATCCGCACGGTGTGTCCATGCCCTGTTGCATGACAATTCCAGTGGGAGGAGACAGAAAACAAGGAAGTACCCCACCTTGTTATGAGTGTTACAAAGGCAGGACAAAGGCTGTGGGAGTAACTTAGGACTTGGACCGGGTGTCACTGGCCGGGCTCTCTGGAGACAGAATCTGTGATGGAGGTGAGCATGCAGGTGTTTATTAGGGAATTCTGAGATCAACACCGGTGGAAGGGAGGGGCAGGAAGCTGGGTGGGGGGAAGGAAAGACCCCAGTACAGGTCCAGTGACCTCAGCTGACCCTGTGGGAGCGCTGGAGCTAGGCTAGCCTTCAGAGCTGTCCTGAGTTGGCTGGGAAGAGGCTTTGATTTCCCTGCCTGCCATCAGTCATTGATCAATCAACAGGATGTGGGCAATCCTGCGTGGGGTGACAGCGGAAGGGTGAAGGCTGCCTGCAGAGCCGGGGCACCAAGCCTTTCACTGCACCGCGACCCGCGTGGTGCATCTTCTTCCACCATGAGGAGCTTCAGGAAGACTTCCTAGAGGAAGGGGCATTTCGCCTTGGGCATGCAGGGGCGGACAAGGACAGAACAGTGGCCCAGGCAAGGGGACGGTTGTAAGAAGACCTAAAGGCAAGATGGGAAACAGCGCTCTCAAGGAGCCGTACACCACGAGAGGAAAGCAGGTGGATCCATCTAAAGACAAAGAAACAGCCTCAATGAGGCCACTGGGCTCATGCAAAATAAAGTTGTAATAAGTGATGGAGCCTGATTAGAACCAGCACTGTGGCTTCTGCATCCAGAGTCCTTCCACACCCCACTCCCAATCTGGACGCCAGTCCTCGGTCACTGCTTTCTTATCTTCGAGATGGCACTTTCTTTTTCCACTTTCGCCCTCTGTGTCTTTGCGCAGTTTCCACAACTCTGCCCAGGGAAGCGCTAACAATCCTTCTAATTCTGGCCTGAATTCTGCCATTTGAAGGGCTCATGACTCCCACTGGCCTGGGTTTCAGGACACGGCTTGGTATGTTTGCAGATTAGAGGTCAGTCTGTAGCCACAGTCACAGTTCAGCCAAGGACTCAGGTCAGGACTAAAATTAGAGCTAGATCGCGACTGAATTTCTGACCAGAGTCAAGATTTAGTTGGGGGCGAGATCTGGAGCTTGATCTACAGTAAAGCCCCAGCCTGGGCCCAGGGTCGGAGGATGGTCTGGAATTGGGTCAGAGTTCAGCCTGGAACTGGGGTCAAAGAACAGTCTAGAAAAAAGATTAGGGCTTAGTTTTAGAACAAGGCCAGGGCTCAGTCTGGGACTATGATCAGGGCTTAGAACGGAGCTGGGGGCAAGGCTGAGTGTAGGGGCAGGTTTGGGTCTTAGCCTGGAGCCAGAGTCGGGGTTAAGCCTTGGGCTGGGGCTCAGGGATGTGAATCTGCATCTGAGACGGGAAAGACCATCAGGGGTCTGGCTTCCCTGTCCCCCAGGCCTGGAGTCTGAGCTGTGCCCAGGGTGGGAGTAGGCAGCAGAAGTCCAGGGAGGACAGACACACGCCACCCTCAGCCCAGCTGAAGCCACACCCCTGCTGCAGATCCCCTAACTCAGCCCCCTCCCTCTAACCTCCCCGGGCCCAACACACACACACACACACACACACACACACACACTCACATGCACACACGGTATGTAGGAAGCACGGATCTGGGTACGAGGCCCTTGCGAGGCTGTGGCACTGCCAGAGTCTGGTGTCTTCAGGGAATGGTCTGCACAGGGCAGGCGGGGCCCAGGGAAATGAGTCAGCTCCCAGGCAGGCCCAGAGACGGGCGCAGGGAGAAGGACGTGGCTCAGGCTGCACTGCCCCGGCCTGACCACCATGAGAGCCCCAGTACCACCAGTGGTCAGAAATCTGGGCCTCCGCATCAACCGCCCACCGTGAGTCCCCTGGGACTGGCCCTGCCAGACCCCTGAGACGACAATGGCCAGGAGCAGAGGAAAGAGTCCTGTGCTAGGTTTGAGGCCTGCCTTGCTTCCCCTCTCTGGGCCATCTGTAAAATGGGAATAAAATAAACTAAGAAGGGTATTTGAAAAATGGGGAAACTGATGATCAGAGACGGAAGGGACTGACCCTGGGTCACAAAGCCCAGTGAGGGACAGCTTGGGGACCAGAACCCAGGCCTGCCAACACCAAAGGCCTTCCTTTTCTTGCCAATCTGGCCTCCTTTGTCTCTGAGACTGACCCCTCCCTGCCCCATCCCACCCCAGGCAGGCTCCCAGGAGAGGCAGTAAAGAGGAAGGGTGCATGGGGGTCAGGACAGACTCCCCGCTTGGGTCTGCTGGGGTCGCGGAACACAGGAGAGCTGCATAGACCCAGAGGGCAGGCCTGTTCTGTGCTGGTGAAGTTCCAGCTCTGGACCTAGGTTCAAATCTCAGCTTCCCTGTGGATCTACTGTGTGATCTCAGACAAGTCTCCCTTCTCTGAGCAAGATGCATACGTCCATCTATAAAGACGGATAAGAGAGTCATTTCGTCTCCGGTGGTCGTTAGGTGAGAAGTGCTGTAAAGGATGAACGGCCTAGGAATGCTGGTGCTGCTGCCGGTGCCACCACCAGCCCAGCCTCACCCCTTATCCTAACGCTCCTCTCATTCTCGCTGCCCCAGAGGCACTGGACTTTCCATCTCCTCAGCATGCCACATTCTTCCTACTTCAGGACCTTGGGACATGCTGATCTCTCAGCCTGGTCTGCCCTATAAATTCACTTCCTTGGGGCACCTCCAGCTGGGACCAGAGCATTCTCTACACTTGCTTTCATACCACTTGTCAGGACGGTCGCGTGAAGGTGGGATTACATGTTTGATGGGGTATTGGGAGGGACCTTCTCATTTGCCCCAGAATTGACAAGTGGGGTGCAGAGCGGGGGTGAATAATTGCTGAGCACCCCACATTCTGAAGAGAAGCTTCAATGGCTGGGCCCAGGGGCCCCTCTGGAGCTTTCTGGGAGGGTGAGCCTGGCACCCCCACAGCAAGTGCCACCCTTCTGCCTCGGGGACTGGGCTAGGGGAGAGGGATTCTTCGGGGGTCTAAAGCTTCAGTTTCACACGGATGCTATGGATTTTCTCTCCCTTTTCCCCCAGAGACCCACCCAACCAATCCAGTGGGAGAGGTACCAAGAAAATCACTTGTTAGTATGGAAGCAGGAAGCTCCCCGCTAGGAGGCGAGGTTGGCATCTCCCTCCTGGGAACATTTGCTGGTGGGGCAGACTTGTCCTGGCCCGGGGCCCATCTAGTAGAGGAGGAGAGAAGTAGAGAGAAACGGCAGGGTGGAACAGCCTGGCAATGGGGCAGCTGGCATGCCTGCCATTTGCTGAGGGTCAGCAGATGTCAGAGAAAAGAGCTGGGCTGATGCCATCTTTGGTACCAGTCCAGGAAGGCACCCCACCACACAAGGGGCCCCGCGGGGCAGACAGGAGCCACTGGGCAGACTGGGGCAGGCGGGGGAGTGGAGGACGGCAGAGGTTATGGAGGAGCCGTGTACCCACATCAGGGGACCGTGGAGGTCAGGGCTCCCACAGGACCCCCAAAGAGCACACACTTGTGCCCAGCGGAGAGCCAGCATCCACACGCCCGCCACACTGAGGGCACTGGCAATGGCAGGATTAATCCAGAGAGGAGCTCAGCCAGGGTGGACAACAAGGAGATGTTGGCTGTTGAACCCCCGTTCCCTCAGCCCCCATCCCAGAGAAGCTACGCCTTAAAAACAGAGAGGGAGGGGCCTTTGAGGGAGGGGCTTCCAAGATGGCGCCGTGAGTAGTCCTCTTTGTCTCTCGCCCTTCGAGTCTACAATTATTTGGACACTTATCGCTTGACAAAGGATATCCAGACAGCATCTCAGGACGTCTGAGACACCCACACGACTATACATCGGAAGGTGGACGGACTTTCCTCCGGGAGGATGTGGAAATAGGTGAAAACTCTCCGACCCCGCCGGGCAGCCTAGTACCCGCAAGCGGCTTTCTTCCAACGGACGCCCCCAGAGGATCCACACACATCTAGGGCAGGAGCGAGAACACAACAGAGGAGCGACGGTGGAAACAGGTGACCAGAACCCTACTTAAACCCCCCGCAATTACTCCTAAACGCAGAGGGAAACTTTGGAGTTGCACACCTGAGCCCGCGGGGAGAGTCTCTCCCCGCCATTGGCGGGGAGACCCGGCCTGGTGCTCGGGGCGCCCGGAGGGTCCCAGAGAGAGACACGGTGGGCACGGAGGTCTCCCAGCTGCCGTTGCCCGCCCCGTGGGACTAGGGATTGCCGGAGATCTCGGAGAGGACCGGGGCGGGGGATCTTTCAAAGGCGGGTCCGGCGATCCGGTGGAGAAGCGCCGGAGCTCCGCCCGGGCAGCAGACAAAACTCTCTGTCTGCCGGTAGCAGAGGGGCCACGCTGAGCATTCAGAGCTCCCGGCAGAGGCCCGGACAGAAGCCCAGAGGGCGGGGCGACCCCCAGCTGCCGTTGCCCGCCCCGTGGGACTAGGGATTGCCGGAGATCTCGGAGAGGACCGGGGCGGGGGAATTTTCAAAGGCCGGATCGGCGACCCGGAGGGGAAGTGCCGGAGCTCCCCCAGGCAGCAGACAAAACTCTCTGTCTGCCGGTAGCAGAGGGGCCACGCTGAGCACTCAGGGCTCCCGGCACAAGCCCGGACAGAAGCCCAGAGGGCGGGGCGACCCCCAGCTGCCGTTGCCCGCCCCGTGGGACTAGGGATTGCCGGAGATCTCGGAGAGGACCGGGGCGGGGGAACTTTCAAAGGCGGGTCCGGCGATCCGGTGGAGAAGCGCCGGAGCTCCGCCCGGGCAGCAGACAAAACTCTCTGTCTGCCGGTAGCAGAGGGGCCACGCTGAGCATTCAGAGCTCCCGGCAGAGGCCCGGACAGAAGCCCAGAGGGCGGGGCGACCCCCAGCTGCCGTTGCCCGCCCCGTGGGACTAGGGATTGCCGGAGATCTCGGAGAGGACCGGGGCGGGGGAACTTTCAAAGGCGGGTCCGGCGATCCGGTGGAGAAGCGCCGGAGCTCCGCCCGGGCAGCAGACAAAACTCTCTGTCTGCCGGTAGCAGAGGGGCCACGCTGAGCATTCAGAGCTCCCGGCAGAGGCCCGGAGAGAAGCCCAGAGGGCGGGGCGACCCCCAGCTGCCGTTGCCCACCAGGTGAGGCTAGGGATTGCCGGAGATCTCGGAGAGGACTGGGGCTGGAGAGAGTTCCAGAGACCCAGCTTAGTAGCCTAGGGGGAAACCCTACAGGCTCACAGAAGCCTTAGGGAAAGCCTCGGCACAGCACCAGTAGAAGGCACCCAGCCGCCAGCCACAAGGCTGGAAGACCCCAGGGCAAAAGCAGCATAGCTAAGTGTACTAACCACAGACTGTAGAAGATGCCAATAGCTCTCCTGCGACCCATAGAGGACAAGCGAGATTTGGTGGGTGCCGACAGCAACCGAGCGACAAATAAAAGTGATCCCACCCCTGGCCGCTGGAAAAGCCCATAACACCGTTGCAGACCCCAAGGAGAGAGCGCATCTAGGTGGGCAACAACAGTAGGCACCTGCAGTCTGAAGCCCCCCGTGACGGCCCCCACAGCAGAGGAGGGAATCCAAAGGGCCACTGTGGCTACGAAGAGGGGCCCAGGCCCAGTTAGCAACTACGGACAGGGTTCCTGGTTGGTGAAGTATAAACAGCTGCTCCCCCCACCGCAGCAGCTGAAACAAGTGAAAGGAGCAACTAAACTCTATCTCCATGCGGAGGCACAAATCAACATCATCAAGCAATATGAAAAAATACATCAAATCTCCAGAACAGAAAGAAAGTAACAAATACACAGAAAACAATCCCAAAGAAAATGAGATATATAACCTAAATGATGATGACTTCAAAACAGCCATCATTAAAATACTCACTGAGTTAAGAGAGAATTCTGACCGACAACTCAACGAGTTCAGGAGCTATGTCACAAAAGAGTTTGATACGATAAAGAAGAACCAAACAGAAATACTGGAAATGAAGAACACAATAGAGGAGATTAAGAAAAATCTAGATGCTCTGAACAGTAGGGCCGATAATATGGAGGAAAGAATTAGCAATTTGGAAGATGGCAATATAGAATTGTTGCAGGCAGAGGAGGAGAGAGAAGCAAGACTTAAAAGAAATGAAGAAACTCTCCGAGAATTATCAGACACAATTAGGAGATGCAACGTAAGGATTATAGGTATACCAGAGGGAGAAGAGAAGGAGAAAGGGGCAGAAAACCTATTCAAAGAAATAATGGCTGAGAACTTCCCAAATCTGGTGAGGGAGATGGATCTTCAGGTGACAGAAGCCAATAGATCTCCAAACTTTATCAATGCAAGAAGACCAACTCCACGCCATATAGTAGTGAAGCTAGCAAAAGTCAACGACAAGGAGAAAATATTAAGGACAGCCAGGCAAAAGAAACTAACCTACAAAGGAACCCCCATCAGGCTATCAGCAGATTTCTCAGCAGAAACTTTACAGGCTAGAAGAGAGTGGAATGATATATTCAAAAATCTGAAGGACAAAAACCTACAGCCGAGAATTCTCTACCCAGCGAAAATATCCTTCAAATACGATGGAGAAATAAAAACTTTCCCAGATAAACAAAAATTAAGGGAGTTCATTGCCACAAAACCTCCTCTTCAGGAAATCCTCAGGAAAACCCTCATTCCTGAAAAATCCAAAAAAGGAAAGGGACTACAAAACCAAGAGCAGAGGAGATAAGTAGAAGGACAACAACAGAGAGTAGCAGCTCTACATCAGAACAGATTAAACCATGGGACGAGAAACAAAGGAAACTGAAGAAAACCGGAAAACAAGACACAAAATGGTAGTGGTAGGCCACCACGTCTCAATAATCACTCTAAATGTAAACGGATTGAACTCCCCAATCAAAAGACACAGAGTGGCAGGATGGATCAAAGAACAAGATCCAACAATATGCTGCCTCCAGGAAACACACCTCAGCCCCAAAGACAAACACAGACTCAGAGTGAAGGGATGGAGAACAATACTCCAAGCTAATAATGAACAAAAGAAAGCAGGTGTCGCTATACTAATATCAGACAAGGTAGATTTCAAAGCAAAACAGATAAAGAAAGACAAAGAGGGACAGTATATAATGATAAAAGGGACTCTCCACCAAGAAGACATAACACTTATAAATATATACGCACCCAACACAGGAGCACCAAAATTTGTAAAGCAACTCTTAATAGATCTAAAAGAAGACATCAACAACAATACAATAATAGTAGGGGACCTCAACACACCATTAACACCAATGGACAGAACATCCAGACAGAAAATCAACAAGGAAATAATAGAATTAAATGAAAAATTAGACCAGATGGACTTAATAGATATATATAGAACACTTCATCCAAAAACAGCAGGTTACACATTCTTCTCAAGTGCACATGGAACATTCTCAAGGATTGACCATATTTTGGGAACCAAAGCAAACATCAATAAATACAAGAGAGTTGAAATAATATCAAGCATCTTTTCTGATCATAACGCTATTAAACTAGAAATCAACTACAAGAAAAAAGCAGAGAAAGGTGCAAAAATGTGGAGACTAAACAACACGCTTCTCAACAAACAATGGATCATTGAAGAAATTAAAGAAGAAATCAAATGTTATCTGGAGACAAATGAAAATGAGAACACGACATACCAAATCATTTGGGATGCAGCAAAAGCAGTCCTAAGAGGGAAATTCATCGCAATACAGGCTCACCTCACTAAACAAGAAAAAGCTCACGTAAGCAACCTCAAACGACACCTAACAGAACTAGAAAAAGAAGAACAAACAAGGCCCAGAGTCAGTAGAAGGAGGGAAATAATAAAAATAAGAGCAGAAATAAACGATATTGAAACAAAAAAGACAATAGAAAGGATCAATGAAACAAAGAGTTGGTTCTTCGAAAGAATTAACAAAATTGACAAACCCCTAGCCAGACTCACCAAGAAAAGAAGAGAGAAATCGCAAATTAATAAAATCAGGAATGACAGAGGAGAAATCACAACAGATACCAATGAAATACAAGAGATCATAAGAGAATACTATGAAAAACTATATGCCAACAAATTGAACAACCTGGAAGAAATGGACAAATTCCTAGACTCCTACAATCTCCCCAAACTGAATCAGGAAGAAATGGAGAATCTGAATAGACCAATCACAAGTAAGGAAATAGAAACGGTAATCAAAAACCTCCCCAAAAACAAGAGTCCAGGACCAGACGGCTTCTCTGGAGAATTCTACCAAACATTCAAAGAAGACTTAATACCTATTCTCCTCAAACTGTTCCAGAAAATTGAGAAAGATGGAGAACTCCCTAACACATTCTATGAAGCCAACATCACTCTGATCCCCAAACCTGACAAGGACAACACAAAGAAGGAGAACTACAGGCCGATATCACTGATGAACATAGATGCAAAAATCCTCAACAAAATTTTGGCAAACCGATTACAGCAATACATCAAAAAGATTATACACCATGATCAAGTGGGATTTATACCAGGGACACAGGGATGGTTCAACATCCGCAAGTCAATCAACGTGATACACTACATTAACAAAATGAAAACCAAAAACCACATGATCATCTCAATAGATGCAGAGAAAGCATTCGACAAGATCCAACACCCATTTATGATAAAAACCCTCAGTAAAATGGGTATAGAAGGAAAGTACCTCAACATAATAAAGGCCATATATGATAGACCCACAGCCAACATCATACTCAATGGACAAAAGCTGAAAGCCATCCCTCTGAGGACAGGAACAAGACAAGGGTGCCCACTTTCACCACTCCTATTCAACATAGTTCTGGAGGTGCTGGCCAGAGCAATTCGGCAGGAAAAAGAAATAAAAGGAATCCAAATAGGTAACGAAGAAGTAAAACTCTCGTTGTTTGCAGACGACATGATCTTATACATAGAAAACCCCAAAGAATCCACAGAAAAACTATTAGAAATAATCAACAACTACAGCAAAGTAGCAGGGTATAAAATTAACGTGCATAAATCAGTAGCATTTCTATACACTAACAATAAACTAACAGAAAAAGAACTCAAGAACTCTATCCCATTCACAATAGCAACGAAAAGAATAAAATACCTTGGGATAAACTTAACCAAGGAAGTGAAGGATCTATACAATGAAAACTACAAGACTCTCTTGAAAGAAATAGGCGATGACATAAAGAGATGGAAAGACATCCCTTGCACATGGATCGGAAGAATAAACATAGTTAAAATGTCCATACTACCTAAAGCAATATACAGATTCAATGCTATCCCAATCAGAATCCCAAGAACATTCTTCACAGAAATTGAACAAACAATCCTAAAATTCATATGGGGCAACAAAAGACCGCGAATTGCTAAAGCAATCCTGAGCAAGAAAAACAAAGCCGGCGGAATCACAATCCCCGATTTCAAAACATACTACAAAGCTACAGTGATCAAAACAGCATGGTACTGGTACAAAAACAGGTCCACAGATCAATGGAACAGAATTGAAAGCCCAGAGATAAAACCACACATCTATGGACAGCTAATCTTCGACAAAGGAGCAGAGGGCCTACAATGGAGAAAAGAAAGTCTCTTCAACAAATGGTGCTGGGAAAACTGGACAGCCACATGCAAAAGATTGAAAATTGACCATTCTTTTTCTCCACACACCAAAATAAACTCAAAATGGATCAAAGACCTAAAGATTAGGCCTGAGACAATAAGTCTTTTGGAAGAGAATATAGGCAGTACACTCTTTGACATCAGTTTCAAAAGAATCTTTTCAGACACTGTAACTCCTCAGTTGAGGGAAACAATAGAAAGAATAAACAAATGGGACTTCATCAGACTAAAGAGCTTCTTCAAGGCAAGGGAAAACAGGATTGAAACAAAAAAACAGCTCACTAATTGGGAAAAAATATTTACAAGCCACTTATCCGACAAAGGGTTAATCTCCATAATATACAAAGAACTCACACTGCTTAACAACAAAAAAACAAACAACCCGATCAAAAAATGGGCAGAGGACATGAACAGACATTTCTCAAAAGAAGATATGAATATGGCCAATAGACACATGAAAAGATGTTCATCATCGCTAATCATCAGGGAAATGCAAATCAAAACTACACTAAGATATCACCTTACCCCCGTTAGATTGGCAAAAACATCCAAAACCAAGAACGACAAATGTTGGAGGGGTTGTGGAGAAAGAGGAACCCTCATACACTGTTGGTGGGAATGCAAACTGGTACAGCCACTATGGAAAACAGTATGGAGATTTCTCAAAAAGTTAAAAATAGAAATACCCTATGACCCAGCCATCCCATTACTGGGTATCTATCCTAAGAACCTGATATCAGATATCTCAAGAGTCCGTTGCACCCCTATGTTCATTGCAGCATTATTTACAATAGCCAAGACGTGGAACCAGCCTACATGCCCAGAAACTAATGATTGGATAAAGAAGATGTGGTATATATACACAATGGAATACTACTCAGCCATAAAAAAAGACGAAATTGGCCCATTCACAACAATGTGGATGGACCTCGAGGGTATTATGTTAAGCGAAATAAGTCAGTCAGAGAAAGCCGAACTCTATATGACTCCACTCATAGGTGGAAATTAGTATATTGAGAAGGAGATCTGATTGGTGGTTACCAGGGAAAAGGGGGGGTGGGGGGAGGGTACGGAGGGGGAAGTGGTGTACCCACAACATGACTAACAAAAATGTACAACTGAAATCTCACAAGGTTGTAATCTATCATAACATTAATAAAAAAAAAAAAAAAAAAAAAAAAAAATAAATAAATAAAATATGCAAATATAAACCAAAAAAAAAAAAAAAAAAAAAAAAAATTGCCTTTGAGGACTTAACAATCCTGGAAAATGAGTTCTCCATAGCTACTGTCCTCTATGTGGCTATACCTGTGGAGCTTATTCTTGTCCCCTGTGGCTGCGTTATTAGGAGTGTACCGAGGATAAACTCTGCTGAAGGCAGAAGGAGAGTCTTTGGGACTTGTGTGTCCCACCTAATTGTTGTAGTCTTATTCTTTGGGACCATAATTTCTGTCTATATTCAACCCAAAAGCAAGTACACACGGAATCACAGAAAATTCCTCACCCTCTTCTATACTGTGGTGAGACCCTCACTTAATCCTCCAATCTCTACCTTGAGAAATAAAGAGGTTAAATGGGCTCTAAAAAGGTTGCTTAGAAGAGCCTCAAGTTAGGGAGAAAAGTAAAATATACTCATGCAGTTCCCCCTAAAGATTGGGGACTTTTAGGCATCATCCAACTATGGTTTCTCTTTTCCTTTACAAGGAACACAGCTAAATCTCCTAAATAAAAGGAGGTATGAAATTTCCTTTCAATGACATTGTGAAGTTACCTGCTCTAAATCCTTTTTACCCTCCTTTCTGGAAGTGTTATGTCTCCTTTTTTTGACTATGTAGTAAAGATTCTTTAAATAAATAAATAAATACTTATAGAAAAAAAAAAAAAAAAAAAAAAAAAAAACAGAGAGGGAGGAAGGAGGTACTGACACCTGTGACAGCACGGGTGGACCCTGAAAACATTACACTAAGTGAAAAAAGCCAGACACAAAAGGCCACATATTGTATGATTCCATTTGTACGAAAAGCCCAGAATAGGCAAATCCACAGAGACCTACAGCCTGTGGTATGTAGTGGTGAAACAGCTAATTAAATTAAATCTAAATTAATTTAATTAAATAGATTGTCGGTTGGCTAAGGTGGGGGGCCTGTGGTGGAGGATGGCGGGACAGTTTCTAATGGAAGGGGATTTCCTTTTGGGAATGATGCAAATGTTTTAAAATTGATTGTAATGCTGGCTGCACAACCCTGTGAAAATACTAAAAACCATTAACGTGTCCACTTTAAATGGTTGGATTGTATGTTATGTGAATTTTATCTCAATTCAGCTGTTATTTAAAAACAAAGAGGGATTTAGTTTGGGAGGATGAGAAAGTTCTGGAGATGGATAATGGTGATGGCTGCACAACAATGTGAACGTACGGAATGCCACTGAGCTGTACACTGAAAAGTAGTTAAAGTGGTAGATTTTATGTATCTTTTACTACAGTTTTTTAAACATTTCAATTTAAATTTGAAAAAAATGGAGGGGGAGGGAAGTATCCCAGAACAAGACTGTGGACCCCAAATGCTCTAAGATACTGGAGCCAGGAGACGAGGAAGAACCAGTCTCCCCCCCAGGGCCGGGTAGACACACACACACACACACTCACACACACCCCCGCACCCACACACTCCAAGTCCCTCAAGTCTGATGGCTGAGGACAAAGCAAGGCAAAGCTTTCAATTGCCTCTGGGATTAGGATTTCAAACAGATGGCCTTATAATAACTGAATGTGACCACAACACCCTGGGATCTGCCACTGCACAGCTGGGGCCGGTGATTGGAGAAAAATGAAACTGTTTCCTGTGAAGACCCCTGCACTCCACGCACTCAGAAAACTGGCTAGAGATGCTCACTGTCAGCTCCCGGGGCATAAACGCCTTGAAGGCAGGAACCGCTGGGTCTGGCCTGAGCGTGGGACGAGCGCAGAGCTGGACACATCACAGGTCCTCAGTCAATGTCTGATGAAAGAATGAAGAGCTTCCCCCACTAGACAGAAAAGAATCTGAGGCCCAGGGAGGTCATGGCCCTGCCCAGGGCCACACAACCCCATAAAGGTGGAAACTAGAACTCAGATTTCCACTTCCCATGGCCTAAGCCCACCCTGGGCGGGGCTGGATTCCATCAAGAGCCCCTCCTCCAGCTGTGCACATCTGTCAGCCTCTGTAGCATGAAGCAATCACGCAGGAAGCTGGCCAAGGACTCAAACATCCAGGACACAAAACAGGATGCGCTTCCAAGGGGTGGGAGTGGCAGCCTAGCCCTGAGCCTGGGTCCCCACAGGGCTGCCTCCTCCTGCCTGGCTCTGGGAGCTGCATTCCCAAGGCCACATCTTGTCCTGTCACCCCAATTCCTCCCAGCTGCGAGGTAGGAGTCCTGGGATTCTGCCCTGGTCAGCTACTCCCTGGGGATGAACGCAGCAGGGCCCTGCCCCTCTCTGGGTCTCAAGTTCCCTTCAGTGCAATCAGGTTTTATCTAGCTCTGCTGTTCCCAATCCTCAATCTGTGTGGCTCTTGCTGACACCGACTTCTTAGAACACTCAGCCCTGCCTTCAGATGCCCCAGAGACACTCCACCCTTAGCAAGCTCAGCCCAAGGTTGGAGACAGCCCTGCACACAGGACCTCCTGATATGTCGGAAGAGATGTCACTCCACTCTTAGGAGCCTCCAGTCTAGGCGGGGAGACCCCCTCAGATTCAGGAACTCCTAGTCTGATAGGGGAGACCGAGCCTCCAGCAGGAGGCCCCAGTGTCAATGCTTCTCTCTCTTTTTCAGATACTTTCTCCTCTTTCCGGCTGTGGGGTGAGGGGTTCACACGCCTGTCTCTGAGAACCCAGCATCTCTTAGTTTACATGGCAGTGGGCCCCACCTCAGGCTGTTGGCTACAGCCAGGGTCATGACAGACGGCCCAGAGGATACAGGTTCCTGACACACTGCTTCTGGTGAGAAGCTCTTTGGCTCAGCTGTGGCTGCCACAGTCCCCGGGATGGGGCCCCCTGGTCCAGGACCTGCACTGGGCAGGCCAACAGCAGTGTCTAGAATTAGGAAGTGTTCAGACTGGACAGGCTCTTCCCACCCAAAGTCTTTGTGAGGCCCAAAGACCATGGCTGGCCTAAATTTAGGGCAACCCTTCCAGAAGCCTGGCTCTGAGCAGTCTGGTGTTCATGGCATCCAGCCTATCCTCACGGTACCCCCGAATTCTGAGGGTATTACTGATGAAGAAGCTCGGAGCTTGTTTCCCAGCTGTAAAATGAAGTGGATTAAAGTAACACCTCTCAAAAGATAACCGCGAAGATTAAATTGAGATAATGCAGGCAAAATGTTAGCGTGGTGCCTAACCAAGGTGGACATTGATTTTTGGGGGGGGTTGTTTTCCCTGCTCAGCTTTCAAACCCCCCCTTTTTTTTGAGGAATATTAGCCCTTAGCTAACTACCGCCAATCCTCCCCTTTTTGCTGAGGAAGACTGGCCCTGAGCTAACATCCGTGCCCATCTTCCTCTACTTTATATATGAGACGCCTACAGCATGGCGTGCCAAGCGGTCCCATGTCTGCACCCGGGATCCAAACCAGCGAACCCCGGGCCGCCGAAGTGGAACATGCGAACTTAACTGCTGCGCCACTGGGCTGGCCCCACAAACCCCTTTCTTTTTGGGGGACTACACATGGGGTGAACCTTAGAGGGAGGTGGCTCTGTCCTCCCAGTGCGGAAACTGACACTCCCCCTGGTCAGCTAGGAGAAGACGCATGACCTGACTCCGTCAATCAGGAGCCCACCCTGAATTCGGGGACCACAAAGGTGCTGCGTAGGACAGTAGAGGTCACTCGTGGGGCCAGTGGCAGTGCCCAGGCCGTGATGTCCAGTGACAGCAGCCCCAGCAGCAGCACCAAACCGAATGTTTCTTAAAGGGACCCCTCCATGAGCCCTGAGCTGCCAGCCTCTGTCTGCCCTTTCCCGGAGCCTGGCTCTCCAATCGATTCTCTGAGCTCCTTGGTGTCCTTCCAAGAAGTTCCTGTTCTGCTGAAATTAGTGAGGGTCAGTTTCCCTTGTTTTCAACCCAGAAACTTGACTGGTTTGGAAATTGGTCTGCGAGGGTGCATTTCAGACAACACACTCTCTGGGAAATGGGAGAAATAATTATCTGGTCTAGTTGGGGCTGAAGGTGGCGAAAATCCAGTTAGTATCCGGGGCTGAGAATCTAGCAGCCTGTGGTATGTAGTGGTGAAACAGCCAATTAAATTAAATTAATTAAATTAAATTGTGGCATGTGGCCATCTGGAAAAAAGGGCCATTGAAGGCAAAGCTTTGAGGGCCTGAGTCACCATTGAACACACGAACGGCATGAAGATTTCAAAGATAGGGCGGCTGCTTCGCCGACACTGGACAAGGAAAAGAAAAAGAATAACAAGTTTCAATCCCCAAATTCTTGGCTCTAGCCGTAGACTGGAGCCTAGGAACTTTCTATAGCTGGGCTAAGAATTCTCTTGTCTTTTCCTGCGGCAGGATTAAGTTTGTGGAAAGCAAATGTAAAGTCTAGCCCTTTGCATTGCCAAATCACAGCAGCGGCTGAGTTCACAGCCTCCTCTTCCTCTGCCTGCTGCATTGACGCTGACAGTTCCCAAGGGCTGGTCCTGGGTCCTCTTCTCCTCTTGCTCCGCCTCCCTGCGGCAGGTGGGATGCATTCAGCTGCAAGTAACAGAAAACTCTGGAAGTGGAGCTCCAGGATAGGTGAGCTCCTGACGTGGCACAGCTCCCAGAGGCCCCCAGTGCTGCCAGAGGTGCTGGTGATTTTCTCCCTCAGCTCCACCATCCTCCACGATGGCTCCATCCAGCCGTGCTGGAGCCAGCTTCAGGCTGGCTTAAGAGAGCCGATTGTGTGCATCCTAACTCTGTGTTTGGTGATGTCACGTTGGCAGCTTGAAATTGGCCATGGACGGGATATTTACACCATGGAAATCAGCATCTGCTACAAATCAGTGCTCTTTTTTTTTTTTGGAGAAGTATACTACCAGCACACTATTGGCTTCATCCTAGGTCTGGTTCCCTGAGGGGTGGCAATGGGGCTACCTGCTTCTTTGTGTGTATGCCCAGGAGGGAGAGGGGAGCGAGAGAAGGAGGCGGAAGAGAGTCTCTCTCCCCTGACCGTGGAACCAGGTTGGCTCTCCAGCCTCACTGAGAACGAGCACCAGGGGAATGCCAGGACCCCACGGGCCAAGTCTCACCAGATCCCTCTCTGGAGCTGCACTGTGGGGTCAGCTGCCCTGGAGAGCGAGGGCTCTGTTGGGGGCAGATCTCAGAAAAAAACAGATCCTTCAGGGAAGGAGGAAAGAGGAAATGGAGGTGCTGGGGGCAGCAGTGTCTGTCATTCTCTCTTGTGGTGCCCACCCACACCCGCGGCTCCGCTGATGACTACCAGAGCTATGTCCCCACCCAGACTTGTGTAACGCACCACTCAGTGGACATCCGCACTCGGATGATAAGAACAACCATCCTAGGAGTAATGCACACAGCATTGACCAAGAACTGGCTGCTGTTCCAAGCACTTTACATGTATGGGGTCATCTAACCACACAGAAGCCCTGTGAGGTGGGTCCATTGCTGGCCCCATGCTCAGGTGAGTAAATGAGGCTCAGAGGGGGCATAACTTGCCAGGGTCCACCGTGGTGGCACCGGGACTGGGAACCCACCTCCTGGCTCCAGGGCCTTGCTCTGAACCTCCCCTCCACCCTACCCCCCAAAAGGTGCCTCAGGCTCATCGCCTTCCCTCCAAACTGCTTGAAGCCCTTCCTCTCCTCAGCCAACTCCAACTCAAGGCTCAGATGTCACCGCAGGCATCCGTGTTCTAGAGAGCCTTTCTAACCCCGAGGCGGCCCCGTCGATGGCGGGCATGGTGACCTCTGCCTCCACCATCAGAGCCCTGCCACCGGGTGTTGTGGCTATCTGGCTTCTTGTCTGCTTCCCTTGAGGGCAGGAAGTGGGTTCTGCTCACCTCCACATGCCCAGTGTCCTCAGCGCAGGACCCAGCAAGCAGGCGCCACTCAGTAAAGTGGTAAGAGCCCAGCATGCTCCCCTCTCCCCACTGTCAGGTCCCTGGGCCCTGGTGGTCCGGAAGGTGCAGACCCCTTTCCCCAACCTTCCA
Source organism: Equus przewalskii (assembly GCF_037783145.1). Taxonomy (NCBI): domain Eukaryota; kingdom Metazoa; phylum Chordata; class Mammalia; order Perissodactyla; family Equidae; genus Equus; species Equus przewalskii. The sequence continues at coordinate 29,665,023 of NC_091832.1, forward strand.
GGCAAGCATCCTGGCAGCCCCTCCCGACTCCACGCCCAGCTGGGTCTACTTCTTACGCTCAGCACGATTTCCTTCCCTCCGCTTCTCAGCCTCCTTCCTGCCTTACTCTTTTATTAAGATTCTAATTAAATAATTCTAATTAAATGTAATGAGCTGAATCGACAAACTTATTGCAATAAAGCAGCATTCAAGACGTTCTCTCTCCTGATCTTTCTTGGGCAGTGGAAGCGAGATGGCACAGGGCCTTTGCCGCCCGGGGTGACTCAGCAGGGCTGGGACTGAACGCCATGCTTGCGGGACGTCACCACGGGCCAGAACCACTGGCAGGGCATCCACAGCCCAGCTGAGGACTCCCCTGCCCGAGCCGCCCTGTGGCTCCTTGCTTTAGGCAGAGGTCTGTCTGTTCTTAGAGACCGAGCACCAGCCTGGACCACACTGTCTGGCCGTCTTTGGTCCGCGCCGCAGGCCAGTCCCATTTCCTCCTCCTGACAGCACCACACTGCCTCCTCCACACCAGGAAGGGCTGGCGAAAGCTCCAGACCTATAACTGGGGTTCGCTAACCGCGTGGGCGTCTGCCCTTGAGCCCCACTTTCTGAAGACGAAGAAAGGCGTGGACCCGAGGTCTGGTCCCTGCCCTTCTGCGTGGTCTCAGTCAAGTTCCATCCCCTCTCTGGGCCCCACCTGGCTTTCCACCAAATGTCAGGCTCAATACGACATGAAGGAGCCTCTGTGAAAGGGAAAAGGCACTGGTGTGTGGAGTTAGGCCTGGCCTCAAATCCTGGCCCTGTCCCTTCCTGGCTGTGTGATCTGAGGCAAATTACTTTGTCTCTCTGAGCCTCACTTTCCTCATCTATAAAATGGGCCCAACATCACCCACTTTGCAGAGCTGTTATGAAAATTACATTAAAACAAAAATGCACGGGCTAAGTGCTTGATCTGTTTCTACCATGAATTATCCTACTCCATCTTCCCTTGCCCGCAGCAACCCTGGGGGCCGAGAGATGGCTGGCTGGGGGGCGCTAGGGAGGGGAGTTGGAGCTTTCAGAATCTTCCCAAACCTGACCCCTCTTCCTTCCCACTCTGGGTTAGATCCGACCAATCAGCCAGTGCTGGGGACACGGTGTCCTGGTGGCCCCAGGCAGGACTTTATATCCTCTACCCACAGGCCCCCAGTTATACCACCCTCTGAGCTTCATCCCTTACCTGACCTCACTGGACCCTCACAGCCGCCCTGCAGGGAAGGCAGAGCTCCGTTCATAGTCCCATTTCACAGACAAAGAAACTGAGGCTCCGAGAGGCAGGTGGTGACTTGCTCAAGTCATACAACCAGGCAGCAGTGAACCTGAACCCAAACCTCTGGCTCTGAGACCAGTGAACCACTAACCGCCACCTCCCCCTGCCGTGTGGGAAATGCCATGTAGTTGGGGATACTCTGTGGGTCCCAATGACCCAGGCTGTGACACCCAACAGCCCTGGAGGCCAGCAGGGCAGGGCGACTGCCTGGCTTACAGAGGAGGACGGGGAGAGGCCAAGAGCAAGTTGAAGAGGTGGGCCCTGGTTCCTGGGCTGCTCCAGGCTCACTGGCCACCTGGCCACCTGGCCTCCAGCCGCACGCCCTGCTCCTGGGCGGAGCAGCGTTGACCTTGGAGTCGGGCAGACCCGGGTTTGAGTCCTGGCACTGTGCTCACTTGATGTGTGATGGGGTTAGTGACCGCACCTCTCTGAGCCTCCGTCTCTTCACGGGGTCAATGGGGGCATGAGTTTGTCTCTGCCACCCCAGAAGGAAGGTGGGCATATGGCTATCACGTCACGGGCTGTGGATGAGGCTCCTGGAGCTGCCGCAACAAGCAGGGCACAAGCTGGGTTTATTGTCTCACAGCTCTGGGGGCCAGAAGACCAAAAAGTCAAGTGTCAGCAGCCTGCTCCCTCTGTCACCTGGGGGGAGGGTCCTGCTGTGCCTCTCCTAGCTTGCGAGGGCCCCAGGTGTCCCAGGCTGGTGGCAGCATACCTCCAGCCTTCGCCCAGCGTTCTCTGTGTCTCTTCACAGTGTCTTCCCGCTGTGCATGTCTGTCCCGTGTCCAAATTCCCCTTTTATAAGGACACTAGTTACATTGGATCAGGGCCCACCCTGATGACCTCGTTTTAACTTGATTACCTCTGTAGAGACCCTGTTTCCAAATTAGGTCACAGGCTGAGGTACTGAGGTGAGGAAGTCAACGCATCTCCCTTGCCATGCGGCCTCTGCGTAATCGGGTCTCTTCCCGCCCAGAACCTTACCAAGACTCCATTGCACTCAAGAAGCAAGTCGAGGGTCCTTGCCTGGCCCCAAGGTCCCCCACGGCCCCGACCTCTCTCTGACCTCATTTCCCAGCTCTCTCCTCTCCAGCCACACGATCTCCTTGCTCCGCTGGTCTTTGCACATTCCACGCTTCTGCCTGCCTCTGGCGGTTTGGCTTGCTGCCTCTGTCTCCACTGCCTCCGCTGCCCTTTCCTCGAATAGCCACGTGTTTGCCTCCTCCTTCCGTTAGGTCCCTGGCCCGCCTGCATGGAGCAGCACTGCCCCACCGTGTCGCCCTCTAACCCCTCCCTCTGCTTTGTTCCTTCACAGCGCTGAGCGCCACACAGATTGTTTATACATATTTGTGGGGGGGAGGGGGTCAGTACCCACCCCCTCAGTGGAATGTCAGCTCCGTGAGGACTTTTGTTGTTTGGTTTGCTGCCATGTCCCAAACACCTAGGACCCAGACTGGCATGTGGCGGGGCTCCATCAATGGGTGTGGAATGAGTGGCTCGACCCCTGGCCTGGCTCAGAGAGCATCCGGGGCAGGGCCCAAGCGCATGTGCACACAGACCTGGGGTTCTGTCCTGGTTCTGTCACTGCTTTATCAGGTCACCTCACCTCTCAGAGTCTCGGCTCTCACATGGCTGTCGTGAGGACTAAAGAAAACATGTGTGAGGCTCAGGCCAGCACGGCGCACAGTCGGTACTGCAGGGAGGTTTTCTCTGGACTAACCACCCGGTTTCTCCCCCAGGAGTGTGAGGGTGGGAGGGGTTGACAGGTCGTCGGACGGCATCTCAGCACACCTCCCTTTTCCTATGTGCCCTCCCACAGCTCAGGGGCCGGACACCTGCACACCACCTTTCTCCCTCCCCGTGCCAGCTGCTGCCCCTGTGACCGGTCACAGAGAGCTGCAGGGCAGCAGGCCGCCGCCAGGACCACCAGCATCAAGTCCCCCAATCCCACCCTTCCTGACCCGCTGCAGGGGCCTCCTTCGCACCCCTAGCCTTTGCAGCGGTTTTGTGAACTGAACCTTGTTATTAAGAGATTTATTTCCTTCTTGAAACAGCTAGGGTGGAATGTTTTCTTGACTGAATCCTGACTGGACAAGGAAGTTTCTAGAGTTTTTCCTGAGGGCACACTTTGAGGGTGGGGAGCGTGCCCTTGGGTGGCATCAGCGTGGAAGCTGGTGGGACGCGACTTGTCTCCTTCCCAACTTGGCCACCTTGGAGGGGCCTTACCCCTGGGTGTGACTGGTCTTCCCCAGCCCCTGTCCTGCCCCACCCATAGCGCGGCCCTCACAGCCACAGTGGACGGTGTTCTCAGCACCATGCAAGGACTAACGCATTCATTAACTCATTTACTCCTCACGACATCCCAGTTCGGACAAGACTGTTATGCTCTTTCACACACGAGTAAACTGAGGCCCAGGCCATGAAGCCATTTGCTGTAAGTCATTTACACGGCTGGTAAGTGGCAAATCTGACATTCCAAGCCAGTCCGGCTCTGGAGGCCGAGCTCATAATCACAGCTCCCTGGTCTTTCTTCCAGGCGCCTGCCAGCAGCTGAGCCGCAGAAGAGACCTCGGGACCTCGAGGAGAATGGAGACGGATGACGAGCTGATGCTCATTATGCGCTTGAGAATTCACCAAGGTCCTTTCTCCGGCCTCTGCTTATCACAACCATTTCCGCTTCCCACAAGTGCTGCTGACCTCGGGCACCAGCACCCTTCCAGCCAGCGTGGGGAACGAAGCTCTCTCTCCTGTTGGGATGGAAGGAGGCCTGGGCGTGGGGTCCGTGGAAAAGAACATGGCTCAGATCTCAGCTCTGCCTAACCACCCCCGGCCTGGGGAAGTCCGGTCCCTCTGTGGCCTCAGTTCCCCAACTATAAACAAAGTGGGTGGGCTGGAGGACCATTAGGGGCTCTTCCAGCAATAACATTCTAGAATCCTGCTTTAAAGACATTTTGAAAACCAAGATCCTTGGCCAGGGCAGAGGAGGGGACCACACAACGTTTTACCAGACCAGGCTGGGCTGGGCGCACCAGGCCACTGGCTGTGTGTGACAGACGCAGCACGCCGAGGCCCAGGGTGCGTAGGGGAGTTCGCCGCAGGATGTTTGCCTCCAGACCGGATAACCTGCAGAGGGGCCACTGGGCTGCAGAGGCTCCAGTCTGCCTACGGACCCAGGGCTGCCTCTTCTCTCAGCAGGTTTCTACAGGAAGCCGGGCTGGTTGTCCCCCTTTTGAGGAGCTCACTGGAGTCACTGACGGCCATTCTGTGCCAGATGCTATGGTGGGCACTGGGGCCACAGGCCCTGACCTCACGGAGCTCCTAGGCTAGCGAAGGCAGGCTCCAACCTTTCTACCGTCTTTCAAGGCCTGGCTGGAACACTCCCCTCTCCCGGGAGCCCCCCTTGGCTTCCTCAGCTCTGACTTCCAATGTCTCACCCAGCTTTCCAGGGCACCACGACCCACAACCCGTGGACTGTGAAGAGGCCAGGACAGACCCTGGCAGCCCTGCTGCATGCTGGGGCTCAGCAGGTGGTCAGAATTGTTGCTTGGCAACAAGGACTTATGACACAACTCACATCTGTCCTGGCAGGACGCAAAGGCACCAACCTGACCCAGCATCCGTGTGCCAGGCACTTAACTGAGGTTACTCTCTGTGGGGCTCAGAAGCCCCTGAGCAAGGTCATCATGTTGTTCAAATGTTCCAAGGGATTTGCAGAGAGGCAGGGCCACCACAGGACAGTGAACGTGTGGGCTTTGAACCCCAGGCCTGCCCCTTGCCAGCTGTGTGAGGCTGGCAGGTCACATAAGCTCCGTGGGCCTCAGTTTTGCTGTCTCGAAAATAGGCTAATAATGCTTATAGCATTGTCACTGTGCAGCAGCTTAGACTAGCTGACCTGTGTAGACGCTGCCTGTTTCAGAGACGTGTGCCTCTCCTTCCCGGCCCCTCCGAGGCTGGCATTCACTGCCAGCAACACACTGAGTCTGCTCCAGAGGAAGCCTTCCTCCTTACAGGGACCCCATGCTCATTCTACACCCTCACCCCCTTCACAGACTGGGCAATGCCTACTGGGGGCAAGAAGGGTCCTGATGTGAAGAGACACGGCCTGCCGAGTCCTAAACTGGGCAAATGCAGAGAAGTGCCCCAAAGGGCTGCCACCCGGGAAGAGGTGGGAAGGGTCTGTTCTGACCTGTCTGTGAAGGAGGCCCCGCCTTAGGGACCCAGCCCAGCCTGGGCCTTGCCACTCTGCCTGTGGAGACAACCGCTGGCCGTGGAGAAGCTCCCCATTGCTGGGCTGCTGGCAGGCAGAGCAGGGCCTGGGCAGCTTGGCTTGGATCGGCCCTCCACTCCCCGGGGTGGGTGGTGCCGTAGGAATAAACAAGCTCTGGAGTCAGACAGACGGGGTTCGAATCCCAGGCCCACTGCTTACTCGCTGTTGAGACTTTGGCCAACTCACTTGTCCTCCCTGGCCCTCAGTTGTCCTATCTTGAAAATGGGACTAGGACACCCACCTCATAGGTTGTTAGGACTGGCGTCACTGACCTTAGGTGTAAAGGACCTAACAGGGCCTGGCACGTAGTAGGCACTGGAGAAAGGTTTGCTTCCTAATAAATAAACGGGCCCCCTGCCGTGGTCCATACGCATGGAGTGGCCGGAGGAAGACCAGACCCCACGCCAGCACCAAGGGCATGAATCCGCCGATCCCCCATCCCGGTTTGTTGAGAAGGCCTTGCAGAGATTTAATTGGGATGGTGGCTCCTGGGAGAGAAGATGCCAACATCTTCCAGTGCAGGTGAAGGTCACACCAAATCTGCAAGGCGACTCTGTTCTTCCTGGCTTCATCCGCTATGCATGAAAGGGGAGATGGTGGGTGCTCAGGATTCATAATCTGAGACATCCGGAGACTAAAGATATTGGCCAAATTTAAACCGAAAGATGAACTTGTTGGGTGTCTTTTCAGATTATGGGAGAAGAAAGGAGAGAATTTCTTAGTCATCTACGATGCTCTCAGAATTCACAGCGAGTCTGCCTGACGGCTGACATCCGACGCATCTGCCTCTGGGTTCCAGACATTTTAAATATCACTGTTTGAAAGGGACAAAGAGATAGATGTCTGAGGAGACCCCCACTGGAGCCTGAAGAGAGCAGCCTTTCTGTGGTGTGCACTGTGCGGCTCGACAGGCCACAGGCAGCATGACTGCAGATGTGGCTGGTGGGAGGCCAGGATGTGGGAGGGTCAAGGGTCACACAGATCTGAGTCTGGGCTGTGGCTCCACCAAGTGCCAGAGGCATGTCGGCCTTCCTCCCCGCAGCAGGAAGGGAGCTAACATCCTCTGGGCTCAACAGGACCCTTGTGATGAGAAGGGAGCTGAGCTCCGGGCACAGAGCTGTCTAAGAGCTTGGTCAACAGCAGCAGCGTTATTATCAATTTTCTTTCAACTTCCTTGTTTTTGACCCAAATTGCCTTTTGCTCTGAGATAAACTTTGAGCCGTCTAGGGACACCACCAGCAATATAACGGTTACCTCTGGGTGTCACAAAACCCAGGGAGGTAGGAAGGGTAGAGCTTGTTGTGCCCTTGTCCCAGATGGGGAAACTGAGGCTCAAGGAAAGAAGTGACTGATGCAATGTCACAGCCCCCAAGTGGAGGAGCCAGAGCTAGACCCTGGGTCTCCCAAGTCACTGAAACACACTTTCTGCCATCTCCCATGCCAGTCCCCAGTCACAGCCAAGCCTTACATCCTGAGTCCATATGGACCCTGTCTGGACTGCCATCCCCTGTAGAGCCCAGGCGCAGTTTGTGTTGGGCACAAAGTCTGTCAAATAAATAAATGTTGTTGATCCCCTTGAAAACGTGATGGAAATGATGGACACCCTCTCCAAGAAAAATTTACATGTGGAGACAAACACATAATCACAAGCACATAATCATAACCAGCCCCCTGGCCAGGAAGCCCTGACTGAGGTTTTCAGAGACTTCTTCAGCGCCAACACACTGGCTCACTGGGGTGGCCTCGCTGGGCTACCCAGAGACAACCTCATCAACTGCTGGGCTTCAACCAGGGGACCACAGACCACTATCCCCTACGCCCGGGCCTGTCATCTCTGCTGCTCCAACCAGCAAAGGGCAGGAGCTGCTGGATGCCGGCACTGCCCCCATGGCTGCCAGGCCGCTCCACGCACGTGCTCCTTGTATTTCAAAAAGAGAATGTTTATTACTTATTTTCCTCATTAGAAACTCCTTTACAGCAACAGAAAGGAAAGCACAAGACTTCTCAGCAGACATGCAGCCAGCACACCCACCGCCATTGGCCGGAGGCTGAGATGAAGGCCACGGTCCGACCCACACAAACACAGCACAGACTTTCACAGGAGCTCCTGGATCCTCGTGCCAAGGACAGCTCGTGTCAGGCCCACAACAAACACAGGGGCCGATACCAAGGAGGTCTGGGGGCCAGGCCACGGGGTGCAGGAGCTGGGCAGGGAAAGGAAGCCCTCCCCACATTCTAGTGGAGACCCTACACATCCACCCCACCCCTCACCCAGGCACTTGTGTCTTTGTGTTTGATTCAAACGCTCGGTTAGGTAAGTAGATCTGAAACAATGGGGTGTGTTTCCTGGGCTGGTGAAACCTGCTCCATCCATCACCAGTGAGTGACAAGCTCAGCAAAGCCAGGCCTGGGAGGCACCTCAGACTGGCAGAGGTGCCGGCAGCTCTGCTGGGTTCAGGAGGCCGGGGGTCCCGGGTGGAAGGGAGACTCTGAAGACAGGCCGCCGCTGGCCTGTCCCGACCGGGATCGGGGTGTCAGGGAAGGGCAGCGGGGCGCTGCGGACTTTGGTTTTGTTTCACCCCATGAACCAGCAGACTTCGAGAACTTGCACTTCCACGGAACTCGGCAGCGAGATGGCTCGCAGGGCACGGAGGCGCATGCCAGCTCCGCGTGGAAAGCCACCAGATGGCTTGTTATGAAACACATTTTGGTCAGAAAATAGCTGGGGTTTTTGGTTCCTGGGAAGACAACAAAGCTAGAAAAAAAGGTGTGAGTTCTGAGGGGCCCAGGGAGAAGGCAGCTTTGGCATCAGATCTGGGCTCCACCCCTTCTTACCTCCACCCACAGCTTACCCCTCAGGTCCTCATCTGTAAAATGGCAACAAAATATCCTTAGATGAGTCGATGGGTTAGGTTTCACACATTATCCCAGGAGGTACGGGAGCCGGGGCTCAGGGACACTCACACACAGACACACAGACGGATGAATGGGCACAACCTCGTCCATATAGGGGAGGAAGGGAGTGGTAGGGGACCTGAAGGAGGGCAGTCACACAGAGATGATCCCCACCATCCCAGGGAGACTCTGGGAGTCTGTGGGCAGCCAGTTTCATGGCTCTGAGCACTGACGGGGACCATCTAGTGGGACTCTGGGCCCCTTCCCGCAGAGGAAGGGCAGAAAGAAAGCTCTGAGCAGGGCAGTGCCGTCGCGGGCCCGGGGGCCACAATGCTGTGAGTGTGTTAAAGTGCCAGCTACGTGTTGTCTTTGGTCAGGGGCTGCTCCTCTATTGCTGACAGCCCCCAGGTCCAGGGGCTCCAGCCTGGGCCTGCGGGGTCCCTGCCCGAGGACGTGGTCCTCTCCTGAGGCTGCGGTGCCCTCCCACACTCAAAGATGACAGAAGTGAATGGTCCAACTATGTTCAGTCAGCAGCAGGGGCACCTCCAGGGAAATCCAGGTCCTTGGAGAGAGAAAGAACAAGGAATGCTTTGGTCACTGTCCTGACACCCATAGCAGAGAGCAGCCTGCTCAAGAGATGGGAGGAAGCTGGTTATGACACTGTGCTCGTGCCTGACACAAAACCAGCTTCCAAGTTGAACCAGGAGTCACTGAATAAATATTCAAGGCATCTTTCAGTCCTTAGAGAAAGAGAGGGCTTGAAACAAATGTCTCCTTCCCCTGCTGGACCGGCCTCAGCTTTGGTCTACAGGCTGACGCTGCAGCTGACGGACTGAAGACAGTGCCTGGGGGGCCTGGAGCGGCCCCCCACCACAGGTGGCTTTGGTCTGTCACCGGGCCCTCAGAAGCTGAAGAGGTCGTCCTGTTCAGCGCCGCTGCTGTCAGGCTTGTCCCAGTCGACAGGTGAGAGGCACTGTGCGTAATGGATGTCCTGTGCTGTCAGTCCAGTGTCCAGGACCTGAGGGTTCGTCCGAGACTGGGCAAGCCTGGAAAGCAGAGTTGTGTGAGCCAAGGCCCCAAGCCAGGAGTTGGCAGGGGCCTGAGGACACAGGCCAGCCTGGCCAGCCCCAGGGTCAGAAGCAAGAGGGCACGGGTGGGGAAATGCCAGGACGCAGGGCCAGAGAAGAAGGTCCCGGATGTCAGGAGACGCAGAGCCTCTGACCAGGGAGCCCACCCTGGAGGGTCAACCAGCTCAGAAAACTGTGGGGCAGACAGTGGCACTCCCACCACAGAGAGAGGCCAGGGCACCACCCCGTCCACGGCCCCACCAGGAACGAGGAGGAACGGCAGCGCTGGCCAGGGCAGGGAGGGGGCAGTGAGGGAGGGAGACAGCGCAGCCACGGGGAGGCTGCCGGCTGCAACCAGGTTCACCGCAGCACTGCTCAAAAAATAAACTCACTGAGCGAGGCAACCTAAATGCCCCAAGACGAGGGGAAGAGTGAAGGAAGTCACGGCCCACGCCCTTAGGAGAAAGTGAGGCAGTCGATGCACGAGCTGCTCACATGGGGATTTTCAGAGAGAGACGCTCCTGCTAAGTCAGTGTTAAGTGAAAATCAGGAGCCCAGGTGCAAATACGACGAGCTGATCAACCCACAACAATGTACATGCATAGGATCAGCCTGAGTGAAGCCCCAGAGTCTGGGCCGGGGGACTGTGGGGAGGTGTTATTTCCTGTTTAACGCTTTGCTGATTTTCGAAGTTGTTAAAACCAAGCGCACTCGCTCCTTGAGTCTCTGCAGACGGGAGCTTGTCTTCAAACACGGGAGCTGGAGGCCGCCGGGGAAGCAGGGAAGATGGTACAAAGCACGTCTCTGCTGCCGTGAAGGGGCCACGCATGCGGCCCCCACCTCCTGGGGCTGACCGAGGGGCTTCCACCAGGCCCCGGCGGGAAGGGGTCGGGGAGACGAGAGGGGGCTGTAGGGGGCTGCTGAGGGTCCCAGGGAGAAAGGAGGCCTGACTGACCAGGGCCCAGCACTCCGACCCCTGAGCTGCCCAGGCCTCCACTCAGCTGCAGCCTTCTTGGTGGCACGTCCCCAAGGTGGAGGTGGCCATGGTTACAGGGAAAATAGGGAAATGCCACCACCCTCAGACTAGATCAAGAGCTCTCCTCACTGTGGCCTGACATTCCTCCCCCGTGGGCTTAATTAAGCACTGCCTTCTCCCTGCCCCTTTCCAGAAATGCAAAACCTCTGGAGGGAACAAAGCCTGTGAAAAAGCCAGTTTGTGAAGACTCCACTAAGTGTAGGCAGAGGAAACCAACCTGAGCTGCCGTGTGTTTAGTTTGGCTCAGGCTGCTCCGGCAGCCAGAAGAACTGTTTCTGATTCCACAGCAAGAAATTTTCAGCAGACCCGGCCAACCCCAGATAGTGAGCTCCCCATCCCTGGAAGTATTCGAGTTGAGATTTTTGCTCTGGAGAAGGTCAGAGTTCATGTTCTCAGGCATGGCAAAGGGCCCGGGAGACCAGCCCACGAAGGCCAGGCCTCCTTCCCCAGCACAAGGAGCCCGGCTCGTTACCTTGAAAATGCTTCGTCCAGGCCATCATCCAGCTCCTTGGGAAAAAGAAAGCGGGAGATGTGAACCCTCGGGGGCCCGTGCTCACAGCCGGCCTGTCCCAGCTCCGGGGAAGCTACAAGGACTCAGGTGACAAGGGTAGGAGTCTGGTGGGTGCCTGGAGGAATGGGCACAGGTAGGCCTCTCGCCTGGCCACTGCCACCAGCATATCACCACCCACGGACCCAAACCTGGGATGTGGGGCGGGAGAGAGGGCACTTCACAGGGAGTCTGGAGACTGGGGTGGGTTCAGTCCCCAGCTCTGCCACCACTCAAGTGACATCTCGGGCAAGTCACTGCTCCTCTTTAAGACTCAGCTTTTCCTTTCGTAAAATGAGGGGGCTGGACCTGGATGATTTCTATAGCTTTCAAATTCCAAGAGGAAGAGGGCGAGGAAGGAAGTGTCTCGCTTTCAGACGCTTCCAAAATCCGAGCCAAAATTCTAAGCTCAAGAGGGATAACCGATGGCAGGGACCCACAGCCTAGGTGGGGGAAAAAATTGGCAAGACTCTAACAGGCCAGCCCGGTGGCATGATGGTTAGGTTCACAGGCTCTGCTTTGGTGGTCTGAGGTTTATGGGTTCGGATCCTGGGTGTAGACCTACACACCGCTCATCAAACCATGCTGTGGCAGCGCCCAACATACAAAGCGGAGGAAGACTGGAACAGATGCTACCTCAGGGACAATCTTCCTCACCAGAAAAAAAAAAAAAAAAAAGGGGCAAGACTCTTTCCACAGCCTTCCTGGGAGGATGGACAGGGGGCAAGAGTGCTTCCTAGACAGCAGAGGACAGGCTCTTGGCCCCTGCTCGGCGGACACTGGCTGGCCCCTAACAGGCAGCAGGATCTGACAGTTTTTCAAGTCCCTCGACATTCCAGATTTTTTAAAATTAAAGAGACATGACAAGGAAAGTAATGTGTGATTCTGTAATGGATCCTGGACCAGAAAAAGGACACTGGAGGGACAAGTGGAGAAATGAGAATAAGGTCTGGAGATTACATAATAGTGTCATATCAATGTTAACGATTTTAATCATTGTAATGTGGTTATGTAAGATGTAAACATTTGGGGAATCTGGATGAAAGGCGAACCAGGAAATTTTTGCACTGTTTTTGTAACTTTTTTATAAGTCTGAAATTATTTCCAAGTGAAAAATTAAAAGAAATTTTTAATAGAAAAAAATCAGGTTCCTCTGGGAGATTCTGCAGGTAAGGGTCCTCCTCCTCCCTGAGAAGATGAAAAAGCTGAGACACAGAGAGGTCAGGGGGCTTGCCCTGAGTCACAGAGCGAGTCAGGGGCCTATGGCCGAGCCGACTGCTTGAGTCTCAGGCTCCGCATTCAGAGGGGGGAGGGGGGAGGGCCAGCAGGAGCAAACTGCCTGCCCCGAGAACAAAGGAGCCTTTGGCTGGTCCTGCGCTGGGCAGAGCTGCGGATGCTCAGGCAAGAGGCCGGGCATTGTGAGGAGACAGCTGTGCTGGGAGCCAAGCCTGCTGGGGACACAGCCCTGGGTTCAAAGGGGACATTGTTCATCCCTCTACCGTGGGCCTGAGCGCTGCTGGGCGGGGTCTGGCCCTCCCAGAGGCCTGCGAGTCACGGGCCCCAGGGCTCGAACGCCGAGCAGCCTCAGGCCTCATCCAGGGATCAGGCGGAGGCTTGCTAGGTCCCCGTGGGGTCCCCAGGCCACATGACCACTCACCCAGACCACACTGCTGCTGTTCAAGGCCTGAGGTCGAGGTGCCTCGTCCATGTTAGTGGTGTTAGCGCTGACTGTGGACAGCGGGGCCTTGGCCGTCTCTTCCAAGTCCAGCAGGTTCCCAGTGGCAACCACTGTGAGGGGTCGGGTCAGGTGTGTCAGGGGGAAAGGAGCCCACTGGCTTCCGGTCTCACCTCCCAGCCCCACCCTGGAGCTTTCTGGGCTGTCCGGGTCCTGACTCCCTCCTGGGGCGCGGCCTTTTCCAGGCCCATCAGCCAGCCCATCCAGAGCCCCACTCAGGCCCCTCCCAAATCAGCTGGACAGCTGCCCACAGGGTGAGACTCTTCCCCACTAAGGGTTTAGGTGGGAACTCTCAAATTCACAACAGGTGTTAAGTTTTTTAAGCGCTCACAAGAGCGGATGTAAAGTGTATACAGAGAGATGTATACACATAGGGACATATCCGGAAGAACACGCACCAAAATGAGTAATCTTTTCCCTTTATCTACATTTTCTAATTTATCTATGACCAACATGTATCATTCATTTAGCAACAAAACAAACACAAAAAACCAAGAGGTTGCCCCAGCCCAGGAGGGAGCGGGGCCCTCTGGAGGAAGGGCAGACCCCACATCGCAGCTGAATCCAGCCCCGCCCCCTGCCCAAGACTCACGGCTCTTCAACGACGGGGTGCTGTCGCAGCGGCCCCCACCCAGGACGTCCCCGCCCTCTTGGCTGGCTTTCTCCCTCTTCTCCTTCTCTGTGGGACCAAGCACAGCACATTGGAGCCCCCGACCCCAGCGCTCGGTCCACAGCAATCACTGGGCAGGGGGAGGCTGTGGCCAAGTGCAGGGGGCAGGTGCTAGGCCGCCAGCGGGGGGAGGAACTCTGAGATTCATTTAATCCTCACAAGCACCCTTCAGGGCAAAGCTGTTCCCATTTCTTCAGAGGGGGCAACTGAGAGTCAGAGGGGTGAGGGGACCTGCCCAAAGTCACAAACCAAGCAGGTGATGGAGCTGGGGGTCAGTCCAGGCCTGACTCCAGGGCCTTCACCATCCACTCCCCACCCCGCCCCACCCTGCTCTGCCAGCCTTCCGCGGCCCCCTCTACACCTCCACCCGCCCACAGTGTCCGGGAACAAGACTCGCCTTCCTTGGACACCTGCCAAAACTCGAAGGCGACTTTGAAGGCTTGGGCTACGGTGAGGGTGACAGCCTGGGCCTGAAAAACAGGAAGCGGAGTTGGGGGGGTGTGTACAGTGCCAGGCAGGTAACAGCAAGTCTCAACTGGAGGCCGGGGCTCCAGGCCAGGCCCGCCCTGGCTCAGCCCAAGGCTGTGGAATGCCTGATGCGCGCAGGCAGAGGCCTGGTCCCTCCCAGGTCCCCGAAGCAGCCTGGGGTGTAATGAGGCCGCACCCTCCTCAGGCAGCTGGGGCTCCATCTTTACTACCTGTAGCCCAGCCAGGGTTCCCCACCCTCATTCCAGCCCCCACCTTCGCAATGACTGTTCACCTCCACTGTTTTTCCTTCCCTTTGGGCCTCCCTAAATTCAATAACTGTGAGGCTTACTTCCTCCAAGAAGCCCTCCCTGATTACCTGAGGACTCCACACAGTAATTTAGCCCTTGGAATTAGAGATCGGAAAAGCCTGCCCACTGCCTGAATGAGCCCCAGGCAGAGGCAAAGGTTAGACTCTTAGTACTATGCAGGGTTGGAGGGCTTATAACTGGGTCCCAAAAGGGAGTAGGAGGCATACACCTTTCCTGGCAGGAGCAAGACGCCAACGAGTACCCATGGCAGAGGACCAAAACCACTTAGTGCCGTAACCCACCTGTAAGGAGGGGCCACCCCTTGGCCCTTCATCCCTGGGGAACTCCCATCCACCCCTTCAAACCCAATTCCAATGTCACGACCTCTCATGTCACCAGCTCTGGGCTCCTACAGCCACACCTCCCTCTCTCTGGCATCATGCATATGAAAGTGTCATCAGCTCACATGCCCATGGCACCCCATCTGGGTGCTCCCTGAAGGCAGGAATCGAGTCTAAACACCCCTGATTCGCAGAGCAGGCCGAAGCCCGCCACAGGGGCAACCGCCAGGCTGAACTGCATCTGCCCAAGGTGGTCCTCACGCTCCAGCCAGGACCTACCCCAGCCCGCACTCAACCCACCCCTTCCTCTCTCGGACTCCAGCTCAGGGTTCATTGGCCAGGAACTGGAGTGGAAGTCCCAGAGCTCAGGGCTGTAGCCCGAAGCGACGTCTAGTTTCCTCCTGACAGTCCAGCCAGGGAGAAAGCACCAGACTCTCTCAAGAGCCCAAGTTCAGGCCTAACCAGCCTCCGCCGCACCCACTTCCACTCCACCAGACAACTTGACTTAATTGAGAAATGAATTCGTGGCTACTGCCTTTAAAACTCTTTTTATTTTTTAAATGTAAAAATCCCTAAACAAGCTGACTGATCTGTGCCAATTAAACTTCACGAACTATAAAATCTCATTTGAATGTCTCCGTCATTTACATTTTTGATGGAAGTACGGGCGCTTTATGGCAAAACTTAAATATGGTAATTAAGTATGAAACTCTTCACAGCTGTTTACAATTTCAGCTGTCACGTCTGAATCAAGTTTAATAGACCCAGTTACCATTGAGAATTGTCCATGAACTAAAAATACGGGCTAATTACCAGCTGGAGTCAGATCACTATACACCCAAGCAAGGGCTGGTCACCCAACGTGGCAGGGAGATGGAAACACCATTATTTTTGCCTCCAGGAAATCGGGGGGGGGGGGGGGGGGCGGGGGGCACAAGCCTGATACCGTTTTTGCATAAATCTGCTTGTTCATTTGCATACATTCCCATCGTCTCGCCCTGAAGTCCCGAGCTGCAAGTTAAACCAAATATAACCCAAGATGTGGATGTGCAGGTGGCTGCAAGCCCGGGCTGGGCAGGGCCTGGGGGGGCGGGCCGCTCTCTGGGACGGCTGCAGGAATCCGGGCAGCCCTAGACGGAAGGGCTGCTTGGGCCTGCTCCCCGGGAAGTCTTCCTTCCTTCAGTCCACAGGCCGGATGCCTCCCTCTCCTCTGACCGCCTCTTGCCTCTGGATCTGTCTTATTACCAGGACCAGGTTCGACGTCGCTCAGTTTTTTGTGTCCCTGTCTTGTTCCCAGTAACCAGGCCATTAGCTCCTCAAAGGAAGCAGGTCTAGCTTAGGGCTGCAGACCTGGATGAGGACCCCCAGACCCCAGATCGCAGCTCGGTACTCAGACCAAGTCGGGCCACATGTCTCCTACGGCCCCACTGCCTGAGAAGCATAAATCCTTGCCCAGGAGGATTACCCGAGGAATGCCAACGGCCACGTGAGGGAGAACAGCTCGGCCCCACCCCGCGGTTCACCTGCACGGCAACCCCAGCTCCCCGTCAACGCAGCCACAGCACCTTCACTTCAGAGCCCAGAGGCAGGAGGCGCTGAGGCCTCCCAGGAGCGCAGGCGGAAACGGTTCTTTGTAGAGAAGCTTCTCCTGGCTGTGCCGGCGGGAGCCACTGGGGAGCGGAGGCCTGGTGGATGTGCCACCCGAGCTGAGCAGAACTGGTGGGCGACCCAGAAAGGGCCCCCTTCACCCCCCACCCTGGGTGGCTCACAGGCTTCTTGCTCATTCAGGCAGCCAGGCCAGGATGGGTGAAGACATGGAGACGTGGGTCCCTGGCTGAAAGGAGGGAGGGCTCTGCCAACACCCAGATGCAGGCTCTCCTGCAGGCCGACTGCGCCACCCAGGCTCCAGTGACATCCGCGTCCTCCACCACCATCATACCATTTAATCTGGCACCTCTGCGTCCTCGCACGCGCTAACTCCTGGGCAGCACTGCTCTCAC